>NC_140593.1:968786063-969415192 GCF_964204655.1 Triturus cristatus | reverse complement strand
CAAACACAGACACACTGATGAGTACATGTTCATACCCACTCATACATGCAACCGCATGGTACTAGTTTCTTTCTGCCCATAGAGTATAGCGAACACACGATTACCAGCACCCAGGCAGGAAGTGAATTGGTTGAGGACTCCTACCTCATGAATGTGGTTGCTTGGGGAAATATAAAGCTTTCATCTCTTCCACATGTAGTGTGTGTTATATTACCGCACTCCTTGGAAGTTGGAGAGCAGCAGAGCACTCTGTTAAGGCCCTCTTCCTTGTGTTTTGGTGATGTCTCTGTGGAGTGGCCTCTACATGCGTGGACAGAGGTTGCTTGTGGGTAGTTGGACTGGAGAGTGTTTTGGTGTGTGTGCTATGAAGAGAATCGCGTGAGGGCAAGAGGGGCGGGAGTGCTGTGTCTGCATGGCGTGGTAAATAATACATTTGTACAATATAAACCACAAACCTAATTACCTCACAGCACTTAAAACCCGAAGTAGCAACTTATTTCAGTCACTGGATGTCATTGTGCAAATGGTGAGGGTCAAGAAAAACATTACATTATATGTTTGCTGATACAAGTCCACATGGGTGACAACACACATTTAATGATAAAGAAATTAGAAGCGACCACAATTGAGTCACACACAATTGTCTTGAAGGCGTCTCAATGGTACGCTGCTGCTGCAGAGAAAAGAAAAAAAAAATCCCGGGAACTGGGCCTGATCCGGAAGTACTATGTGTTTCACTAAAGTACAGCCCACACAACACAAAGGCCAATGACCCAACGAAGCTCAAAAGACACGACAGAGTAAACAGATAAATGGACTACGACTGCATAGAACTTGCCAAATCCGTCAACTTGACCTCGCATACAATCAAGAACTTGGGGCATGAAACCAACTCAGAAACGCCCATCTGATCACACCTAACTCCTATTAATCTAATCTACTGCAAAGAAACTGAAGTAAATACATATAAGCACAAGACTAATTCCAATATTTAACAATAATAAATAAACCCTGGATTAACCACTAATCTTGGGTCAGGGCGTAGCGCATTAATGCACTGTAGCAGGAGCTAGCTCCCATTTACAAGACGCAGTTTTGGAGCTATTGACCGGTGACCATAAAAGGCTAAGGCCAGCGGCTTGCAAAAGGCTTCGTGCAAAGCTTCATTACAGCAAATAATGGCTGCTCAATGTGAAAACTGGACATAGGTTGCAAAATCCCTGCGGAGGTTAAAGAAAATAAATACAAAGAGAATTTGGGAAAAGGGTGCTTCCAAGGGTCCCATAGAGTGAACGCAGTCTAAAGAAGAAAAGTGAAGACAAGCTTTAGGGCATAACTAGGCCAACTTGAGTACACCAAGGAAACCTTGCATACAGGATTGCTTTCTTCTGATTGCAGCTTGATACCTGTTTTACACAATCTATTTTAACCTGGGAGGTGGAATGGCAATGCCAACAAAATGTTGTTCCTGGGCTTCGATGTCAGACTCAATTATTAGTAACAGCATTTTGAAAAGATTCTGCAGAACGTCCCTTGTTTCTTCTCTCTTAAGGAACCTGTGTATTTTACAGAACTGATATCCTTTCTGTGTTAGTGTGCTGAAATAGCTAGACAATACACACAACGAAACACTTAAACAATTTGCCTTCCATCACATACTATGCCACATCTTTCGTATGTCCGTGCTACATATGTTCCAATGGTGCAAAATTCCAGTGGCTCTGTTGGTCAAAGAATGGAAAAAGCTCTTGCCTAAAAGACCATAACTGAGTAAAAGCGACACATCATTTGGCGACCATGCGAGACTTGGGGCTAAACTATGACTGCCACCTTTTTAGGTACGGATTGTGGTTAAAGTGTATCTTCGTTTTGGAAGAGATTTGGTGATAAATAGTTTCGACACGTGCCACCACCACTTAAGGGTGCTTTAATTACAGTGCTGAAGTTGTGTGACGTGACGCCAGGTGATAAGTCTGCATGCATAGCTGCTGTCATCCCTTGGTATGCGTGACACCCACAGCCAGTCTCGACTCTTTGGCCAACGGAACTCGGAAATTGAAGCTACTACAAGCCAAACTACATGTCGCTGCATGCCAAGTGCTGTGGGATAAAAACAAAATCCAGATTTGGATGAAAGCGTGACTCGGGATGACCTGCGGTCAATTGGCAGCCGGGCAACTCTACTTGAATTACAACTTTTACTGCTTTAAATCAAGAATGTAGATGAACACGGCTAGTAAAACTGCGTACGGTCGAGTTGCGTCAACAGGAGTTGCCACCTCAGAGGAGAGGGAGGGGTTCAGAGCCTCCGTCCCCTCGGGCTGCCTGTACGGTGGGCTGTCTCGAAATCTGTCCGCGGGGGTGGGTGGGTGTCGCCGCTCTCTTACCCAGGATCTTCCCGTTCTGCGCGGCCACCTTCCTGCTCTCCTCCTGCAGGATCCGCTCCTCAGACTTGCTGGGCTTGGGCTGCCTCCGGATGCACTGCATCCTGCCGGGGTCTGGTGTTCCGAGGAGCCCGGGCCGCTGCCTGCCACTCACCGGTGTTGACTTGCGTGTGACTGGCAAAGCGTCGTCGGTCCCTGTCCCGGAAAGGGGGCGGGGCCATGGTGGAAAAGTGGGAGGGGCGGAGGAAAGGAGGCAGGAAAAAGAGGTGGAGCCGAGGGGGACTCCAGCAGGAAGGGCAAGGTGGAGCTGAAGCTGACAGGCGAAAACAAGACACACGCACAAGCTGTGTAGAAGAGAAGGAGGCACGCGCGTGAGGCAGGTGGGTGGTGCAATGTTGTAGGGGCGGGCAGGAAGCCAGGAGGGGGCTGGAAGCAGGAAGAAGGAGTGAGGGGGAAGGTAGGTATAATAAAAGAGAGGCGATTGGAAGATAGGAGGCGGAGAAGGAACAGGGAAGTTCGAAACCAAAGACATAAAATGTAAAATGACCTATTACTTAGTGTCACTGTAAACTTAGACACTCCAAAGTTTCTACGACATGTAGTCCCCATGGATACGAAGCCCCCTCACCCGTGGCCGAACCCCAAAATGCAAAATCAAAAACGTAGACTGGAACAACTAGTGAATTGATTTATTTATGTATTGCAGTTTTATATAGCGCGAACTTTACCCAAAGTTGTCAGAGTGCTTTACAAAAGAACCAGGTACGTTACATAAGGTACACAAGACACACTAAACACGCTAACAAGTTACATATATACAGTATGAATCTAAGTCTTTTAAGAGTTCTATATCTTTAGTCTAGAGCAGGGGTACTCACAAACTTTCTCTCGGGGGCCAAATTTCCAGTGGGGTTTGTGGCAGAGGGCCGCACCGGTGGGGGTGGGGTCAGTGGGGGAGGGGGCGGGGCTAGAGCAAAAAAAGAAATGTGAAGATGAGGTTGAACACAGGCCCCTGCAGCAGACGCCTTCGCAATGCAATAGGTCTCGCATTTACGAGAGTTTAAGCTATTGGCACTGTAAACGACAATGCCTTTTATTTCGGTTTTAAAAACTAAAACAAAAATAAAAGGCTTTGTTATTTGCAATGTCAATAGCTCAAACTTGCGTAAATGCGAGACCTATTGCCTTGCAAATGCTTGTTATATCATATCTCCTCCCAAAACCTTCCTCAGCCCATCCCAATTGTGTTTCTCCATCTTCCGCTCTCCTTATCCTCTTCTTTCCCTCTGCTTTCCCCTCTCCCTTTCTCCACCATCTTACCTCTCATGCCACTCTCTTTCTGCTAAGCATCCTTCTTTAATTCAGGGGTGGAGCTTCCATTTGTGCAGCAGGTTCAGCCGCTCCAACTTCAAAGGTCGACGGAACCATGAATATTGCTGTATTTTACAGTTCAAACAGAGAACATAGGGGGCCCACCGCGTTCCTTGCAATAGGGGTCATGATACACTGGCTATGACACTGCTTTAATGACCACAATCTGAGCATTACAGACTCCCTCATCCTAGCGCCCCTCCTCCTTCAGTAGGTAGTGTCACTTTTAGGTACACAGGAATCTGCAGACTGGCAGCACCTGGCAGGGGCTGCATGCACGGGCCTCACAGCCAGGCACTGATCTCAGCGCATTACTTGGGCTGTGTGCACACATCTCAGTCAGGCACAGATATCAGCGCATTCCTGGGGCTTTGTGCACACATCTCACAGTCAGGCACGGATGCCCCCGCATGGCTGGGGCTGCATACACGGGCTTCACAGCCAGGCACAGATTTCACCGCATGGCTGGGCTGCATACACGTGCCTCAGAGTCAGGAACATATCTCAGCGCATTGCTGGATGTGTGCACATATCTCACAGCCAGGCACAGATCTCAAAGCATAGGTGGGACTGTGTGCACACAACTCACGGTCAAGCACAGTTCGCAGAATCTGGTAAGGGTGTGTAGTGTACATAAATATAACAGTCTGATAGGGACTGGCGACCTACATCTCACAGCCTGTCACAGATCTCAGGGCTTGCATGCTGTGTACATAGATTTCACATTTTGGAAGGGGTTGTGTGCACACACCTACAGATCTCACATACTGGCAGAGGCAGCGTGCCCAGATCCCAAAGCAGAGAGCATTGGTATTCAGAACTTTCTCATGTGGCAATGCCATCAGCAGTCATATACTTTGGACCCCCTCCTCCTGTTTTTTCTACAAAATAACTACTGGTCTGGAGTTACACCCATTCTCTTTGGAAAATTCCCTTTGGGAATGCATCAGTACCCATAGATTCTATGTAATCCCATTTTAGATGGAGGACAACTGCACTCACTAACTCAGTTGTGATTCATTTTGGAGATTAAAACATTTAATCGAATCCATTTCATTATATCACAATATTTAGATCACACTATAAGATGAAAGTGTCATTTTGACAATAGAAAATATACAGTGATGCAAATACAAAAAACAATGTTAAACGAAATCCTAACACTTGGCACGTCTTACATTCAAAGTCTTGTGAAAAAAATAGTCTAATACGTAGTAAATTCGAGGATCACTCACGGCCAAGAAATAAGCAAATGCGAGCACACTGCTTAAACCGTAAAAACGTTAAAATAGCAATGATTTACTTTATTTTAACAATAGAAATACTACTTTAAAAAATGTTAACCGTTGTAGCCAAAGAACCCAAGTTACATGAACAAATACATTCACCAGGCTATAAACTCGATCATTTAGCTCTTTTTGTCAGCAAAGGGAAGGCATTACTCTTAACTCTAATAATACTGTTTTTCACACGTAGATGTACAGTTATTCATGATAAATATCGGGCTGGCTTCTCGCAGCACTAAATAAAAGGTTGACTTCCACGGTTTCACTGATTCAACATAGTCGGTCTCAGATATCACAGCAGTTCTACGGCGCACGCTGAGTCAGCTTCCCTGGAATCCAAACCGCCGCCGCACCCAAGTACTTCACAGGTCTTTTAAAGGCCAAGTCACTTGTTAATGAGGCTTTGTTGTATTTCATCTCTTCTTAGCGCCCCTGCATCTCCCCTCATTCAGAGGGGAGATGCAGGGGCGCTAAGAAGAGGTAAATAGAACAAAGCCTCATTAACAAGTGACTTGGCCTTTAAAAGAAACGCCCGCCCGGTCCGCGCTGCTGTAACCGGCGGTGCTTGCACAGGTAGGACCTCTGCAAGGTCAGCGGGCCTCCAGGGAAGGCTTGCCGGGCCGCAGGCGGCCCGCGGGCCGTACTATGAGTACCCGTGGTCTAGAGCATGGGTACTCACAAACCTTCTGGGGGGGCAAATTTACACTGTGGTTTGTGGCTGAGGGCCGCACCTGTGGGGGCGGGGTCAGTGGGGTGGCGGGCTAGAGCGGAAAAAAACTGTGACCAAGAGGTTGAACACAGGCCCCGGCAGCGGACGCATTAGTCCACTGAGCCACCAGACACAGCATACACAAATCTTATCTATCTATCTATCTATCTATCTATCTATCTATCTATCTATCTATCTATCTATCTATCTGTCTGTCTGTCTGTCTGTCTGTCTGTCTGTCTGTCTGTCTGTCTGTCTGTCTGTCTGTCTGTCTGTCTGTCTGTCTGTCTGTCTGTCTGTCTGTCTGTCTATCTATCTATCTATCTATCTATCTATCTATCTATCTATCTATCTATCTATCTATCTATCTATCTATCTATCTATCTATCTATCATACAGCGATCTCTCTGTCTATATATAAATTACCTACTGGCGGTCGCCAGTAGGTAGTTATAGTTAGGACCACGTTTCCATAGGAAATCCGCAACATTCTATTTTGAATAACTTTGGCGCCGGTCGACGAATCCTCGCGAATTTTTCAAAATAGGTGGGGCGCTACGCTCCTCTCCTACCCTGAAAGTCTCGGGGGGATTTGTCAAGCGGGGGCTGAGATAAAAGGGGGGTCCCAAAACGCGTTTTTCCCATGCATTTTTCCATAGGACCTTTAGACACAGCTACAGCCCGAACGGCTGAACAGAATTACTTGAAATTTGGCAGAGAGGTAGTCCTCAGGTCAAGGAAGTGCCTTTTGTAGGTTTGGTGTAAATCTGTTCAGTAGATTCTGAGAAAATAGCCTTTAAATCAATATATATATCTGTGACAGCTTACGGTGCGCTTACGGTGCGCTTACCGTACGCGTACGGTGACGTACGCGAGCGCGATTCTGATTGGCTCTTTGATCTTAGTAAACATTTGAATCGGTCGAAACCAGGAAGCGGCGGCCGCCATTTTCTCTCTCGCTCTCTGAGTTGGGCAGCAAAAATGAAGCCAAAAAACGTCTAAAGGGGCAGTACATTTAGATCCTTACCACCCAGCATTGATATAGGGGTCCCCAAACAACCCACAAGCCCAACATTTTTTTTTTTTTTTTTTCGGAAAATCGCCGATTACGCTTACCGTACACGTACGGTAAAAATTAAAAAAAAAAAAAATTATCCACACTCTCCCCACCCCGTGTGCAAACGGTGCCTTACGTCCACCATTTGTGCATGCCATATCACATATATAAAATTAATAAAGAATACATTTCACAACGATGTGCATAATATGTCCCCCATGTGCGCACGGTGCGCGAAGCGCATCGTGCGTACATGGCCCATCCCGCATAACGTGGGCACGCGGTGCGCGCAGCGCACCGCGTGACCACCGTGCGTGCACGGCACTAACTGCGTAAAGTGGGCGCGCGGTGCGCGAAGCGCACCGCGTGCTTACAGTGCGCGCACGGTGCGCGAAGCGCACCGTGCGCGCACGGAACGAACTGCGTTAACTGGGCGCGCACGCCACGAATGGCGTAAAGTAACTTAGCATTTAAAAAACCGTACAAATTCACTGAAAAAACCATAGGTTTCACACACGTTATAGTTAGGAATTAGCATTTAAAAAACCTTGCAAATTCACTGAAAAAACCATAGGTTTCACACATGTTATAGTTAGCTGTAAATTTCACTCGTAAAAAACCAATGAAATTCCCCCGTTATAGTTAGTGCAGGCAACTATAACTCACGCTACCGCAATCTTCTGCTGATGACATATGTGTCTTTATGAAAAAAAAATATTTGTAATATATGTATAGCTAAAATTTAATGGAAGAAGACATGGGCAAATAAGTGTCGAAATACAGTATTAGCATCAGCAGAGGATTGCGGTCGCGTGAGTTATAGTTGCCTGCACTATCTATAACGGGGGAATTTCATTGGTTTTTTACGAGTGAAATTTACAGCTAACTATAACATGTGTGAAACCTATGGTTTTTTCAGTGAATATCTATATATATATATCTATCTCCCTCTCTGTCTCTGTCTCTCTCTCTCTCTATGTTATCTACTGGCGGTCGCCAGTAGATAGTTATAGTTAGGACCGAGTTCCCATAGGAAATCTGAAAATTCTATTTTGAATAACTTTGGCGCCGGTTGACGAATCCTCGCGAAATTTTCAAAACTAATGGGGCGCTCCGCTCAGCTCCTACCCTGAACGTCTCGGGGTGATTCATCAAGCGGGGGCTGAGAAAAAAGGGGGGTCCCAAAACGCGTTTTCCCCATGCATTTTCCTATAGGACCTTTAGTCGAAGGTACAGCCCGAACGGCTGAACAGAATTACTTGAAATTTGGCAAAGAGGTAGTCTTCAGGTCAGGCATGTGCCTTTTGCATATATGGTGTCAATCTGTTCAGTAGTTCCTGAGAAACTTGCAGTTAAAAGTACATAAATATCTATAAGCGCACACCGTGCGTGCACCATACCGTGCGCAAGCGTAATTCTGATTGGTGGTTACATGTCAGTCAACATTCGAATTAGTCGAAATCAGGAAGTGTCGGCCGCCATTTTGTGTGTGACAGTGAAAAAGAAAGGTGGAGAACGTGAAAAGGGGGCAGGGTAGAGAGTTCCTAACCCCCTAGCCTTTGTCAGGGGGTCCCTGAAGGACCCTAAAGGACCCCGAAGGGTGAAAAATTATTATTATTTTTTTTTAAAAATCGCGGGGTGCGCGAACGGTGTGCGCACGGTGAAAAACGCTTAAAAAAACAAAAACATTTTAAACGAGCCATTCCATATTACAGGATACAGTCAATCTATAACTATATACATAGGTAGTTTATTGTAAAATAAATATATAAAAAATATAATAATACATACATAAATTAGCATAACTCGCGCGACCGCCACTCTATCACAAGGATGATGTCATCAGTGATGTCATGAGTGATGTCACTGACCATGTCATGAGTGATGTAATATGTGACGTCATCAGCAGTGGATTGCGGGCGCGCAAGTTATAGTTATCTGAACTAACTATAACGGGGGAATTTCAATGGTTTTTTACGAGTGAAATGTGCAGCTAATTATAACATGTGTGAAACCTATGGTTTTTTAAGTGAATTTGCAAGGTTTTTTAAATGCTAATTCCTAACTATAACGTGTGTGAAACCTATGGTTTTTTAAGTGAATATATATATAACCATAGGTTTCACACATGTTATAGTTAGCAGGACATTTCACTCGTGAAAAACCAATGAAATTCCCCCGTTATAGTTAGTGCAGGCAACTATAACTCACGCGACCGCAATCCTCTGCTGATGATGTCAAATATTACATCACTGTATTTAGACACTTATTTACCCATGTCTTCTTCCATTAATTTTCAGCTATACATATATTACAAATATTTTTTTTTCAGAAAGACACATATGTCATCAGTGATGTAATATTTGACATGTACGTGACGTACGCATGCGTGTTGCACGGAAGCAACGTCGCGGTTACGCAGGGGGGTGTAATGCGCATGCGTGAGTGCGTCTTACGTACGCGCTCCGTAAGCGCTCCGTAAGCGTCACGTTTGCGCATGCGTACTTGTTTACGAGCGCGTACCGTAAGCTTACGGAGCGCGCACGGTAGGTCATGTGATCCACAAAGAACACTTTTCATTGGTTGAAACTACTTTCAGTTCCAGAAACTTCCCACACCACACCCATTCCCCTCATTACTGCTTGAGATCCCCTAGGAGAAGGAGCTGAATTGACATTGAGATACAATGGCAGAGCAGCAGACCTCTTCTGAGAGTGAGCCTAGCAGCACCACCATCAGACAGAGAAGGAGGAAACAAAAGGATTCTTTTGTGTGGGAGTATTTTACTTTTCCAGAGGGGCAGAAAAAGGTCAATGCTCCATTGGTCACTTGCACACTTTGTGACCGTGTTTTATCTAGAGGAGATCCAAGGAAGAAGTATTCCTTTGGAAATCACTCTATGATGAGACACATTAGGGATAAACATCCCAGGACCTTTGCTCGACATACTGAAGAAAACTCTTCAGTAAGTCACCGGAGCCCAACCTCAGAAGCTCAGCCGAGTACATCATCGGCAGCTTAGCTGAGCCCTTCCTCTGAGGTGGGAGCATCACCTTCTTCTGCTCCTCTGGACATTAACCCTCGATTTCGGAGGGTTTCAATGAGGTGTACAACGTGTTGTGGTCTTATTGTTTTTGGGGAGACCAGTGTTTCCCTTATTAACAATAAGATAGACCAGCACGTTTGTAGACGCTCATAATATTCCCATTCTTTCTTTCCTCTATCCCTGTATTAACCCAACGGCTCTTTTAAGAGCCAACCTTACCTCACAATTTTTTTAATTTATTTTTAAGCTTTCCTTTTTGAAATTTTTTTTTTGCCGTAATAGTTACGCGAAGTTCGCGGAATTTTTCTCGCGGAATTTTTCCGTTTACGCCGTGCGCGTACGCTACGCGCATTCGGCGATTTTTCGAAAAAAAATAAAATTAATTTTTGCTCTTGGGGTCCTTCTGGGACCCCCTGACAAAGGCTAGGGGGTCAGGAACTGTCCACCCTGCCCCCTTTTCACGTTCTCCACCTTTGTTTTTCACCCCCTCAGACTGCGAGAGACAAAATGGCGGCCGACACTTCCTGGTTTCGACCGATTCGAATGTTTACTGAGATCTAACAACCAATCAGAATCGCGCTCGTGCACGGCGGCGTGCGAGTTGGCGAGGGCAGGAACAAGGGAGTGTGAGGCGGCAGGAAGGTTTGGGGGGAGGAGGAAGATGTAGAGAGATGCTGTGGGGTGGAGAAAACAGAACCTATAGAGACCAAGTCTGTGCAGAAGGTGCGGGAGACAGTTAAAGTTTCCTATTGAATGCATTATTAAACATTGTCCCACATTTATAATGGGATTTAAAAAACACGGACAGACTGTAAGTACCAGAATGCATAAAACATACTGGACAGGGCTTTAAGTGCGATGAAGAGAGTGGATGGTCCCTGAAAGTGGAGGGCCTTAAAACAGTAATTGGCATGGCTTAAACATAAACCACTAAAAATAGCGTAGAGTGCCACCCTACACACACATTAGCATAGAACAACAACCTGAATTGGATAAAAGGGGGTGCAGCACAGACCATTGACACCAAGTTTGTGTGAAAAAGGCCACTCTATTGAAACAGGGACACATAACAGAACAACCATGGCCTTTGCCTTACAAAACTAGCACCTCATTATAGAACTTTACTCACCTATGTTAAGCTACCCACCTCCCCCAAAGTCTACCTCCTCCCACAACAATTTAACACAGTAGCAGTGTATCTGTTCCATAGCTGCTGAACTGCAACTGTGACCTTTGAGCTCCCCAACCCCTCTACTACAACTATTATCCCCATCTCAACTAAACTTCCTACAAAGAGTTTAACTTCCTGGCTCATCCAGCCGTGAAGTCATCTACCCGATCCCTTTCTGCTTGAATTGGCGCTGTCAACAAGAATTAACTATATTAAACAATGGCAACATCTCTGCCAACCGCCTATGCGCCTGCTTCAAAGCGACAACCCTACATAACATAAAAATCCCTGTGCACACCTGTTCGAATGAAGCCAGCCTAAAATTAGATCCCAAAAGGGGTAGCACCCCCTAGGAAACCTGGCTAAAGGAGCAGGTGGGAGGTGCAAAAACGCTCACTAGCTTGGTACCAGTCACCGTGTCACCAAGACAAAATAGTGGGTGGTACCACATAATGTCGGCTTTTAAACCCCTTGGGCTACAAAAGTAGCCCAAAACTTGCACAAACCCCCAAGCAGACGTCGGACAGCTCCACATCCCCAAATTACCAAGAGGGCAGACCTCCCTATGGTCGGCTGCCCCTCAAATCCCCATTGGCATATGTTTCCACTGCTCTGTGCACTTTGCAGAGATTGGAGGACCAGTATTCTGACACCGTTTTCCCAACTGGCTGGCACGGAGAGAAACTCGCAATATCTTCAGCCACAACTCAGTTGTGCCCCATTATAAACTCCTGGGCAACTCAATTGAAATTATGCACTAGAGAAGAGTAATTTGCTGCCAAAAAAACCCATGACAAACAAAACCTGCTTAAAAAAGAAAACACTCTTCGGGAATGCATGATTAAGTAAATCATGTAAAATACTCGTTCAGAAATCGATCATTATTTTTGCAATGAAATGTTAAGGA
Organism: Triturus cristatus; assembly: GCF_964204655.1. NCBI lineage: Eukaryota > Metazoa > Chordata > Amphibia > Caudata > Salamandridae > Triturus > Triturus cristatus. The sequence continues at coordinate 969,403,261 of NC_140593.1, read as the reverse complement.
CATGAATGCAGGCCTGATGGGGACCCGTTTCAATGTCCATTTTAAATTACTACCAGGTCTGAGCCCCGGAGGGACCCAGCCCACCTAAAGCCCTGATACTGGAGTGAGTGACATATTTATTCAGGGAGTCAAAAACCTGAGGCAGGGATTCCTTCTTCTTCAGCAACATACCATAAACTGCAAATAGGACGAGGCAATATGATTATGTCTGTCAATAAGAGACTGGGCATACAGAGAAAAAGTAGCACTGCCCAGGGCTTTAGTGGAATACAAATAGGGGAGGGCGGTCTCTAAAAGGGGCGTGGCCAATGTCAATAAAGGCCTGGCTTACACACATAAACAACATTTCTGTGACTTCAATGGTGTGCCACCCAACCTGTATTTTGGTGCATCTCTGAGCTTTCTGTTATTGCACCCAGATATATACTACAATAACAGACGTGCACCTAATACCAGCAAGCACTATTGGGTTTGCCAATGGTTGCTAATTGTTTAAGATAACTAAGTAACAACAATCATTTTTATTATAAGCAAATCTTTTTGAAAAAGTTTTCTTTCTGAAATGAAGAGCCTGCGAATTAATGATTACTGAGGCCTGTAGAAGGAGTAGTGATTTTCAGAGGGTCCCAATCACTCCTGTGAAATCCACCTATGTTAGACATGTATGGCATTTTTCTCTCACATTTCCTGCATCTGCATATTTTACATTTCATTTCTTTCCCTTTAGTATCCTCTTTTATCTCTCAACTGAATGCCCTTCCTCGCATCTTCGTCACATCACCACCCCAAATACACAACTCACCCAAAAACCTTTAAGCATTATGTATTCTTTTACTTGCGCCACGTCAATATTTTGAAACTGTGTACCCCCTTTACACACATTTGCACAGAATCACAATTGCAACTGGAATACGTGACCACTGCTCTGTGCACTCTGCAGACAGGCCAAGGATTGGAGGACCATGTATTCCGCAAACCTTTCTGACCCTTAGACTGGTATTGTGAGAAACAGGCCTTTAACTTAACTCTACAGCTTTCAATCGTGGCACTCAGTTCAACAAATGGACTATACAGGAGTAATATGCTAAATACAGAAACACAAATATACAGAAACATAGCATCCTGGAATTAGCAAACACTCTAAGGAAAAATTAAGCAAAACATGAATTATAGACAGAAATTAAATCACTGACATGGTTTTGTTTAATATTTTTATATTCTTTGCTCAGAAATTGATTAGTGTTTTTTGCCTGTAAAGTTAAGGATATGAATATAGGGCCCGATAGGGAAGACAAAACCATGTTCGTTGTGGAAAAGGCTTCGGCACATCCAATGATAGCACTGTAGGTGTACTTTAATTTTGCCAGTCAATTCAGAGGAGAAGTGGTGCTACCATGATGCCCAACCACCCTGCTACCTAAGGATGTGTTCCAAGCTGATAGCCTATGGTTGCGGCTCTCACAAGATAAACAGTTGTGGCAATGGAGCACTCTATTATGTTACAGATACAAAGAGTCCAAGCTTCACAAGGTCTTCCTGTTTAAAACGTATGTGTATTCATGCAAAGAGCAAATAAGGAGAACGCGTTATCCATACAACCAATGCATGTTTTGCTCCTTTAGCCTTTCTCAAGGCTGCGCAAAACATATAAAAAACTGTAGTTACAACTATATATAGATGATATATTATGTAACAAAAAATAGCAATACAGTAGTTGTGTTCATAGGCCACATCCAAATCATAACAAAAATGTTTGTGCCAGGTAGTGTTAAATATACAAAGATGTCGGATCCAGGTATCCCAAAGGACCAGTGTTCGCGGTTCCGACTGTGTGTTAACCAGGCGTGTTGGTATTTGGAAAGAAAAGGCTAGTACCCCATGCATTCTCCTATTAGAAAGGCCATATGGAAAATGGGTTTTGCATGCTACCTAGGTGTCTAAAAACAGCCTTTAGTTAGTGAGGTTCCCTTAGTAGAGACCCAAAAACACAGACATACAGTAGATATACAGCACCACGTGTCAACCCAAGTGTTTTAAAAGTGACTAAAAGGTTTGAGTGAAAGGCAAGATGAACATACCTAGTATAGGAAGTATTGAATATAGAGATAATAGATAACAAGTGTTGCTGAGGAATGCTAGAAATTAGGTTTTGGGGGGATATTAGCCCTCCTCAAGCAACAGCTCCAATCGCTGTCAGGGTGAACCACAAAGTGTCACTAAATTAACCTGTGCTTAACCCTCTGGTAGTGTGGCACAAAAGCAGCAATGTGTAAAGTATTTATGCAGCATGTAAACAAAAATAAAGTGAAAACACAACCCAAGAAAAATCCCATAGCAATTCAGAAAAATAGAGTACAGTGTAATAAATTATTTGACACCAAAACAGCAAAAGTCCAATCAGCAGAAACCTGAGTTATGCATTCCTAAAGCTTTTAGTAGAAATTAGCGCCTAAAATATCAAAGCGCCAATCTTAGACATCTAGTCGTGCAAGACCAGGGCAAAGCCGAAAGTTATGGCCAACTGGAAAGGAGTGTGGTTCGAATACACAAGAGGCATTGGGCCTGGTCTCCACTTACCTTCAGACTTTGAAGGATTTCTTAAGAAAAATGTCTGAGAAGGTAAAGTTCAGAGGGTCAGGACTGCCAGCGGTTTCTGAGGAGGTGTCGTCATCGGGAAGCCACTGGACAAAGTCACTGTGAAGATTTCTATGTTCGGACTTAGTCTCTTTTTTAGAAGTCCAAAATCTCCAGTGGTACAAAGCTGCAAGGCAATACTCTGAAGTGCAGGCCATCTGAGTATCCTCAACAGGTCGAGGAGTGAACTGAAGAGTGGGTCTGAGGGTTTATACCTGGTGCCAGGTTTGAAGTAGAAGAAAGTTCTGGAGTTTTTCCTCAACAGGTGGTTCTGAAATTTCCTTCCTCCCCTTTCAGTCTTCAACGGGTCTGGGCTAACAAAAGGCTAGGGTGAAGTTCTTTGTGAGTGTGCTTAGGCAGCTCCTTTGAATTGTAAGTGGGGCTGGGAACAGTTCTGCCCCACACATCCTGGCAGGAGGGCCCATCCTACCAACACTTAGTCCCACTTTGCCTCCCTGTCTTGGAAGAATACAAAGGCCATCTGCCATGCTAATCACAGTCATGTGACCTTGGATAGAGGCTGCAGGCGTCAAATGGTTAGGAGAAGAAAATGCCAACTTTCTAAAAGTCCCATTTTCAGAATTGTGACCTTAAATCTGACTTTACCATAAGAGAGGATGTTCAATAACTATTCCTTACACCCCAAAAATGACATTTCTACCTGTTCCCAAACAAAAGTTATCACTTATTAAATGTAATAAGGTAACTCAATGTTATTTTATGGGAGAGGCAGGCCTCGCAGTAGTGAAAAACAAATGTGCAAATTTTTCACTACCAGAATGTCGGGTCTGGACTGTGATCCGAAGAAGAACCAGGGCCACAGGAGCGAGGATTAATTCTCAACTCTCCCGTAAGGTAGATCTACTGATCGATCTTCAGCAAAAGCCACGACCAGAGAAAAATACCTCTAGGGAGGGAGGAGATGACCAAAGGACCACGGAACCAGGACGACAGCAGTGGGCTGGAGAGGTAATGCTGTAGTACTTAAAATAACAAACTGGAGAGACAAAAAAGTGTGATATAAATTAGTACAGAGGCTAAAAAGCAATACGTGATATACCCAGGACAGTTGTGCACATTCACATACTTACAGAGCGCGCAATATGGTTGAGAGCCAGGAGTAAGTATTACTGTGACAAGCACATGGACTCGAAATCACGGTGCAAAGTTAAATAGGACAGCGCTCCTCAAACCCTGAGTTGGCAGTCACTCAAAGGCTCCGATACAACTGGCAATAATCTCCTTTCCTCAGGAGAAACAAAAAGTCTGGGCGCTACTCGGAAATAGCAAGGCGCTATATTCAAATGTTCCAGCCAAAGTTCCAGCCAAAGTCAAAGTACATATAACAAACGAAATTCAAAAAGCACAAAAAACGATACGGAATTCTTCCTACCAGGGAGAAGGTTCTTGACAAGCAATCAAACCGACATGATTGCGAAGGAGCCGGGGAAGAAAAAACCTCGTCGACTCGCTGACCTGGCGATGACTCAAGGACTCCAGTCGGCTTCTCTAGGAGAGGTAACCGGAGCGCTCAGAGGGTTTTTGTCTCCAGGCGTCTCCAGGCGGCGAAGTAGAGAGGTGGTTATCCGGGAGGAGGGCGGCGGAATGCCGTGGTAGGTTTTCGATTCCAGGAGAGTGAAAGGAAAGGTTCCGTTCAAGCAGAATCCAAAACAGGAGCAGGCGAATGATAACAGACGTTATCTTCGAGGGTCCGCAAAGCAAGTAACCGGCAACAGGAAAATCCTCACAGGGCGTGGTCCAACACAGCTGAAAGAAGCCAAGCGCCGGACCGAGGGAAAACGCTTAGTTTAAACAGGCAGCGCAAAGCAGCATGGGAAGGTGCACAACTCCACCCCCAGACACAGGGCTTTATGGGAGATGTAGTGTAGAGTGCGGGATGAGTGAACAAAGACAGGAGGCATGACGGGTAACAGTTCTCCCCCCCAAGGGTCTACCCACTGGGCGGGGCTTGTTAGGATGTAACGCATGAAATCGTCTAATCAATGTAGGGGCATGTACGTTTTCAGCAGGTTCCCATGATCTGTCCTCAGGGGCGTATCCCACCCAATCTACCAGATACTGCAACTTTCCCTTCTGTCTACGAGAATCCATTATTCTCCTTACTTCAGATTCTTGTTCGCCATGGATGATAACAGGAGGTGGAGGTGGTTCGGGATGGGACGGAGGTTCGTAACGTTTAAGTAAGGAGGTGTGAAACACTGGATGTATCTGATATTCAGGGGGTAGATCTAATTTTAAGGCTACAGGATTGATGATACCTTTAATTGAAAAAGGACCTATAAAACGTGGTTGTAGTTTTCTAGGGCCGTCTAGTCTTAGGGTCTTGGTGGATAGCCATACCATGTCTCCCACCTCATAGGTGGGGGCAGGGCGTCTATGCTTATCTGCTTGTTCCTTCATGTGTTTCTTGGCCTCCTGTAAATGAAAAGACGCTTGCTCCCAAACGGCATGAAGTTGTGCATGATGCTCCGCCACAGCGGGGATTTGTGTCAGTGAGTGAGGTAGGTGTAACGGTAACCACTGAGGGTGATAACCATAAGTAAAATAAAACGGAGAAACCAGTGTGGAGGAATGTTGTGAATTGTTGTAAGCAAATTCTGCTAAGGGAAGGGCTTGTACCCATTCACTAGTAACAGTGGACAACAGACAGCGGAGGTAAGCTTCTAATGTCTGGTTAGTTCTTTCGGTTTGCCCGTCTGTTTGGGGGTGATAAGAAGAAGAAAGACGGTGATCTATCTTCAATACTTGACACATTCCCTGCCAGAATTTGGCAATGAACTGCGGGCCTCTGTCAGACACTATAATGGAGGGTAAGCCATGTAACCGGATTATGTTGGTTAGAAACACATCTATGAGTTCCTTAGCAGTAGACAATTTCTTCAAAGGGATGAAATGGGCCATCTTAGAAAGCATGTCCACAACTACCAGTATGGTGTTGAATCCTCTATTGTTAGGTAAGTCAGTAACAAAATCCATACTTATGGAATGCCATGGGGAGGGAGGTATGGGTAAAGGGCGCAACAGACCTGCAGGCGCACAATGTTGCGCTTTCTGCCTAGCACATGTAGGACAAGTTCTGACGTAGTCACTGACATCTTGAGCCATTCCCTCCCACCAGAACCACCTGTGACATAGTTGTATCGTCTTCTCGCTACCAGGATGAGCGGCCATTGGCAGGTCATGACACCACTGGATGATCATCTCTCTTAGCTCTAGAGTGGGGAGATACAATTTGTCCTCATGGTAAAATAGGTGATTGACTATCTTGTTCAAAGGGTTAGACGTCCAGTCCTCTTTAGGGAGCAAAGTATAGGCAGCGAGTAGTTTGTCCAAGAAAGAGCCCTCAGCTTGTCCATTGTCCAATGCGGCAATCTTATGAAGGGGAATGATGTGAGGGGGTTCCTCAGGTATGAGTGTGTCGACTTTCCCTATACGGGAAAGTGCGTCAGCCTTGCCGTGCTTTACTCCGGGACGGAATGTAACGACGAAGTTGTATTCGCTGAAGAAAGACAACCACCTCATCTGTCTGGGGGTAAGAGCCTTAGCAGATTTAAAGAACTGGAGGTTTCTGTGATCAGAAAAAATAGTAATGACGTGAGGAGAACCCAAGAGATAATGTCTCCAGTCCTGAAAGGCTCTTTTGATGGCCAGTAATTCTCTTTCTCCAATGGTGTAGTTTTGTTCGGCCGCGGATAGAGTCTTGGAAAAGTATGACACAGGATGCAGGACCCCTGTTGTCTTGTCTCTTTGGGATAATACACCACCCACTGCGTATTGTGAAGCGTCAGCTTCTACGTAAAAGGGTTGGGAACTATCTGCATGTCGGACAATGGGGGCAGATACGAACTTCTCTTTCAAGGCTAGGAAGGCCTGTTCTGCAGCTGTATCCCATTCAAAAGCAACTCCCTTTTTCAATAATCTGGTAATGGGAGCAATCAACTCGGAAAAGTGATCTATAAATCTGCGATAGAAGTTAGAGAAACCCAAGAAGGATTGCACCTCACGCACAGTAGTGGGACTAGGCCAAGACGTTATTGCAGAGACTTTTGCAGGATCCATATGAATCCCCTCAGGAGAAATCACAAACCCCAAGAAGGCCACTGTGGTGACATGAAAGAGACACTTGTCTAGCTTTGCGAAAAGATGATTGTCTTGCAGCCGTTGTAGAATCTTTGTCACATGCTGCTCATGGTCTTTTTAGTTCTGGGAATATATCAAAATATCGTCTATATAGACAATAACAAACACATCAAGATAGTCCCTTAAAATATCATTAACAAAAAACTGAAAAGCCGCAGGGGCATTGCATAGCCCGAACGGCATTACACAATACTCGTACAGACCGAATTTGGTGCGAAAAGCCGTCTTCCACTCATCCCCCTCTCGCACCCGAATCAGGTGATATGCCCCACGAAGATCTAATTTCGTAAAAATGGTGGCATGTCTCACCTGATCCAGAAGAGAAGAGATGAGCGGAAGAGGGTATTGATTTTTGATCGTAACTTTATTGAGGGCGCGATAGTCCAAACAGGCGCGTAGACCTCCTTCTCGTTTAGGTATGAAAAAAATAGGAGATGAGACTGGGGAAGTGGAATGCCGAATGAAACCTTTTCTGAGCATGTCTTGTAAGTAGTCATATAAATACTTAGTTTCTGGCTCCGTGAGAGCATAAACTCTGCTAACAGGAAGATCCGCCCCCGGAACAAGGTCAATCCTACAGTCATAAGTGCGATGAGGTGGCAGACTTACTGCCTTAACCTCAACAAACACATCACTAAAGCAGTTATACCTGGGCGGTAACACTGACGAAGAAAGTGTCTCAGTGGCACAACAAAGTGGTGAGACCTCCCCTATGGTGTCATTATAACAGTGTAGGACACAAAAATGAGAATGCAATGTCACTCTTCTTGATACCCAATCAATGTGGGGATTGTGTAGCTGTAGCCACGGTACTCCTAAGATAGCACCGAAAGTGGGGGTGTCAATTAAATCGAAGGTGATAGATTCTGAATGGCCATTGTCACACACCATTGTAATTTTGGGGGTTTGATAGGTAAGAAGGCCTGATGACAGTTCTGTCCCATCAACTGCACGTACTTGTTCGGGCTGATTCTTAGGAATGAAGGTGATCCCTAGTGCCTTGGCCAAAGAAATATCCAAAAAATTACCCGTAGCTCCTGAGTCTAAGAGGATGGGAAGGGTCTTTCTGTGTTGGGAAGGCATGATCAACACCACACTTAAAGTGAAATGTTTAGGCACTAAACCCACAGTTGGAGCTATCATTGGGGAGATCTGTGTTGCTAGAGGACTCAGAAAAGCGATCTCTCTCTCTTCCAAGTCAGTTAGTTTTCCGACAACGTGGCGTTGCCGGTCCTTGCTGACGGAATCCTCACCGGCGTCTTGGGTTTAACAAGGCAGTCTCGTGCGAAGTGTCCCCCTTTCCCGCAATACAAACAAAGATTGAGTTTCCTTCTGCGTTCCCGTTCTTCAGACGACAAAGGGCCTTTTATGCCCCCTATCTGCATGGGTTCACTGCCGTCCTTCACCTCTCTCTTTTCCCCTTTTGGCAACAAAAATCGAGGGTATTCTCCTTTGGTCTTTTCCCCTTTTCTTTCACTGAGGCGATGATCTAATTTGACCACTAAATCAATGAAAGAAGCGCAATCCTCAGGGGGATTCACTATTTGGGACAGAATATCCTTCAATTCCTCTCTGAGGCCTCTGTAAAAGAGAGAGGTTCTTTTATCTTCGGGCCATTGAGTCTCAGCTATTAACCTATTGAATGTAGTGATATATGTCAATAGGTCTTTGGTACCTTGTTTGAGACTAAGTAACTCGTTATCACTAGATTGCATATATAGGTGTCTAGCAAAGAGACTGGTCATGCGTTCCTTGAAACTTGATAGATCGTATAACACAGGATCGTCATTTTCTACTAACGGCACCGCCCATTGTGCAGCATTACCAGTTAGGTACGAGATGATAAACGCTACTTTGGCAGCGTCGTTTGGAAAGGAGGTGGCTCTACACAGAAATTGCAACTGACATTGGTTCATAAACACACTAAATTTACTGCTATCTCCACTAAACCTTTCTGGCATGGCTAATGGAGTAGGAGTTGGTGATACCACTGTAACGTTAACAGGAGGAGCCCCGCTACCTAAGGAAGAAGGAACAGAAGCAGAGGATGTAGGGACCTGGAAATGTGCAGGCTGGATGTAAGTTCTCTTAAAGCGGGGGGTTCCAACGTGTTGTTGTGATTTTAGTATATCTACTTCTGTGACTAATCTTTGATTCTCATTTCTAAGTGTTCTCAGCTCAGCTTGCAAAGAAACAACTGCGGAAGTTAGTTCGCTCATGGTTGTTTCAGTTGGGTCTAAAGGCAAAGGCCCTGCTCTAAGAGGGTCAAAGGCTACGGCCTCATCCATCCTCGCTCGGGGGGCTTAAATAAACGTGGGCTTGGCTTTCTGTCGGGTCTGGACTGTGATCCGAAGAAGAACCAGGGCCACAGGAGCGAGGATTAATTCTCAACTCTCCCGTAAGGTAGATCTACTGATCGATCTTCAGCAAAAGCCACGACCAGAGAAAAATACCTCTAGGGAGGGAGGAGATGACCAAAGGACCACGGAACCAGGACGACAGCAGTGGGCTGGAGAGGTAATGCTGTAGTACTTAAAATAACAAACTAGAGAGACAAAAAAGTGTGATATAAATTAGTACAGAGGCTAAAAAGCAATACGTGATATACCCAGGACAGTTGTGCACATTCACATACTTACAGAGCGCGCAATATGGTTGAGAGCCAGGAGTAAGTATTACTGTGACAAGCACATGGACTCGAAATCACGGTGCAAAGTTAAATAGGACAGCGCTCCTCAAACCCTGAGTTGGCAGTCACTCAAAGGCTCCGATACAACTGGCAATAATCTCCTTTCCTCAGGAGAAACAAAAAGTCTGGGCGCTACTCGGAAATAGCAAGGCGCTATATTCAAATGTTCCAGCCAAAGTTCCAGCCAAAGTCAAAGTACATATAACAAACGAAATTCAAAAAGCACAAAAAACGATACGGAATTCTTCCTACCAGGGAGAAGGTTCTTGACAAGCAATCAAACCGACATGATTGCGAAGGAGCCGGGGAAGAAAAAACCTCGTCGACTCGCTGACCTGGCGATGACTCAAGGACTCCAGTCTGCTTCTCTAGGAGAGGTAACCGGAGCGCTCAGAGGGTTTTTGTCTCCAGGCGTCTCCAGGCGGCGAAGTAGAGAGGTGGTTATCCGGGAGGAGGGCGGCGGAATGTCGTGGTAGGTTTTCGATTCCAGGAGAGTGAAAGGAAAGGTTCCGTTCAAGCAGAATCCAAAACAGGAGCAGGCGAATGATAACAGACGTTAGCTTCGAGGGTCCGCAAAGCAAGTAACCGGCAACAGGAAAATCCTCACAGGGCGTGGTCCAACACAGCTGAAAGAAGCCAAGCGCCGGACCGAGGGAAAACGCTTAGTTTAAACAGGCAGCGCAAAGCAGCATGGGAAGGTGCACAACTCCACCCCCAGACACAGGGCTTTATGGGAGATGTAGTGTAGAGTGCGGGATGAGTGAACAAAGACAGGAGGCATGACGGGTAACACAGAACATGTAAAACTCCTCTTATTACCCCACCCGTCCTCTAGTTTTTAAAGAACTTTTGTGACTAATTTGTAGAAAATATCAATAGTGTTCTCAGGTGGTACAGTTGGAGCTGAAGTAGATCTGGGTCGAAGGCCATTGTCGATGTTTAGTTTAGGTGCAATATCTAGTTCCAACAACAGTCTGAAAACAGAGGAAATGATAGTGTCCAAATCTTCAATAGATAATAGTTGAAGATCCTGAATGTCTTAAATAGATCTCCTACCTTCTCCTATGTTCAAAGAGGGCGTTATTCGTGATTCTGCTTTAGCCAAAAAAAAGTACGTTTTATCCTACATATAAAGTTAAAAATATCAGTGTCGATTTGTGTAAAGTTGCCATCGAAAATATGACAAAAACTAAGCCCATTGCATAATACCTTTTATCTCATCATTATTCAAAGAGTATTCAGCCAAACTTATAATAGAGATGTCATTGAGTTGCAAATTTCTCTCTGTCCCTTCTTTTCTAGATTTGGGCTCTGTTGTTCCCTCTATTTCTGGTTCCTAGAGACTGCCCGCATGGTGACCCCTCCTTTTCCGGGTATTCCTGAACCTATTTTTGTCCCTCCTGCTGGGTTTCGATTGAGGCACTGTTTAGTGTAGCTGACTTTGCTGCCCATATGAAATCCTAGCGCCTCTGCTAAAAAAGTAGAGGTGCTTGGTGTTACTGGGTCAACAGCTGTGGAGCTAGTAGGGCTGGGCCTCACTGATAGGGACTCGTTTCAGCGTCTGTTTTCAATTACTAATGGATCTGAGACCCAAGGGGCTCCGGCTCACTTAAAGTGCTGGCACTACCTAGGAAACAGCCCAAAAAACTCTGCACAGAATTTATGATGCTATATAGTTGTTTACCCATCAGCGCATACACCATGGCTGGTTGAACAATACCCAGTGCTATAGGTTGCTCTTCTGGAACTCCAGTGTCCACTCCGAGTACAAAATGCAGTTGTTGCAATATTACACCTGCCAAAGGTAGCAGGTAGGGCACTGGAGACCGTCTTATGCTCATACTGAACAGAGTTTTTTGTTATTTTCAACCAGATTGTATTGGGTTTTCAAAACATCTTCAGCTTACGTGAATCACATTCACGTTATACATTTTGCATGCATTTTATATGTTTACTCTCTGGTGTATTTAATCAGAGTCCCCTATAACGGAACTTCCCCCCTTAAGTTGCTGTTGATTCTAAGTAAATGTGTCGCTGGGTGCCGCTAATTCATTATAGGTCTTGTCTTGTTTTGGGGGGCTGAGGTGCCGATTTATACCTTGCTCGCCTGTTGGCCTCCTCTATCCTCTTGGTCCTGTGCTATCGGTTACGGGGTTTCTGCCCTGCTGCATCCCTGTCTGCCAGCTGCTAATTCACCTACTAGGCGTTCCCATGCCCTTGACCGATCGATTTTAGCTATTCCCCGCATAGCTTCTCTGAGTAACAGTCTCCCTTCCGCCCTGCCCATTTTTCCAATTTCTTTTTCCAGTGTCTTCCAGTTCCTAGCTATCTCTCGCTTAGCCAGGAAATAGGCGAGGTCCTTGATTTTCCCAGTCATTTTGTTTTTTGGATGTGCGTGGGAACCATCCTAAAAGGTAGTGGTCTGGAGTTTGCAGTAGCTCCTTGTCGATGATGTCACCTATTATGCGTCGTATCTCTTCCCAGAACGCTTGAAGTATGGGGCAATCCCAGAACATGTGCAGAATGTGGGCTTCCCTCTCTCCGCATCGTAGGCATGCTGCAGACTCCACCCCAGAGTATCACCTTATGCGGGATGGGGTAAGAATTGCTCTGTGGAGTATGTTGAAGTTTATTAGTTTGAACCGCGCGTTCCTGGATGCCTTCGGGGTTCTTTCCACTACCTTGTCCCAGTCTGTTTCCTCAGGTCCTCCTCCCATGACAGGAGACCGTTTTGACTTATACTGAACTGAGTTAGCAAGTATGTTACATACACCCCAAAGATGAAAGGTATTTGCAAGTGCAAGTGAGTGTTTTTTTTACACTTTCTTCCTACACCCATGCATACGCTGAGCTTTACGCAAGCTAAGACGGGGCTGAGCAGTGTCTGCCAAAAAGACGCATCACTAAAACCCTTAGGAGGTAGGCCATACCTCTTCTATTGATCCTTACACTCAAAATGAATGCTTACACGTCCTACCTTTGACTCCAGTTTACATCAAAGTCACGCCATGTGCAGTGACAAGAGGATGTCATCAAAACCCTACCCACACAGGCCACATGGCAGACACACACTACCTCATCCATAGCACTCCCATGGAGTAGTGTGTAAATACACTCGAGCCCATCATCACGGAAGTGACGCGCTGTATAAATGCAACCACAATATAATATACTGGAACACAAAATGTCCATCTTATGGATCAAAATCATTCCACATTGGCAGCTAAAAGTTTCCTCACTTCCACATCAGTCAGTCAAATCATTTTTATTCGAATTTTTTCAAATTCATAAAAGCAATCACATGTATACAAATCCAAATGTAAAAACAAATATATGTTTGTACAATACACGATGTATAGTCACAAATTATTCCACATTAAAATTATTTCAAGGGTTTTCCATTGTTTTGCGAACATACGTTACAACTCTCGAAAAGGTGCTAACACGAAAGATCAATTCATCAGTTTCCAAGGTGAACAACAACGCATAGGACTGTTCTAAGGAAAGTGGCCGTTGTTTTTTAAAATATGGAAATAAAAACCATTTAATGTATTTTTTGTAAAATTTGCAAAAGAAGAAAAAATGTAAATCATTTTGTGGGCTCACTCCGTCACAAGGGCATAACATGTTTTCTGATTTTGATGAAAAATAACCTAATGGAAAACTTAATAAAAATCTGACGGTACCAGCCCTTAGACGAAGCAATAATGATCTTTCCCAGTTTGTCATTGGTAACGTGAGATATAGAGGGATTGATTGTCTATGTAAGTCTTTGTTTACATAGACCTGGACAGTTGATTTGGTTAATTCTGCTTCCAGTCTCATATTACTATAAAGTGCGTAAAGTGCGAATTTAATTTCATTTTTATCTGTAACCTCAATTTTGGTAGGGTCAGTGAATAGATGGCTTTTACCCACACTACATAGTATCTTAAAGACACCAGCAAGCCACGGAATTCTCAACCCTTTCTCACAGTTTAAACAATCTCTTATAATTTCGTGGGTTAGAGAGGCCGCTGTGTTCCTCCAAATTGCCAGCCAGAACAAGGCAGGTCTTGTTGCTATAAAATCAGTTATATAGTGCAGATTCAATTCGCAATGACAGATATACTCCGAGGTGGCAATGGGAGCTCCGAGGAGTTTCCGACAAAAACGATTTTCCTCGGTTTGAATACTGGGAGTCTTAACCAAACCCCAAATCTCGGCACCATAAGTTGCTACCGGGGCACATTGTGATTTAAAATTTTTTAAAATAGCTTTAGTAGCTCCTATTTTCTTAGGCCGTGGAAGACTAAGAATAGAATTGATGGCTTTTGAGAACTTGCTCGTGGCGTGGGCCAAATGCCCACTCCACGAGCCGTTCGCAGCAAAATCCATCCCTAAATAGGAAAAATGATTTGTGGAGTATAACTTGGCAGTTCCCACCGAAATCGCACTGAGCTGTCTTTTCCCTGGTCCACAGGACATGATAAAATATTTTTTTAAATTTACTTTGAGATCCAATTTATCCATGTGCTGTACAAAGCTTTTGACCAAGATGCGCAGGGCATTCGGGGTGAGACCCAGGAGGACCGCATCATCTGCGTAAAGCAATGTTGGTAAAGGACTCCCCCTTATTTTTGGGACATCCATAGTGGTTAGTTTTAAGGAGTTACTTAATCCATTAATATAAATAATAAACAGCAGGGGAGCTAAAACGCACCCCTGCCTAACTCCTCTTTCCACTTTAATGGCCCCAGAGGTTTCCCCCGCCATCCCAATCCTTACTTTGGCTTTTGTATCAGTGTGCAAATAGGCCAAAAAATGTACAAGGGGGGCATCTAGACCATAATTTAAAAGAATAGACCACAATTTTGACCTATTTACAAAATCAAAAGCGGACGATAAGTCCATAAAGGCTAGGTAAATTGGTGACGACCTGGCAATATTATATTTGCCAATTACTAGATTTAAATTTAAACACTGCTCTATCGTCCCAACCCTACTTCGGAAACCCATTTGACATGGGTCCAAAACACCTAATTCCTCTGCCCATGTATTTACTCTATTATATAAGATTCGTCCTAGTATTTTCAATGTATTATCCAATAGTGAAATAGGTCTATAATTTACTGGGTCTGTTCTCTCCCCTTTCTTATATATTGGTACAATTATGCTTGTGGACCAGGTGTCAGGCATAGCTGCCAAAGGTATACTATTAAAAACATTCATTAAAATCGGTGCCCAAAGATCCGGTTTCCATTTAATTATGTCTATTGGGAAACCATCTGGCCCAGGGGCCTTGTTACCAAGACTTTGTCTAATAGCCACAATCACCTCGCCTAGGCTAAACTGTAAAGAGCATAATTGGCCGGGTATATACTCATCATTAGCTGTTGCATTCATGGCATATACTTTAGAGAAATGATCTTCCCAACGATCACTCGAAATGATACAATTAATTGTAGATAGTTGGTTTCTCATATTACGCATTTTTTTTACTACCGGCCAGAAGGTGGATGCATTCCTTCCTATTGCAGCGTCAGAGAGCTCCTCCCATTGCTCTCTCAAAATTACTGCCTTACGTTCTTCTATTGCAGACTTATATTCATTTCTTGCCGCCCTAACCTCCAATTGGGATCTTGGTTTTGCATTCAATGCTTTACGCAAGGCCCTATTGGCAACAGAGCAATTTCTGTCAAACCACCTAGGGTCTTTACCTATACTATGGTTAGGCACGGTTAGGAAGGTTTTTATAACTGTACATAAACTGGTAAAATCATCAATTATCCTTTGGTTATTCCCGTCTAAGGATATGCATGAGTCAATTAAAACTTGGTACTTATTTATTACGTGCTCAACCACTTTTTCACTATCGACCCCCCTCCATTTCAACCTCAAATTGTTTGTGGCGGGGCTAATGTCTCTAGCGCCTGGAAAACTAGTAAACACAGGCGAAGATCCCAATTTAATTTTAGCCACTAGTGCATTATGATCGCCAAAAGCAGTTTCCAAGACCTCGGCTATTACGAGGCAATCAATTAGCTCAGATGACATAAAAATGTAGTCAATAGTTGAGCTATGATCTCTGCCTCTAAATGTCGGGACGTTAACAGTTGTGGAGATATAGTTTATTTCCATCACGTTAGTTAGAGCATATTCACGAATAAAACAATCCAATTCTATGCCGCGTTTAAATGCGCGGTCGTTATGCATATCTCTTTCTATTATTTTGGATTTGATAATTTTAGCATTAAAATCCCCTGCTAAAATAATCCTATTACCTCTACTGTTATCTGATGGTTCAATAATGTCCGATAAAAATTTAAAAAGTTGTATAAAATTTTTGTTTGGGATTGAATAAAAATCATTGTTATAAAAATTAATCACGTAGATGGGTACCTTCCTTTTGTATTCGATAACCTGAATATTGGGGTTATTGGTGGGTATTAACTTTATACTACCACCTGCTGTTATCCTAACACCAATCAACAGCCCACCCTTGGGGCGGCCATAGTCATTCTTAGTTGCAAACACACTATTGCAATGGAAGCCTTCTATCTGGAAATCGATAGTAGCCCAAGTCTCCTGGAACATTATTATATCTTTATCCTGTAATATCCCTAGCCAATTGGAATCCAACAGTCTAGATTCTAGCCCTGCGACATTCCAGCTAAAGATATTCAAGTTCGTATTGGCTGCCTTATCTGAGGGGAGTTTTACACTTTCTCCAAATTCCATCCCCATACTTAAAGATCCATATCTGGGCTTAACAGTCCCTTCGCTACCTCTAATGTTTCCCATTGCGGCAGTCCCTATATTATTTATTTCTACAATTAACATACATTGTGTAGTAGATGCTACAGCTGCATCTATGACTATATTCCTATTTTCCAGAGTTGGTTTTGAGTGGCTATAAACCATCTGTTTGGCTCTACCATTATTCAATATCTGACCCTCCCGCTCTCCGGTTGAGGAATCAATAGGGACTATGGGTCAATCTACAGACTCCAGACAACTGAACCTATTAAAAGTCGGGATCCCTCTGTAGTCTCCCAAAAAATTTCCATCACTTTGGTTCCACAATCCCCACTCTCTCTGTTTCCCCCTCCAGTTCCGATAACCTATTCTACTCCAATTTCCATCATCATAGCCTGACCCGGGACAACTCATGGAGGGATAAAAGAAAGCAAATCTTTTTGTTTCAATACGCTCATTACACCCTAAATTCCTCCATGAGCATATATAATCTACAGTATTTGGATCCTCAAAGTTAATGATTACGCAGTCGCCATGGGTCTTTTTCTCCTCTTGCCCTATCCATGGTACTCTACGTACCATTAGAATCCTGCTTGATCGTCGGGGGGGTAATGGGCGATTAATGTTGAGCCAATGCTGGACTTTATTCTTTAATGACCAACTCGATTCCTCAGTATGACCTGCCATTTCTGGGACCCCTGTCATAATCACCACATAGGGGCTTGCTTCAGGTGGCAAATTAAATGTATATCTATCCCCTTTCGCGCCCATATCCTGGGCCTTTTTAGGAAATGTAGTGTCATTAGATAAGGTGTTTTCCTGTCTATTGGGGCCAGTTAAAATAGGCGATTTATCGACCGTTTGCTTATCTGGGGTCTGTAAGGAACTTAATTGTGCATTCGGGGGTTTATCCAACAGAATAGGATCAGTAGGTTTAATTTGTGTTCCCCCAATCTTTGGGACCCCATGCTGCTTAAGGGAATCTTTAGAGGTAGGACTTAGTGTAGCCAAATGTTTTTCAATTTGTGTCAGTCTGGACTCTATAGGGGACAGATAAGTTTTAAAAAGATCCCCAATTCTTGTCAACAGCTGGTTATTTATTTCACAATTAATACATTTATTACATTTGTCGCAAGTTCCACCCAAGATATTAGAAGACTTTTTACTTTGGGCATTCGAAACTGCCTCTATCACATCTGATTGATTATCCCCTTTGCCATTGTTTCCATGATGATTTGGTTCTTTCCCTTGCTTTCTCTTGGGCATAGAGGATTTTTTAGTTTTTGGCATAGTTATCGGTTTTATTTGTTTCCGTATGGCATCCTCTCTCCTACCTCTTAAGGACCTCGAACTTATCTCAACTGGCGTAGTACTAATAATTAATTCCGGAGACTTATCCAGTGCCAAACTTAATTGTGAATCTGTCAATAGGTGTGATGCTGACAAATCGACCTCGTTTGGTATACTATGTACTTCTACAACTGTGGAAGCACTATTTTTATTTTTACCCTGTAGTGGAGTTTTGGCTAACGCAAGTGATCCCAGGGATGATCTTCTTGCCATAGCTAAGTCTTGGGAGACTCTGCGCTCCAAAAGGCTGAAGCCTTGATCTAAGGCTTTATTAGCCCTTATGATAAAATTATCTATTGGGCCTTTCCCCAGCACTCCACCACCAGTTGGTTTATTCCTGCTGCCCTTTGTAGACATAATACTAACGATTATTAGATTAAATCAACTACAGAGGGATAATTAAATTGTTATAGAAAGAATCTATGGGAGGAGATACCTCGCAATCCCGATTTATTATAAATGGAAAAATATAAAATACAAAGTATAACACGATTACAGACTAAAATGCCGGGCAAATAAAACCATCAGACACAATATCACATAGGTAGAGAATACATCACAATGATAAAATACAAATGCAGAATGGAAGTAAAGTCAGAATAAGGTGGCTTATGCTGATAAATAAATACAATGTTTTAAAAACAGCTCGCCTCCAAAGTATAAAGTGCAAATGCAGGGGAGGGTAAGGCCAGAAAAGGCTAAAATGAAAGGATCGTGCAAAACGTGCAAGTGTAGCGCTTAGGCGAACAATAAGCCTCCAAAATTTAAAGTGCGAGTGCTCAAAAAGATGACTCGTATTAGCAAAGTAGCATATAGTACTTATAGACTACAGGCCTATATAAGCAGAAAATAGTGCGCCGCAGTAAGATCATTTATAGATAAATACTCACAAATACAAGGAAACAAAGTAGGATCAAGTGTTAGCACCCTACAAACTAGGATAGCCACAATAAGACAAAATAAAATATTGCAGACAAAATATCCGAGAACAAATAAGGCCAGGCAATACAGCTAGAACCATAATAACAGACTAGACAGCCTCGTCTGTGGGACGGGTACCATATATATCATAATATGTATGTTTACTTGGTCCGTGGCCCACCTTTGTCTATATTAGTATAAAGCGATACTCTGAGTATGTACGTCACGGAGCATATGTTAGGGATGTGGCCCAGCCCAGCCTCTACCGGCCCCGGACAGCCACAGACGGTCCTGCCCTTGTCCCGGGCTTCTCCCGCGCGCGATCCCGCGACGCGGGGAATGTCCTCTCAATTTATGCGCCTCCTGGCGCGAACTGGGTGTTTTGCGGTGGCGGCTTCCTGCCGCAGGGGCTCGTGGGGCTTGTAGTACCTCCCTCACTGCGGCCGCACTGATGGAGTGAAACGCGGCGGCGGGGAGAGACCCTCGGCAACACCAGGAGTACGGGGTAACAGCGAGAAGATCACTAGCCAGGTAGGAACCCACGTTTTAGGTCAACAGAGCGCCCGCTCAGCCGGGAATGTTCTCTCAATTTATGTGCCTCCTGGCGCGAACTGGGTGTTTTGCGGTGGCGGCTTCCTGCCGCAGGGGCTCATGGGGCTTGTAGTACCTCCCTCACTGCGGCCGCGCTGATGGAGTGAAACGCGGCGGCGGGGAGAGACCCTCGGCAACACCAGGAGTACGGGGTAACAGCGAGAAGATCACTAGCCAGGTAGGAACCCACGTTTTAGGTCAACAGAGCGCCCGCTCAGCCGGGAATGTCCTCTCAATTTATGCGCCTCCTGGCGCGAACTGGGTGTTTTGCGGTGGCGGCTTCCTGCCACAGGGGCTCGTGGGGCTTGTAGTACCTCCCTCACTGCGGCCGCGCTGATGGAGTGAAACGCGGCGGCGGGGAGAGACCCTCGGCAACACCAGGAGTACGGGGTAACAGCGAGAAGATCACTAGCCAGGTAGGAACCCACGTTTTAGGTCAACAGAGCACATTGTATACCCTACATTTTGCTCCAAAATGTTTATTATTCAAATGTTCCTACTTTCTACACATGGTATCCCTCACCGAGACCCTCGTTGTAGCGCAAAATTTCCCTTCTTTCCATGTAATTTTTTCGGATTTAACAACAAAATGTGTTTTTTTTATCCAGCGTGCAGCTTATTCCAGCTCAGACTAAGCCTCATTTGAAACAAATATTCAGTCCCTTTGAATTACTCTAACGTGTCACTCAGTCTGCCTGAAAGTATATTTTGTTTTCAACCAGAAAGCCATGTTGTCCTAACATATAATTCCCACGCTGCCACAACCCACCTCGTTGGACAATATACCACACAGCAATGTTAAAACTGGATGCACAGATGCTTTTTGCTAATATTTTTTAATTCATTGCTTTATTTAGTTTGTATTTTGCCCTTCGTGCCTTATCATTTTTTCCTGTACGTATTTATGTTTTAAGTATCATCCAAATTCGAATGAATGTCACCGGTAGATAGAAAAATAACTGTGTGTGTATAGAACGCTCCCACTCTACATACAGTGGCGATACCACAACAGGATGTGGATGCATTTAACCTGCTGCTAATTTCAGAAAGATTACCTTAGGGTAAATTCACTTTATTATTGTCTTTTACTGATGTATCCACTCCCCCCCACCTCCCTTATAAAGCACTCTGATACCCTCACAAGTCTTGTTCGCGCTATAAAAAAGTTATAAATAAATAAAATTAGGGAGACTTTGGGCCACATGTTGTGTTGTGTTATGTTATGTTTGAGCAACATGTCTCAACTCTTCTCTATTAATGCACATGTCCAAGAGCAAGAAAACCATACGGTGCAACTGACTATAACCTGGAACAAAACATCTACAGCTCTCCCACATCAATGAAGACCACTGATAATTGAAATGAAGCAGTGATAGAGCTGCATTCAAAATACCATATACACCCATAACCTTTGTTCATGCCAGCATTCCAAATGTGATCGCCACATTTCTTTCAAAATCCATATTTTGCCTTCTAAACAGATGCGCACTTTTCAGGACGCATAACTATTTAAAGCTTTAGTTTTTCTTTTAGTTACTGAGGTATAGATTCATAGACATCATTTAGGGGTAGCCAGGGGTCGCACCTGTGACCCCTGGCTTGCTCCTTGCGACCCCTGGCAGTGCCTTTTTAATGCCAGGAACACCTGGGCAGATCGTCTTTGTAGACGTCGATTGGGGAGGTGTGATTGAAAGTAAAGGTCGAATGGTGTGTGATGTCACTGATGGAGCAGGTAAAACAACATTTTGTATACCTCCTCTAATTTGCATGAAATGAATTACGTAATTATTCTAAATCTAACTCGTACTAATTGGTTTGAAGTGAAATATTACTAATCAACATTTACACCTTGATGAACACGAGATACACGTGGGACTAAAATGCTAATTGTATGGCAGAACAATAAATTAATTAACTACGGTACACAAACTGACTTTAGATTGTGGTGAAATAGAAAATTGCATGATTTATGTTGCTTCTGTGATGGTATACAACGTTTACAACGCAACTTTTACACCGCACTACCATTACAACGAAACTGTAACAACGCGAAATCTGTTACAACGCATGCCATTACAACGCATGCCATTACAACGAAATGCACTAGATGGCGTGCTAACATTAGAAATAGTGTAGTTTTACTATCCAAACACCTTCCCTACTGCAACGTGGACTGGAGTTAGAATAGTAAATTATACATTTCTAATGTCAGCACTCCATCTAGTGTACGTCGTTGTAAAAGCATGCGTTGTAAAGGCTTGCGTTGTAACAGATCTTGCGGTGTAAAAAATGCGTTGTAACGGCATGCGGTGTAAAAGCATGCGTTGTAACGTCATACATCCTTCTGTGATGGTTTGTGCTTCCAGTACTACAAAATGGTGAGTATTATTGCTTTAAATGTTGCTACCAGCTAGGTAAATACTAAAATACATTGGGATTAGTGTGGGTTTAAACATTAGTATCTCTATTTCTATATTTTAATTACTGTTATGTCTGTTTCTACTTAAGTTGGCATTCGGGCCTACTAGGCCGCAGTACCTAAAATGGAGTCCCTACCAAGCCGCTGTCATGTGATCGCGATGACTTCTGCGCAGAATCGGATGCCCCTGGAGATCTCCAAGTGACCTCAGCTCTGTGACACCGTGTTCCTTGTCAAGGATAGGAGCGTGGTGGCCTGCCAACTGATGGACAGTGTGAACAGCAAAGGGTACAATGTAGAACCTGTACTGAACTGTTTTCTCTTCCTCCAAACGTTACTTTCGAAACTTTCACCTGGGAGCCAAATGAATAATATAGAA
This sequence comes from Triturus cristatus, assembly GCF_964204655.1. NCBI lineage: Eukaryota > Metazoa > Chordata > Amphibia > Caudata > Salamandridae > Triturus > Triturus cristatus. The sequence continues at coordinate 969,381,379 of NC_140593.1, read as the reverse complement.
ATTTGCGCTTTGCCATGCCAAATCTCATGGAGAACCAGTTTACCCTGGGAAACTTTTTAAAAATTACAAGATGACCTCGGACTGTCCAATCAGAACATTTCTCTACCCCTAAAATGTTGCGTGTTAAAATGAAGTAAGAGGGAAAAAGGGTATAAAATGCCCTCATCCGCCAAAGGGGGGTGGTTCATTGGGTGAATCTTTCATGGCGTTGTGACTGCATTGAGATGGTGAAGATTTCCATGGTTTGCCTTGGGTTTCTTTGATTTTCGAGAAGTTATTTCGTCTGATGGTTTCATCTTTGCTGTGGGTTGGACATTTATTCCGGAGATTGAACCAGAGAATGCAGACAATTCTCTGTTTGCTCAGAGGGTCGCCAACGTTTGATATTTGGTAATTATTAAATGCGCTTTCGAAATCTATGCTTATTTACCAGATGTTCGATTTTTCTTTGAAATAAACTGAATATATACTATGATCTGTTGTGCATAAATGCTAATGCAGAAGAAATTATTATTAGATAAACAAAATTTGAATTAATGAGAAAAGAGTTTGTGGTTCTTTAATTGATTACAGAAAATAATCAAATGTTTCCTAGGCTTTAATTGTGTTTTAGCTGGTTCTAATTCACCATCAACCAGTCCAACTAATTGGTCCATCGACCAAGTGGTGGAGTGCCTTGATGTTAAAGTCGGGATTCTATAGGGGCATGTGTATATAATGTATATAATCTAAAGAAATGTAATCCTGATAGGTAATAAGGTACCCACATGTCCAGCGCCTTTTCTCCTGTGTACAGATTCGAGTGAGACAAAGGCGTGTTGGTGTTGTGGGCCCCACCAATGAGTGAGTGTCTGGATGAGTTGTTGTGATTGCGAATCTGTGACATAGGGAGAATATGTAAATTTGCCCCTTGCGCTGCATCATCACTTTCACTATCCCTGGCATTTTGGTGAATTGACGTCCATGGGTAGATTTACCAGGAATCAAGAAATACCAAAATCTAAAAACGTTGCCTAGCGAGAATGAAAAAAACATCTGAGAACATTATAAATTATAATGCATCATATGATGACATTAGTCAGACAAATGCTAATAATGTAATGTTAGTGTGACATTAAATATGCTTCAGCGTTGTGCCATGATGCAGAGGCAAGTTACTGGCGTTCTGTATGAGAGTTGTACTTGAGGCACACCCTCCTTACAAATGTATCCAATGCAGAAAACCGACAAGGGTCAATCGAGTAAAGTGTGTAATTTTCACAGCACCTACACAGATTGCTTACAAAAATAACACACAATTTCCTTTTAACCATTTTTTGCACCTTCTTTAATTTCGTGCAGGCATTACACACAAAGCTAAGTTGCACTACTTGTAAGACTTCTTTTGATATGGATTGTGACGAATTACAGGGGTATTAGTGCTGTTCCCTCTTGTTATGACCACTTTGCATATATTATGTCCCAACTTTTGATGCAAAAATCTATTTGCTCATACTTTGCTTTACTACTTTACTTACTTTACCTTAGGGGTGCCACCAGTGAGTTCGGCAGTTCCTTCTCGAGTTAACGAGGGTGTCCAGGTTGATCCATTAGAGTCCAAAGGTAGCTGTAAGTAGTAGGGTTGAAGTCTATAATGGAACCGCATTCGGCATTGTAACAGCATGTCTTGTTGATAATAGAATATCCCATCGGCTTAGGGATTTCCATCCAGCAGGCATGGGCCATTCACCACTCATTCATTTGGGTACCCTGTAAGTATTAGTCCGATCCACAAGCAGGTCCCATCTACCAGACTCTGAAAGCTGCAAGGGAGGCCCGAGAGTCAGTGGTCAGGATGAACTTGCCGTTTGGGGAAGTCGCTGACGTGTTGCGGGTTGGTGAAGATGTGCTGTTTGCCATGATAATTGGGATGGAGGCGCTCTGGGTATAACATGGCAAATGATATGTTGGCTGACTGTAATTTTGGTTTGAGAGGGAGATATTTCTTGCAGGCGTCCTGCACTGCCGTAGTGAATTCTGAGTATATGGATACTGCATACCCATCAAAGCTAAGCGAGCCATTCTCTTTGTCGAGTCGGAGGATGGTATCTCAATCACGATAATTCAGTAGGTGAGCTATAATTGGTTTGACGGAGCCCCGGAGGGAGGCTGAGTCACAAGCGAGTGGTGGGCTCTCTACCACCAACATCTTGGAGAAAGACACCTCCTCGAATAGTGTTGTGAGCAAGCGTTCCGCAAAGCCTTCCATCCTGCTGGTATTAGCGGATTTCGGCATACCTAGGATTCGTATGTTGTTTCTGCTCCAGCGTGCCTCTAAATCTTCGTTTTTGGCAGATATGACTTTCAAAATACATTCCATATTAAGGAGTTGTTCACTTCTAAGAGAGGTTCAAGCTTGAAGATTCTGTGTTCTGCCTCCCCAATGCCGCCATCTTGTTTCTCCAGTCTTTGGGTCATGGTGGCCATACGGGAGCATATGGAGTCCATTTTGGACTCGATGGAGGTGAGGCTGTGCTGCACTGCTATGAGAAGTGACTTCATGTCTTTGGCACTAGTTGGCACCCCAGGCTGTGATCCCTCAGACATATTGTGGTCAGCGCCGCTGCTCTGTGCACGAGTGGATTTGCGGGCCTCAAAGGGTAGTTTGTCTGTCTGCCCTCAGTCTTACCCATAGCGTTGGTTATGGCAGTGCTATCTACAGGGTGTAGGCAGTTTTGTATCAGCTCTCTGGGTAAGATTCACCACCCAGATATCAGGGAGAGGGCCGTTGGGAGCGTCCTTCTTCAGCCTCCTTGGTGAAGGAGTGAAGTACACCTTCATCCCCATGGTTCCACCCCGCCTCCCTGAGTTGCCAGGAGGGTCACAAGCAGACCAAGGGCTCTCTGGGCAGCAGCTGCGTATGTGGCAGATGTAGAAAAGTAGGATCTGCTTTCATAGTTACCTCCACTTTTTTCTGATGTTCTACTGTTTTCTGACTAGTCTGACTGGGATCCTGCTAATCAGGACCCCAGTCACTGTGCTTCCTCCCTAAATTGGCTATGGTGAGTATCTTGGTACATTCCTAATTGGCTGCTGGTGTACCCAAGTAAGTCCCTAGCATATGATACTAAGGGACCTAGAGCCTAGGTACAACAGGGGTCCCCCATGGGCTGCAGCATATGTTATGCCACCCATAAGGGACCCTCCAAACTCTGATGACAGCCCTGCCATTGCAGCCTGTGTGAGTTGGTGCATGCACCTCTCACAAAAGATATCACGTATAGTTTCTTACCTGTCGGTGTAGTTTTGCAGCTTGAAGACTTTCTGGATTCACCCTGCTGTGCATTATTCCGCCATCTTGCGGTTGGGTCCGGAATCGTAGTATTTTCTCTCTCTCTCTCTTTTTTTTTTTTTTTGTGGCCCAGGTGGGCGGCGACGTCCCACCATTTGGTGTCCTTCGTGACGTCGCCGCGCTTCCTGCAGAAGCTCCCACCTTTGGTCGCTATCTTCGGATTCTTTTTTCTCGTCTAGTGTTAGTCCTGTTTTCTCTGTTATGTTGTAAAGTCTTGTTTATCATTAACCCTTTACCTCCTGTCTCATCTTTCTGGTGGAGGAGGGTGGGTTCGCTAGTGAATCCATAAAGTCTTCAAGCTGCAAAACTACTCCGACAGGTAAGAAACTATACGGTTTGCAGCGTGAATCCTTCTGGATTCACTATGCTATGCATAGACTTTGTAGCGGTTTGTCCTTATTGTGGTGGCTGGGTGGAAGATGAGCACTGGTTACTGAATATGTGTTGTAAGACCTTCTGTCCCACTTGTGCTTCTTTGTTCATTTGAATATCCACACAGTAGTGCTTAGTGAACGTATGCACTGTCTTGAATAGGTGTGTTCGCTAGAAACGCAATTGTTGCTCTTTTCTTCCTTGTTGAGTGAGCCTGAGCTGCTCCTTGTAACTGTTGTCCTACCTGCTTGTGGCAGAGTTGAATTGTCTGCGTAATCCATCATGCAATGGCATTCTTGGTGACTGGTTGTCCTAGAAAACTGCTTGCGAAGGAGACAAAGAACTGTTTTGTTTTCCTGCACTTCTTTGTCCTCTCTATATAGTGCATTACAGCCCTTCTGGAGTCTAGTGTGTGTAGAGCCCTTACTGTTTTTGTGGTCGGTTTTTGGAAAAAACTTGGTATTTGGATTGTTTGGTTAATATGGAACCGAGACACCACCTTTGGCATGAAGTGTGGGTCTGTCCTCATTACAATCCTGTCCTTGTGTATTTATAAGTAGGGCTCTAGGAGTGTGAGCGCTTGCAACTCTTCGTAGTGACGTGATCGCCACTAAGAAGGCCGTCTTTAGTGTGAGCATGTGCAGTGTAGCCTTGTGAATAGGTTCAAAGGGTGCCTTCATCAATTGAGTTAGCACTACGTTGATGTTCCATGCTAGTGCTGGCATCCTCTTGGAGGGGTGGGGGGGGATTCTCTTGGCCCCTTCCAAGAATCTCTTCACCACTTGAGAGGTGAAGAAGCTTTTCCCTGTTTCTCCTCTTGTGTAGGCCACCACCGCAGCCAAGTGCACCCTCAGGGATGTGTAGCTTAATCCGCTTTGTAGCAGGTGCGTTAAGTACTTTAGTACTGTTGATTCCATTGTGACCTTCTGTTGTAGTTTCTCCTTGATGCACCATTGGGAGTACCTCTTCCATTTTGCTACGTAGCACTTTCTTGTGGTAGGCCTCCAGGCCTCCTTGCCTCCCTGAGTACTACCATAGTACTTGCTGGTAGTTTTAGGTGCGCAAATTCTATGTCTTCAGGAGCCATGCTGCTAGGCTGAGACCCCCTGGTTCTGGGTGAAGCACTCTTCCGTTCTGCATTGTTAACAGGTCCCTTATTCTTGGGAACCTGTGTGCTGGTTCTTGTGCCATTTCCACTATCTGCGAGAACCAGGACTGCCTGGCCCACTGAGGTGCTATCAGTATTTGCGTCATGTTGCTGATTCTGCATTTGCTGAGTACCCTGTGTATCAGTGGTATCAGGGGAAAAGCATATGCAAAGCTCTTTGACCAACTTATCCATAGCGCATTCCCTTGGGACCAATGGTCTGGTTGTCTGGATGCGAAGTGTTGGCATTTTGCATTCTGGTGTGTTGCAAATAGGTCTATTTGTGGATTACCCTATTTCTGGAAAAGGTTCTCTATTTCCTGCTGGTTGAGCTCCCATTTGTGGGATGCTGACGTCTTTCTGCTGAGCCGGTCTGCTTCCACATTGTCCTTTCCTGGGAGATGTATTGCTAGTAGGTCTATTTCGTGTGGGATGGCCCATCTCCAAATTTCCTGTGCTAGCCCTGATAGTGGTACTGATTGTGTTCCTCCTTGTTTGTTGATGTAGAACTTGGGGGTTGTGTTGTCTGTTTGGACCAACACCCTGTTCCCGTACAGCTCCTTCTGAAAGGCTTTTAAGGCTAGGAATACAGTTTTTAGCTCTAGGTAGTTGATGTGTCTGACTGCATCTTGCTGGGACCATAGGCCCCTCACCTTGAGCTTGTTCATGTGTGCGCCCCACCCCAGCTGGGAGGCATCCGTTGTGATGGTCACTGTTAGAGTTGGTTGTGTGAATGGCTTCCCCTGTGATATGTTTCTCTTTTTCTACCATGCTATTTCCTGATGGACTGGGTGCGTGACAACCACAAGATCTTCCCATCTCCATGTGGCATGTGACCATTGCTGCTGGATCCATTCCTGGAATGGTCTCATGTGTAGTCGGATATTTGGGACTAGGTGGATGCATGCCGCCATCATTCCCATCAGTTTGCTAGCCATCCTCACTGTCAGAACTTGCCCCTTGCGGTGATGACGTGTTTCCTTCAGTATCGCCAATGTTCTCGTCCTGCTGGAGAACACTTTGGCCTGTATGGTGTCGATCTCTGCCCCAAGAATATCTTGATTTGTTCTGGTTCTTTTGATGATTTCTCCCAATGGATCGAGAAACCCAGTCTTGTCAGTGTTAGTATGACCTGCTGGATGTGTAGTCTGCATTGGCCGTACGAACTTGCCTTTGTGAGCCAGTCGTCGAGATAGGGGTATGCATGTATCCCTTGCCTTCGTAGGTGTGCTGGAACAGCTGCTAGGTATTTTGTAAACACCCTTGGTGCGGATTTGAGGCAGAACGCCAGTACTGTGAACTGGTAGTGGCTTTGATTGATCATAAACCTTAGCAGGCGCTTGTGTTTGTGGTTAATGGGGATGTGTAAGTATGCGTCCTTTAAATCTATAGTAGCCATGAAGTCCCCTTGTTGTATTTGTGGTATTACCTCTTGTAGGGAAGTCATCTTGAACCTTTGTGTTCTTATGAATTTGTTCCGAAACCTTAGATCTAGGATAGATCTTAGTGTCTTGTCCACCTTTGGCACCAGGAAGTAAGTTGAGTGAACCCCTTTGTTCCTTTGGTACCACCTCTATTGCCTCCTTACTGAGCAGTTCTTGTGCTTCTAGCTGCAAGAGCGAGAGTACCTTCGCTGAGTGTGCCCTGCTTCTTGGTTTTCTGTTCGGAGGCTGTTTTTCTAACTCTATACAGTATCCGTATAGTGTTTGAGGTACTGTTTGCCGTTGAACGTTTGGCTGCAGCTTCCCTTTATGTCCTTCTGCCCACCCGAGGTGTTGCTAGGGTGGGGGCATTTTCTTTGATGAAGTCACTTGTTTGAGGGCTGTTGGCCTCCTCCCCATGTTTGTCCTCGTCCATTTCCGCGCCCTCGAAAGGACTGTCCCTGGGGCTGGTCCTGCCAGTTCTGCTGCTGTCCCTGCTGTTGCTGGCCTTAGTTGTTCCCTTGGTAGCCTTGCTGGAACGTTTGGTGCGATGTGGAGGGCATGTTGCCTCCTCTACCGCCCGGCCTTCTCGTGGGTGTGCCTCTTCTCATTCCCCTGAACTGCAACGCCCCCATGGACCTTGCTGTTTCGTTGTCCTTCTTGAGCTGTGTCAACTTGTCGTCGACTGGCGTTCCGAACAGTTGCTCTTCATTAAAAGGTGTGTTTAGGATGTTGCTTTGCACCTCTGGCTTGAATCCTGAAATTCTGAGCCATGCGTGTCTTCTATCATCATTAGCCTGCTTGATGTTTCTGCCGCATCCAATGCCGATTTTAGGCATGTGTTCGCCATGTTTTTCCCCTCTTCTACCAGGTGAGTTGCTCTGTGCTGGTACTGTTCCGGTAGATGTTTTAGGAGCTGTCCTACTTCATCCCAGTGTTGGTAAGCGTGCCTGTTGATCAGGGCGTTGGAGTTAGCGATGCGCCATTGGATTGCCGCATTTCTCTCCACTTTTCTCCCTGTGGATCCATCCTCCTACTCTCCTTGTCTGGAGGTGGTCCGGCATTAGTGGGTACATTGGCCTTCTTCCTAGCCGTTGCTCCAATTATGGAGTCGGCTGGCACTGAACCTTGGATGTATGCAGGGTCCTGTGAAGAATGTTTGTATTTCTTCTCAGTCCTAGGGGTCACAGCTTTGCATGTTGCAGGTTCCTTAAAGGCCTCTCTTCCTTGATCCAGCACACTAGTAAGCATGGGCAGGAATTGGCTCCTAGTTTGTTGTGGCAGTAGAGTTTCCAGGAGGAAACATGATTTTGGCTTCTCTTCCTCCATTTTCACCCCATAAGTCTGTGCAGCCTTCTGCACGACCATGTTGTAGACCCCTATGTCATCTGGCGGCGAGGGCCTCGAAGGGTACGTGTCTACCTCTTCCTCCGACGATTCTGTGTCGAGATCTTGCAATTCCATGTCTTGTGCCTCTGAGGGTGTCGAGTACCAGTAGGATTGAAGGTCTTCGTCGCCTTCTCCCTCGAAATAGTAATCTTCATCCCCGAGTTCCTCAACTGGTTTGGGAGTTTTTGGCAGTTCCGCGTCTTCATCGTCTCTTTCGGCTTCGACCGCGGGTTTCGGCGGGATGGTGTATTGGCTCATCTTCTCGTCGAAGTCCTTTTTCCGCTGAAGTATGCTCGCCATTTCGGCCTTGAGCCTCCTCTTCTTCCTCTCCATATCGGCGGCATATTGGGCGTCGAGGGTTGGAGCGCTTCTCTTCAAGGCCGTCGACGACGAAGTCTGCCCTTCTTTTCTCGGCACCAAGGTGTCCTTTTCAAAGGGAACCTTCGACGAACTTTGTTTCTCGAGGGCTTTCGCCGATTGGGAGTCCTTTTTGAAGAATCCGCTCGGTTGACTGTCCCTGGTAGTTGTTGCTTTCGTTGAGTGTTTCTACGGCAGAGCTCCCTTCGAAGACTTTGCTTCACTTCTGTGAGTGTTGCTCGGGGCTTTTGCTTCACCCTTTCGAGTGTCGCCTGAGTGTTTAGGGGTCGACGACTCCCTTACCTCCTTCGACATCTTCTTATGGACCTCGACGACCATGCAGTCCTCAGGTCCTTTGGAGATGTTGTCCTCTTCTCCACTGGAGAGACCCAAGTCTCAGAGCGATGGAGGTGGTCCCTGGCCCTGCATGTTGTGGTTCGCCCTTCTCTGCCTCTCTCTTACTCTGAGGGTCTTCGGTGTAAACACCGAGCAGGCATTGCAGTCTTCGCTGCTGTGGTCGAGCGGCAGGCAGAGGTTGCAGACTGGATGCTGATCCTTCTGGGCGTACTTGTGGTAGCAATTGGTGCAAAACTTGAACAGTGTTTTGTCCATCCCCGCGCTCAGGGTGCCCACTGCTAATGCATCCTCTGTCGAACGTCGAGGTTTTGGTCTCAAAACTTCTCCCTCGTTGCTCCAGTTATGTGACCTGCAGTCCGGTGTTGCTGAAAACTTTATTTTTGTCGATTTTCTTTGATTTTTCTTGATTCCTCTTCCAAAAACACTGGAACTCTTCGTTAACGATCCAGACCCAACGGCGGAAAAAAGAATCTGAAGATGACGACCAAAGGTGGGAGCTTCCGCAGGAAGCGCGCCGACATCACGAAGGACACCAAATGGTGGGACTTGGCCGCCCACCTGGGCCACAAAAAAAAAAAGAGAGAAAATACTACGATTCCAGACCCGACCATAAGATGGCGGAATAATGCACAGCATAGTGAATCCAGAAAGATTCACGCTGCAAAAATGTTCTTATATCTACCATCACTGCACTGGAAACCTATAAGTCACCCCTCTAGCAGGCCTTTCAGCCAAAAAGGCAAGGTGCACGGTTCCGAGGGTGAGGGTGACCTTGCATGAGCAGACCAAACCTACAAACCCCCGAGTCCATTCTCCAGGCTTTGTGATTGAATCAGCCATTACGATATAGAGGGGCCATGCATCATTACGTGATGCCCATCTCTAAACTGGCTCGAACGAACCTGGGCATGTTTGGTATCGCCGTATCCGGTGTTGGAGGACTTGGTGTATTAGACCGGGGTGGGGCGCTTGCCAGCACCACATAGTCTGCTGGAAGGGCACATTTGGTGCCCTCCTTGCATACTCCAATTCAAACCGGATCAGGGAGCCCTTGGCTCCCTGCTCTGGTGTGAAACTAGACAAAGGACATGGGAGTATCCTCCCCACTGTCTGACATCTCCACTGGGAGGGACCCCTGAATCGTCCCAACCCTCACCTTAGGGTATTAAGGGCTTACCTGTGAGTGGGTCCCTAGATTTGTCGTGGGATTCGATTCAACTCCAACTCCACTTCAACTTTGACCATCTGGACATCCTGTCCAAGTCGTGCTGACCGTGCTGGACTGATCGCATTGTCCTTTGCTTTGGGGACTGAGACTGCAACTGAGAAGACTCCACCTGCTCCTGGCCTCTTCATCCTGCAACCCCCTGCACCTCCCGTGTCCATGCTCCAGACAGGTTCCATCCTGGGCCTGTGGACATCTAAAAGACATCCAATGGAATCACCCTTGGATTGAAGGAGTCACTCCCCTGCATCCACTGGCACTGCAACACAGCTCACCAGTTTGCTGATCCTGGGCTCCCACGTACTCTACAAGGCTCAGCAACACTAGTGGTGGTCCTGTTCTCCCTCGAGAGCTGTCCTCTTGTCAAGTTTAGGCCAGTATCCGTCATCGGGGTCTCTACGACCGAACCCCTGTGCACCGTGTCGCTGCATTGCTTCACCGATCTGGCAACCGCATCGGTTGTCCCAACCGACTTGTGCTAACAGAGTTGGATGCATCAAAAGGTTCTGTCAACGAGTCTGTCCCTGCTATAACTGATCGGCGCCATGCGGTTAAATGGAACGGACAGACTCTGTAGTCTTCAGCATCACTGTAGCTCGGGTAGAGCTACTGACTCGGTGCAACAGTGCTTAAAGCTCCTCATCACCTTTTAAACCAGCATCCTTTAATTCGTCTTCTGTGCCTCCTGGTCACCCATGGGTGGCATAGACTCTGTCCCTCTGATTTCTGGCACTCTTCGACCCGAACTCACGTATGGGTTCCAATCAACTCTTTTCCTCCTCTGGTGGTAAGACTGAAACTACGACGTACCCATTGAGTAGAATTGAGTACGCTGTCGTGTATCCTCTTTGCCCACGACCGCCGTGGGGTTCCAAGACTCTCAGCTGGGGTGTTTCTTGGGGTCCCCAACTCTTCTACGTCTCCTGGGTCCAGTCTCGACTTAGGTCATGGTTCACATTACACTATTTTGATATATGGTCTGGTCTTTCCCTGGGGACCACTGTGTATTGGTGCTACTTGCTGCACTATATCCAAAGTATTGTGTGCGTTGTGATTATATCTCCGGGTAGGAGATAGTGTAATGTGTGAGGTAGTTAGTGTAATAAATATCTATTTTTATAAATACACTGTTTGGTTCTTTTTCATGTAGCCTGTACTACTTGATTAGACACTGGTAAACCAAGCTGCTGTGCACTCCTCCTAGATTAAGCCTGAAGGCTGCTTTCCACAGCTACCACTTAGGGAGCTTTCTATGGTTATCTAAAACCCCTAAAATTACTGTAAGGGTCTACGGGTTAGTGCAAGGTGCTACACTTACATAAGTCAACACCATATACTGACCCGGCTTCTCACTGCAGAAATATGGGGCAAGAAAGGAGGTGCTGTGTCGGGCCACAAATGACACTCTGGTGGGCTGTGACTGCTCCTCGATGGACCCGCAGCTCTCGTCAGAAGCCAACATAAACAGGCAAGCGGGCAGGCACTCAGCAGTGTCAGTGGAGGACCCAGGCCCCAGGGTCATCCTATCGGTCCATCCACAGCAGCCCCATTACAAAAAAAGGACAGCCAGGGCTGCACCACTAAGCCAGCAGGCCCCCTACAGCTCAGGATTACCAAGCGGCAGAGCAAGTCGCGGCACGCAGCCCCATCCAGGAGCAGGCCGCCCCTGGGTTCGACATGCCACCAGACGCAATACAGGCCGGCACCCACTTGTAGCACCACAGCCCCTCAGAGCCTCCAGGTGTGTGCTCCTTCAGCAGTAGGCAGGTCAGTTTGCAGGGCACACCACTCACACTGTCCCCTGCTCAGCCGCAAAACACCCGCACACCTCAGCTTGGGCTATTATCCCGACCTCATCCTCACAGTGCGGCTGCCATCTTAAAACGCAGTAGTGCCTCTCAATCCGCAGAGCCGTGGATCACGAATTTGCCATTCTCGCAGATCGATCCAGTTCATTTAGGGCTCCATGGAATGCCAGCGCACCTTAGTTGTATCATGTCACTTCAAACACAATAGGTTGTAGCCATCTGGATTAGGATTATTCTAGATGGCAACCCCTGACAGCAGGGGTCTTACACCGGTGCTGCCATTTTGCTTGCCGACTCTCTGGCACCCCCATGTTTTTTTACAAAACGTTATTGTTGGGGAACTCCTAGGCCATCATGAATCTAAAAAAAAATCAGCAAAAATAATTTATGGTCTCAAAAATACATATTGCCATAGGTGTTGCTAGCACTGAAGGGAACCACTTTGTGTAGGTACATCTTGTGAAAGGGCTGAATAGTCTCACTCACAGTGAAGTTAGTGCATGGCAGAAGCGGGCTAACCACTGCTGCATGCTGTAGTGGGGTGAATAAAAATGTGAACAACACAATAAAAGACCAATTGATAAAGAGGGCTGACTGAAAGACTCAATACATACGTATTGTTTATATCTAATTTTAATAAAATCAAAACATTTTGGCTAATGCCTGACCTAAAACCTGACAAGTACCCTTAGCTCTCAGTTTCCATTAAGATGAAACCTCACTCTAGAAAGGGAATCACTCCCTATTCAGTAAAAACTACAGTTAAAATGCACACATTGGAATATACAATGCACAGCCTAACCTCAGAGAGGTAAAGACACATTCTTATGGTTACCCCCACTTTTTGCTTCATGTTACACTGTTTTTGACTGGTCTGACTGGGATCCATCTATTCAGGACCCCAGTCTATCTGCTTTCTCCTTAAAATGAAATGACATGTACTTAGGTACACTCCAAATTGGATGCTGGGGTACCCTAGTCAGTCCCTAGTATATGGTACACATGTACCCAGGGCATAGTTACCCCAGAGGCCTCCCATGGGCTGAAACATGTATTATGCCATCCATAAGAGGTCATGCAAAATGGATCTACAGCCTGCCATTACAGTTGGTGTAAGTATGTGCATGCAGCACTTACCTAAGATATAAGTTTACTATATCTAAGGGCCATTTATACTTATACTATATCTAAGGGTGCCACTGCATGAGCAGGACACCTCTGCAGCCTATGGAGTCCATTCTCCCGGGTTGTTAGTGCTGCAGCCATTTACGACATATAGAGTGGCATTATGCGACCGCATGATAACCAACTCTATAACGGCTGTAAGTAACCCTATCGTATTTGGTATCAAACATTGTGGAATCATACCCGGTATTGTAGTGTAGTTCCTATTTCCCTAATAGGCTCTGTGCATTGGAATAATATACTCTATAGATTTGGCATGTGACTGAGGTCAGTATGCCCCTATTGAGTACATTAAACTTAATTACTTTGTGCCAGCTAAGTCAGAGGCCACTAGAAACTCCTTGTAAACAAGAAGGGAGTAGTTTCTGGCAACCGCATAAACATGACAACTTTGTTTCCCTTTAGAATCAGAACACTCTCAGAATCGTGGAAACAACAGATAACAGTTTCACTCAGTTAATAGTGCATGCTTAGTTTCTTCAGAGTTACACAGAAAGAATAGACGGGCGTTTCAATAAAAAGGATTTATTGAACAGTCTTGTTTCTCATGTAAGAGATATGAGCTGTTATAATCATAAGACAGTATGCGAGATATATTATGCATAGCGTGAGCAGTAGAAAGAAATAATACTGCGCCAGCATTATCTTTTAGCTATGACACATATATTCATATACATAAATAACATAAGCTAAAAATGTGAGTATTCATAAGATGCTTCTCTAACTAGTTCTACCCCAGTGTACCTAACCTAAGTGTAGTACAATGTAAGAAGTAGGTTATGTATTCCGTAGTATGGTAGGCTACAGTAAGGTATGCTATAGTCTAGTATGCCAAGTCTGGTATGCCAAGAGTCCCTCTAGGTTCTAGTCATCTCCATACCTTGAGAATGAGAGAGGTGGGAACCTCTTTACGGGTCTTGAACTCTAACACCCCGCGAAGGGAGTCAGAACACTGGAAGCTGGACTCTCTGCGAGTAGGGATGACAGCGTCTTTTATCAGTGCGTCAGGCCGGGACATGGGCTCCTCTAAAGTCGAGGTCTCCTCCTACTTGCTTGGGCACAGGAAGGTATATTTATACCTGGTAGGTGCCTTGAAATGTTAGCATTGACGTAAAGTCGGGTAGAGGGAGACGTCCGGAATGAACCCTTAAGGAATAGCGGTTCATGCATAATAAATGAGTTCTTGGAGAAATCAATAATCCTGTGCTAGGGGGAACTCCAGGAGCTTAAGGGTCTGGTTTCTAAGAACTCGTTGTGACGTTTGGGGTGGACGGATGTAGGTGACCATGCCTGTATTTGGATAGCATGGCTAATGCTTAAATAAGGGCTGGGATCTTATGCCTATATAGGGGCAATGAGAATTGTGCCTATATAAGGACATGTTTCAGGAAATCCTATATACGAACACCTAAAGCGTAATACAACAGTATGATTCCATCCCTCAAAAATGAGCTTTATGATGTCCCTGGTGTTCCTGGTACCAGCCTTCTAGTCCCAGGCAGCCCAAAAGGGTTGCTGCCGACCAGAGACACATTTCTGCCCTCCTGCTGCTGAGCCAAACTCGAGCAGGGGAAGGCAGAACAATAGGCATCCTGTCACAGGGAGGTGTGACCACCTCCCAGATAGGATTTAGTGTATTAGGCCTAAGTGGGTGCGCTTGCCACGGACCGAAAGTCTACATGAGAGGCACATTTGGTGTCCCTGTGCATAGTCCAGTTCAAACCAGTCCTGGGAGTGGTTGGCTGCTGCCAAATGTTTAGGAAATCTTGCAACTAAGACCCAGAAGTTGTGATCTGCCATAAATTACTTTTAGCTAAACACACAAGACCAACGTTTAAACTCATTTAAGTTTTGTAAATAGACTTTGTCCCCAAAGTTTAATTGTTAGCAAACTACTGTAAAGCCAATCAGGCAGGTTGGAAAGCTGGTCAGATTGGAGGTAGATAGTAATGAGAGATGTCATTGAGGAGTTTTGTGACATAATTTCCAATACAGAATGTATATAGGCAGGGAGTCTTGTGAGGTGATAGAGGGTAGTTTTTTTCATTAAATGGGCATAAAAGTGTCTTTCCAAAGTGGTTGATGTAAATATTATGGAGTCGATCTCACCTGATTGATATGTATTGCTTTAAATTTACAGCCCTGATGATGTCCGCTTGGACGAATCGCGTTGGCTGGGCTGAGCTGACTATTTGTGATGAATAATAATGATTGAATAAACATCTGAATTGAAATGAAACGCAAGACTCCCAAGTGATTATTTGGATGGAAAAAGTTATGAAATAACAATTACTATTTTGGGAATATTGGAAGAAAAATTATTGACTGATTAGGATACGCCCCGTCCTATGAAAATTGGTCTTAGCATCTGGCTACTGCATATGCAAGATATATTAAGTGATCCACTAGTCGGGAATACATCAAATCGGGGGCATGCTGGCAGCATCTGGCTATTCAATATGCAAGATATATTAAGTCACATGTATATATTTTGTACAAGAGCACTTTTTAGTCACTCTCACTGCGCTGTCACTTTGTAGGAGCACCTTATCTTTTGAAAAATATCAACGCTGTGTCATTTATGAATATAATTAATTAAATAAATGTACTTAGCGCTTAATTGAAATAACTCTATAGAAGATTAATTTACGTCGTTTATGCTGTGGAGGTCCAAGACTACACTAACCCCTAAAGGGACCGCCTTTTTAGGTCTCGCCTAGCATTGCTGCGCACATGCGCAGCTCGCTCGGCGAGATTTATTGCAGATGAGTACTTTGAGAAAAGGGCTTGAAGCCCCGCCCCTTATTCCCATTGGCTTGTGTCACCGTTTGGAAATAAGGTTTCCAGGGTGTCTCCTTTTCACTTTTTTGGCCGGCCCACACGGACTGGCTCGCCTGCTTCACGGCTGTCGTGAAGACTTTTCTTATCTGCTTATTTATTTAACAAGCATATAAGAAAAGTCTTCACAGCAGCTGTGAAGCACATGAGCCAGTGCTCCGGGCTTCCTGCAACCAAGCTGCCTTCATGCCTGGAGCATGCACCAGTCGGCTATGTGATTGGTTGGCGGCAGGCAGGCACAGAGCTCAGAGGTGCTAGGAGTCACAGGAAGGACAGGGGTGTTCTGGCCGGCAAAGCGGTGTTTTACAATGATGCGTAAAAGCTGTAGAACATTTTCTCCTCATTCCTCTGACCGCCAGCAACGGCATGAAGAAAACAAATATTCATCGGGGCTCTGTGCCCAATCGTTTTTAGTAACGATTCAAATGCTCAATCATTGCAGCCACATTAACCCGTTATTTGAAATATATGCTTCATGAGACTGAGGCGGGTGTTCACATTTATTGTCCGCTGTCCTGCTTCAAACAATCACACCTATAAATTGCGTGTACTTGAGCAGCATACCTTCCACACAGAGTGGCTCCTTTAATAAATATATGCCTTGCATTTTATCCATTTTGAGGTAGTTTGTCATAAAACTGTAAAAAATAAGTGTATTAATTGCTACAACGTGCCACGTTTCTGTTTTCGTAGCGCCATTTGATGTGCATTGCGTTCTAGCAGCTAGCTACTAATCATCAAAATACTCATCCTCTTAGAGTTTGATGTGAGGTAAACTTGCGCAAAAACGAACTGGCGCTTGTGAACGGACTGTGCGCTGACTATTGCTGTTTTAACTATAGGTTAAGAGAGTAGATTGAGTGCTGTTTTCCGCAATTCTGATTCAGTGAAAAAAGTCCGGCAGCTTGAAGATCAGGGAAAGAGGAAAAATACAGAAACGTCAACAGAATAATTTGTGGCAGTCAGATTATGCATGGGCAAGACAGTGCAAAATAGCTCCTCTGTATCCCGCCTATTGGCGCTTACAGCAAATGAATCTGGGAAAATAGAACAGAACTAGAATCGATCAATTATTATGTGTTGATTACACCTAGAGGAAGTCTTCTTGACACAGCGGTATCAGGCGCTATGTGAAACCAGAGTATCTCTCTACAATGTTATGTCTGCCTTGTGCTTTTGTCCTTCCCTTGTTTTCGTGGCTATTAGTAAAAGTCGCATTTTTGGACAATACACTCAGAATAATGTCTTCTACCCGCGTGAAGCGCTTTAACGTGTTATGTTTGACACATACAAAGATACAGTTGAAGTAACTTAAGAGACGGCGTGCTTGTTTCTACCTTTTTCCCTCTACTATCAACATACCTCGAGCCCTGCGACTCCTTTGCTCGGCCCTAGCTGTTGGGCAATGAGCACGTTGCATTCTGGGACTTGTAGTGTCTCTTTTCGCATTAAACTGTAGGCCTACATTTCCAGCATAACCATTGTGGCTGCGATCTTTAAGGGGACCTTTAGGTGGCTAAACTAGTAGCTATACGAAGAGTCCTCACCTCTGCACCGCGGGGGCTGCAGGCAGCTCGGTGTCACGTGCTGTTGAGTGAAAAGACACTCAACAGCTTTGTGTTCTCGCAACCATTTTGCACGATTTAGCGTTTTCTGGCGGGTGCTCGCAGGTCATTCACAGGGCAGGGATCAGTGAAAAGGACGAGAAAGTATAATTGGAAAAAGTGCTTTATGGGGCGTCGGTTCAGTGGGTTTGGGTGGGGGCAGGGGTGCTTTTGACAAGTGTCTAAGAAACTAAGGGGGACTTGAGGGGCGTCTTTCCTGTTTCCTGGATGGAACTAACGGGTTTAAAGTGTAATCCCGTTTCAGCCCCTGATTCACTGTGTGGTAATGTCACATGCTTGTTTTTTGGGAGGGCTGGGCCCTGAGTGGGAACTTTTTTTACCAGTTTTTTTTACTTCTAGTAAATGAATCAGTAAAAACAAACCTCCCACCCAGAGCTGCTCTTGTCAGCATTTCTTTTCCCGCCTGTCAGCCCTTTTTCTGACTTTAGTGAGTTCTGGGGCCAGCGGTTGTGAGGCAGAACGAGTGCAATGCACAATGCTTGTGCATGGTGGGTGGGTGGCCCATTCTTACCAAAATATCCACCCCAGCTGGGTGGCCACCAGTGACTTAAACAGGAAAACGGAATTGTGTTTGGGTCGCCGTAAGGGGAGGGAGGTAAAATGATTTGGTGTCATTTTAAACATTTTAGGGATCCACGCAAAATGTTTTTTTAAAACACTTTGCTTAATACAATACCACAATGGGAAAGCCCATAGGTCTGGTATGGCACGCTGGATTGCTGGTCAACTTTTTTGTTTTTTTAACTTCAAGCATAAAATAAAAAGAATAAAAAATAAAGAGAGCATACCACTGCCTAAATGTAGCACCATATGTTTGTTTTATTAGCTTTCGTCCAGGAGGGATGCTTTTGGGCACCTCTCGTATGCAACAAATATGGGTCTGGTAAGTTTTAACCCGCGTGAATCATGTCTGAAAAATCCCACATTTAGACCTAATTCCCTTTATAAGGAAACTTGGAAATGACATCATTAACTAAAGATAACTGACTGACAGGCGTGGGAACTCCTTGTAATACTGTGCAGTCTCGTTAGTAGATGTCGGCTTAAGGAAATACAATGTTGGCATACCCCGCATAAAACATTGACAGAAGACATTCATTTATTAATGATGGACTTCAGCCAATTCTATAGAAAGCGTCACAAACCTAACCTGCCAAATAAAATGTACATCTCACGCCCATGGGACAGTCTTATTCCAGGACAGTCTCAGTGGTCTGTAGTGATTTCTGTGACTTTCAGATATAGACCTTCCTCTTCACACATTAGCTTTTGGTCCACAGCTCACAAATATCACACATGTGGCTCTTGGACCTCGAGATCTTTGTGACAGTGAATAGAAGCTTCTGCTCTAAGTAGGCCAGGACCTGCCTACTATGCGCAGTGGAAAAGAAACAACTATTTGCAATGCAACAGTTGTAGCATTTGCGACAGTTTGGGCTATCGACATTGTACATGACAACGCATTTTATTTATATGTTTTAAAAACCTGCAAGCGGTGCATAAACACGCACTTTGTACTTGCAGTCACTGCTTTTGAGAAGCAAGGCTGGCAGTAACTGAGCCTCTTTTACTACCAGTCTTGCTTCTCATAAGCAAGGACTATAAGTGCAAAGTGCGTGTTTATGCTCCGCTGACAGGTTTTCAAAACACAAATTAAAGGCATTGTCATTTACAACGCCAATAGCTCAAGCTCTCGTAAATGCGAGACCTATTGCATTGCAAATGCTTGTTTATAGTGTGTCAGGCCCAGGTCCCTGGATTACTGGGTTGCCCCTTTTTGTTTAATAATTCTATTAGAACATTCTACCCACTGAGGGTTGAATGTTCTACATTAAAAGGGGAGAAACAGAAAGACTGATAGAGTGCCACGTTATTCTGAAAGTTGTAGGGGTGCATCATATTCACTGTTAGGCATCATATTCACTGTTAGTCCGCACCCACATATTAATCGAAGTAGTATTTAGGTGTGACATAGAGTAATGTCGTAGTTCACTGCAAATGTATTTTAGTCACTGCATAATGATTGGTTTTCATGTGATGCAATGTATTAGGTTTAAACGTGCACCATATTAAAGTTGCACGTGTAGTCTGCTTACTCACCTATAAAGGAGTAATTAAACTAATGCTTGTAGAGTGATTTAGGAGTGTGTTTAAACAGTGTAAAGGCCTGATCGCATATGCGTTTAAAGGGAAAGGCCTGTTCATTTCTTATGTTAGCTTAATGTTGTAGGCCAAAAATGATTTCCCTTGGTAAAGGCTTTGGGTTTCAGGATGATGGAAAATCTTAGAGAAGTGAAAAGTTTTTCGTTCCCATGTTTCTGTTGCAGGTGCAAGGACATTTAACTCGTTAGAGAGACTAGGTGTCAGGTCTGTCAGGATTCACTAAATGCTTGCAGGAATGTCAGAGGCATGAAGCAATATCCACTACTTCCCCAAACAACCCATCGCACCCAACGACTGTCAAAGTGCCAAAGGTATTCCGGGGAAGAAGGGAAACACAACAAGGAACAGAGGGAAGATTCTTCGTTGGTACTCTCTTATGGCACAGGACCCGTCAGGACGAAGAACATGACTATAAAACAAACAAACAGATAAATGTGACTAAGGACCTGTATACACTAAACAGGCAGTGTATTTCCTCTTTATTCTCCTAGTGAATTGTTCTCGTACCTTGCTCTAAAGTAAAAAGGCTTGCTTCAAAGTTTTCATTTCTTCTTGAACTTATGCGTAGAACTTCTATAATATTCTGAAATCAACAATAAAAGAAAATGCTACAGTCTCTAACTATACATGAGAAAAGTAATACTGGAAGGATGTCTGTATAATAAGTAGAACCCACCTTAAGGTGCGTCTTGCTTGTATCTTTAAGCCTTGTATACGAAACATATATAGAACCTTAATTTTCAGGTTTTCTCCCTTCTTTTGTTTTTCAGGTCATTTCACAAAAATTAATAAAAGAAAAAGAAAAAGGGACGGATCCCACAGTGCCAGAGCAACTCAGGTAAGTATATTTCACTACACTAATGAACAAAAGCAGCGCAAGAACGCTGTTACCATAATGGCTTAGTGTTCTTCTTTGATTTTCTTATGCAGGTCTTGAAATTCACTGGGATGAAGTCCACCACATCTTCCCGAGAACCGCCGCCAGGAACCACCGCCGGAAGCGCCGAGCGAAGAGGGCGTCTGCGCAACGAAGGAGAAGCCGAGAAGAAGGCTCCAGGCCCCCACAGCCTCCACTGCCGCTGAAACGCTGTTCCAGAAGGACATAAAGGTGGCGTCCGAAGAGGAAAGCCCGCGACCCGACGCTAGCCAGAGCCCCGAGGAATCACCGAAGAAACGACAGGTCCAGATACTCCAGGTAAGCAGAAACGGGAAAGCCGAGAATCACCAAAGAGCGCGAAGCGTCAGCAGACGCGGGAGGTCGGGTTTTAACACAACCTGACCTCCTCCACGCATGCGCTCAAGTAACAGCGGCTATCTTAGTAGTTTTAGCGTGATCGGGACAGGTAGTCCCGACACTAGGTCTTTGTTTTAGGAGTTAGGATGGTACGAGAAGCCAATATGGGAGTACATTGGAATTTACGGATGATACATTCAGCAGAGATGGTGCCTGGGATCCAAGGTCAAGCTAACTGTCGTTGGATGGAATACAAGTTTCACTAGAAAAGTATTGGAAGAAGACCTGGCTGAAGAGATGTGCCGAAGGGCGTGTTCTATGTTTTGGGGATTTTGTATTAGGGACAGTGCCCCGAGGGTTGAGCAGTGGAGGTTTAGATGGGAAGCTAGAAGGAGCATCTTAGAACGAGCTCTGACTAAGTGAGTGTACTTCTAAGGAAGTCTTCACTTCTGACACCTTTTTACTCTCTTGCCTGGGAGGGAAAATGCTAAGTAGGGATGTCACCTTAGAGGTAGAGTAGGGATAGACTAACTGCTTTTTCTTTTAGGCTAATGACTTCTAATATAGAGACTGGACTAATTATTGCATTTCTGAAACTATTGGAATTGATTATTCTTCTTATTCTGAGTCGAATGAGACTCCTGCGTAGACTCTCTTTTGTATTAGTGCCCATATATTTCCTTCACCTTGTACTGAGGTGTTTGTATGTGCAGTTATTTTTGGTTGTAATAAAATCTTAAAAATTTCGATTCGGAGTCAGTGGTCCTTTGGAACTGAGATTTGATTCGATTGATTATGTATTAAGGATTGAATTTCCTCCCCTCTACACTATTTAGCAGATAAAAAGATCCTGGCGATCTTAGAGGATTCTTGGTGATGGTAAGATAGGCAAGAATCCGGCTGCATCAGTTGGTAGCAGAGTAGGATGGTTATCTCTGATAGTGAGAGGAGATCTAGATCAAGATTAGAGATTCTAGAGGCCCATAGAATTCGAGTGATGGTGACCCATCGGATGAGGAGTGGCAGACAACGGCAGTTGATGGAGATCGATGGAGATTAGCGGTGCGGCGGAAAGCAGCAGTTCGTGGAAAAGTGAGTATGAATAGGGTGAGATGTTTTGTAGATTGCGGTGTTGATTTGATTGTGTGTTGTCTTGCGGGGTTGGAGTATGAGAGTTGAGTGATTGTGGGATCAGGCTGTGACCGCGCACAGCCCGGGGATTCTTAGACTCGACGAGTAGTCTGAGAAGTTGTGGTGTAGAAGACACCCAAGGTAGATTTTGTTGACCATTGAAAGGGGATCGTGAGACATCATCGATTACCTAGACCGAGATAGGGGGAGCGAATGTGTGAGTGCATGAGTAACCGACACTGGTCGTGGGTTGTTGTATGTGGAACATTGAGTGTTTGAAGCCTATCAGTTGAGGCGATTGTCCGGTCGTGTTGCGGACAGACAGTTGCCAGGTTTGAGGTCAACAATTTCGAGAGACTGTCGGAGGCAGTCAGAGAAGTGATTGTCCGGTCGGTTTGTGGACAGATAATTACTTCAGAGTGTGAATGGGACGAATGTAAGGGTGAGACGTGAATTGTGAAGGAGGGGAACAGCTGCGAGCGGAGGAAGTGTGACATCAGAAGATGTCGCGCTGCGATAGGTCGGTTGGTGTGAGTCGCGCTGCTATTGGTGGATTGACTTCACGAAGTGAACGAAAACATTGTGCGCGATCAAAAATGTGTTCATCATGAAATGTTTAAAGATTTTCCAAGAATTATGTAGAGGTGACAAACATGTGGTTACTCGAGGGGGAGAAGAAGCCCCTCCTGAGGATACTCCGGTGCATTATATGGCAAAGAATGTGGGATTGCATACTATAATTTGGCTTGAAAATTGGCATAAAATGACTCAGGGCAAGGGAGAACTGACTTTTCCACGATATGGTACTTTCAGGTTGGAGGTGTTGTATCAGTTGAAATCTGTAATGTCTTTGTTGCGACCTCTGCCGAGACCAACTCAGTTTGAGGCATTACATGCATGGATCAGAGCAGCGTATGACAGGAAAAGAGATCAAAGTCAAGAAAGGGTGAAGAAGTCAATTAAGGCATTCCAGGATGCGAAGTGGGATGCGTTAGAGAAGAGGTGGAGAGTAGAAACTATAGAGGAAGACAGATTGTACCCACTATTGGAGAAAACAGACAGTGCTAAGACAAAGAGTGTAGATGAGGATGACAGTGATACAGATGACAGCTTAGTAGAGAGGTTGTTGTCCGAGAGACCACCTCCAATCAATCCAGATTCCTATGAAGGGAAGTTGGCTCCAACAGAAGGGACTAGTGGATTACAGACTCAGTCGGAGATGAGAGTAGTAAGGAAAATCTCGAAGGAACTGAGGACATGAAAAATCAGTATGTAGTAAGTACAGAGGTTGGGAGAGGTGTGAGGTTACCGGATGCTTTAAAGGTACCGCTTACTATTGGACCCATTGTTTCAGTTTACGATCCAGATCAAGCGAGAGTTGGTAGTCTAGCACAGTCAACTGCAGGATGAAGGAGTGTGGTTGAGGGAAATGGATCAGTGAGTGCAATGGAGCAGACCTCAAAACCTATAGAACGGAGTACGCCATTGCCGGCCACCGCAGACTCCTCTAGGGGATAGGTGGATGCGAGATCAGTAAGACCAAGGTCTTTGGCCAAGTAAAGATCAGATCTGAGGATGTGGACACCCCCTGTAAGGAATCAGTGCGAGAGAACCATAGAGAGTGAGGAGCAAGGTAATTTAGGGAACCGATCAGTCTCTAGGAATATGACAGAAGAGAATAGACTTCAAGAACAGGATTGTGAGTACGACGAACGAAATGGGGCAGCTTGTCGAGAAATACTGAAGGGCGCCCTGAAAGGGAGGATGTTAGATGTAGTAAAGTTGAAAGCAGAAGTAGATGAAATAATAAGTGGGAATTTGCCTCTTGAAAGGAAATACATGTATGAGCAAGATGAGTTACTTTTTGTAGCGAAGGATGTGACTCGCAAGGCAAGAACTGCACAAGAGAAATTGTCAGAATTGGCCAAAAGATATGTGGTGGATCTGTCCAAAACTAAGTCATTACAGGGAAGCCATAGATTGCAGTATAGCGAACAAGAACTGGAAGAGAAAAGGGTCATGGGGTTGAGCATCCATATCAAAGATTTGATTATAGTAATGCGTGCATGGAACATGCTTGACAAGTGGGAGGAAAGGTGGTCCAAGAAGAAGAGTTCTAGAAAGATGGTAGGAGAGACGCCACCTCCAGGGGGAGGGACAGCAGATATAGGAAATTTCCCTTTATGAGAGGTACAGAATGGAGGGTACGTGCATGTGCCTTGGAGTAGGGGTGATTTGACTGCATTTACGAACGATTTCCCTTGCTTGAGAGAGAAGCCAGCTGAGTGGTACAAGCAGGTTGATAGTTTTGTCAAGATCTCAAAGGTGTTGTGGATTGATTTGAATACGTTGTTTGACATTGTGGTTCCAGGCGATTTATGGTCGGCATGTAAAATTGCTGTTGAATGGCCGACTCCAGAGCCCGAAAGAGATCCTGTTTCGAATGGTCCATCACCCATAGTTATGAAGAAGTTTGAGCAAGTGATTACGTGGCTAAAGTCGAAAATTTCGCCTCAAGATATTGATTGGGTTAAGATAGAGCGGACAGTCCAAGAACCAAAAGAGACAGTGCATGAGTACTATGAAAGACTCTTGCAGGCCTTCAAGCAGTACAACAGATTAGATGCTGAGACATGGGACAGTTTGTTTCGAAGTTTGTGTTGAGGTTGAGACCAGAGGTTAGTCTCATGATACAGCAACATCTGATTTGCTGGCAGAATAAGCCAGTGGATGAGATCTTGCGGTATGCCAGATACTGCAGTGAGTAGATAGAATCGAAGCACAGGAAGTTGAAGGACAGATTAATGCTTGTTCAGATGCAAATGGCTCAAGTTCATCCTAGTGGAGGGACGTTAGGAAGGAGGTAGGGAAATAACCAAGGAGGGAATCAGAATGTCCAAGGTCAGGGAAGACCAAAGCCAGTTGATCCTAAGACTGGAATGGATGTGGTGACATTGAAGAAGACCACTGCGTGTCATCTTTGTCACCAGATTGGGCATTGGAAACACGAGTGTCCCTTGAACCCAATAAATCAGGTGCAGCAAGAAGTAGAGATAACTCAGGTACCTGTACCTGAAGCAGTTCCTACAGTGACGAGACCAAGGCCGGTGAAAGGGGGGACATTTAGTCCACAGGTACAAGTTCCCCAGCCACCTAGAGTTCAATGCGTTCAGCAGGGAGCTCGGACTTGTTCGAAGGTTATGAGGAGTTCAGTCCAGACCCGTTGGCATGACGGTGCCTGAGAGGGGAGGAAGACTGCACACTTGGAGCAGTCTTGGAGGTAGACCAGAGGGGACTATTTATGGAAGCAGATGTTGATGGTCACCCTACCACCTTTTTGGTTGAGACTGGTGCTACCCGGTCTACTGTGAGATCAGCAGTAGTCCCTAACCTACCCCTCTCGGGACAATCGATCCAAGTTGTTGGTGAGCAAACAAGAAATTGACAAAGCCAATTCCTGTGAGAATAGGAACTTTCCAGGATTGACACCAGTTCGTAGTGTGTGACTCGAGTCCAGTTTGTTTGCTAGGAAGAGATCTGTTGTGCAAATTGAATTGCACCATTTATTGTACACCGAAGGGAGTTGAAGTACAGACAAAGGATGATGATGCGACCTTTAAGGTTGCAAATCAGCACTTGTGTATAGAAATGTACCCAGCGCTGACAGTGGAGAAACTTCCACTTGACTTGAGGGATTCTGTGTCACTCGGGGTGTGGGGCTTCACCGGAGAGGAGATTGGGCTGATTAAAGGAGTAGAGCCAGTGAAGATTCTGGTCAAGCCGAACGCAGAATTCCCTAGGATGCCCCAGTACAATTTGTCACCCGAGACTAATGCAAGGATCAAACCTGTAATCGAATCTATGATCAAGCAGGGAATTCTGAAAGAGATCATGGGTAGCCCATGTAATTCACCTATCATGGGACTACAGAAACCGAGTGGGAAATTCAGGATTGTGCAGGACCTGCGAAAGGTCAACACGATAGCTGTTCCATGTTGTCCGGTGGTACCGAATCCATCTGTGATCCTGTTTCAGATTCCATGCGAAGCTGAGTGGTTTACAGTGATTGATCTGTGTCAAGCATTCTTCTCGATTCCACTCCATGAGGAAAGCCAATTTATTTTTGCTTTCCGACTGGAAAACTGTGTGTTAACATGGTGTCGTATCCCCTAGGGGTACACAGAGAGTCCTTCGATCTTTAATCAGATCCTGAAGAAGAATCTTGAGAGTCTTGTGTTGCCACAGAACTCCGTTCTGGTGCAATACATCGATGACTTGCTCATTGCCTCAGAAACAGAAGACGCTTGCAGAATTGATACCATTGCTTTACTGAATCACTTGGCAGAAAATGGACACAAGGGGTCCCCAAACAAGTTGCAGTACTGTCTGAGTGAAGTGCAGTATTTGGGTCACAGAATTGAGAAGGGCAAGAGAAAGGTGTCACCAGATCGCATTGAGGCCATTATGAATAGGCCTGTGCCTACCACCCAGAGAGAAGTCAGAATGTTCTTGGGGATGGTTGGCTACTGTCGCCAATGGATTCCCAACTTCTCCTTTGAAGCGAAGCCTTTACAACGGCTGACGCACAAAGATGTGAGTGATCCGGTACCATGGGACAATGACTGTTTGATGTCATTTTTAAGGCTGAGAGAATCCATGTGTCGCGCTCCAGCTTTGGGAATGCCTGATTACAACAAGGCTTTCTCTTTGTTCTGTTGCGAGAGAGAAGGTTGTGCATTGTCAGTTCTGACTCAAAATCATGGAGGTGTCCGTAGACCAGTTGACTACTTTTCAGCTACTTTAGATCCAGTAGCTTTTGCGTTGCCCGAATGTCTTAAATCCGTTGTTGCAACAGGTGTCAGCATTGAAAGGTGTGAGAGTATTGTAATGCGACATCCACTTACAGTTTATGTGCCACACTCTGTTGAACTGTTGATAACGAGGACCAAAACATAGCACCTCACGAACAATCGATTAACACGCTATGAGCAAGTTATACTGGCTGCAGAAAATGTGACTTTGAAGAGGTGTTCTGTTTTGAATCCCGCAACATTGATGCCTATTCCAAATGCAGATGGTGAAGATTGTGAGGATCACGATTGTCTCGATGTGACTGAACTATGCACCAAACCGAGACCAGACATTGTTGATGAACCGCTCCTTGACCCTGATGAAATTTTCTTTGTGGACGGTTCATGTTTAAGAGACGATGTCGGTCGATTAAGGGCAGCATTTGCTGTATGTACCATCACAGAAGTGGTTGAAGCTGCTTGTTTAGAGGGAGTACACTCCGCACAGGTAGCTGAAATCATTGCTTTGACCCGTGCCTGTTTGGCTGCTGATCAGATCCGGATAACGATTTACACTGACAGTCAGTACGGTTTTGGTGTGGTTCATGATTTCGGACAGTTATGGTCACAGAGAGGATTCATGACATCTTCAGGTTCGCCCATTAGAAATGGGTAATATGTGAGACAATTGTTGGAAGCATTACAATGTCCCAAGGAAATTGCGGTTGTCAAATGTTCTGCTCACAGTAAAGGGAGTGAATTTGTTTCACTGGGCCATAACTACGCTGACGAGGTTGCCCGGTTTTGTGCAGAACAAGGATGTATATTTACAGGAGGGTACTCTGTAAAAAGCCAAGAAAGAACCAAGCTCAGCATGATGTTAGCCATGGCTGATACATGGGAAGAACTAAAACGATTGCAGGATGAGGTTACGGATCAAGAATGAGATGGCTGGATAAGATCCGGATGTGAGAAGGGAGACGTGGATGTGTGGGTTTCGATTGATGGTCGAGCTGTGCTACCAGAAAGTCTGTTGAGCCCAATGGCGAGATTGATACATGGTGCAGTACATCTTGGCAGAGATGCAATGGTGCGAGTGTTTAGATAGACATGGTACAATCCGAAGTTTTGTGCGGTTGCTGAAGCTGTATGTCAGAGGTGTGTTACATGTCAACAGATGAATGCAGGAAAGAGGACTGCTGTAACTTTGAGTCACATTGGGAGGTCAGGAGGGCCTTTCAATAGAATGCAGTTGGATTTCATTGAGATACCGAAGTGCAATAGGATGAGGTACATCTTAGTTGTGGTGTGTGTCTTTTCAAGATGGGTGGAGGCTTACCCAACACGTAGGTGTGACACACTCACTGTAGCTAAGCTGTTGTTGAGGGAACTTATCCCTAGGTTCGGTTTTCCGACCTCTTTGGAGTCGGACAGAGGGACGCACTTCCACAGTGAAATACTTAAATTGCTCTGTGCTGCCTTGAATGTTGTGGATCAGAGGTTACATTTCAGCTACGGACCAGAGGCTTCTGGGATTGTGGAGCAGGTTAATGGAACTTTGAAAGCACGGATGGCAAAAGTGTGTTCTTCGACATGCCTGAAATGGCCTGATGCACTGCCTTTGGTCCTCATGAGCCTTCGTAGTGTTCCCGATAGGAGAACAGGGTTGTCACCACACAAGATCCTGATGGGGAGGGCAATGCGATTCCCAGCGATACCTGCTACTGCTCTGATTAGCATCACTGATGACTTAATTCTCAACTACTGTAAGGGACTGGCTGACGTAGTCCATTCTGTGTCCCAGCAGGTACAAGCAGCAACTGTTCCAGCCGCAAGTGACCTGTGCCACGACTTGTGCCCGGGAGATTGGGTGCTTGTTCGCAAACACGTGAGGAAGAGTTGCATGGATGTTCGTTGGCGTGGCCCGTACCAGGTAATACTGGTCACGAACACGGCAATGAAGTGTGGAGGGTTGCCAAACTGGGTGCATGCCTCCCATACCCGCAGAGTTCCAGCACCCTTGGAAGAAACAGCCCCTCTTGTGAATGAAAATCCAGCTGAGGTGGCAAGGCCATCTGAGAGGGCAAGTCAAGCTGTGAGGGTTGTTGACGCAGTTGGTTGTGCACTGGATTGAGCTGAAAGGGGTTGTATCAATCAAAGCCCCGAATTTGACTCGGACGGAGAAAGTATTGCTGTGGGTGGAGTAGAGTCAAATTCAGCCGAAGAAGGAGGTAGTGCACAGGGTACCCAAAAGGAGAGCAGAAGTGCCACAGACGCAGAAGAGGTTTGGCCCCAGTTTCTGAAACGTCTGAATCTGAACAGAGTGACGAAGAGCAAGCTCGAGGTAGTCTGAGAAGATCCAGGAGAACAAGAGTGCCGTGTCAAAGGTACGCCTCACCAGAGTAGACATACGCTGTGACTGATGCCAGGAGTGGTGAGCTCGGGGAGGCTGAAGTCTTTGACGCTGGTCAACGATTTCCCGGACCTGAAAGTGGATGTGCTGCTGTTGGTTCCGGGAGTGGAGATCTAAAGAATATTAACTCTCACTATTCCGAATCCACCACTTCTAAGCAGAATCCGTGAATTAATTCTGAAAACGCTGGTTTTTCCAACTTTTGGTTATGTACCACCGCATCAGGAACTAGTGTAGCTTCGTCTTGAACTTTTGCAGCGTGTTTTAGAGATTTTGGGAGCTGATCTTATTTTGGACTGAAGGTGAACTTTGTTGTATATAAAAGTCTATAAAGAAGATAACCTAGGCCCGAGTGGAAGAAGAATAAATTTAGGGGCTTTCTGTCAAGACGACGAAAGAGGGCTAGGCAAGTCTTTTGTGGACTGTGTAAATAAGGAACTGAAAGTTGCAAGGGGATTTCCAGCTCTTGAAGTATCGTTCGGACTGGTTAGCAAGGGACATCCGGAGAAGAAAGAGACTCTTAATTGTTGCAAGAACTTTGCAAAATCATGGATGCTGGAAATGCTCATCGTAGGTCTAAACTAGTAATAGGTACACTTATAGGGTTGGTGTTAATTTCTATAATCATAATAGTTGTAGCCTCATATATCGTTTCACATGAGCAGGAAGAGAAGGTAAAGGGAACACCTACGCCTACCACTTCTAGCCAAAAGGAGGTCACTATAGGAGCTAAAAGAGCTTTACTAATCGAAAAGAGTCGTAGATTTCACGTAGATTTGTCCAGAAGTGATTTTAAGCTTAATGCGTATGCGAAGCTGCTATATGAATATGTGGATGCGATGGATGCGAAAGATTGTTATGTGTGCATGCAGTTACCTTCCTCAGTGGACGAGGGTATCAGATACCCTGACTTGCTGCTTAGTATCTTTTATGAAAGAGGTCAATTTGAGTATTTCTTTTCCAATTATGATGCAGTGCTTCCTGAAGTTCCAGCTTACAAGCATTTAAATAAGAACGATTATTATAAGTCGGAGGACAGACTCCGGAAGTATTTCGGCATAATTTGACCTGTTTGTTGTCAGATACAGAGAAAAAGTTAATAGGTCAAGTAGAAGATAGATATAGAAAACTAACGGCGCAAGTGATTCCAACTGTTTATTATGTGTGTGGAAGGAATGCTTATGTTAGGTTGCCTGCACATTGGTATGGTACATGCTCTTTGGGAATTATTTTTCCAAAAATCTACCATGCAGAAGATTTGGAGCTTTTGGAAACTGGACAGCATTCTAGAGCAAAAAGAGCTGCGAGTGCAGGAATGGTGATTGGAGATATCTTTGGAGCATTGATACCGAGTTTAGGTGTGGTCTTGAATGATGTGAAGATCAGAAGGCTGGCGACTGTGGTTGATGAGTTGTCGATGAATACAGCAAGGTCTTTGATACTGGTGGATGGAGAGATGTTATCGATAAGGAGAATGGTTTTGCAGAATCGCCTTGCTTTAGATGTATTATTAGCAAAAGAGGGCGGAGTCTGTAAATTATTGAAAGTTCAGGAATGTTGTACGTATATTCCAGACAACAGCAAGGATCTGGAGAGATATATAGACAACATTACCACGATTTATCAAGAGATCGAGGATTTGACTGAAGAGGGTGTGTGGGAAAAGATTGGTAAAGGATTTCGTAGTGTGGAAAGTTGGTTTGCGAATTTGGGGAAGGGCTTCCTTGGCTTTGAGCTAAAGCACCTCATCATTGTTGTGGTTTGTGTGGTTTGCTTGTGGGGATTCATCAATAATAAATTGTTAATTATTACTTCGTTAACTTCCCACCATAGATGCTTTTCAATCTGGCAGCCCGCAATTAAAATATAAGTAAAATAAATACGCATTCCATAAATGATATTATTAAAAATCAATTAAATAATGAATTAACAATAATTGTTAATTAGCACTTAATTAACTTTTCACCCTATACCACTACAAATCTAACAGCTAGAAAATAACATATAACAAAATAAATCAGTATTACATAATTTACATAACAAATATCAATCATATAATGTAATTAAATATATTAAATAATTCATAATTAATTATTACCTAATTAACTTTCCATACTATCCCTCGACAAACCCAACAACCCACTATAGCACTATAAATTACTAATCATATTAAAAAATGTAATTTACTTAAAATTACATATTACATTTGAAGAAAATGAATAACATTTATGGTTTAAATCTGTTTATTGAGTTCAAGCAAACATGGAACAAAGAACACCCTCAACTCCAGAGGCACAATACCAATGAGGCAACTAGGTTGCCTAGCTTAGCAATACTACGGGTAATAAACAGAAACGGAAACCAAAAAAATAAGAATAAAAAACACATAATAAAATCATACAAACCCCAAGGATACCTCCCCCCTCCCTTTCCCTCGTCCGCTTTAACTGATCCGGTGAGGGTGGCCTCTAAGGATCAACGCCGCCGCTTGCTGCGATTCTGGGAAGTGGCGTTAGGAATCTGCGTGTCCGCTAGGCGCAATAACCGAAGATAGCGGGGACAGGTCAGCTCACGAAATTCAGACACCAATAGGGTGAGAAAGGGCTTCCATAGCTCTGGGAAGTCGGATCCTCTACCAGCTAACGTGAGTGTAAGTTTCTCCATACCCAACACCCCCCAGAGTCTCTGGAGCCATCCAGAGTGTGTCGGGAGCTGGGCCGAGCGCCAGTGTATCAGTATGTTTTGTGTCGCTGCGCCTAAGGCGATGGCAATCAGCCTGCCCCTCCGGGATTTGAGTGGGTATGTCAGCGGGTTGGGCAAGCCCAGAAGAATATACGCGGGGAAGCGCGGGAGCTCTGTCTCGAAGTGTAGGTCAACTTCATCCAAAACACGGGCCCAATATGGTTGTATACAGGTACAACTCCAGAGAACATGTTCTAGGGTGCCCACTTCTCCACAGTCCCTCCAACACAACGCACTCCGGCGAGGGTCAAAGCGATGCAAGCGCTCTGGCGTGTAATACCAGTAAGTGGCAATTTTGGTCAGAGTCTCCATGAGTCCCATGTGGTATGCAGAGTGCCGTGCTCTATGATAGATACCGTCCCATTCCTTGTGGCTTAAGGATCTGCCCAGGTCCCTTTCCCACCGAGCCTGGCCTGCGTTATACGTGTGTGTAGTAGTGTCCAGGAGCATTTTGTAGAGGTCAGAGATTATTTTCTTATTGGACGTGCGCGTCATCAGCCATTTTTCATAAGGGGTCAGGAGACGCTGCGCCTGAGGCCTAACCTGTTGGTGGAGTGCCCAATGTCTGACTTGTAAATACGGCATGCGCTCTGATTCCGGGAGGCCATAATGTTCCCTGAGCTGCTGAAACGTGATTATGCCATCAAAATCGAAAGATGACCCAAGGACCTACAAGAGGAGGAGCGCCAGGCGCGAAAGGCCTGGGCGTCCGCGCCCGGACGAAACTCTGGATTATCAAATATTGGGGTGAGAGGTGACGGAAAGGAGGTCAGTCGGTGGGCAAGGTTAGTGCGATCCCAAGATTCCAGTACCGTGCTTGTGATACAGGAAGCGTAGAGATTTGGTGGTCTTTGCTGTTTACGAAGGAAGGGGATGCCCTGCAGCGGTCTGGCCGCCACCGCTTGGTCTTGGAACAGCCAGTGTTTCTCCGATTCCAATTGGTGCCATTCCACTAAGTATCTAAGCTGAGAAGCATGGTAATATAGTTGAAGGTCGGGCACCCCTACCCCCCCCCCTCTCCGGTGGGAGAGTCGCCACCGCATGACGAAATCGGGGTTTACGGCCATGCCAGATAAAGCGCGCTAGGTCCGCCTGAGTTTGTTGGATCCAACCAGACGGGGGGCGGAGGGGAAGAGTTTGAAAGAGGTACAAGATCTGCGGGAGGACCGTCATCTTGGTGGCCTCAATCCTGCCCAGCCAAGAGAGCGTGTAAGTTTTCCATCTGCGCAATTCTGTACGGATGCGGGAGCGGAGAAGAGAGTAATTAATGTCCGCGGTGGCCTGAAGGGTTGGGGCTAGGTGAATGCCTAAATAGGGGATCGAAGCAGCCGCCCAGCTCAGGGTGTGCTCTTCCTGGATATGAGCTAGAGTGTCCGGGGAGAGTGAGATGTTAAGTGCTATGGATTTGTCCAGATTGATTTTGAACCCCGACCCCCGCGCAAAGCCATACAGTTCGATGAACAGAGCGCGCAGAGCCGGTATTGGATCAGATAAGGAGAGCAGGATATCATCCGCATAGAGACTAATGGTGTGGACGTCCCCTCCAAATTTAATCCCGGTGATGAGGGGATGTCGCCGCACTCGTAGAGCTAAAGGCTCCATATAGAGTGCGAACAGGAGGGGTGACAGGGGGCACCCCTGCCTAGTACCCCTCCCAATGGGGAAGCGGGAGGAGGTATAGCCATTCACTCGAACCGTCGCCATGGGGGAGCGATAGCAGTTTAAGATCCTGGTACGGAGCTTCTCCCCAAACCCAGCTCCCTCCAGGACCATCTCAAGGTACGGCCAGTGCACTCTGTCGAAGGCCTTCTCTGCATCGATGGCCAAGAGCATGTATTCTCCTTGCGTACGAGATGCCTTTTCGATCAGATGCAAAATGCGCTTAGTGTTGTCACTTGTTTGCCGCTGTGGAATAAAGCCCGCCTGATCAGGTTCGACCAGGTTGGCCATATGCGGCGCCAATCGAGCCGCGAGAATGCTAGTGTACAATTTAATGTCAATGTTCAACAGAGAAATGGGTGTACGCGCTGCAAGCTGTCCGATCCTTCCCTGATTTGGGGATAACGACTATCGCGGCCTCTAGCATTTCACTCAGGATGGCTCCTGCTTGGTCAAAGGTATTAAATAAACTCGTCAGGAGAGGGGCTACGCGGTTGCAAAAAGTCTTATAAAAGGCCGCTGTGTAGCCGTCCGGGCCCGGCGATTTACCCGGCTTAAGGCGTGAGATCGCCGAGACAACCTCCTCTATCCGAATATCCCTCTCCAATAGATCTGCCTGCACGGAGGTTAAGGAAGGCACGTGGGCCCCCGCTATGTAATCAGCGCAGGGGATCCCCGGTGTAGAGGCCCGCATAGAAGTCGCGGAATGCCTCTGCTATATCGGCGTCGTCAGTTACCGACTCCCCCCCCCGGCGTCCGGATCTCTCGAACTCCCTGCTTTTGTCTGGACTCCCGCAGTTTGTTCGCCAGCAGGCAGCCGCATCTATCTCCTCCCGTGTAGTATGCGTGTCGAAGCCTGATTGCGGCAAACTCGGCCCTGTCCTGATCCAGGGCAGCAAGCTGCTTTCTTTCTATGCAGAGCTGCCGCCAGGCCCGGGAGGCGCCTGTCCTCTGATGCATTTGTTCGAGCTCTGAGACGCGCTGGGAAAGTTCCGCCCGTTTGCGGCTGCGTTCGCGATTGTGAGCAGAGGATATGGCTATAAATTCCCCCCTAAGGACAGCTTTCAGCGCCAGCCACTGTGTAGCTAGAGTCGTATCCGGATTAGCATTAAGAGTGAGGAAGTTCGTGATGGCTTTCTGAAGCTGTTCGACGACAGAGGGGTGGTGTAGCAATGTATCGCGCAGGCGCCAATGTCGGTGAGGCTGCAGAGATGGCGGGAGCTGGAAGGTGGCCAGAACTGGGGAGTGATCGGAAAAGGAGGCCGGTAAGCTATCAGTGTGCAATGCGTGGGCCTGAAGTGATGGAGAGCTAAGGAAGTAATCTAAGCGTGCATACGTTTTGCGTGCCCCGGAGTAAAAGGTGTAGCCTCGACTAGTCGGGTGAAAGTGGCGCCACAGGTCCGACAGCCCCAGAACTCGAAGACGAGCGCGCCCGGCAGCTGTAAGAACACCCGCCTGACCAGTTCTCTGACCGGAGCGGTCTAGCGCGTTGTCAAAAACAATATTGAGGTCGCCGCCCAACAGCAGACAGCGGCCCGAAGCTGCGGCCGCTTCGTCAAGAGCATTGAGGAGGAATGGAATCTGCCCTTCATTGGGTGCATAGATGGAGCAAACATCCAGGGCCACCCCTCCCAATAAAAATTGATAGGTGAGTAATCGACCCTTAATCTCTGCCCCTTTGTGTAAGACCCTGCCCGTGAAGGAGCGGGAACCCAAAATGGCCACCCCAGCTGTCTTGGAGTTGGCAGAAGAAAACATCTGTGTTGGGAAAGCCCGGGATTTCAATCTGTGGTGGTCCTTAGCCAGAAGATGGGTCTCTTGTAGAAGGCATATGTCTGCTTTCGAATGTTCCAGGTAACTAAGGACTGTCCTTCGTTTGACGGGATTATTCAGCCCCCGCACATTTAGCGTAAGGACTTTAAGGGGGGTGTGTGGCATCTACGGTCCCGTGAGCAAGAAGGAATCGCTGTAGGGCGCTAACTATCCTAAGCAAGTGCGCGGGACTACTCAGACCCTCTAGGCCATTGTGTAACATCTGTCGGGGTGCAACAGGGGAAAGCGGACGAGGGGACCCATACCCAAAAAAAAAAAAAAAACCTCTTGCCAAACAAATGTCCCAGTGATAACAACACTGGCAGAAACAAACAAGAAAGTCAAGATCCGGAAGAATTGTTCGTCACCATGGCAAAGCCAGGCAAACGTCGGTGTGGGGGCCATAGTGTGACCAAAAAAGGGGGAAGCTTCGGGTCCCACCGCCGCCTGCCTCCCGCCGGAGACCCCTGGATCAAGTGTGTGAAGCTACAGGCGGCCGCTGCTCACTCGGCACCGGAAGGCGCCCCGGCCAGTGCGTCCGTCGCCGAGGCCAGCGCATCCTGCTGGCTCTTAGCGATGTCAGTTTTGTTGGGCTTCCAGCCCCGTCTGCGCCCTCCCTGTCGCCTCCATCCTGACGCCGAGGGCCCCGGCCCCGAGTCCGCAGCTCGGCAGTCCACCTCCCCAGTCGGCGGCGCCAAGTCCAGCACTCCGCAGGCCTCGGAGAGCGAGCGCAGCTGGTGGAGTCTGCCATCGAGGCGGAAGATGAGGCGGAATGGGTGCCCCCACGAATATGGAATGCCCCGCTGCCGCAGATGTTCCGTGACCGGGCGGAACTGTCGTCGGCGCTGCAAAGTAATCAGGGCCAAGTCCTGGTAGAGCACCGGAGAGTGCCCCCTGTAAGAGATGGGGTGGAGGGTCCTTGCTTTCGCGAGGATAGCTTCTTTGGTTTTAAAGTCTTGGTCACACACCAGTATGTCCGCTGGAGGGCTGTTGGGTGCCCGGGGTGGACCGACCCTATGTGCTCTGTCCAGGACGATCGCAGCGTCATCCGGTGCTGCCAAGATGTGGCGGAAGAGACCCACGACGAAGTCAGGGAGGTCCGTGGTGTCGTCCGAGGCTTTCACTCCTCGGATCCGGATGTTATGTCTGCGGGACCTATTCTCCAGGTCCTCCAGATGGGTCTGGACATCCAGCTGCTGGTCCCGCAGGCGGAGGATCTCTTGTTGAATCGTGTTCATGTCTGACACAGCAGCGTCGCTCCTCTCCTCCAGGGACGCCACTCGCTCCCCCACCTCCTCCACGTCCCTGCGGATGTCTTTTATCTCTGCGGTGAGGTCAGCCTTCACCGACTGTAGGTCGGCCCGCAGAGTTTGGAAGAGGGATTCCATGAACGCCTTGGTGGCCGGCTCCTCCCCAGCGCCGGGAGAGTGTTGCGGGGTCGCCATCTTGGAATCCGCGCCTGGATTGCTGGGGACAGGCTGAGGGCGCCCGAATATATCCTTGAGAGGCTTAGGCTTCCTCGCCATGGATACGGGCATAGCGTAGTGTCTCACTAAGTGTCCAGCGCCCAGAGGCGCGCCGAGACTGCCACCAGGCGCCGGGGATCGCCGGGAAGTGAAGTCTGGTAGAGGCAGGCAAGCTCCCGAGACGGTCGCGAGTTAACCTCTGCCGCTGCCCAGCAGGCCCAGTGGTAAGATCCCGGGGGGGGCGCCAATCGGCCAAGCACGACACTCAGCAAAGGCCACGGGGGGGGGAGGGGAGCCACATGCACCTACAGGCCAATGTCCGGTCGTGGCCTATCGTCTATTTCGCTGGCTGTGCATCGGTGTTACCCTCAGCCCCCGGGACCTGCCCCAGACAAGGGCCGGCCTGAGCTCCCCTCCAGGCGACACCTCCCCACGCCTCGGGCCGTAGTCACTCACCGGACCCCCTGCTTCTCGCCTCGCTCCGGCTCCGGCGCTCCTCTGAATCACCACCTCCAGAGCCACATTCGCGACTCCAGGCCGGGGCCGCGCTCTCGCACGCAGGACGAACAGGTAGGCCTCCACGCGCCCCCAGCGTCGCCGCTCGTCTCGCCGTTCAAATCCAGAATTGGGCGGGGGCCCCGCCGTCTCCGCCACAGGAGCCCCGGTCACTCCGGATGTAGACAGATACCAGCACGGGAGCAGATCACCAGGTCCGGGCCCCGCCAACTGTGCGCTCCGGCTGAGTCCCGGACCACGTCCAACCGCTGGGGGTCCAGTCCTAGCGCCCCCCAGCTCAGGGCAGCCTCCAGCGCCGATCCAGGCGTCGCCCACCCGGGTCAGAGAAAGGGCCCGCTCCAACGCGGGCAGGGCTCCGGACCCAGGCCTCGTCGAGCCTCAGGCGCCGCGCCGCAGATCAGTTCCGCCCCTCCTCTGCCGCCCGGGCCTCCCCAGCCTCCAGCGCCCAGCGAGGACGGCCCGCGATCGGGGCAGCAGGTCACCAGATAGAGGCCGGTATCGGGGCAGCTGGCCTCGGTAGACCCCACTGAGGGCCCCCGCAGTGGTGAAGCCTCCACCCGGCACCCTCCGCCGCAGGCTGGATCGCCACCCAAACTCCGCCGCCGGGTCACCAGCCGCGGCCGACCGCCGCCGCTCCTCACGCCAGTCAGGGCCAGCGGGTCACCGGGGCAGCCCTCCGCCGGTATCGGCAGTCCTCCACGGGTCTCTCGGAGGCTATCAGAAGCTATGTTCGGCGGGCGGCGGGCAGGAGCTCCGAATCGTGCGTCCTACCTCGCCGCCATCTTGGCCACGCCCCCCATGAATAACATTTATATGAACATTAGTAACAGAAAATGAGCATATCAACACATTAAAAAATATAGTTTTTTTACTACTACATTACTGAATAGGATATTAAAACCATTGATATTATTTAAAACAATATTACCTCAAAAAAAACAACAGTCTGTCAACGATATTTATGTCTCATGATATATTATTTTTGATATGTGTATCTCCCAATATTTACAACTCAATATTTTGTATCAACGCCATCAAAGGCATTAACAACAGTTGTCTTGTGTGGGGAGCGTTAAATGCAGTTTATTGTCTGTCTCTAAAATGATGTGCCCGACCAGATCAAAGGAAATATAACAACAGGAAGGGGCAATAAAAGCAGTTAACCCCCAGCAGCATGTAGACAGATAAGGCTGCTAGTACCCATGCTGTTAATTCGAGCAACACGTACAAATGAGTAAGTCCACTGTTTCTGTGTACTTCATGCCCTTCCAATCAACCTAGAGTACAAGCAAACTGGAGCAGGATTGTAAGCATGGTGTCTAGACG
This sequence comes from Triturus cristatus, assembly GCF_964204655.1. Lineage (NCBI taxonomy): Eukaryota > Metazoa > Chordata > Amphibia > Caudata > Salamandridae > Triturus > Triturus cristatus. Next base: position 969,343,072 of record NC_140593.1, on the reverse strand, counting down.
AGAAAATCTCAGCATTCCATCTCTTATTCTTCAATATTTGCTGAATCAGCACTGGTTAACACTCTTCGCAGAGGGCATTAACTGTTAATAATTGCAGGAGCCACATGTACGAGCCTGCACTGAAGGCGGGGAGGCATAAAAAGGTGATGGGCAAATAACGTCTAATAACGCCCAATAGTATGTGGGTAATATGTCTATTTTTGTTTTGTTACATATACGGATCAAATTCTTTTTTCTTTTTTTTGCAGTGGTTTATGTCATTATGAGACATTCACTACTTTTAATTTAATCGAAAAAATCTTTGAAGTTTTAAGTCCGAGTCCTGGAACAGAACTAAACACTTTTAGACGAGGTCAACTTTGTATAAAAACAATTATAACAGAACCCGAAGCACGACGGCCTAGTAGGCATCTATTACAAACCAAGATTATATCAGAATAACTGCACCACTACAACAGAAGCGGAGCAGTTTCAGGCCAACAGAACCAACGTAGAGTTGAAACAAGTGCAGTCTGTAACACAACCAGAACGAGTTCACATTAGTAACAAAGTCATACCAGTCTCATAAATAAATCGCAGCGAAACAACACGGTTAGTTCTAAATAGTTGGCACTACTTAGGAAAGACGCTTTTCCGAAACAATGATGTGTCTTTTTTGGCTCGCCTGATTCTTATTCACGTTCCGTTTTGTGCTGTTTTTGTTCAATTTGAGACGGTTCTACACGTTCTTAGGTCGAGACAGCCTGGTTTTAAAAGGCCCATAGTCAGCTTTGTTAATCCTGCCCTAACTCTATTCTGGTTTCATTAAAGTCCGGTCTTTAGCATGGGCGAGCTGGGCCCAGGCCCGGGAGCCAGTTGTCTGATGGTCGCATGGAGCTGTGTGCATTAAGGTTTTGCCAACAGCAGCGCCCTTCTCATCTTGCTCCAGCCCTTTCCGTGTCCCTGTGTGCTCGTTTCGGTCTGATTTGACAGTCTAAAGTGGGTTTAGTCTTTCATTAGCATACGGCGGGCGATGTTTTAACATCCCCCCCCCCCCCCTTCACCCTCTGACCCCTGCTGGAACACATCAACACAACCATCACCTGGTGAGGCCGATAGGTGCACTGGGGGAGGTCCGGGGATGTTTGTGTTCAGGGGTTAGTGAGTCCCTCCTCATCCAGGCACTGACTGACCATGACCAGTGAACACTAGAGGGACCCCTTGCTGCCTCACTTAATAATACACTATAGCCAACAAGGGCGCCACAGTTCTCTCCGCCCACGCCCAGGGCGCTATTTTCGCCGGCTATGGCTAGAGCTGTTAAGCATCCCCATGTTTGTAATCCATAAAGGGCTGCCTGTTCACTTGGGGTTTTGGCAGCTCTGCAATACATTTGTAGTCATTCTGTAGGGAGAACAGCTATATTTATTCCGTTCGTGTCGCTCCCAGTCATGGCGCAGTAGGATGCGGTCGGATTAGTTTTAGGAAACTCGCTAGTGACCTCTAGTGTTCATATTAAGAAACGCAGATTGTTTGTCTATTCGTGGCGTGTCTTTGACCTGAACCAGATACTAAATTATGTATTAATACAACTAGAGCTCTATTGATCGGGTCACGCCCCGCGGCGCAGTGGGCGCTCTCACAGATAATCCTAGCCTAGCCTAAAAACACAGCGGAATAGTCGGATACGGAACAACAGCAGGAGAAAAACAATTCCAGTTCCGACAGGACAGTGAACATAAAGTGAGGTCAGCAGTTCTAGGATCATCTTTTAATTTTAGATCTGGAAGAAGGGTTTTCAGTAAACTTTAGGGGTTCATTAGAGAGCCAAAGATTCAAGAGCTGCAGTGGTCGTGGTTTCATCCGCCCAGAAAAAATACCTTCAGCAGCATGGCTTCATTGACGAATAGATTCTACATGTCGTTTACCGTGTACTTGTAGATGGAGCAGCTGGGAGGCCCAATACAGAGGGGCAGATTTATGTTGCACTTGCGGCACTTTTGCGCCGCCGTTGCGGCACTTTTGTGATGCAGCAGCAGCGCAAATCCTGCGCCATGGTGCGGGGCATTTACAAACGTGACGCATCTCCCAGATGCGTCACGTTGTAAAGCCCTGCGCCACATGTAGGCGTTCCAGGGCAGGTGGGGGCGTTCCGGCGCAGGAACGCCTCCTAAAAGTGGCTGAGTGAAATCTACAAGATTTCACTCAGTCACTTTTAGGCCCATGCTGCGTCAAAACCCTGCGCCTGCTTGAAGCAGGCGTAAGGATTGACGCAGCATTGTACAGATAGGGCCCCCGAGATCATTGCTGGAGCTGCGTCGCGCTTGCGACGCAACTCCAGCAATGCGCCACTTTTCGGCACAGATGCGTCACGCATCTGTGCCGTTTTTGCCCCATGGTGCGCCGCATTATAAATGCGGCGCATCCATGGTGGCGCAGCTGTGGCGCATAATAACTGGCGCATCCCTGCTGATATGCAGGGATGCGCCAGTCGTCATAAATCTGCCCCAGAGTACTTTGCAAGTGATGGTCACGTGTTGAGATGGGACCGACGCTCATATTTGAGCGTCTTACTCGGTAAGGATCAACAAGCACTTTATGATGGGCAGAACTAAAGACCCACGATGATCCCGTATATTGGGAATCCTTAGAGAATCTTAGCTTATCTCTTCAATCACTTAATTCTATTTATAAAGTTGTTGCTAATTCAGAGCTAGGAATTAACATCTTAACCAGAGCTCGAGTCGGTGTACGACGCGGGTGGACGGCGTCCCCCCACTTATTTTACCGGAAGCTCGATAATTGGAGCAAATGGAGCCACACATTCACTCTTTGGCCTCTCTGGGGCGAGATCGGAGCTCATTCAGAACGCTGCTCACGCGCTGGCTTCTTTGATGCAATCGCATCTAAGGGGTGAGCGAGGGGAGGCAATGAGTATGATGGTGCAAGCCACCTTTCGTGACGTCACTTCCTGTCGTGACGTCAGCGTCACCCCCACTTCTTTTTAGGTCTCGCCTGACCCAGCGCAAGCGCTGGTCTAGTGAGACTTATCGAGAGGGCTCCAAAAAGTGCTACCAGGCTAGCCTAGAGCTACAGTGCATGTGCGCGGGCCACGCTTGACCGCGAGTACTTTCACTTTCGTGGCCGCTTTGATGTTTGATCACGATCGCGATCACTTTTGCGGCCGCACGACCGCTTTGCATAGCCAATAGGTCTCGCTTTTGGGAACTTATAAGTATTTAGTTATGCAACTGTTGCATGGCTAAACACTGATAAGGTCCCAAAGGCGAGACCTATTGGCTATGCCAATGCTTGTTTAGGACTTGTCTCCTGATCATAACGATCGATGCCTGCTAAAAAACTGAAGAATGCCAGTCAGTCAGTCAGAAATAACTTTATTTCGCCGACACAACATTGGCATAAAAAGTATTCTACAGATATATATACAGAAATAAAAAGAGCTATTATTAAAGAATTTTAAATGACAAGTGTTGGAAACCGAACATAATTGATAATCATAAGCTAAAAGAAGAAAATTTGCTAGTAAGTAAACAAGAAAATTGCACAACCCAATGCCTTAAATTGCATATTAAGTATCAAAATGGCAGTTTGATCTTCTTTTGCTCAAAGCAGGTAAGAGAAAGGAGGCCAAAGAGAAACAGGTAAAAGGTTCAGACAATAACTGTAGATAATATAAGGCCACACAACATTGTTTAAAATTAATTTTATGAAAAAGGGGAACAATTAATTTTTTCCTTTCTTCACCATAAAATTTACAAAAGAATAAAAAATGGAGATCATTCTGGGGCGAGCGCTTGTTGCCAGGGTAAAAAGGGAGTGCAGTAATAGCATAAGTTTTGGGCGGATGGCCATGAGGGGGATATAATTTAGACAAAATCTCATTAAAATGTATATATGTTGAAGGTTTGTGATGAACGATAGATAAGTGGAGTTTATCTTAGTTCTACTTATGCTTGGGGCAGTAGAGTATAATCTAACTGGAGAAAGTTTAAAATTAATATTGTGTCTCTTCGCCTATAGGTGGACCAGTAGTTGAGTTTTCAGTTCCTTCTTGGATATTGACCGGCATATCTTTGGATCTCCAGAGATAATGCAGACCAACCTCCGGAAGTTTGGGTTCAACATAACTTAGCCATGTTATTGTACTTGCACCATCCAGTTTGAGGAGGTTGTTTACAATATCTCTAGTCAGTGAGGGGGTTTCTTTACGCCAGACCGAGTGCCACGTTATAATTGGTGGAATACAAATTTTGTCAATGATGTAAGGAACTCTCAACTCCAAGTGGCAGTTATAATTAGAACACGATTGGGGTAGGGAGACCAGATGTTTCAGAAAGGCATCTTCTATGTGCTGCAGTCTAGAGGCATCAGAGATGCCCCAAACAGCTGCACCATAAGAGGCGACAGAAAATGTTTTCGCCTCGTAGACCTTTTTTATCACTTTATTTGGTTTGGTCCCAAGTTTTTGCACAAATCTGAAAAGGGCCCCAATATTTTTTTCATCAATGCTCCCCTGTTAAAAACCATATTTCTCAATTAGTATCTCGATTGAACACTATCCCTAGATAGTTAAAATAATCCACAATGTCTAATTTCACCCCTTTGACATACATTTGTGGTTGTTTCTGCTGCTTTGGGCCTGCCACAAGAAGAAAGGACTTAGAATAGTTAATTTTCAGGTCCAGGTTGTACATGAATTTCGCGTACTCCTCCATGAGTTTACGCAGCGCATTGCCTGTGCATACAAGGATCACTGCGTCGTCGGCATAGAGGAGTATCGGGACCGGAAGAGAATTAATAAAAGTAATGCCATTGGTAGACCCTAGCAATGCGGATTCCACGGCGCTGGTATATGGCAAATAAAAAGCGACAAGGATGCACCCCTGCCTCACACCCCAGGCAATTTTAAAGTGTCTCGTGCACTCTCGTCCCTTGCCAAAACCGAACACAGGCCGTGGCTCCGGCATACAGGTCACAAATTACATTGATGATCTGAGTCTCAATTCCCATTGCCTTCATGATCTGCCAGAGCCTAGGCTGCCCCACGCAGTCAAAAGCTGCCGACAGATCTATGAAGGCAAGGTATAAATGACTGTTCTTAGCCGCCGCGTATTTAGCTCTTATTAGGTTTAAATTTAAACACTGGTTCACAGTACCCTTTCCTTTTCTGAAGCCGTATTGGCAAGGGATTATTACGTTATTTTCCAAAGCCCATTCCTCCAACCTGTTTAAAAGTAGCCGGCCCATTAATTTAGCAGTTGAATCTAATAAAGATATGGGCCTATAATTTTTGGGTACTGCTTTGTCCCCCTTTTTGTAAATGGGTGCAATTACAGTCATCTTCCATGAAGGCGGTCCACCTATTCAGGCAATTGTATTAAAAACATTCATAAGAAGCGGGGCCCAGAGGTCTTGATTATCTAAAAAGAAGTCAATTGGGACACCATCGGGTCCAGGTGCCTTAGCTCTTTTACATTGGTTAAGAGCGTGTCTTGTTTCTTTCAGAGTAAAGAGTATACTATCTCCTGATCTAAATGGTACTAGAGAGGGGAACTGAACAGTTACCTCCTGCACGCTACCAAATAGTCCTTCAAAATGTGAAACCCATGCCTCCTGGATAACATGAGTATCTGTCGTGAGCATCCTTTTATCTTTAAGAAAAGGAGCATTGATCAGTGACCAGGAATCATGTGAGCTATTTAATACAGCCGCCCTTTGAAGTCTTTCCCAACATTTCTCTTTTAAAAGTTTTAGCCTTGTTAGCCTTGCTTTTTTATATGACTGTCGTAGAGACTTCAGCAAATTCTGGTCGCTGGGTTTTGTCTTTAAAGCCAGATGGAGCTTTTTAAGTGACTTCGTCCATTCATCATCGAACCAGGCAGGGCCCTTGTGATACCCATTAGATATGGAGCGTAGTAGATTACTTTTAATTTCTAATAAAATCCGCTCAAAGGCAGATATGACGGCATTATCAGTCATTGGATCTAGACAGGTCATTATCTCTAGTGTTCGTTTGGAGACTACATTCCCAACAAACTTCACAGTGCCGACTCCTTCCCGCTTCAAAACGATTCCATTTTCCCTTGCAATCACTGGTTTAATGGGGAGGGTAACACAGGATTCCTTTTTTTGTAAGGATGGAATGAGAAACGTGATTGCGGCATGATCACTGAAAGTAAAAAAAATTGAGCATAAATAGGGTAAAGAACTTCCTTATGAGATCTGAGACTAAAACATAGTCAAGAGTTTAGAAGTGGGAACAGGAAGATAAAGTGAAGTTTAACTGTCCAGCTATGATATCAACAGTATTTAACATAACAAGCTTATTTACTATTAACAGCTTATTAAGGGCTTCACCATAGTCACTATGGCTGAAATACGGGAAGGGATCCCCATCTTCATCTACTAGCCCGCAGGCTGGTGAGTTAACTTTATTGCAAGGATGCGTGATAAAATCGCCTAGTCAGATTTTGTCACAAGGTTTATGATGTGCTTTCTCCAGATTGGCGATAACTTTTCCCAAAAGGTCCAGGATCACTGCTTGATTGGCCCCAAAATTATTATCATAAAAATTTATGAGAATCCAAGATCTATCTTTATGGAGCTCAAAAAGGATGTGATAATATGGTGACGTGTTCAGAAATGTTTTAACCGTTAAGGGAAGAGTGTTAGAAAGTAATGTTAACAAGCCTCCCTTTGAGCGACCAGCAGCTGAAGGTATTGCAGGTGTAAGAAATGAGCGAAACCCATTAAGATACATCTGATCAATTTCCCAAGTCTCCTGAAGACACAGAATATCATAACCCATCAGCAAGGATAGTCAATCCACATGAGACTTTTTTGGATTATACCCTGCAATATTCCAGGAAATAGCTGCAACAAACTCCGAAGGGTTCTCTGTAAGAACTGAACGCTGGGACATAGTTGGGGTGTCTAGCTGTAAGCTTGGATTTAATTGAGGATTTGGAGGGGAGGAGGGAATCAATCAATCAATCAATCAAACAACATTTGTAGAGCACACTACATACCCATGAGGGTCTCAAGGCGCTGGGGGGGGGGAGCTATCCCATTAGGTGAGACTATATAATGATCGTTAGGAGATGTCAAACAACGCTCAGCAATTCAATCACATTCAACCGCATCCTCGAGTAGAGTAAATCTGTTACTAAGGGGTAAAGATGAAGTAGATTGTGGGAGATACAAACTAGATGGACGATAAAGGGGATGGGAATTGTTTACGTTATAAATGTGCAGGTTGAAATGATCTACAAGGTTTGTAAAAATAACCCAGCGGGAGTGCACAAATTTCAGAGTAGAGAGAGGGAGAGCTTGGCAGTATTCTTAAGAGATCGCCTACCATATACTGATTGTTGAAATTAATAATGATGCAGTCCCCTCCTATAGTTTTCGGACCTCTTCCTACCCAGTTTACTCTCCTGGCCATGATGAGATGTTGATACAGAATAAATCTGTCCCTGGTGTGCTTAAAAAGCCAGTGGAGGGCTTTATGGATTAGCTGATCTGTGGTTTCTTGCTGGTCCGGTTTTAGTTCTGGGACATTTCCAAATATTAGAACAAAAGGACAGGCTGCTGGAGGGAGATCAGAGATTACACCTGCCTTGGCTGTAGCAACTGGTTGATTAATAGTATACCCCCTATGATGAGCGCCTGTACCAGCGCTGCCTGGGCAGATATTATTTGCAAAGGATTGAGCATTAACAGCAGCAGCCCCCAATAAATCCAAGTTGCCTAAAGCTGAGGTATGATGCGGGGAGGGTCCGTTTTTAAAAGATGTGAAGGCTGGGAAAAACACCTCTGCTCCAATCCCCTCGAAGAAACGTCAGTTTTCTTAGCAGGGTAATTACTATCAGTGGATGGCTTCGATATAGCTAGTATTGGTACAAGATCTGTAGCCAAAACATTGGAAGGGGACAAGTGAGTCGCGCTAAGCAATGAGGGGTTACAGTGATCAGAGCTAGTTGTATGTGCCTGTCCCACCTTCCCCCCACCCACAGCATAGACTGAAAGACTGTTACACAACAGAGACACAGATTCCTCTATTTTTTCTAGTCTTGTTAAAAAGGGTTGCAAAAGGAGAGAAAAAGAACGTTCCAACTTCCCGCACAGATCGTCTGTTAATTGCGGTGCAACCCTCAGGCTGGGCAGGTCACTCTTGATTCGACCAAAAGTTCTCGCAGTCTTAGATGCAGTGGTCTTCTTTACCCTCCCCCTCCTCATTTTGGCCAGGGGTTCAGATGAAGGGCTGCCTTGAGGTTGAGATTGGATTTCTACGGCAATGACAGAGGCAGGTATAGTCCCAACAGGTACAGGGAGGTTGGGCTAGTTAATAAAGAGTCAGGTCCAGATAGTCCCAGGCAGGATCTTACCTCCTCAAGCGAAAGACGCCGTTCTGTAATCTCAATCTCTTTTGAAAGAGCATCAGCCATTCTTAAGAGAAATTAGTCTAGCGTGTTGCTAATTTCGGCCCTTGGGTCATTTGATTTCGCCTTCCGTTTTACTACCTTTGAAGGTGGGCGATGTAAGCTGTACAAATTCCAGGCGTTAGGGGGATGGCCCAGCTCAGCCTTCTCCGGTCGATGACGGGCGTGGATGGGCCTGTCCTTGGACATGGCCCGGGCAAGCCCACGCTTCTTTTTGAAGCGCCTCTTGGACCTGGTGTTAACGTGGGCGGCAGCAGGCCACAGAGAACTGTGGGCCTCGGAGTCCCGGCCCTGGCAGACTGTCAGCAACGGAGCGGAGTGGCAATGAAGACGGGCTTCCCGCGCTGCGGGAACCCGCACTAATTTTTAAAGCGTCTCCTGGTGCTGGTGTTAACGTGGGCTGCGGCATGCCGCAGAGAAATGTGGGCCTCGGAGTTCCGGCCCTGGCAGACTGTCAGCAACGGAGCGGAGCGGCAATGAAGACGGGCTTCCTGCGCTGCTGGAGCCCGCGCTGCTTTTTAAAGCACCTCCTGGTGTTGACGTGGGCGGCGGCAGGCTGCAAAGAACTGTGGACTTTGGAGTCCCGGCCCTGGTAGACTGTCAGCAACGGAGCGGAGCGGCAATGATGAGGGGCTTCCAGCGCTGGGGGAACCAGCGTTGCTTTTTAAAGTGCGCTGCCTCCGTCAGCTTCCCTTCTCTGCTGGATGGCTCACGGTCGTGAGCCCCGCCCACAATCAGGCTTCACCTTCTCCTGGCTTCGGGCGGCTGCCCTGTTGCTACGGCAACCGGAAGGGGAGAGGAAAGGTAGCTGCGTCTCACCGCAGCTTCCCCAGCATTTTCCCCTCCACCACAGAGGAAAGTGACTCGGGACTCTTCCAGCACTTCTCGTCGTCCTTACAGTGAAGCACTCACCAAGCGCTAAGGCAACATGAGCCCACGCCAGGGGCTCAAGCACACAGGGCGCAGGAATCCTGCAGCGCTGCAAGCCCAAGTCCAGGGCTACAGGACAAAAAGAAAAACATGAAGCGGTCAGCCTGTCTCCCACTTCAAGACATAACCAGGGAGCAGGCAGCGCTCCTCTCCAGGAATCCACAAGGGCAGAGCTGGGCACAAACAGGACAGCGCGCAGGGCCTCCAAGCAGGTAGTAGCTGTGTCCCACCGCGGTTCCTCCTGGCAGAGTGTTCCTCAGATCCAGTTCCCAAGTAAGCTCAACAGACATGGGATCACAGCCCCAGTACTTATAATACAAAAAGATGCCCCCTGGTATAGGGCTCTGAGCCCAGTCCAAACCAGTTCTGGGGGGCACTTTAAAATACATTTTCAAGTGCACAACCACGTCCATTGTTAGTATGTCCTGGCTCCAGACACACCACAGGGGGGGCGGAGCCATCATTGTGGAAGGCACGCACAGGCCTATTGATGTGCAGGTGCTACTCCTCCCACCACTCCAAATGCAGACCAGGCCTATTCAGCCTAGCGCTGACTCATCCAGACTCTCTGGAGCCACTGCACATCCCCTCTCCCCCTGCCAGTCAGAACCAGACAGTCAATACACAACAGGCAGGCACAAAGACACAGAGCACACAGAAATGCCTACTTCTAAAGGTGGCATTTCCAAAATAGTAATAAGAAATCCGCTTTCACCAGTAAGCAGCATTTATCACCACTATTCCGAACATACCAAACTTGATCACGCTACCCCTCTCATGTCAGGAATTACCACTGAAACACATATCAGGGAAACCCCAATACACCCTTACGAGAGGCCAGCCTCACAGCAGTGAGAAACCAAATAGGCTGTTTGTCACTACCAGGACATGCCACACAGTGAAGGCACATGTCCTACCTATTACCTACACTGCACCCTGCCCATAGGGCTAGCTAGGGCCTACCTTAGGGGTGACTGATATGTAGTAAAAGGGGAGTCACAGACATGGCAACCACTTTATGTGCCACGTCATAGCGACAGTAAACTGCGTGCTCAGGCCCTATAGTGGCAGAGGCCTACTTTGCTGGGTGGTGCAAGCAGCGCTGCAAGCCCACCAGTAGCATTTCATTTGATGGCCCTGGGTATATGAGATACCACTGTACAAGGGACTGATAAGTAAATTAAATATGCCAAATAGGTGTAGACCAATCTTACCAAGTTTTCAATAAAGAGCACATGCACTTTAACACTGAACAGCAGTGATAAAGTGCTCAGAGTTGTAAAACCACCAACAACAGGTCAGAAAAAATACAGGAGTAAGGCAAAAGGTTCTCGGATGACCCTGCACAAAAGGGCTAAGTCCAACACACAGGTTTATTATAATGTTATTTCAGTTCATAGGGCCCTCGTGATGAGGGCATAGGTGGAGTGGTTGGCACTTCTGCTCAGTGCGCATGTGGGTTTGGCCAGCCACCCTGGGACGGCCAAACTGTCATGCGCACTGAGATGTCTCCATCCCGAGCTTTGTTGCCGGGTTGGAGACAGCAGGCACAGGCTCCCAGTCACCATGCGAGCACACATCAAGGGCGCTCAGGCCAATCCCGGCGCTTCTCTCAAGCTGCCAGCAGCATGAGAGCTATGTCCCAATTGGCTGTAGGGGTATCTGTGAGCATCAGCCTGTGTTGCAGAGGAGCAGAAGAGCGGCGACAGCAGGTAAGTTCTTTTTGTTCTTCCTGTGCTGTTGTCGTCGTCCATTCCCCCAAGCCCCCACTGCGCTGCCCTGCCCCGCCACTTTTCTCTGAGACCAACAGCTCCTGCAAGGGATAGGCGACATGTGTTGAGAGAAGGCGGAAAACTTTACGTAACCTCACCTTCTTGACCCAAACAATGATGAATCTAAAGCATAAACCCTCATCTTCCCTCTTACCCGCAGCCCTTAAAACAAGCATTTGCAATGCAATCGGTCTCGCCTTTGGAACCTTATATGTATTTAGCTATGCAGCGCATTAGCCTGGGTGCTGAAACTTCTACTGTTCTTTAACATGGAGGGAAAGTAAGCACCAAACTGTGTGACACGCCAGGTATGGAAACACATGGAGAGAAATATTGCCTTTCAGCGTGAAATGGTATTGTCCAAAGCTCTGTTTTTAGGGCCTTCGGTGGTCATATCACTGAAAATACAAGATTTGAAAAAACTATTATTGTCTCCGGGTGCTTGTGGAAGACAATTTCTATGGACTGGAATCTAGAGAATGCTAAAGTGATTCTGGTATTTTACTGACCTCTGCTGGTCGTTTTCTATCAAGAAAGTTAAATAGAGGCTGTTGCCAGAAAAATGAAAAAAATGAAGTCTCTCAGCAGAAAGTAATTCTGGTATTTTACTGACCTCTGCTGGTCGTTTTCTGTCAGTTGAACAGAAAAAAAAGTCCCTAACCTAAGCGGAAGCAGACAAGTCTTAGGGCTGATCTCCAGAGCCCACAAAGTACATACACATATAAGTATATAATAAGTATATACTAAAGTATATACAAGAGGTCTTGATTGCTCAACCTAAAAAGTTTACAGCCTGGAAATCACCTTTGTCACCTCACTGCTTTCCTCAAAAGCCATCATGCTAAAGTCCACCACTCAGTAGTGCAGAGGTGTCCTGCTGCCTCCCCATGGACACAAGCAGCCATACCCAGTGGAGGTACTGATTTCACTGACCAGGTAGAGGCCATGTGGCAGTTCTCTCATCCATGGGTCTAAATACCAATCTTGATAACTGGACATTTTTGGAAAGGGGGCTCATACATCTCCGGTCTCGCAAATGTTACTCTGCCATCCGGTAGCCAAGGATTTGAGACTCTACTGAGGTCCATCAGACCCTCTGGTGGTCTCTGTGGTGTTGCTGTGAGCACTGAGATCTTGGTGTCAGTCTCTCAGCACACTTCCTCCCCTCTAGGGAGTTGACTTTGCAGAGGGAGCTTTGCCTGTGGACACGTGACCTCCAGGGTAGCAAATTAATGAATGTCTTTTGTTGAAGTAGGAACTTCTGCTCTGTTCTTACCCCCCATGCTTAGTGAGGGCTCACTCCTCTCATCCAAATCTTCACGCATACCATCCAACTCTACCGGTTTAGGCTGTCGGCTACCGATCTTTGGGGCTTTCTACCATTGCTATTTTTGCAACCCATTCCTACAGCATTTTTAAGCTGTCCTGTGATTACAGTGTTATCACACCGCAGGCTGGCTTTAACAAGATGCACGAATGGAGCCATTGATCTTGTTTCTGAGCCACATCATAGAACCACCACACCTCTGTGCTGTGTGTGTCTCTATGCCCATTGGCACGGTTGGGGACTACATTTAATAAAGCCCATGTCATCTGTGACTGTGTACTGCTGTTCATGTACAAATAAGGCACTGCAAGTGATGCCGGTGAAAAAGATTCTCAGCAACATGCTCCCTTCGGGTGGAAGAGCGCTCAACAAAATCAAATAAAAAAATGTTTCGATGGTCATGGTATCTGAGCCCACGAGAGCTGTCATGCCCATGTTCCACTCCTTTGATTGTGTATAAGAAAGTACATGTCTCTGTGTCTATGAGAAAGAGTGATAGTTTGTTAGCGAGAGAATGTGGATAAATTGACAAGTTTGATTGTGTGAGTGTGTGTGTGTTTGCGCACGAGCAAATGCTCATAAGTGACCCTGGTGAATACCTTGATTTCTTTACAGACTTGTTCTGAAATACAATAAACAGCCTGCCCTCGTGCACCAGAGGTAAAGCATGGTCCTACCCAGGATGGTGAATGTGTTGACTATCAGTAGACCAACCAGGGATGATATACAATCTGTTCCCATGTGCGGTGTGACCACGCAGTTCTTTCCCCCAGTATATAAACATACAGCTCTCAGGAAGGTGCATGCTTTGGTTATTTTAAGAAATACCCTTATATCTTACACAGCCCCTGCCGTGTGCTCTTTGGTACCTCTCAGGGCGGGTGCACAGGTTGCTTCCTTCTCCCCTATGTATAGTCAGGTTAGTGACAGTGTGTGGTTCTCTTAAAATTCATGTATCACAAGAAGCACAGCACACCTGATGGGAGTGTGCTGTAGCGAGGACATAACCTTGAATAACAGGTTTGATTGCACCAACACTCTATTAAGGGTATGGTTTCCACAATATTCAGGCTTTTGGGTGGTCTGGTGTTGTGAAAGGGTTTCGAGAGAATTTAGGGTGTAAGAGTATGTAGAGGAAAAGGATCCCCGCAGTTTCGTTTGCAAGGGGCGGGGATGGGGTTTTGTTACACCCTGGCAGGCAGATTGTTGTGAAATCCAGTGTCGATGATAATATGAAAACATTACTTGCCTGGGCCTGAAATTCCGCCCGCGAAAACCACACCACACACATGACATAATAGATTGCTACTGAAAGACTTCAATCAGTGCGTGCAAATAAACAGCGTTGCTGTGCAGCCTTCTGCTTCGGGTCAGGGTGTGGCGGTGGCGGTGCGACTGCCGGACGGTCAGCTTCAGTGTTCACGCTGCAGCTACAGTCCTGAAACCGGAAGTGTTCGGTCCGCGTGCACGCAGAGGCGTAACGCAAGCCCCTGCGGCGAACACCCCCTTAACCCTCCCCCCACCCCCCCACACAGGCTTTTGAGGGGGGCCTCACCCAGCCAAGGCCACTGAATATCTGTGAGGTAGGCGACTAAGTGGGTCTTGTTCACATTCTGAAGGGGAGCACCATCATTTTACGTTACGCCACGCCTATGCATGGTCCCCCTAAATGTCCCAGGAAGCAGGCAGGTTTAAGCGTGAAAACTGTGTTTTAAAGCAAACTGATCCATCTCACCATAAACACATGGGCGTCGATAGTGGTAGCCAAGGGTTTCAATGACTCCACTTTGCTTCCGCTTTGGTAGACTTGACACTTTTCCTGATACCCCGGTGTCAGGGGTCATGATGGCACTGGCAGGAATAGGAAGTAAACAAGGCAGTAAGAGTCTGGGTTTTTTCTTCTTTTTGTAGCTTAAACACTTTGCCCTTGGCAGCAAAAAGAAGGTTGTGAGAGGTAAGGGTGGGACATTGGGTCCATCTTGTGATGCCATTTGTTGTTAAATGTTGTGTCACTTCCGCTACCCTAGGCATTATGGCGAAGTAATGTACATGGATAAATCCAGTATGCATGCCAATGAGCCAGACCTGCTTTGTATTCTGGGGCATATTGACGTGGGATGTTAGAGGTGGGACAGTCCCTGAGTTTTCAGCTGGAAGCTGCTTGACCCCGACCAGAGCTCTTTGCAGGGCTTTAAGTGGGCCGGGTCCTGCCGGTGCGCACCGGCAGTTCTAAAAAGGAGATGCTGAGACTTGTGCCTATCGGGCTCTCCATTTTTGCTCTCACCCTCGGGATGAAAAAATAAATCTTAATTCTGCAGCTGTACCACAGTTCACTGCCTTTGATTAACTTCAGAGAGACTCGGTCTAGTTCTTAGACAGTCTCATCATTTCAGAACTGAAGCATCTTCAATATTATATACATAAAAGCCGTAGTTGTTGCTTATTTATCTTATGCAACTAATAACCATTAACAAAGCCAATAGTCCTGGCTTGTTGTATGTGTAATGTTGCTTGTTGTTGTATTATATATCTGGATGCAATGACAGAAGCAGCAAAATACCGGTCGGGCGGCGCACTATGATAAGCAGGGGTTTTTAGTTAAAGTGCCTTTAAGGCACGCCCGTATATCAGCCACGCCCCTTTGAAATACCACCCCACCCCCCAGTTTTTTCATCCCACTTTAAAGTCTGGCTATTTGCCACCTATTATTTTTTGTCTACACCTACCTGACGGCTTCTTTACTAATATTTCCGTATTTCTGCTTTGCAAATTTACATTGTGTTTTTCTTATATATCCTTCCGAGCTGTAGAGATGGTTTTGTAGCTCTGGCACAGAAGCCCAGCTCCAAACATAAATTAGACAGGTGAAAACTAACAGGCAAGGGAGAAAGGAAATAGCACTGACACAGCCAAATGGTCTATCTTTCTATGGTGACGATGTCTTTGAGTGAGTATGAAAATATGTGGTGAGAATAATTCTGAAATGTTATGTAGGCAAATGGCTTTTGTGTGCCCCTAAGCAAATCAGTTTTAAATTCCTGTGTCTCAGTTCCGTTACCTGCAAATATACAGGGGTGCTTAGGAACTGAACCTTGTTAAACTACAGTAAAATAATGAGACATTTTCGATACTTGATGGCAGTCTCAAACAGGAGGACAGTGATCCTTTAAGTAGCTCGCTGGGGTGGGACTGAGTCAAAAATGTAAGTAATTCCCTAACTTTAACACTATTCCAGCATAAAGCGTTTCAAGGACTCCTACTTATTGGAAAATATTTTTGGGGTGTTGGGGGTTAATGTACCTGCTACGGAGGTATGTATTCAATCAGAACTCAGGTTCCTGTCTTGGTGAGATAGTTCAGTAGGTTAATGTGCCTGCTGCAGAAATCAGCATGTAACGTATATGCCACAAATTAGAATCCCAGCTGACCCAAAGTAGCCTTCCACTTTCCAGGAAGGCTTCGCTGGGCCCAAAAGTATAATAGCTACACGTGTCAGCATGGCTTGTCTGCCCTAACCACACTTTTCACCAACTCTACTACTGATTAGTAAATTCAATAGAGGAACTTTCCATAAGAGCGGCAATATATTTAAAGCAACAGTCCTCGGAATTTGCGGCAAGGCCGCTACACCTTTCATGAGACAGTTTAGGCACATCTCAGTAAAGCAGTCATTTTTAGGTGTGGATGCACAGCACAGCCCTATTGCTTGCAATGTACATAACCTTGGGTTTCCGGTAAGACCCTTAAACCATTGGTACATCTTAAATCAGCCCAGAAGAGTATTTCTCTGTCACCATGCTATTGGCTGCTTGGCGTATTAATCTGCCTGTTATGCAGTGCTTGAATTACAGTGCATGATGGACTCTTTTACTTCTTAAAAATATACTCAGCCGTCACACTCTTTGCTGCATTCAATTATTTATCTCATAGATCACTGTATAAGAAAGCAATATCTTGCTGTGCTGCATGCGTTTTTGAACGCTTTTGTCATAACTCAAATGAAAACCTCGACCCTAATTTATTTATGTTTACCACACCACCAATAACACAACCAAAAATGCCACCAATACCACACGATCACCAATACCGCCGCCACAACTAATGCCACTACCTCCACTAATACAGCCACCACCGAGACAAATGATAATGTCACCCAGGGCTTTAAGTGGGCCGGGTCTCACCGGTACTGAGCACCGGCAGTTTTTTAAAGGAGGCCTCGAAACGGGTCTCTAATCGGCTCTGTTTTGTGCCCTAGCACAGGTAGTCAGTTTTTGCCGGACTGCAGTGACAGCAGGCACATGATGTGCGCTGCTCACACTGCTCACTCCTCAGTAGTGAAGAGGTTACGGCATGACGTCATGCCGGGTGAGCGTTGTAGGGGAAGGGAAATCCTTTAAAGAGAGTCATTTTCTCTCTGGATTTCCCTTCTCTTTTTGAAACTCAGGAGCAACAACATTGTCGTGGTGTCAGCAGGGCTTTAAGTAGAAGCTTTTTCAATATTATGTACAAGCCATAGTTGCTGCTTATTTATCTTATGCAACTAACAACCATTGGCAAAGCCAATAGTTCTGACTTGTTGTAGGAATGATGTTACTTGTTGTATTATATATCTGGATGCAATGACAGAAACAGCAAAATACCAGACGGGCGGCACACTATGCTAAGCACATATTTTTAGCTTACGTGTTTTTAAGCCATGCCCTTAATTGCATTGGCCACGCCCCTTTGAGAGCCCCCCCCAGTTTTTTCATCCCACTTAAAGCCCTGATGTCACCAACAATAACACCTCCACCAATGCTATATCTACCAGTTCTGTTGTATATTTGTAACTATATCCAACCTGATCTACTATAGCTATGTGATGTCATTGAACATGGAATGGTAGCTATGTCATGGGTGAGGCTAGGACTGGCAGTTGCTGTCCTGTCTTGGCAGGGTTGGTCGCACACTTGTACTTGGCTCAAAATAAACCGCTATGAAGAAATTGATGGTGTGTTTGTTTCACATACCACTTCCAATACCACCTACACCAAAACCTCCATAAAAACCACCGACACCACCATCAATGCCACCAACAATTACACTATCGCTGCCACCAAATATACCATAGCCACCACCAAAACTTCCACCAGACACCACCAATGCCAATTCCACCTGCTCCACTAATACAACCACCAATGCACCCATCAGTGCCAATACCACCACCAATACCAAAGCAACCCCACAATACCGACATTAATGTCCACACCTAAACCACCACCACTACTAGCTCTACCAATACTACCACCAATGCAACCACCAGTACCACCTCCACCACCAGTACCACACCACCTCCACTACTAAGCACTGGCTGGATTTAATGTGCTTTTGCATGTAAAAAATAATTTCGGAATGCCAGTTTCTGCATTCATTGTCAGATTAAACCCACACCTATTAGCTTTGACACTGCTTGTTTCATAATCAGTACAGTACTTGTCAGCACGACTGCTGTGCTCTTAGTGAGGCAATCCAGGCACTTCTCAGAAGGTCTGCTGCACTTTATTTGGGAAACCCAGGCAATTTTTGTTTATTTCTATTACATCTTTAATGGGACCCGATTCCAGGCACATGTGAAAAGGGACAACAGGTGGTCGATGGGACAGCAAAGGCGCTTCTCAGCCAGGCTAAACTACATCTTATGTGAAAGGGGTCAGGTACATTTATAATGGAACTGTACCAACCACGCCCCACAGAGAAAAGCAAACATCCAAACCCTTAAGTGCACTTCTCAGCACTGCTGCTATGCTTTCAGTGTGATAGGCATGCCATAGAGCTAATGGATGAGAGTGTGCTATATAGTTGGACAAGCCCTTGCATCCTATATCATTAGATCTTTTTAGAGATAAAAGCAGACTCTATAGTTAACTGTATTCCTACTTTGACCACTTTTTTTTTTAAATAATTGGGTACTGTAGGGCTGGCTGTATTAATCTCATCCTGACCACCCTTTCTGGATAGAGAACTGTTGCAGGGGAGTATACATTATTTTATCGTTTGCGGCTACATCCCCCAACAACTATATCGCTCCCACTGAGCTGTTCATTATCTCAGGGTAGTGGTTGTGTTCCCCTCTCTTTCTTTGAAAATCTATAGAATTAAGTTACCCATGTTTACTTTTAAGCTATTACCATTAACTATTTTCTTATTAATTTCCTTTGATGATTTAATATCCCAGAATGTAGTGGAGATGATGTAGTAGTCAGGCGATGTGGTAGGTGTATAACGTTGCGGTTAGATGTTTCGACACAGAGCACTTTTGAAGTGAGGCTGCAGCTGGATATGTCCTTGCCAGCTGCAGCCACTCTTAGCACCACTATTGGTTAAAAAGAATCCTATGCTGAACACCAGTTCTTTGTAAAGAGGAACCACCACCAGCTGTCTTTGTGGCTTCCTGCGGCTGTTCTATTAATTATGGTTCTTCCACTACACTGAATCAATTCACCACCACAAGATGCTTTCTTTTTTTGGGGTATGAAGAGGCCAGGCATATCATTTGTTGGGAAGACCACGATCACTAATATGGAAACCTTTCTAAAAGATATTTTCATACCAGAAGACCTCATGGCTGAGATATGTCAGAATAACGGGGGCACGTTTACCTGCGTAGAGATTCAAGAGTTCCTTGGCATGCACTGGATTTGCCGTTCCTGCATTGCAATAAACAATCCTTATTCCAGTTGGCTCGTAGTTGGCTCATGAGTGTCGCGCCAGGACACTCATGAGTATTTGTGCGCGGTTTAAATACATTATAACATAACATAACATATAACATAACAAAGTGGCAATATATTGGTTAAAACTCTATACAGAAAGCACTAACTAATGGTGTGAATTGCAAGTGGTTTGCATAGAATATGTTATGTAAATACAAAACCTCCATTGAATTAAAGAGGGGCACCATCTACGCTATTTGGAGATCAGCATCCTGTTTCTAAATTGAATCCTAGGTGAATGCAGCGAGAACTCATTGGAGTACATCAACAGAAAACAGAAGCCATGATTCCTGACCAGATGCTTAAGGGCGGCTTCCCAGCACTGTCTCGTAAACCTCCTATCCGGGGACAGGTGACTGCACCATTAAGGTGCCCCCTTTTGGAACTCTCTACCTTTGCCTCTCCACCATGAGCCCAACATCTCTTCATTTCAGCAAACACCTCAAGACCCACCTCTTCTGCCACGGGTTTCACCCTGAAAGATTGTTTCAACCTGCTTGGACCAATTGTTCACCTCCTCCCACATACTAGGTACCCTGTTAGGAATTTCTCTTCATGCCTGCTTACAAGTCATATGGTCTTTTATCCAATAAAATAAGATAACTGTACTGTAAAATAAAATTAATTGTTTTTCACAATTTCAAAAGATTTCTTGGGAGAATGCCCAAACCCACTAAAGGCACCAGACTCAAAGACTACCTTCATGTCACTCAAAGCAAGATAGAGCAGATTTTAAAATGTATTAAGGTTTACTTTTAATTACTTCTAGAGACCACATATAATTGAGCTAACACTGTTACTGATATTGCTCTTTCTGAAGCCTATGAAAGTCCTTTACGGGAGAACAATATAGGTATGCTTATCATGATGTCTGCTCATAGGACAGAAAACTATATATGGGTAGAGATAAAGTATCCACAGCTGTAAGTAATGAGACCGTTCCAAGTCACCAAGGGATATCATGACCGCCTCTCTAAGGTCGTGGAAAGCAGAACTGAATGGCAATAGCCGTATTACGTATTTTTCGGATATATGTTCCCTTGCACTACAGGATTCCTTCCATAAGTTACAGCGAGATACAGAGAGGTATCAGAAATCCATATGAACGCTCACTAAATGCATTACTGTTTGATGGAAACCCATTGCAAGTCCAGTTCTCCAAAGACTATTGTGCTCAGAGGCAACTGGGCAGATCTTATCACACTTATTGCATGTTGTCCCTGGAACCACAGGAACCGGATACAACTCGGAGCTCCCTGATTTGCCAAGTGCCTCCTTTTTAGACTTTGACTTTCAGGAGGAAGCAAAGCATATCTATCAAGGCCTATTCTTGAAGCTTGGGGTGAGGCTGAAACTTACATACAGTGCACATAAAAAGCTCACAAAACTTTGGTTGTCCAGTCAGTTCTATTACTAAGTACTTATTATTTAAGTGAAATGGAATAGAAAAAGAAATAGCAATACTGTTAAACATCCTATCTCAGGGGTACTGACCGTCTCAGGAGTAAAAACGGCTATATACGTCGCATTATCACAAAAGATTGTGACACTTGTGGGTTCGAGGGCGGTGAGGCCTAATCGTTCTGTGTCCTGTTCTCAGTTCAGAAGAATCAGTGGAGTTGCTAGAGTTGTCTCATGCTTACATATCTCAAAGAGATGTATGTGACAAGCGCTGGTCTTCACAGAGAATCGCCATCTATGAGAGGGTTCTTAATCAGATATAGTCATAGGCGAGTTAGGGTCACATGGATGTGTCTAACTCAAATGGGCCTTAAAAAATAATGTGATTGTAGCAACTGCACAGTCCTTGAACGTCTCCTCCTGTCTAGCCATCCAATACCTCAACCAATACCTGCACCCCATCCAGACCTGGATGTCCAGGACCTAAAGGAAGCATCGACCCACCAAGAGAGAATGTCCACTTTTTCGCCAAGAAAATCAAGGAGCACCTAGTCCAAACAACATCAACCTGCATGTATTCACACACCGCTTTTCGCTAATTGCCAAGTTTCTCAGACGGATTCCGAACAGTGACCTCACCTTTAAGGAACATATAACAAAGAATACTAAGACTGAAGAAAGTGAACCCATTTCACCCAGAAAGTGAATTCAGAATTTCTGTCTAAACCCTCATATGCCTTCATCTGGATGGGAGCAATACCCTGCTCTGCAGCTTCCTGTTCTCCACACTGGCCTATCTTATGGGCAACCTACAAACTACAGCAAGTCTTATCAAGGTCCTGAAGAAGTAGATCCACACCCCACATCACCCCCACCCTGATGACTCTCCACTGGCTCCCCTCACCAGCCCTCACCATCTTCAAAATCAGCTCCGTCATTACAAAGCCATCATCTATGACTATCAGCCCACCTATCTGGCTGATAAGCTCACCACCCCCCGGGGGCTCCTGACATACCCACAGCCAGGACATCATCAGAGTGGAGATGAAAAAGTCTCAAAAACGACAACCAGGACTGGGCCCTTTTCTGTTTATGCACCCAGGATCTGGAACAACATCCTTTTATCCATCAGGACTGCCCCAACCCCGCTCCAATTTATTAAAGAGCTGAAGGCGCACCTCTTTAAAGAACAACGCAATACGACAAACTAACAGTCTACATCTGCTCTTTGAATCTAGCTTACCTTAAAATCGCCTTTTGACTGTGCGACTGCCTTTGACCTTGTATAGTGCTCTCTTGCCTTGTGTCTGGGTTTGCGCTATGCAAACTCAGTCTACAAAGGCTTGCATAGACACTTGTTCAGCACAGGATGTCCACTGATGGTGATAGTTCAGGGAGGGTGTGTAATCTGAATCAGGACACTGTGCAACAGCAGACGTTCACATTCAGCAGATGGCTTGGCGGGAGATCAACAAGGGAGGACAGTGGACCACAGAGAGGCAGGGAGGCGGTGGCCATGGGAACAGAAGAGCACCTTCCAAAGACATGCCGAGAAGTAGCAGTCACCCCAAGGTCTCCTTTAGCTCTTCCCTCCTTGTCGCACTCATGCTGGAGTAGAATGGATCTGCATCATAGGTCAGGTTTGAGATACAGACTCTGCTCTTTGGTCTTGTGCTGGACAGAGTGACTTGATCTCTGATTTTCGTGGCTCCTCAATATCAGGCAACTATTGAGCCTTTAGTTCTGGTGAAGATTAAAGAAGGGTCTAAGCACCCAATGGATTCCATCAGATCGTACAATGAAATATCGAAGGCTGGATATCGACGAGACAGACTATCGTTACAAGAATGTTGAGGGACAAAATATCGAAGAGGTAAGTGCACAGAGGGTAGTAAGGATTTACTATTCTTTACTCCATGTCTACGTACCTTGAAGTTATTTCTATATCACCAAGGTATGTGTATACAAGCTTACCTTTAGATATTTTGTTCCACAACATTCTGTCCCGTTGACATTCTGCCTGCGATATTCACTACTTATACCATTCCATCTCCTTCCCCTTCAGTTTCCCACAACAGCATGTCTTTTCTTCAGTCCTGGTGTATGATCCCTTCTCCTTTAGGGGAGACACACAGTCGGTTTTTTGGCCTATGGTTCTGTCTTTCCACTGTGGTGGTACACAGAGCCTCTCAATGTCAAAAGGTGAACCTACATACCTGGCTCAAAGGCTGGCGTATATACAGAGGCAACTGGCCACTAAGATTCAGAGTAATACCCTGGTCTCACCATGGGAACACTAGTGCCAGCTTCATTAAGTCTCCTGCCCTCATCCCTTAACTCCTCTCTCACACCCTCCCAAGGTTACAGATATCAGCGGCATCTGTAACTATGAGGGCTAAGTTAGCGGATATTATGTGTGGGGTCCTAAGTATTCTTTAAGTAATCACAGGCCCTGAATACCCTGGTTAGTCTTTATTACTCCCTGAAATGTCACCAAGAGATGTTCATTACTTTAGCGAAACATCTCTGAGTTAACAGCACAAGATCCACGTATTTACTGCAACCTTCTAAATTCCAAGGGGGCTGGTAACTCTATTATCAGCCCCGTCAGGAACTACATGGCACTCTTAATCAACCTCTGTGTCTTTTGGGGTATCGAATCAATGCTACTTGCATTTGGGTGTAGTTATATTTCAGCTCTATGGGAACCAGGACCCAAAATGTACACAGCCACTCTGGTTCCCTTGGTAATGACAGGTATCCCACAATGTGTGCCATGTTTGCGTATCTGACGCAGACATACCTTCGTCCAATCAGTTGCTGCCGTTGGACTCATCTCTTCTTGCCAGAGGTGGACACAGGATGATGGAGGTGGGCAGGTGCACCATCTCCTTTGTGAGTGTGTTGCTCTGGTGTTATTGCCTCAGACCACAGGCTGACCGACCAAAAATAGGGTTTGGTGGGGTTCATTGACCAGTACGGTTTCCTGCATCTGTGGGTGCTGTGTTATATTGGGTTTTTTAATCAGTAAATTATAATAAATCTAACCTTAAAACTAAAAAAATGTCAGGCTAAACTGGGGTCTCCAAATGGAAGGAGAATGGATCTGTACTTCTAGGGAAAAAAGATCTAGGGTATTTTAGTTTCTAGAAACATCATGAGCTTAAGCCACGACACCCACGTGAAGGCCAAGTGAATCTTCACTGGCTGGAGGAAAGGAGAAACAATACTTGGAGCATCAATAAACATTTCTGTCAGATCTAAGAGGAGGAACGATCCAGTAAGCCATCAGATTCCCTGTAGGGATCCAACAGAATCCAGCAACATCTCACATGAAGGAAGCACTCACCCCCAGCCATAGAGAAGAACCATCAAGAATGTCCTTGAGGAGCCACAGCAGGTGTTTTCTTTGGCCTAAAGGCTAAAGTGGCCGACCTCAAAGCTGGGGAACCAGGTTCGAGTCTCAGCAGGGACGCTCAACATCTTGTGATTCCGGGCAAATCACTTCATCTCCCCATGCCTACCCAAATGAATGTGTCCGTTTGTAAGATTTAAAGCGCAAAAACAACAGTTGATGGACAGAATGCAGAACAATGTCATGCATTCACCCCAGTACAGAGGTCGGGCCTAAATCCATTGTTTTTTTGCTCACCATGCCATTCCAGTTTGAACCCAGCCATATGCAAATCAGTCTTGCCCTGTGTCTCATTGGAACAGTCCAGCCCAAACTGCCAAGCCAGGACCTCCCTGGACTGGAAACAAGCATCCTAGGACCGGTTTCGGAGTTTCACCCCTCTTCAGCTAGGATAGCTTGATTCCAGTGGCATGGAGAGCACGGAACCCACGGCTGGGCATACCTGGCACACTCGGGGTGACAAATGCAAAAACAACAGTTGATGGACAGAATACAGAACAATGTCATACATTCGCCCCAGTACAGAGAAGCTGGGGAACCAGGTTCGAGTCTCGGCAGGGACGCTCAACATCTTGTGATTCTGGGAAAATCACTTAATCTTCCGGTGCCTACCAAAATGCAAGTGTCCGTTTGTAACGCATGTGGTGTTCATGTAAAGCGCTCTGATACCTTTGGGTCAAGGTAGCGCTATATAAAGCAACCCAAGAAAACCCTCTACGTCTTTTGACCTGAGATGAAACAGAAGGCCAATCAAGCCGAATTTAACTGGTTCAGAAGTTCCAGAGGAGCCGCGAGACAAGAGGATTCAGGAGAGGAAATCAGCAGCGTCGACAGGCAGGGCGGTTTCACTTGTGTTACAAATGTGAAGAAAATGGACACTTAGTACCGAGGCGTCCCAGCCCTGCGAATTCTGGGAAGTGTTAAAAAGTTAAAGATGCTCTACACATGGGATTGCTACAGTTATCAACATTTAGTTAAGTAACGAACACCTAGTAAGTAATATAACACAGGTGTGAATCCTATTAAGTGTATTATAATTAAGGCTTCCGGTTTTTCGTTTTTACTGATTTTTACAGATAAATACAGACAGAAAACAATGCGTTTCCTGCCTGTATTTATTTTTTGAAGCAGAAAAATACTGAAAAAGGTGCTTCTTGTGAGAAACTCTCAATGCTGTCTTTCATGAATTCTAGGCAACAGCTTAGCAGGCAGACAGCTTGGAGGGTTAAAATACAGGATGAGATTTCATTGAATGGAAGCATATGTTGACATAAATTTGTAGTATTATGTTAATGTGTACCTGTGAGTGTAGTCTTTTGTTATACGTGGCTGCTTAGTGTGCTAAATCGTGACAGACATTCAAGTTTGAGTGCACCTCGAATAGTTATATAATCGCAGAAATATACCATTTTACAGCTACATCTATTCTTGAAACACAAAATAAATACGGATAAATACCAATAAGATGGCCAAAAAATAAATATGGATAAATACAGACGGAAATGTTAAAAAAATAAATACCATAAGACCGGGAGCCCTAATTATAATAACACTTTATCCCTAAAAAAATATACCTTCGCGTGATTTATATACTATAGCCAGGGCAAATGGAATAATGCACCAATTTAAGATTAGTTATGTGTCACACGGTTCACTAACTTAAGCAGAAAGTATAGTTAAATGATGCAGTATAACACAATGCTTTATGTTCACTTGTTGTCATTCTAACACTCTATACTACTTTCTGGGACACAAATGACCAGTTTAACTCCTGACTACAACAATCATCGTATGAATTGTGACTAGTTAATGCTCGCAAGGGCTCTGTCGCTGCACAGTGCCACACATAGTGCTTTTTAACGTACCTGTGTTCTGTTTCACCTACAAATATGTTTTTATTTAAGTCTGTAAATAATGCAGCAGATAGATGTTGGATTATATGGCAAATGCAATAAACGCTAAAATATGTTGAAAAACACCATGGAGCAGAAATTGTCTCATTTCATGGGCTCCTATTTTCTAGAATCATTTTCACTCTCTTAACAAGCCAATTGTTTTTATAGATTTAAATGGAACTACTTGCAATATACCCCTTCCCTTGAACTGTCTAGTCCTGGTTTTCATAGCAGGTTTGGCAGGGATAGGTAGGCGGTAGCGTTTCAGTATTTTGTTGCATCCATTTGCTCATTTCTGTATGAAAACTCCTGTGGTTTCGAACTGGCTGCTTAGTTAGCCTAACCTTCCCCTTGTGCCCTTAACTTGTGCCTGTGGATGAATGTGTTCTGATAGGGCACAGAGATGCCCTGATTCCAAGGGTTTTAGGAAGATGCCGAAGGCGATGTTGCCTTCAATGGTGCGATGAGACACCTGGGACAAGTGCGACCATGGGGGAGAAGCTGTCGCACGTCTACCGCTGTCTGTGCAGGTAGATGGGGCTGGTCCTGTGTGCGTGCGGTCCACAGTCTGCAGCCTGAGCTGTGTGCGGAGCTGTGCTGGAGGAGCTGTGCTGGAAGAGGCCAGGTCAACCGGTGAATGCCCCGGTAGGAGCATTGGGAATGGGCCTGATGTCAGGCTAGATGGGTACAGGAACTGGTTCTCCAGAGTACACAGAAGTCAGATGATCTGAGACTCATCAGAGGACAGACACAACAACTCATTATTGTTATACAGAGAGGGTTCATTGTAAGTAGGCACAGAGCAGCCAGAGGCGCTGGTGCAGGAACTCAGGTCTGCCATCCCGCCAGCATAGGAACGCAGCACTGCCATCCCACCAATGTAGGAACGCAGGTCTGCCATCCCGCCAGTGTAGGAACGCATGTCTGCCATCCCGCCAGCATAGGAACGCAGGTCTGCCATCCCGCCAGTGTAGGAACGCAGGTCTGCCATCCCACCAATGTAGGAACGCAGGTCTGCCATCCCGCCAGCATAGGAACGCAGGTCTGCCCTCCCGCCAGTGTAGGAACGCAGGTCTGCCATGCCGCCAGTGTAGGAACGCAGGTCTGCCATCCCGCCAATATAGGAACGCAGGTCTGCCATCCCGCCAGTGTAGGAACGCAGGTCTGCCATCCCGCCAGCATAGGAACGCAGGTCTGCCATCCCGCCAGCATAGGAACGCAGCTCTGCCATCCCACCAATGTAGGAACGCAGGTCTGCCATCCCGCCAGTGTAGGAACGCAGGTCTGCCATCCCGCCAGCATAGGAACGCAGGTCTGCCATCCCGCCAGTGTAGGAACGCAGGTCTGCCATCCCGCCAGTGCAGGAACTCAGGTCTGCCATCCCGCCAGCATAGGAACGCAGGTCTGCCATCCCGCCAGTGTAGGAACGCAGGTCTGCCATCCCGCCAGTGTAGGAACGCAGGTCGAACTCAGGTCTGCCATCCCGCAAGTGTTGGAACGCAGGTCTGCCATCCCGCCAGCATAGGAACGCAGGTCTGCCATCCCGCCAGTGTAGGAACTCAGGTCTGCCATCCCACCAGTATAGGAACGCAGGTCTGCCATCCCGCCAGTGTAGGAACTCAGGTCTGCCATCCCGCCAGTGTAGGAACGCAGGTCTGCCATCCCGCCAGTGCAGGAACTCAGGTCTGCCATCCCGCCAGTGCAGGAACTCAGGTCTGCCATCCCGCCAGTGTAGGAACGCAGGTCTGCCATCCCGCCAGTGTAGGAACTCAGGTCTGCCATCCCGCCAGCATAGGAACGCAGGTCTGCCATCCCGCCAGCATAGGAACTCAGGTCTGCCATCCCTCCAGCATAGGAATGCAGCTCTGCCATCCCGCCATTGTAGGAACGCAGGTCTGCCATCCCGCCAGTGCAGGAACTCAGGTCTGCCATCCCTGGGGTTAGCTGCCCAAACATGGCGGGAGCATTGTGGCACCATCATTGCTAGGCTGTAATGTGGCTCATGGTGTAAGTAATGTTGCCCCTAGTCCAGGGTCTTGAACCAATAGCTGCTTTAAGCCCATACTTGTAATGAGAAATGAAAGTTAATTGTTAAATGGCCATGGCACAACCATCTTCGTGTACTCTTTGACATGACGCAGCATGTGAGCCATCACTCAAATGTGCATGACTGGTATTATAGGCTTAATATGTGTAGCTACTAACTGCATGCATGTCTCCTTCTGTCCTATACTGTTTGCCTGATGTCGGTGGGACTGCCACTGACAGGCTTTCGGTCGCAGTCCCACCAACATCCAGGCCATCAGTTTGACTGCCTCATTACATCCCAGACAGTTGTACTGCAGTGGTCACAGAGGGAAAGACCGCCGCCTCTGACAGGATCCATGATCCCATCTGGACGGTGGTCGGAATCGTATCTCTTCAATGGACCACTCCTAAGAGGCCTGGGGGCACATGTAGTGCCCCCCCCACACATCCATGCCCTGTGTGTGGTGCCTGGTGCACAGGGCATGGATGTGCACAAAGTGCTTTTTTCTACTGCTGCTTGTGCTGCGGCCCTTTTCCTGGCCGCAGCACAAGCGCAGTAGAAAAAAGCACTTTCAGACCGCCTTGCTGGGGGTCTCATCGTAATAGGGCAATGGGACCGCTGACTCATTGTCGGATGGTCTCCTACCCGATGCGATGGCGGGCCGACCGACGGCCATAGTAATTAGGGCTTAAATTCTCATGAGCTCTTCACCAGACTCACTGACCCAGCCTACAGAAGCATAACGCTAAATACATGGAACGGTAATCTCTAACAACACTACTGCCAATAACAAAGTGTAGTAGGCCAGCCATACAACAGAACAGTACACCCCTCCTCCATTCCCTTTAAGCACAGAGACACAATTAGAAATGCAGATGGGTGCACAACTAAAACGCATGCTTCAATGACAACAATTAACTAACTTTCCTCTAGAGCGGAACCTGCATACAACTAATCAGTATATCTAATAATGCTGAATAATATATACCACTAATGACAACATTTACAACTAACACTACAAACTAATGCTGGACTCCATGGAGTAGCTTGCTACACTTTCACATGGCGCTTCAAAGCCTTCAATCATCTGACTTAAAACCACGACTACGCGCAGGTTAACAGCAATATTGCCTTTTATGTAGCACCTCCTACATACTCTGTAGTTTCAAAGCACTGTTATAGGATAATGTTACCCCACTCAGTGGTACTCATTTTTATCAGACTTAAAGGGATGAAAAGAAAGAAACTGCCCTTCTGGGACCCACGCCTGTGGCCACGATGCTACACAAGCCCAGATTATTGTGTCAGCTGCCCTTCCTACAGAACCATACCTTTCTATGCAAAACAAGCACTCCTTCTTCTTATTCTCGATTTACCTGCCTATCCTAGAATTTCTGGACTGCCTCTGCACACTATATGAGTAACAACACCTTTCATCATGAACGTCCATTCACAAAAATGCCATTTGAAGCAGGAGTGACACCACGCCTCTATTGACACCCGGTAGCAACAATGGGTTGACCCCTTACCCTACCCTTAGCTGTCAAGAGCTTCTAATTTGCAGTGGAGAAGTTAAGAAGGGGGAACTACATAAAATGGATGGTGCTCTTAAAGACCGATTTACTGTCTGTTACTGTGTGTTATTTCTG
The DNA here is from genome assembly GCF_964204655.1 of Triturus cristatus. Taxonomy (NCBI): domain Eukaryota; kingdom Metazoa; phylum Chordata; class Amphibia; order Caudata; family Salamandridae; genus Triturus; species Triturus cristatus. The sequence continues at coordinate 969,313,461 of NC_140593.1, read as the reverse complement.
CTGCCTTCATGGCCCCTGAGAACAGAGGTAGCAAAGGTAGTTCAAGGGGTAGCAAAGGGCAAGCGGGAGTTCCCAGTAGCCACCCTGGCTTTCCCTTCTTGATGCAAAAACAACAGTTGATGGACTGAATGCAGAACAATGTCATACATTCACCCCAGTACAGAGACCTGGGTCTAAATCCATCGTTTTTTTTGCTCACCATGCCATTCCAGTTTGAACCCAGCCATATGCACATCAGTCATGACCCTGTGCCTCATGGGAACAGTCCAGCTCGAACTGCCAAGCCAGGTCCTCCCTGGACTGGAACCAAGCATCCTAGGACCGGTTTCGGGGGTTCACCCCTCTTCAGCCAGGATAGCTTTATTCCAGTGGCATGGAGAGCACGGGACTCACGTCTGAGCATACCCGTCCCACTCGGGGTGACAAATGCAAAAAAAACAGTTGATGGACAGAATGCAGAACAATTTCATACATTCACCCCAGTACAGAGATCTGGGCCTAAATCCATCGTTTTTTTGCTCACCATGCCATTCTAGTTTGAACCCAGCCATATGCAAATCAGTCATGACCCTGTGCCTCATGGGAACAGTCCAGCCCGAACTGCCAAGCCAGGTCCTCCCTGGACTGGAACCAAGCATCCTAGGACCGGTTTCTGGGTTTCACCCCTCTTCAGCCAGGATAGCTTGATTCCAGTGGCATGGGGAGCACGGGACTCACGTCTGAGCATACCCGTCCCACTCGGGGTGACAAATGCAAAAACAACAGTTGATGGGCAGAATGCAGAACAATGTCATACATTCACCCCAGTACAGAGATCTGGGCCTAAATCCATCGTTTTTTTGCTCACCATGCCATTCCAGTTTGAAACCAGCCATATGCAAATCAGTCATGACCCTGTGCCTCATGGGAACAGTCCAGCCCGAACTGCCAAGCCAGGTCCTCCCCGGACTGGAACCAAGCATCCTAGGACCGGTTTCGGGGGTTCACCCCTCTTCAGCCAGGATAGCTTGATTCCAGTGGCATGGAGAGCAGGGGACCCACGTCTGGGCATACCCGTCCCACTCGAGGGTGACAAATGCAAAAACAACAGTTGATGGACAGAATGCAGAACAATGTCATACATTCACCCCAGTACAGAGATCTGGGCCTAAATCCATCATTTTTTTGCTCACCATGCCATTCCAGTTTGAACCCAGCCATATGCAAATCAGTCATGACCCTGTGCCTCATGGGAGCAGTCCAGCCCGAACTGCCAAGCCAGGTACTCCCTGGACTGGAACCAAGCATCCTAGGACAGGTTTCGGGGTCTCACCCCACTTCAGCCAGGATAGCTTGATTCCAGTAGTATGGAGAGCACGGGACTCATGTCTGAGCATACCCGTCCCACTCGGGGTGACAAATACAAAAACAACAGTTGATGGACAGAATGCAGAACAATGTCATACATTCACCCCAGTACAGAGATCTGGGCCTAAATCCATCATTTTTTTGCTCACCATGCCATTCCAGTTTGAACCCAGACATATGCAAATCAGTCATGACCCTGTGCCTCATGGGAACAGTCCAGCCCGAACTGCCAAGCCAGGTCCTCCCTGGACTGGAACCAAGCATCCTAGGACAGGTTTCGGGGTCTCACCCCTCTTCAGCCAGGATAGCTTGATTCCAGTGGCATGGAGAGCACGGGACTCACGTCTGAGCATACCCGTCTCACTCGGGGTGACAAATACAAAAACAACAGTTGATGGACAGAATGCAGAACAATGTCATACATTCACCCCAGTACAGAGATCTGGGCCTAAATCCATCTGACCTGGGGTGGCAGAGTGGGCTAAAGAACGGTGATGGATCAAACCCAGATCTGTTGACTGGGTGTGAGTGTTTGATTGGTTCTGATGCTCCGTCCATCACCACCCCCTTTTGTACCGCTTTGTTCGCCATAAGTTGGCAGGGTATGCTCAGACGTTGAGTCCCTCGCTCACTTTGCCACTGGATTCAAGCAAGCCTGGCTGAAGACGGCTGAAATGCCAGAAACCGGTCCTAGGAAGCTTGTTTCCGGTCCAGGGAAGACATGGCTTGGCAGTTCGGGCTGGACTGTTCCCATGAGGCACAGGGTCAGACTGATTTGCATATGGCCATTTCTGAACTGGGGTGGCAGAGTGGGCTAAAGAACGGTGATGGATCAAACCCAGATCTGTTGACTGGGTGTGAGTGTTTGATTGGTTCTGATGCTCCGTCCATCACCACCCCCTTTTGTACTGCTTTCCCGTCTTGATGTCATGCTTTGTGAATGGTCCACTAAACAAATAATGAACAAATGAAAGATAGAATAGGTTTGCGTGGCTCTGCTCTGGGAAGCAAATGGTCTCTGGGCACTTCTGCCTGGAAGAATAGAAATCAGGGGCGTAGATTCCAATGGTGCAGCAGGTGCAGAGGCACCGGGACCCAGAGGCCTAAGGAGCCCACTGAACCCACATATTGCTGCATTTAACTTAACACCAGCCGGGCCTGGTGGCTCAGTGGACTAATGCATCCACTGCAGGGGCCTGTGCTCATCCTCATGGTCAGAGGTGCAGATCCACTCAGCCCATTATTCATCTGAGGTCGATAAAATGAGTACCATTGAGTTGGGTAACAATAAACATCTGTTATTCAGCGCCAAGATACTTCAGTTGGGGTGAACGTGCACTTTACAAATACACATTATGTTTATGTTATCCTGGGCTGCAGCAGCCCCTCCACAGCCTAGCACCGACGATAAGTGTGTCCGCCCGCCCATTGCCACACATAGGTTGCCAATGGGCCAGGCACTGTGCCTCCTCTTACCCTGGCCTTAAGGCCTGACAGGGAGGCTTCTCCTCAGGAGTTGCGGCTTATGAGCGGAAAAGTTCGCGCTCACCTCGCAGGGGTGGTGGTGGGGGGCATGGAGGGCATTCTGCTTTTGTTCAGCGGGCAAGCTAGCATTGCTGCAGCCTGTACAGTGCACCAGGAGCGGCCCGTGCAGGTCAGAGCGGTGGGCCGGGTGGGGGGATTCGACAGACAACGACTGGGGAAAAATAAATAAATCCATAATTTTCCCTTGTCACCGTCTGTCTCTCCCCCCATCCGCCCTACCGCTCTTACCTGCACGGGCCGCTCCTGCAGTGCCCTGGGCCTCGGATAATGTCCCCATCCCACCTGCAATGGCTGCTCTGACTTCTTTAGCCAGTGTGTGAACCTCTTTACACCACTTTTGTTTTAATGAATGGTCCGACCTTTTTAATACATGGTTGAAGGAAGAATGCAAGAGGCGGTGCTTCAGACGCCGATCACGTGACGGATGGGTAGGAAGGAATAGCCTATCAACGGAGGGTTCTCGTTTTATTGTAATATGAGGGTTGGCTGGTGCAAAGGGAGGCCCATGGACCTAAGGGTGGACCTCAGTGGACCAGAGGGTGAGATGCGGTGGAGCGTTCATTCCTTTACAATGTTCCTGGCACTGCAGGGTATAACATGCTTTATTTACCACAATGATCTTACAAAAGTCGCCCGATACTAACAAAGTAATAATGCTTTACGCAAGGTCACAATCCGCAAGTGGAGGCCACGTTCTGGGGTGGGGCGGATCCATTTTTGTTCCCAACCCGACTCTGGTTTACACCACTGACAGAAATCCAGAGGATTAAAAAAAAAAAGCCAGTGCTTATTTTTGAATTTATCCGAAATTCTAGCATTGTTCAAAAGGAAGGAACAACTACCATGTATTTACTCAATGAGCATTTATAATGTCAAAAGCAAAACTAGAGGTGAAACAAGGCACAGAAAACACAGCATTAGGTGTAACTAACTTCTAACCTGGAACAACTTGAAGTGTCTGAGTTTGTCATCTGTGTAAAAACTCCAGTGGCGGCGGGGCAATGTGGATGCAATGGGGCATAACGCAAGCGAGGCAAACGCCCCCCATTCTCTGCTTTGGTAGTGCAGAACATCTATGATTGGGGTGCTTTGGGCCAGTGTCAAGCCCTCCGCCCCCCGGATGTGCAGAGGGGCCCCTCAGCCTCATAGCACACAGGTGTACATCGGTCTTGGGCTGAATAGGGACCGCGTGAAGTGTTTAGGGACCCCTGAAGATTCCCCCTCCCCACCCCGAGCAGTAGGGGCCTGTATTGCACCCCTGCTTTGGGGGCCACCGCGCCCACGGGGGCAGTTTCTACTGCACCACTAGCTAAGCCCCTGTCTGGCGGCAGAAATCTCCGAACCTCGATCAACTGTTCGGAAACGCGTGGTAACAGGAAAAAAACACACTTACTTTTAATATCAGCCATGTAGCCTTTGGACTCCATGATGCCCCGCGGGAAGTAATGAAGAATTTGTAAAACAAGCCCGGATGCTCCTAAACCAGTTCAGTTAATTAGAAGTTTCTGCTTGACCAAAGTTTCTGCTTGACCAGTCCAGACGCAGTCACTCCTCTTTCTTCCTCGCCCCAGGACCGGTCGGTGTCTTGTCCGTCGGTGGACTCCTGGGCTGCCCCGTCTTTCATTCAGATACTTGCCGACAGGGGGCAGTGTCCGTCCTTGGTTTCCACCGGGTATTTGTATAAAGGGGCGCTCGTCCCTACATGCCGCGGGTTTCTGCTGAGGGGGACAGAAAGCCTGGTCCTCCTGGGACAAGCAGGTGTCTCTCCGGGCTCTGGGATCTATATATCCTCCCCAAATCGCCAGGACTACGCCTTTATGCAGACAGGACGGGCAGGCTGCGGGGAGCGCCGGTGTGCTGCACAGGGGAGTTGCCGGTCCTCAGATTCCTAGGGAGGCGCCGATCCCCGGATCCTGCTGCGCTGCACACATGGGTGGGTTCTCGGATCCCGTGGTCTCTGCTGCTGCACCGGAGGGTGGCGTCCTCCCTGTCAGAATCGTCCTGTCGGGCTGGATGCTCGAGCATAGCTCGGGCCAGTGTCAGGCTGTGATTGCAGCACGAAGCTCCTCCTAGCCGCCCTCGGGCTGCGGGGATCCACCCAGCTCTGGAACTCAGCTCCCAGCCTCCCGGTCTCAGCAGGAGCGTGGCCGCGGAGCACCGGGGACGGGAGGGCAGGAGGTGCCGCAGAACGAGGGCTGGAGGGGGGCGCTGCTCCAACTATCCTCCCGTGCCAGGGGTCAGAGTCCAGGGGAAGCCCCACTATCCCACATAGGCGCCTCCAGTAAGCAGGGGCCCTGTCTGGGGCGGCCAGTGACCTGTGGAGAAGCTATGCCCACTGTGCCACCTGGCACCATCACCCCCTCAAGAGAAAGACCTGAGCCCCAAATATCTGCTGACACGAGACCCTCTAACTTCAACCCCACCCCAGAGGAAGCCATAATAAACCTACAGAGTTTCCTCTGACCCCACCCCAACTCCGTCCCAGAGCAGGACCTAAACACACACATGGTAAACTCGGCCACCTTCGCCATCACAGAGCAGGAGCTCAGCACAGAGGGTGTCCTTCAATGCCAGCCTCAACCCACAGCAGGGCAAGAGCCCCAGAGTGCCGTAGATACTGACCCTACCCCACAGCAGGGCCTCAGATCACACAGTGCCTTGACTACGTCCCTCTGACAGGAGGGCGTGCACCCCTGCATGCATTTCATTTATAAAGAGTCATGCCATTGCTTACTCGTGGAATTTCATAGAAAACGCACCTTGGAATAGAAACAAGAGAAGGTTTTCACACTTGTTGACGCGAGCCACATCGAATTTCACCTCAGGTCGAATTCACTTGAGGCCTACTGCATTCCATACGCATTTCCAGGAAAAACCCAGAGTCGGTAAAGGGGCCTGTCTGAATCTGCTCGGACTTAAAGGGGCGTTGTATGCGCCGGTGAAGCTCTGTGAAGGCATGTTTCCACTCGTCACTTTCCCCTTAAGGTGCATACATTCGAGCAGGACCGCGCCCTCATACACACAGATAAGCACTGTGCAGCCCAGCTCGCCGGTCCGTTTAAAAGTCTTCGGCAACGCTGGACAAGCTGCCGAGTCTTCCAGCCAGCCATTGCGCCTACTCGTGCCTGCCAATTCGTGAAAATGGCCGCATGTTTCAGCCATGGGCTAAGTTACCTATGCTTGCAGCAGGGGTCTCCCCCCACACCTTGGCATTCTGTGATTCTATTCATGTTTTGTACAGCCCCCACACGCACCGCAGGCTATCAAACAGGTACACTGATGCGCAAATATGCCGCTGACCGCGGCCCCCGCAGGGGGCCACTCGGCGGTCGGCGCCTTAGTGGCCCCGGGGCCCCGGTCACCCCTCCCCACCCCCTCCCTAAGGGGGGGGGGCGGGGACACAGACTGGAGCCCCCCTCCGTTGGCAGGGCCGGAAGTGACGCGCAATGCGTGTCACTTCCTGGCCCAGGTGTGAGGGGGAGGCTATTTAGCCTTCCCCCACCCTCACTGGCGACCTCTTTTGTCGCCCACCTCGCCTTTTCCCTCCCTACCGCTTACCCGGCGTAGGCATGGGTGGGGTTTTTTCTGAGCGTTGTAATGATTTCTTTTTCGTTGCAGGCGGAGTTACAGGGCGATCTGGAAGCAGGCCGGTACAAAGGGTACCTCTGCGCGGCACCACAGGGGGTGCCTGAGCCAAAACGAGGAGCCTCATGGGAGGTCCCGGAAGCCGTGTCGGCGCCCCGCTAGTCCTGCGGGCGGTTGTGGGCCTGAACAACCGGGGGCTTGCTATGCGACGCTCCGCCCCGAGAGGGGGGGCGTGAGTAGAATTACCAACGGCACGTGATCATAGAAAGAATCACCTGGAGGGCAGCACCGGCGGGCATCGCTCCCGCGCTGCCCGGCTCATCAGGCGGGCAGGCGACCCAGATGGTTGCCTGCCCTTGGATCGCCCGTAAGATAACCCACCCATTACATATCTTGGAATTATGTAATAAACCTGCAGCATTTGTTACCCACTTACAACTGTTTCGTGTGTGTCATTGGGTAACCTAATTTGGGGGAGGGGGGAAAGCGGGGTGCCCCTGGGGGTACTATTGTTGTTGGCACAAAGGCATGGTACAAACCTTCGGCACAAACAGCAGCATAGCAAGGGTGACATGGGACTAAGGCAGTCCAGGGAAATGGACGGTCAATTCCCTGGTTGCTACTAAAAGACAAGAATAAGTGTTGGGGGGGGGGGTGCAGTGTGCGTCACACTCTGGTGCTCCGGAGCCACTGCACCTGCTGCACTGCTGATAGCTATAGGCCCCTGCCTGGAAAATGCGGCTATTTTGATGAGTTGGATGGGGGAGGTGGAACAGGTTTTTCGAAGCTAAGCAGAGGCTACCAAAATGCAACATTGCCGACTTATGCTGAGTGAAAAAGTATTCTGGGCCAAGCTGCCAAACCTCACGAACTTTAGCTGGAGGCGTTAGATTTTAAAGGGCTCACCCTGCGTCAGGTGCAACAGTGATGTGCGGTGGAAATGAATTGAAAGGCTACAGGTCTAATTTAACATGCTCACAGGCACGCTTGTAGCTTCTGGTCACGTTTGACTCCTTAAACAATATTCCTCAGCGCTTCATATGGCATTATCTCCTCGTCCATCTTCCCCGACCCAGTCCTTACCTGCGAGACGACATCTCCTTCTCGTAGGCATTGTTCCCTAGCCAACTCAAAACACTTCCTCAAAATGGCGGCCATTACCCTGTTGCCACTACAAAGGATAGCAGTCATATAACACTTCCTGTTGTGACCAAGCAAACAAGCCCCAAAAATATGAAGCACTGTAAATCCCTTTGTGGGCAGGAGGGTGGGAAACCCAGGACTGTATCGGGGAAGATTTGGACTTGGAGTAATGAAGATTACCAGTACGTAACGGATGCGTTATCGTGCAGTGAGAATACTTTTCCTAAACGGTGTCCTGGAATGGACCTAGGGCAGATTGTAGATTGAGCCATGCAGGATTACAGGTTCAATGCACTCTACAAGGTAGGTAGCGCCAGGGCAGTCAGTCACTTTTTCAGACAGGCCAGTGTCTGTGTGTAGGCCCAAGGCACATTCATTGGTAGTTGGACTGGATGGAGTACACGAACACTCCTAGCAGCTGTCAAACGGTTGTTTTAATGAACAGGCAGGGTAAACCTGCAGGAACGCATTCCAGGCCCCTCTCCCCTGAAAACTAAGGGGCAGATTTACAACTTCTGGCGCATCTCTGCAAATCAGCAGGAATGCGCCAGAACAGATGCGTCACGCAATCCCCCCCTTGCGCCACCACCGATGTGTCGCATTTACAATGCGGCGCACCATGGTGCAAGGAGGGTATGATGCGTGACGCATCTTGTGGCGTATGGGTGGCGCATTACTGGGGTCGCGTCGCAAGCGCAATGCAACACCTGCAATGCACAGGGGCCGCCCATACTTACCGTGGTGCGTCATTCCTTACGCCTGCTTCAAGCAGGCGTAAGGATTTGACACAGCAGCGTCGTAAAACTGACTCAGTGAAATCTTGTAGCTTTCACTGCATCAGTTTTACGGGGCTTTCCTGCGAGGGAACGCCCACCCTGCGACAGAACGCCCACATGAAACCTGACGCAGGTTTCATGTGGCGCAGGGCTTTACAACGTGACGCATCTGCCTAGATGCGTCACGTTGTAAATAAGTCGCAACGTGGCGCATGGTTTACGCTGCCGCAGCGTCACAAGAGTGACGCAACAGCGGCGTAAAAGTGTCGCAAGGGGCTTGTAAATCTGCCCCTAAATATTCTAAATGCCATCCTAATGCATTGAGCAACAGTTCCCGCCCAGAGGGTCCAATGGCGGTGATGGTGGGGGGAGGCAGGGGGTGTAGTGTGTGTATGATCAAAGACTGCACTAATAATATGAGTAGTATTTGTTCTTTGCAGGAGAGAAGCATACGCGACTTCTGTTTCTGGGTTGTCCCTGTTAAGTGTGTAATGGTAATTATGCTACCAATCCCACACCTGTTATCTGCGCCTGTTCTGCAAGGGATCCTTGCAGTAGACCAGCTGTGCTGAGCCGTGAATCTTGCACTGCTTCTGCAATGCTGGGCCTGTTGTGGTTGTGCCACTGAAGCTGACACTTCTGCTACAGCATCGTATCTCCTCTGTGAGTGGCAAGGAAACATGCATTGCTGCCGCACATTGCACATGTATTGTTTGTGTGTGTGTATGTGTAGGAAGCCTACCATGCACCCTTCCAGTGCTTCTACCTACACAATACTCATTCCTTACCTGTAGGAAGATTGCACCGCTGCGGCTTATACTGTACTTATTGCTTGCACTACTACTAATCATGGGGGCGGCGTGTGTGTGTTTGTGTGGCACGTGTGCGGCCACAGCCTATGATGTACTTGCCCTGTATTGGTGAACTGTGCGCTGCTGCTATTCATGGCGTATCGGTTGTGTCTTAAATAGAATCACATTTCTCTACTGCTGCCTGTGATATACTTATTCTGTGCATGAGGCAGTGCTTAGTTTGGGCCGGTGGTTTCCGGTGCTCGGCACCAGCACTCAATTCTTAGCCCCGGCGCCTGTGACAGGCTGCCACATAGTGGCCCTGTCGGCCAAATTTGGGCATGAGCACAACAACATCTGTTTACTAATTTAATATACATTAACAATCACTAATGCATGCCACCCAAGCCATTCTTATGGCTTTGGGGGCCTGGAATAGTCTGAATTGTCACACTTACAGGAGTGTGATGGTTAGTAGTTATGTTGTTACTATCATTGGCAGCGCTCACAGGGGGTAATGGATGATGCACACTGCCATGTCCTCTTGACGAGAGCCCTGGCACTTATTGTTTTACAAATTAACCACTGGCATGAGGAATTCCTATTGTGCAGCTCTCTACCATTTCTGTCCATGGATGAACCTTGCTCAAGCTAACTGTGCTAAGCATGGTGTGTGATGGAGGCTTACACGCTAATTTCAGATCTGTGCCTGGTATGTGTGTTTGAGAAACCTTCCCTTCAGCTCCATGTGGTGCACCCAGTTAGTAGGGCCAGACCTGTCCTTCTACTCCTCTGGCATTTCCCGGTAGGCTTCAGGCTTGAGGCTGATGCAAAAATACCCTTATTGCTTTACTATATTTGTGGCCCCTTGCAGTGTGGGGCTTGCTCGAATATTGTTGCCAGGACTGATTTTGGCTACTAGCCTGTCCTTGCTAGTCAGTGTGTGAGATAAGCTTGCAAAGTGGTTGCCTTTGTTGTTTTGTGTGTGAGGGAATCTTGCACTGCTGCTCTTGGTCTACACTTTTTGTCTTATTTGCATGAGCATCTGCTAGCGCATGCGCACTCGCTTGCGAGATACTTATGTTCAATAATTGGGTTGGAACCCACCATTGCTCACCATTCGTTGGCATCATTATCACTCTTCTTTGCTGACTTCTAATTGGGTAGCGCTTGCCATGCATCACTTCCTTTTCTTTCCATGGTGCACGGACCAAGCACATACTAATTCTGTTGTCCGAGTGTCCCTCCGCGGCCATCCACTACTCGTGCTGTGATTCAGGTATTATTTCTACTGAAAAAAGCGATATGACACGGTCAACCCCCTCTCTGTTTCTTCTTCCTTCCCACCGACCCTCCCGTCCCTGTTGTTTCTCCTCCCCCTTCCACCGCGCTCTAGTCCCTGTTTCTTTTCCCCCTCTCACCTCCCCATTTCAGTTTTTTTCCCCCTCACGCACCGTTGCTCCTGTCCTTGTTTCTTCGCCCTTACACCCCCACTCCCGTCCCTGTTTCTTCTCTCCCTCCAACCCACCTACATCTCTGTTTATTCTCACTGCTCCTGGCAGCTAAAATATAATAATAAAAGATAAAACATGGACTTTTTCCGGGTAGTGAAGATAGAAAGCAACAGGATTTTCTTGAGAGAAATGCCATTAAATATTTTTGAACAGCACCAAATAACATTAATACCAAGAAACCCATGAATAAGTCTTCCAAACTCTAAAAAATAAGAAACATTTGATGAGTAAATAAAAAGGACAACAATCAGGCAAGAAGATCTACAGATAATTTTTAAAAAAGTTTAAATGTCAAAAAGCATCAATAAACACAAATACAGCAATTAAAGATTATGGGTATGGATGAACGGTTCCTAGATGGTTTTTCAGACTGAACACGATGGAGTGTGGGTCAGTAATCTTAACGAATCACCAAGGTTAACACTTTACCGGTGCGTTTATTATTTAAAAAGAAGTGAAAATCTTCCGGCAGGTCAAGGCGGGACATTGTAGCAAACGAGGGCTCCTTGAGGTCAAATGCATTGCACTAATGTATTCACTTTTGGTGCCAAATGCTCAGAGCCGGTTCACCTGGAAATTGTAGCAGTCAAAGTCGCTTTGCAACTGCGATCGCCTTACTGCTTTTTCCCTCTGGCTATTTATGTATTGGGGCTTTAGGGACTCATTTACTGTTTGGCAGGTGGCACACTTTTATGGTGAGTAGCAGAGGCCCTCATCTAGATCCCTGAGTAAGTGCTGCCAACCATATCTAGAGATCCTTTCCAACATGAACAGGGTGGGGCTACCTCCAGTGTGACCTAGTGGCCATACAGTGGACTACCCAACAGGTCATGGTTTTCTGATGGTGGAGCCAGAGGAGACTCCATCATCGGAAACCCAGTAATTCCGGCCTTTAAATTCGGTGGGGGAGCCATTAAGTTTGGCAAGTCATACGTACCCCCAATTTATGGCAGTGCTCTCCCCCTACCAAATAATATATTAGACCGTTAGTCTTTTTCCTGCAGCGCAAAATCCTTCAGAAAGGCAAGGAAGAATGTTGTAGCCAACGAGGCCTCCACAGGAACGGATATGTCTTATTTAGGGTCCTGCTAAAACCTTCATATTTGGTGCCTAAAGCTCAGAGCAAGAAAAGCTGGAAATTGTAGACACCAAAGTTATCTCACCTCCAGGATTACTTGGCTACCTTCAACTGCTATTCCTCTGTTTGCTGGGACTTTGTAATTTTGTGGAGTTTGAAAATATCCGGCATGATGACAATGAGCGCTTCAAACCCTGATGCAGAAAGCTCTAAATGGGATAAACCTGAAACCTTACCCTTCTAAGTTGTGTATTGGTCAGATGACCTCAGCACCATGTCTTCTTCCTCCTGAAGTCAAGCATTTTCCAAGTTCCACTTTTGTCAGTTGTTGCATACCTTCGTCTTGGTCCCCCCATAGCACACAAATTGCTAGACACTGCTTTTGGGTGCCAAGCCAAAGGCATCAAGAGGATGCAAGGTTAGCCACTCGCTCCAGCCCGGGCTCCAGCACATGCTCCTTTCACTAGTCTGCATTTTCTTCTAAAAAAATACTATTCTTGCTCCTTTTGTCCCTGGGACCAATGAGGCCAGCCTGCTTGACTTTTGAGGAACACTTCCAAACTTGGTACTAGGGAAAGGCAAATCCAAGACCACAGTACTTTCCTCAGGTAGTCACAGATAGCAGGTTGTTCCAATTTGTCTCCTCTCCATGCCCAGTTTTGTTCTAATGTCTCTAGGGTGGAAGTCTTTCTTATAGGTGTCACTGGCAAGGGTTTCATGATATTAGGCCTCACTCAATCCTAAGAAGGTCCCTAAAATGAGATCATCCTTTTTTGCATCATGTCCTCTAACTTATTGCAAAACAATCTCAGAAAGCACGATTCCAGGATATTTGCAAGATGGGAGGACCCCAGCACCATTACCAGGAGCTGCTCTGTTAGAATAAGAACCTACCCTTCTCCATTTGCATGAAATACAGACTGGTTCTAGGCACAGAAAGGTGATGGCACATTAGATAGGCGATCTGGGAGGAAAAAAGTTATAGAAGACTCTGTAAAGATAAGAGGGATTGATCTGTGTCTGTGTCGCAACCAGTAAGTGCCTCTCGTTGTGCATGTGACCCGCCAAATGTCGTCACAGCACACATCTCGGAGCATTGATAAGACTCCTGATACCTGCATCCACAGTCTCATAGAGCAAGAATACGCATGCCGTGTCGACCCCTAAGATATTCACCTTTTTGGTCCATGCATGTTGTGAGGGGTTAACATACATGACCCAGCTACTAGTTGAACCTCCACAATTCTTGTTACAGCGCGTAGACACCGCCAGTCTCTCCATTCACGGCTATGCCCTCGATTTATATGGTTATATATATATATATATATCCTTTACATGCTAGCTTAATCCCCACTGTACAATCAACTGGAGAACACTTCACGGTTTTTAAACTAACTGTACGTGGCACTTTTTGCTCTGCATTTTCTAGAACGACAGGTACCTGCACCTGGTATTTAAATCTTTTGGGTGCACCATAGAAATCTGCAGCACCCTAAATGCGATTACAATTTGCAAATATTGTTTTAATAGGCACTTCTGCTCTTCCAATGTCCTGAAGAGGCACACAGTTAAAAAGGTTGAAACGCGTCAACACTAACCTTTGGAGGAGCCTTCCAATCTAGAATACTCTAAAGCAATACCTTTGACACGCCAAATAAACAGAGGACAAGCCTGTCCTCCATGTGTGACCTCTCTAAAGGACTACCTCCTCTATAGACGGTGCAATTAATATAGGATACAGCCACACATGTTTGAACTCACTGGAAGACTGAAGAAAGATTCTAGTTATTACATTTATTGTTATTACTTTTCTTGTCCCTTGCATTTTTTTGTATGTACTAATAAGGCGATTGCTTCTCCTTCGATTTTGGTTAAATTTTTTTGTTATGTGTGTGTTTAGTTATATGTCATCTTATATGTACATCCCAGGTACAAGTACCAAGATTAAAGATTATTATGTTTGTTTATAAGTAATGAATAAATCACGGGCTGTGATAAATAGACAAACACATCAGTGATTAATTTGAGTATTCGCTGTGTAAATTACTTGCTGTAAAATCTGTTTCCGCAGTATACCACATTTCTGTTTATATTATAATAATACAGTCATGAAAGGACTAATGCTTATGTGGGAATTTTCCTTCCTTTTAAAGTTAATAATGGATGTTTTTTTTGCCACTTTAGTTGGAAAATTAGGTAGACACAGTTGTTTATGGCAACAATATCCACATGGTAAGGGCAAGATACCCCCGACTCTGGCCCAACATACAATCAGACACATGCATCAAAATGAGAATTTGCGAGTCCTTATTTGCGATTTTTAAGGAATCGCAAATAAAGACTCGCAAAACACGATGCACCAAAAAAAATGCGAGAAAATTGCGATTCGCTAAAAATCGCTAATTAAATTGCGATTTCGGCATTTGCGAACTCGCTATTAGCGATTTCGCAATTAGCGAAATCGCAAATACCGAAGTCGCTTTTTGATGCATCCTGATGACATCACAACCAGGAAGTGAGCAGCACCAGCCTCATTTCCAGTGCACAGTCTCAGGGAGAGGAGGGAGCTGGCTCTGGGAGCTGAACAGGAGTGTGACAGAGACAGTAGAACAACTTTTCCTAACAAATGGAAGCCTCACAAACAGCAGAGGAGAGCCAAACAGGCAGGAAATGCAAAATTAAATTTGCTGAAAAAGAAATTGACACCCTCATTGAGGGAGTAGTCCACAGCCATGATAAGCTGTTTGGAAAGGCATCATTAAAAGTGGCAGAGCAGGAGAAAAGGAAAATCTGGCTCCGGATCCAAAACAGGGTCAATGCCATTGGGGTGACACACCGCACCATTGAAGAACTCAAAAAACGATGGTACGACTTGCGCAGTCGGGCTAAGGTGCGCATTGCTGACCGGCTCAAGGAGGCAAAGAAGACAGGAGGGGGAACACCAACAGACACTGGGAACACTCCCATGGAGGACTTGGTTGAATCCACCATCCAGCCAGAAGCTGTTGTTGGTGTGACCCAGCTGGACATGTCCGGAGCAGCAAACACATCTGAAGGTAAGATGAATGTATGTTACCTTATTTTTTAAAATGTAAAGGTAGAACATGACCACAGTACAGCCCAAGTGCAGACTTTGAACATCCACTACACAATGTATTCAGTAGGTGAGGGGCATTATGGGAGATGTAGTCAGGTCAAGCAGTTACAATGTCAAATCTCAGAGTAACAACCCAAAAAAGCTAAATAGAGTATAAAATCATTAACAAAGGCAAAAATGTATTACTGTGAAATTTCTATAACAGACATGAAATAATGCAGTGTTGCACTGTTTCACCTCACAGATGCTCAACGTGTAGAAGATGTGGATAGCGATTCCCCAGACATGCAGGACACCAGCGCAGGTGAACAGATGGACACACCCGTGGTGCAAATAAATCCCTCACGTCCAACAAAGTCACGCAGGGCTACTGTTCCATCCCTAGTCACCATGGAGTGTGATGATGAGGCTGATGCAACACCAGGTGGCAGCCATGGCCAGACAACTTCCATCCCACAACCACAACCACAGGTCCCCAGAACCAATCACAGAGTCCGGCGTAGGAGAGGAAGAGCACTCAGGACACAGCAGGAGGAGCAACCAAGTGATGTCTGGGGTGGTCTTGAGGGACAGATGCTCCGTATGCAGCGCCAGCAGACAAAAACACACGTTTAGTGCAATTGCAAATTGGCAAGATGGCTAGCAACATAGCAGTACTGTCTGAAAGTGTGCAGCAACTGAGCAAGGTGATGCATGAGGGAAATGTATCCCAGAAGAGACAGCATCGTCAACTAATGCTGCACCTGAAAATGTTTGCAAAATCAAACAATAGGTTGGCCACGACAACTGCACTGCTGGCACGTAGGTCTGTGACCATGCAAACTGAAATGTGCCATTGGAGCGGGGATGTGGCTAAAACACTGGACCAGGTCACCAATGCAGTTGATTTGCTTAATGCTTCCACAATTGCGGCCAACAATTCCACGCCCGAAGAGGGTAGTGAGGGTGGCTCAAGCCTAAGTAGTTTGGCAATTCCAGTCCGCACTGCAGGAAGACGCAACACACGCAGCAGTACCCCCGCCGCTTCCAACATTACGGATGACAATGCTGGGTCTGACAGGCGTCTGGGTGTTCGTGGGAAAAAGCGCTAGACTGGCATGTACAAGTACATTCCACTATGGTGACGTAACCATTTATTTGGATTTGACTTTTCACAGACTGACAAGTAAATTTACATTTGCAAACCACTTATGTCCATTGCACTGGTCAGATTACAAGTGTGCTTGAACACTCATGACATTTTTATTTAATTAAAGAATACTTTGATAGCAATATTCAGTTTCTGTGTCATCATTACTCACCTCAGAAATAATTTTGTGTGATGTCAAATCTTCTTCTACGCCCTTCTGCTGCGCTTGCCCCTTGTGCTGCATGGTGGTGTGGCACTTGCTGGTTCCCATCCTCCGATTCGCTGTCAGACACCTCGATTTCCATTCCTCCCCTTGTCGCTATATTGTGCAGCATGGCACATGCTGCTACTATCTTGCAGCATTGTTCAGGGTTGTACTTCAGTGCTCCACCGGTCTTATGTAGACATCTAAATCGGCTCTTCAGCAGCCCAAATGTGTGCTCTATGATGTTCCTTGTCGAAATATGTGCTGCATTGTACCTCTGTTGATTGGCAGTTGTGGGATTGAGGTAAGGCGTCATGAGGTAATTACGCAAGGCGTATGCGCTGTCACCTACACGTAATGGAGCAAAGAGTCAGTGGCAGCTTCACATTGACATACGTACAATGACAGTGATAAACTATTACACATATTTACCAAGCAGATGTCCCTCTCCAAATTCTCCCCTGACAAGACGGGTGTGTATGCCACTTTGCCTGAAGATATAAGAGTCATGTGCACTCCCTGGAAATTGCGCAACAATGTCAGTGATAATGTTTTTTGCATTGCAAACAACCTGAATATTGAGGGAATGGTAACATTTCCTATTTCTATATAAATATTCCTGTGTTGCAGGGGGACATATTGCCACGTGGGTGCAATCAATACAACCCAAAACATGTGGGAAACGAGCTATCTGGTAGAACTCCTGTTTGGTTTTTGCAAGGTCAAGCGCGGTGGTAGGGAACTTGATGTGAGACCCGATCACTGCCATCATGGCATCAAGGAATGCTTTCAATATTCGTGAAAGTGCGCTTTGTGACACACCTCCTGCTACAGCAATGACCCCCTGAAAACTGCCTGACGCCAGGAGGTGTAGGCAACATAGGACCTGCACATGCGTTGGGATGGCATTGGTCCTACGTGTCTGTCGTTGCATTATGGGGTCCAATTCATTGATTAGGTCATGGATCATTGCTGCATTGAGCCTATACTTGTCGTATATCTCATCCTCTTGCTGGCCTAGCAAAGTTATGCGGACTCTGAAGATGCGCTCATTTATTCGCCTCCTCGCCATCAGGTAAATCCCTGCCATTGTGAAGAGTGCTGGCTCATTCTGGCTGTGTTTAAATGGGTTTCAGTTGGTTTTCACCTGTCTGTGATTTGCACTCATGATTACCACCTGGTTGTGATCCTTCTTATTTAGCGATCGCAAAATTGCGATTTTCATGGGAATCGCTATTTGCGATTTTTCATGCATCCATTTAGCGATTCTTTGTTTGCGATTCCCTATTTGGGAGACGCTAATACCGATTCGCTATTTGATTCGCAGAATGTTTTGCGATTCCTTATATTTGCGAAAAATTGGTTTTTCGCAAATATACAGTTGATGCATTTCTACACTGACTTTTGCGATCGCAAACGGCCAATTTTTGCGATTCGCACCGTTTGCGATCGCAAAAAGGTTTGATGCATGTGCCTGAATGACTCTTAAATGAAGAGCTCCTAAAACACTCTCATAGCACAAGAAAGGATGTCTCTGTGAAACACGAGAACATTTAGTCGAACTGCTGCAACAGCTACCAGGGAGGAGAGTGGCAGGCCCAATAAGGACTCCTTTTCAGGTAATGAGTGGGAATGAGGAGTTTGGGGAGGCTGGGGTGCGGTGAGATCAGATAGCAGTAGTCCTTTGAAGGGAATTCATTTTAGGAGCGTAGTGTATTACTTTCGTAGGATTAAGCTATCAAATAATCTGTACTTGAGTATGATTTTAAGATATCTCAGGGCTAAGTAGGTATGGGTGACAGTTAAAAATCTTCAAGTCTACTTCTGACTTCTAGATCCAATGGAGTGGCGGCTAATCAGCATTAGATTGGTTGCTAAAAGGTAGCACAGTTGCCTGGGGTCTACCCACAGGAATGGTTTTATGATAGCTCAAAACCCTACTCTCCATATGCAAAACTCTGTGTACCAACTCCTCGTTGGCCAACGTTCCTTGGAGATTGCTAACATGGTTAAAGAAGCGCAAAGGATGGGTGACTTACATCTATGTCTATATCTTCCATAAGAACAGATGTAAGAGTGATCCATAAACCCTTTAGTTAGATCATCTGTTACATGATCTTACATAAAGGGCTAAATATAATGTACAGGAGCAAGTGAAAAGTAGTTCAATAAAGCCTTTCCAACCACTGTCCAAATCACAACTCCTGCTTAATAACCACTTTTCTACTGTGTGTTACAAGTTTTGGGCTGAGTGTCCCACATCTTAATTCTGTTATGTTTTAAAACTTGGAGTAAATAAACTACTCTGAATTATATATAGTAGGACTAGTTTGATTCCATAGCATTCTGAAGCCTAAATCGATCTCTGTTGTTTTACATCGAGTTTGCATGTATGCAAGTTACAAACAGAAAATTACCCTGAATTTGTGCAAGTGATAATTTTTAATTTATTATGTGAATTATTGTCAATGACTGCTCTTTAGCCTGATGATGTTCTTATAACACCTAGTTGCTGATAAAATGAATATCACCAATGATACTGGTGCACGTGGCCGTAGGGTCCTCTGTGCGGTTCGTGGTCATGTATGGACAATTTGGTCCTCAATGCAAGCATCAGGATCCCATTATCTTGGACCCATAGTGAGGAGTTTCCTGTGTTTCACAATTGATTTTTCAGTCTATAGGACATAGGGGTAGAGGTTATTTAAGGTTAGTCAACCTCAGGAGGGAGTTTGGTTCTGTAAATATGTGGTCCAACAACTATCTGTATGACTAAATACAAAAGATTAGCACAGTTGCGCTCGATCTGAGAGGGGATTTAAGGAAGGGGCTCTGGGTGTTTAACAACTCAAGTATGTTGGGAGACTCATGGGAGCTGGCTCAGACCTTCGAAACTTTGTTGATGTATAGTTTAATGGACAGAAATATTGCAGCCATGGCCCGTGAAGGTAAAAGCGGAGGGGCAGTGGGGGGGGGGGATTTTGAGGGGGATTTTGACGGACGATGACAAGGGAAAATTAATTATTTATTACCTGCATGGGTCGCGGCTGTAATATTGATATATCATTGCTGTAATATTTTAGAGAGTAATATTGTTTAGCAATAGGTTCTTCTCACACAGAAAAATACTCTGCTAAAAGTAGTGCACTTACATTCGTCAGAGGTATCACAAAGCTGAAGCCCATTGACGTGCCACTAATTTAGTAAAAAAAACACAATGTCCTGTTTATTCTTGAAAAAGATTCTCCTTAGGGCCATTTCTGTTAAGTTCATGATAAACGAGAAAGGAGTGCCATCCTACCATAGGGGACCGCTAAGGAGGTCCTGAACCACTATCAGCGTCTCTAATTGTGGTATATTTGTTTAAAGTGAATCAATACCAAATCCTACAAGTATTTGCGTATTTGGATCAAACATTATTCAGTTGAAGAGGCTCAGTACATCCTTGGTGTCCTTCGTGTACGTGGGCATGAATAACATAAAACCATAAAATTGATTTGAGCAGACAGCGAATTTCAGAAATGATTTAGAAGGGGGCGTGCTCATATTTTAGGTAGATGACAAAACTAGTTAACCTTTGTAAGCAGGGGGAGTAATGCTCTCTCTTGTTGTAGGAAGCTGGCTTTTTATGTAGTATACCAAAATGAGGTATACTATGTAGAAAGTCCAGACAACCCTTATTTTGTTACAGGGCTTAAATTAATAATCCCAAATGCTCTCTTTTTTGATAGTGTGGGTGAGCAGTTTAGGCTTATCAGAGGGTAGTGTTAAGCATTTGTTGAATACACAGAGTCAAAAAATGAGACATGCTCAAGAAGAAACTTACAAACTTGAGATCAATTTTAGAAAATAACAGGCATTTTTATACCAAGTACTTCACAATTGGGTAAGTACTTTTCAATTTTGGAGGTAATTAAACATGTCACTCAAATGAGTTTTTATGCGGTAACCCTTTCCTGAATGTATGACGTTACAACGCATACATTTACAATGCATGCCTTTACAACGCAGTTTTTACATCGCATTAACTTTTACAATGCATTGTTTTACATCACATGTCATCACATCACATTTTCAGAAACTACCTTTACAACACATTCCATTACATCGCATTATACCTTTACAACGCATACCATTACACTGCATACCATTACATCGCATTTAAGGTAAGTGTTGGATAGTATAGGGGTAATAATTACTATTCTAACTCCAGTGAGTGCAACAGTAGGGTAAGTGTTGGATAGTGTAGGGGTAAAAATTACTATTCTAACTCCAGTGAGTGCAACAGTAGGGTAAGTGTTGGATAGTGTAGGGGTAAAAATTACTATTCTAACTCCAGTGAGTGCAACAGTAGGGTAAGTGTTGGATAGTGTAAGGGTACTATGCGTTGTAATGGCTGCATTGTAATGACATGCGATGTAAAGCATGTTGCGATGTAATGACTGCTATGTAAAGGTAGTGCGATGTAATGACTGCGTTGTAAAGGTGGTTTCCCCCCTTTCCTATGGTTAAAGAAGTATATACAGCTAACAGGTATTTGTAAACAAATCTCGGGAGTCCCCTTTTGAACATAAGGTGCTAGGGGGCCAAGGTCCAAAGTACCATTGGCAGTTCTCGTTTACCTGCCCTTGAGCGTCCGAGTGTAGAAGTGTTGGCTGTGTTGGCAGCCTTGCGCGCTACACCGTAGGAAAAGAGGGGGGAGGGCACCTAGAAACAGGGTGCAGAGGGGGGCTTGGGGACAAGTTCATGAGCTACCAACAGGGAGCACGGTTTGTGGGGGTCCTGGGAAAAGGGGAGCCCAGTCGGTTGTCTTGGACTCAGGCCAAGGAGCTCGGGTGCAGAGGGTTTTGATCAGTTGGTACCCGTGTATCAAAGGCACCCACGGTTCTCGGATAGACCTGCAAAGGGTAACAAAACATGACAGCTGAGCCACTTTTGGTGCTGGCTTCTGCCATTCTGATGCCCCTCATCGGATGGTCAGTCTTTGTGGTGTAGGTGTCCGGATTGAACTCAAACAAGCTTTGTTTGCTACAAGGGGTACTGTGCCCCAGGTATTGGTGCAGGGTGGCTCTGGTTAGTCCTGGCATCTTCTCACTTGGTGGGGAAATGGATCTGACCTCTTGGAGCATGGTGACCTCCTCCTGGGTGGCTGCTGCACCGGCGGACCTGGTGAACAGCAGAACGGTGAACCGGACGTTGTGGTGGGTGCCTGTAGGTTGCAGGGAAGTAGCTTCTCCACCTCAAGGGAGATGCTGACAGCTTGGCTAAGTGCTGGAGGCCTCCAAGGGTTTTGGAGTATGCACAGCTGCAGGACAAGTCAGATTGTCGCAATTGTCGGGACAGGGGCAGGCAGGCAGGTTTTGGTGCCAAAGTCCACCAGTAGTCCGCTATTCTCACTTTTTCAGCTCTCATTGGTCCTTCTTTTCTTGTCTTGTGAATCTGAGTTCCTGGTGTCATGGGGCCACCTAAATAATCAATTTAGGAGTGTTCAGAGGAGTGAAGGTAGTAGCCAATGGCCTACTTACCCTTGGGGTCACTACGCCCCCTATATGAGCACTTCCTGTGGGGAGTAGGCATAACACTGTCTCAGAGTTCCTAATTCCATCAAAACCAAGATGGTGAAATCCAAATTTTCATGTTCACTTCAGGCAGACCACCTTAGAGGTGTGACTATTCTGGAGGTGCAACATGCCTCCTTGCATAACTAATTTGCCACCTTTCCTAGTGCCAGATGGGTCTCAAAGCAGGAGGTTAGCAATCCCCAGGTCTGGGGGAAGCCGGGGTCACATATCAAATGTGGCAGAGGCTTTGAAACCTCTGGCCTTGGTATGCAGATTCATTAGCCATCCTGCTGGAGAAGGTGATAACACCACCTGTCAGAGCAGGCATTGTTCCTGACCTCCTGAGAGCGTGGGTTTTCACCTGCAGAGGGTCAGAAATGCGTCTGTGGTGGCAGGCTTGAAGGATTCAGTCAACCAGCACACTAGAAGACTCGTAAGGTTTCAGAGGTACCTCTAAGATGCCCTCTGAGTGCATGCCATAATAAATCTAGTACTGGCATCAGTACAGATTTATTAAGATAAGGTGTTTGATACCAAACACCAGTATTTTCAGTGAAGTCATCATGTATCTGGGGAACTCGTAATGACCAGTGCCCAATAAATATACTAAGGTGGCTTCCCTGTTCACTTGTACCATCTAGTAATTGAACTAGAGAGTACAGGGGCATATCGACACATGCAGACATGCCCTCACATGTAATATGCTGCACCCTGCCTTAGGGCTACAGGGTCCGCTGTAAGGGTTACTTACATATATTACATGCAGTGACATTGGCATGGCATACAGTGAGTGTGCCATGTTGTGTTTTCATTCATTGTTTGCACCATGAAATGCAGTCTGTAATGCCATCCTGCATGCAATTTGTGTGTGGGTCCCTTAGGGTGGCATAAGACATGCTGCAGCCTTAGGGACCCTCTTTAGTACCCATGCACTAGGTATCAGGGGGACTATTTACTAGGGACTTACAGGGGTGCTAAAGTCCATGCCAATTGTGTTACAATTAGACTTTACTTGTTTTAGGGGAAAGATTACTGGTACTGAGGTCTGGTTAGCAGGCCTCAGTGCACTGTAAGAGTCGAAGACCAGCATTTAATAGTTCTAAATGGGCAAAAAGTAGGAGGACAACAGCAACAACATTCCAGTTTCCTACACTTTTTTACCTAGAAGCAAAGCTGATTCAATTTCCATCACTAAACCGAAATTCTTATTTTTTTATCTCTTGTTGGATTCCCTCTCTGTTTTCACAACTTCCAATATCTGCCACGAGAGACTTAAGAGATATAATTACTCTTATGTTTTCATTTAGTGCAGGTAAACATGCCTTCATCCCATGAGTATCAGTTAGCTGCCAAGGCTGTAACAGACTACAAATCAAAAGAAAAGAGTACCATGTTGGCAGTCTTTTGTATGTTATAGGATACCTTAAAAATGGTACCACACTGTGATGAGAAACACTGCATCCGTGTCAAACACTGCACATGTGCTCCTAAAATTAGTTTTATATTCTGACAGGTGAGTGTGATCTGTGAGGTAACTAAAGCTTAATAAAATTGGAGAATCTGAGACTCTATACACCTGAAATTTAGTTTAGGCTTATAATTATAAATTCTATTTTTTTACTCTCTAAATGAGTGTGTTGGGTGTTCAAAAACTAAGGAGCAGATTATGAGTTTGGCGGAAGGACCGCCAGCCTGTCGTGGCGGCGGTCAGGAACACGTCGCCAAGCCGACGGCATCCCGAGCGCTGCATTACGACATTACTGCACATTAGTGGTGTTTTGATTGCAAATGTATCTTTTTCCAGAGACTACCACTACTGCAACATTGTAATATATTTGTTTAAACCAGTTTGAATTTAGGCACACAGGATGTTTCTACTGACACTGTCACAATTGATCTCTTAATCTGCGTACGATATGTGACCTTGAGATTGAATACTTGAAAATCTATTCAGGCATGGCATTTCTGAAATGCTTCCCTAAGCGACGCGTGTTCCCATTCTGACACTGTGCGTTCTGTTCACTTCAGTGCACCTGATAGCCTTAAGCTCTTAACTGCAAGTTAGAGGGAGTAGAATAGAATACATTCTTGTAAATAGTCTATAGGTTAGGCCAATGAGCTACAATGGCTACCACTAAGTTATTGATATACTGTGTCAATAAGTCATAAAATGAATGAATGAATTTGGCATTTATAACGCGCTGCTGTCACTCCCAAGGGGGCATCCTGGCGCTAGGCGGTATAGAGCAGTCAGAGGTTGTACTAGTGAGTGAAAAAGAATTTGAGACTCTGTCAGTGATTGATAATTGAGTATTACTTTGTTATTTAAGAGGTTAATTACATTCAGACTTCGGAAGTAAATATGTTAGTTTCTCGTTTTAATGACCATTTTATTTATCCAGTAATTAATACTGGGATCATTATGGACCCTATTAATAAAGGCAGATTTACACGTGCAGATTTACTCTTGAGTAAACTTACTATTACACCTAGTAGTAACTTCCACACTTTGTGATATTCACCATTTCCAAGTGTAAATTTAGTACTAGTGTAGAATTATATGTTTCTGCCCCTCAGAACAAGGGCTGAAGCCTCCTCGAACAGGACTTACGAGTGTAAAGTTACTACAAGTAACTTTTCATACATGGGCAGAGGTTTCTGTTCCCAGAGTGAGATTGCTGTATGGAAAAGCATAAAGAAAATAATTGTTAAAAGAAATATTAAAAATAGTTTAATGGAAAATAAAAAGTTCAAATTAAATTTAATTATTAATTGTTAACCTAGAACTAAAATAAATGAATGCTGAAATACAACTCATCACATTAAGGTGCCGATTCCGATCCATTAAAAAAATTTACCGTCCGACTCGTATCCGTATTTTTTTACGTACGAATCGTACAAGTACCGTACAAACTGCGAAGTACGATTCATACGTGAAAAATACATATGAATTGCGTCGGGAAAATGGTCCGAGAGGGAGCCGTAAATTTTTATGTCCGAATAGCGTCGGGAAAAGTGTCCGACAGGGAGCCGGACATTTTTACGTGCAAATCGTAAAACAGAAGTCCGAGCGCGCAAGTACGATCCGTACCGCCTATCCGAATACACAACCGCATGTAAAATGCCCCGTACGGAGCGAACGCTGTAGCCTACATGTACACGGGTAAACTTGTGCCCGGATACGAGTCGTACAGCCCCCCTCACCCCACACATGTCAGCAACGTACCCCCATATGTCAGCACCGTACCCCCCCTCTTCACCGTACCCCAACACTGCAGCACAGCCGGCACTTGTACGCGCCGCACCCCAGGCCCGTCTCCCAGCCCCGCACCTGTACGCCCCGTACCCCAGGACCGTACCCCAGCCACCCACCTGTACGCGTCGCACCCCCGGCCCGTCTTCCAGCCCCGTACCCCAACACCGTAGCCCAGCCCAGTAGCTGTATGCACCGTACCCCAACACCGTAGCCCAGCCCTGCACCTGTATGCACCGTACCACAACACCCTAGCACATCCCCGCACCTGTACGCACTGTACCCCAACACCGTAGCACAGCCCTGCACCAGTATGCACCGTACCCCAACACCGTAGCACATCCCCGCACCTGTACGCACCGTACCCCAACACCGTAGCCCAGCCCCGTACCTGTACGCACCGTACCCCAACACCGTAGCACAGCCCCGCACCAGTACGCACCGTACCCCAACACCATAGCACATACCCGCACCTGCACGCACCGTACCCCAACACCATAGCCCAGCCCCGTACCTGTATGCACCGTACCCCAACACCGTAGCACAGCCCCGCACTTGTACGCACCGTACCCCAACACCGTAGCCCAGCCCTGTACCTGTATGCACCGTACCCCAACACCGTAGCACAGCCCCGCACCTGTACGCACCGTACCCCAACACCGTAGCCCAGCCCCGTACCTGTTCGCACCGTACCCCAACACCATAGCCCAGCCCCGTACCTGTACGCACCATACCCCAACACCGTAGCACAGCCCCGCACCTGTACGCACCGTACCCCAACACAGTAGCACAGCCCGCACCTGTACACACTGTACCCCAACACCTTAGCACAGCCCCCCACCTGTACGCGACGCACCCCAGGTTCGTACCCCACCCCGTACCTGTTCGCACCGTACCCCAACACCGTACCCCAGCACCCTCACCGAGCATCGCGTATGTACGGACCTTACCTACGCGAAAAAGACTCGTGCAGAACCAGGACACTGTAAAACAGCACAAGGAGGGTCAATTTGACTCGCACAACACCACAAAACACGTCAACATGACAAAATACATCTCTATGACTGACCTGGCACATCCAAACAGGAAAACAGAGGCCCTAAATCACAACCACTTCTTATAACACACCCACCACAAATTCAAACCCAGCCACACCCACAAATGAACCAATAAAAAGGGCCCACACACACAACCCATGAGCCTTTGCAACAGACTCACTGCTGCCAGACCCCACAGACAAACAACTGCACCTTACTTACACCTTAACTACACCTTCACTTACACACCTTCACAAACCTCATTCACAAACACCCCCTCTTCACATTCACACACACACCTACACCTTCACACCCACACACCCACAACCATCCACACCCACACCCCACACCATGCCCACAGACAAGAATCCAAAGTTCACAAGGGCAGAGCTAGACCTCCTCATCAACGAAGTCATCAGAGTCGAGCCACAGCTGTTTGGAACATTGGTCAGACAGACCAGCATAGCCCAAAAAACAAGCCTGTGGCAGAGGATCGTTGACAAGGTGAATACTGTTGCGCCCATCTGAAGGACCAGGCATGAATACCAAGCCAGGTGGTACGATCTGCGCAGGGCAGTCAAGAGGAAGATGAACGAGGAATACGCCCAGAGTAACATCACTGGAGGCGGGCTGCCCCGCAGAGCCATACATTACCATCCCTGGGAGGAGAAGGTGATGGCCATGCTTCCGCCAGTGGGAGTACACGGAGTCGAAGGAGTCGCAGAGCCTGGTGAGTACACAAACAACTCACGTAACATGGGGGGAATGCCATCCACACCACAAATACACCAAATGCACGCAACTTCCCCCAAGCCCTCACCGCACACAACCACACTCAAAAACCACGCTCATGCCACTAACGTCTCCATGCCCCATTCACAAATAAAGGCAATGCCATGTCCCAGGCCACACCAACCACACACCCAAGACTGGATGTCCGAGATGCTGGGAGGGTGGGGCTCAAGCAACACATTGTGCAACTCCGAAGCAGACACCAATGCCCTCAGCCCATATGGCCTAGGTACATACCCATGCACCATGCCCAATGCACAGGTACTGGCAAAGTACTGACAAGGTAGCTGACACTTGGCCTTGCTGTATGCAGCACAAGGCCCTTCTGTGACCACTGTACACTCAAACACCAACTACACAAGCTCAGATAACTAGCACAGGCACTCAAACTCACTGTCATGCCAGCATGCACCATGAGGGGACAGACACATCACCTGGGAGACCCAATGAATAATCCCACTACACCCAACAGCAGGCCCGGTCCCACACCCCCCTCACACAAGCACACACCCCGGGGGCAGGCAACGGATTTACCCACTCTCATAATGGACATGTGACACAACAAGACCAATCCATCACCAAATAAGTATCCGAGCCAAAATTCTACTGGTCAAACACTCAGGAGAACATACCAAACTGTCCCCCGCAACATACCCATCCCCAAATGGACATTGAGAGGAATGCTAGGCACATCCAACTACCTGTAGGATCTGTGACAACTTGAATATGTATGAAAAATGGATGTGGCATGAAACAGCATTAACATTGTCTCTCTCTCACACACAGGGCAACGTCATCGACCTCCCCCCAACAATGGGGGGGGAACAATCACAGTCCCAGGCTCAGCATGAAGGTGATCCCACCGGCAGCGACGACTCTCACCACTCCGTGGATGACCCCGACCAACCTGGCCCCTCTGGTGCCCAAGCCCCTGCAGCACCTGCGTCAGGTACATCTGTGCCAACCACCACCCCCATTCCTGCCACATCCCAGGAGACACCCAGGAGCCCTGCTCGCACTGAACAATACAGCTAGTCTGACCAGGAGGGACAAGGTTCTCCGGGCACCCAGGAGGAGGCAGACAACCCCGATAATGCCATCCCTCAGGGGTCCCGTAGACCCGATGTGCCCACAACGGCAGGCCAGGCTCGTGTGGGCAGGGGTGGTGGGAGTGGAGGCAGGCGGAGACGCGAACCTGACCAGCCAGCTGAGGGAACCGGTATGTCGCACATACGCCACATCCTGGACACATACTGGCGTGACACCAGGGGCATCAGCCAGGTAGTGTCGAGCCTCACAGAGATGAAGGGGACCCTCGACGAGATGAAGAACCTGCAGGCCGAGCAACATGCCAGTGTTGGACCCGGCCTCGTGGCGTGGTCCTTAACCCCCTGGATTGTGCCCGTTCCCCGCCCCGGCCGTCACGGGCCACCCGTCTGAACTGCACCAAGGCCCTTCACCCGGAGCTGCACGTGGACGCATACTCCTCGTGGCTCCGCCATCTTGTTGGCATCCACGTCACACCGTGCACCAGCCGGCGCGACCCCGCTCAACCCGGCCTCGACCCCAGCGAAGCCCCGACATCGAGGCACCACGAACTAGCCAGGGGGTGCCGCAGGAACCATTCATCGCCCCCGGCGGAGGACAGTATCGATGGGACCCCCAACTGTCCTCCCCTCTCGAGGTGTGATCGCCCTGCAACTCCCATGGGCCTGGCGCCTCTCCTGCTGGGCGTCTGGCCGCCTCCACCCGGCCACTCCGCCCCCTCGGGCGCATAGGTCCGGACATCAAAGGGCTCCAGACCTATATCTGGGGCGACCCCACCACAGCTCGGCAGTTGTATCCCGGAGTCGAGAGCCCTGCTGATTGAATCGCGGCTGACCCTACGGAGAAGAACTCTTGTCGGAACCATCACGAGCCCTGCTGACTGCGTCGCGGCTCCTTCCTGTGAACCCTTTCTGAACCACCTGGAACATCGGAGCCCTGCTGACGCCGTTGCGGCCCAACCTCGCTGAAACCTCCCTCGGAGCCCTGCTGACGACGTCGCGGCTCGAGCTGAGCAGAAACCATCTTGAGAGCCCTGCTGATTGGATCGCGGCTCTCCACGAACTGTACGCCAGAGCCCTGCTGACGCCGTCGCGGCTCAACCCCTCCGAGATCCGGAGGTCCTCCAGCTTGAGGATAAGAACTGGGCCCCAGGTACCCTCGTACCGCATTCCTGCCAAAGACTGTCCCGCTACCCCGACCCTTCCAAAGAGACACTGAGACTTTTGGTGGATCCCTCGATCCCTTCGTGTAAATATTGCCCTCGTAACCTTTTTATTGCTGATAAAGAATTGCTTGTCACAAGACAACCTCCTTGAGTCCTGTGTGGTGGTGTTACTGTGCTAGTACGTGATAGGAGAAGGATCTCTCAGGAGACTTCTCGGCAGCGCTCGGCTACTTCGTGCAGTGTGAGGGCCCCCCCTTGGTGGTCGCACCGACTCCTCGGGGTCCGCCTTCCAACATTTGGTAGCCAGCGACGGGATCCGAGCCGAACGCAGTACGTACCAGCCAGTACCCACTAGCTACCCATCCAAACGAACAGCATCATGAGCAGCCAGGAAAACAACGCGACAATGGAGTTCCAGCCCGAACGGCTGGAAGAATATACGCACAAAGAATTGAAACAGTTCTGCAAAGACAAAGGCATTGCAACCACCAGCCTAGGTACCAAAGAGGAGATGCAGAAAGCTCTGAGGGCATGGTTGGAGGCCGGGGCAGGCCCCTCCCAGGAAGAAGGGCCCTTGCCCCTGACTGAGACCGCAGCAACCGCACGGACTCCGGCAACCGGAGGAAGAAAGAGCCTAGAAACCGGCCTCTCCGAAGAAGAAATACGAGAGCGGGAAAAGGTCCGGAGCCACGAGCTAGAGCTCGCCCGACTGCGGCTGGACGGTGAACTCCAGCTGGCAGAAAAGAAACTGGCCCTAGAGCAGCTGCGCCTTCAAGAAGAGATAGAGGAGAAGAGACGACACCGGGAGTTGGAGGAAAAGAAACTAACTCTTGAGCACGAGCGCAGTCTCAAGGAGCTCGAGATCAAGGCCAAGAACGGAGGGACTGACACCCCCAGTACTAGAGACACTCTACCGCCTTCCGAGGCCAAGGTACATATCCCGAAAGAAGTCGTCAAGGAGTATTACAAGAATGACGACATCCAACAATGGTTCAAGGCCTACGAGGTGGCCATGACCTCTCATCGGGTGCCCCGAAAGGACTGGGGCGCGGGCCTGTGGGGGCGGTTCCTGAGTGAGGGGCGGGACACGCTGCTCCAGCTACCGGAGGAGGTGATGACCTCCTACGATCACATGAAGGAGGCCCTGCTCACCCGCTACGGGCTAACAGCGGAAATGTACCGCCAGCGGTTCAGAGACTGCAAGAAAATCCCGGGTACCACATGGGTGGAATATGTGGACTTTTTCAGTCGGGCCCTAGAAGGGTGGATCAAAGGGAGCAAAGTAACCACCTACGGGCAGCTGGTCGACCTCATCGTATGGGAACACCTTTCCAACAATTGCTTCGTGGAACTGAGACAGCACCTCCTCGACAGCAAAATGACCGACCCGCGAAAACTTGCCGTCGAGGCCGATCGATGGGTCAACTCCCGGGTCCCCCGGAACTCAATGGGGGAGTACCAGAGGAACCCCAACGGACCCCCCCGCCAGCGCGGTGGGGGGGGAGGGCCGAACAGGAACCGAGACCCTCCCGCCGGGGCCCCCAGGAGCCCCCCTCGAGGGCCACCGCAACCACATCTCTCCCCGAGCCTAGCCCGAAAGGTGGGCCCGGCCCGACCCGGACCACGGCCGCCAGTGACCTGCTACGGCTGCCAACAAACAGGACACTTTGCCAGCGATCCGGCCTGCCCTCTGAACCGAAGAAACGGGGCCGGCGGGCACCTGCCCCGGCAGCTGACAGCCGCCGCCTTGGGGGGAGAAGAAGAGGAAGAGGAGGCCCTCGACCGAGAGAACACTGAGTGGGAGCCGGCAGCCATGTCCCTGGTCTGCCTGGGTAGCCGAGAGATGGTACCCTGCACCCCCATCCCAACCAACACCCAGAAGTACCGGCAGCAGGTCACGGTCAATGGACAACGGGCCGAAGCCCTTCGTGACACAGGCGCCAGTATCACCGCTGTCCGCTGCCACCTGGTGACCCCTGGGCAGATTCTACCGAATGTGCTGTGCCCCGTACGGACGGCCGACAACAGTGAAAGCCTATGCCAGATGGCCCTGGTCCCCTTCGAGTGGGGAGGGGTGACGGGCCTGCTGAAGGTGACAGTGCGCGACGACGCCCCGGTCGACTGCCTCCTGGGGAACGACTTGGAAAGTTCCCCCTGGGCTCAAGTAGAGCGACGAGAGCACCTCCGAATGTTGGGACTGGCTGATTGGGCCTGCGCCATCACCCGGTCCATGACCGCCCAGGCCCCCCGCTCATCCTCGACCTCCGGGACCGCCCAGCCCGAGGGGCTCACACCCCCTCCCACCAGCATGGAGGAGGAGGCGGACACCGACCCTGGACCCAGCGAATCCTCCCCCGAAGAGATGGCTTCTCCGAGCGCCCTCCCAGAGCTGACACAATGGCGACACGAAGGGGGCCCCACCCGAGAGCAGTTCCAGCAAGAACAACAGTCCTGTCCCTCTCTCGAAGGGGTCCGACAACAGGCGACCGCGCAAGCCAACGGTGACCAGACCGGCACCCACTGGATCTACTGGACCGAGGGCCTGTTGTACAGTGAACAGAAAGTAGCAGAACTCGGGGCCAGCCGCGTGTTGGTGGTCCCCCTCCGCTTCCGGGAGTTCCTTCTCCACCTGGCCCATGATGTGCCCCTCGCCGGACACTTGGGCCAAGACAAAACGTACAGTCGTCTGGTGACCCACTTCTACTGGCCCCGGATGCGGAGAGATGTGGACAACCACTGCCGGTCCTGCCAGACCTGCCAAGCCAGCGGAAAGACGGGGGGTCGGGTCAAGGCCCCCCTCCAGCCCTTTCCAGCCGTCAGCACCCCGTTCGAACGGGTCGGAATCGATATTGTGGGACCCCTGGACCCCCAAACCGCCCTGGGCCACCGCTTCATCCTGGTCCTCGTGGACCACGCCACCAGGTACCCGGAGGCGGTCCCGCTAAGAACTATAACGGCCCCTGTGGTAGGCCGGGCCTTGATGGGGATCTTCTCCCGAGTGGGATTCCCCAGCGAAGTGGTGAGCGACCGCGGCACGAACTTTATCTCCCGGTACATGCGGTCTCTGTGGCAACAGTGCGGGGTCACATACAAGTTCACGACCCCCTATCACCCTCAGGGGAACGGACTGGTTGAGCGGTTCAACCGAACATTAAAAGGGATGATCCAGGGCCTGGAAGAACCCCTCAGGCGGAAATGGGATGTCCTGCTGCCCTGCCTCCTGTTTGCCTATCGGGAGGTCCCGCAGAAGTCCCTGGGGTTCAGCCCGTTTGAACTATTGTATGGACACCCGGTCCGCGGACCGCTCAGCCTGGTCAAGGAGGGCTGGGAGATGAAGCCCCGAGGAGCCCCTCCTGACGTCTACCGATACCTCCTGACCCTCCGAAACCAGACCCGCAGGTTCCGAGCCATGGCCGAAGCCAACCTCGAGGCCAGCCAGGAGGACATGAAGCGGTGGTACGATCGCAACACCTCTACTATAGAATTCGAGCCAGGACAGAAAGTATGGGTCATGGCCCCGGTCGAACCCGGCGCCCTCCAGGACAAGTGGACCGGGCCCTTCAAGGTGGTGGAGAAGAAAAGTCCCGTCACCTACCTGGTCGATCTGGAGTCCCCCCGGAACCCCCTCCGGGTCCTACATGCTAACAGGCTAAAACCCCACTTCGCCCGGACCGAACTGAGCCTGCTGCTGGCGACTGACGAAGGGGGCGAGGACGACTCCGAGCCCTTGCCCGACCTCTTGCAATCCGACATTCACGATGGATCGATCGAAGGGGTCCAACTCGCCTCGTCCCTGACCCCGGAACAGCGCAACGACTGCCAGCAATTACTGCGGGACTACGCAGCCCTCTTCTCTCTCACCCCGGGGGTGACCCACTGGTGCGTCCACGATGTCGACACCGGGGAGAGCCCCCCCATACGACACAGAGCCTACCGGGTGCCTGACCGAGTGCGGGCCTGCATCCAGGCCGAAGTAGCGAAGATGCTGGCCCTGGGGGTCATCGAGCCTTCCGACAGCCCGTGGGCCAGCCCTGTCGTCCTGGTGCCCAAGGCCGCAGCTCCCGGTCACCCCCCGGAGTTGCGATTCTGCGTGGACTACCGAGCCCTGAATGCAGTAACCAAGACAGACGCACACCCGATACCCCGGGCCGACGAACTCATCGACCGCCTAGGGGCCGCTCGCTACTTGAGCACGCTGGACCTCACCGCCGGGTACTGGCAGATCCAGCTCACCCCCGGCGCCCAAGAAAGATCCGCCTTTTCGACCCCGGATGGGCATTACCACTTTCGGGTAATGCCCTTCGGAATGAAGAACGCCCCGGCCACCTTCCAAAGACTGGTGAACAAGGTTTTGGCCGGGCTTGAGGCCTTCAGCGCGGCCTACTTAGATGACATTGCCGTGTACAGCAACCACTGGGCCGAGCACCTTCTCCACCTGAAGGCCGTCCTGGCCGCCCTTCAGCGGGCCGGGCTCACAATCAAGGCCAGCAAATGCCAAATCGGCCACGGATCCGTGACCTACCTGGGCCATCAAGTGGGGAGCGGGCAGGTGGCCCCCCTCCAAGCAAAGATAGATGCCATCCAGACCTGGGAACCCCCCACTACCCAGACCGCTGTCCGGGCCTTCCTGGGCCTCACCGGATACTACCGGCGGTTTATCCGGGACTATGGGAGCATTGTTGGCCCCCTCACAGAGTTAACGTCCAAAAAGCAGCCCAAGAAGGTACACTGGACACCCCGCTGCCAAACAGCCTTCGACACCCTAAAGACAGCCATGTGTACTGCTCCGGTGCTGCAGGCCCCGGACTACCAGAAGGAGTTCGTGGTACAGACGGACGCCTCCGAGTATGGGATCGGGGCCGTCCTATCCCAAGCCGACGAAAAGGGGCTCGACCGACCAGTGGCCTTCATCAGCCGACGACTACTGCCCCGAGAGCAACGCTGGAGCACTATTGAGCGTGAGGCCTTCGCTGTGGTGTGGGCCCTCAAGAAGCTCCGGCCCTACCTCTTTGGCACCCACTTCCGGGTCCAGACCGACCACCGGCCCTTGCAATGGCTAATGCAAATGCGGGGCGAGAACCCCAAGCTGCTGCGGTGGTCCATCTCGCTACAAGGGATGGACTTTGACGTCGAACACCGGCCCGGCAATGACAACGCCAACGCCGACGGCCTGTCCCGCTTCTTCCGCCTTGACGAGGAGAATCCCCAAGGAGATGGGTGACTCTCCATGCCTTCGGCTGGGGGGGACGCCTGTTGGACCCGGCCTCGTGGCGTGGTCCTTAACCCCCTGGATTGTGCCCGTTCCCCGCCCCGGCCGTCACGGGCCACCCGTCTGAACTGCACCAAGGCCCTTCACCCGGAGCTGCACGTGGACGCATACTCCTCGTGGCTCCGCCATCTTGTTGGCATCCACGTCACACCGTGCACCAGCCGGCGCGACCCCGCTCAACCCGGCCTCGACCCCAGCGAAGCCCCGACATCGAGGCACCACGAACTAGCCAGGGGGTGCCGCAGGAACCATTCATCGCCCCCGGCGGAGGACAGTATCGATGGGACCCCCAACTGTCCTCCCCTCTCGAGGTGTGATCGCCCTGCAACTCCCATGGGCCTGGCGCCTCTCCTGCTGGGCGTCTGGCCGCCTCCACCCGGCCACTCCGCCCCCTCGGGCGCATAGGTCCGGACATCAAAGGGCTCCAGACCTATATCTGGGGCGACCCCACCACAGCTCGGCAGTTGTATCCCGGAGTCGAGAGCCCTGCTGATTGAATCGCGGCTGACCCTACGGAGAAGAACTCTTGTCGGAACCATCACGAGCCCTGCTGACTGCGTCGCGGCTCCTTCCTGTGAACCCTTTCTGAACCACCTGGAACATCGGAGCCCTGCTGACGCCGTCGCGGCCCAACCTCGCTGAAACCTCCCTCGGAGCCCTGCTGACGACGTCGCGGCTCGAGCTGAGCAGAAACCATCTTGAGAGCCCTGCTGATTGGATCGCGGCTCTCCACGAACTGTACGCCAGAGCCCTGCTGACGCCGTCGCGACTCAACCCCTCCGAGATCCGGAGGTCCTCCAGCTTGAGGATAAGAACTGGGCCCCAGGTACCCTCGTACCGCATTCCTGCCAAAGACTGTCCCGCTACCCCGACCCTTCCAAAGAGACACTGAGACTTTTGGTGGATCCCTCGATCCCTTCGTGTAAATATTGCCCTCGTAACCTTTTTATTGCTGATAAAGAATTGCTTGTCACAAGACAACCTCCTTGAGTCCTGTGTGGTGGTGTTACTGTGCTAGTACGTGATAGGAGAAGGATCTCTCAGGAGACTTCTCGGCAGCGCTCGGCTACTTCGTGCAGTGTGAGGGCCCCCCCTTGGTGGTCGCACCGACTCCTCGGGGTCCGCCTTCCAACAGCCAGTCAACAACAACACCAAGGACGGATGGAGGCAAGACTGGCTGAGCTACTGGCGGTGAAAACGGACAGGAGCCGTTCACTCCGTCGGATTGCCGACAACATGGGCAACCCTCCCTGTGACACCAGGCGAAGACCAGCACCAGCCACAGGGAGGGAGGAGGACGAGGAGGATTCGTCCGACGGAGCATCACAGACATCGTCAAGGCCTGCATCTGAGGGTCCCCGGAGGAAGGTGGGTCATCCACGGAAAAGACCGTGAGAGTCAGCTGACCATCCACCTCCCAGGTCACCTGGCCTGGCACCTGGCCCTCTGGCGCAACAACACCACCCCACCCAATGACATTATCTGCCACATGGACTTGCTGGTCACAGTCTGACCAATGATGACCAACACTGTGGTCTGGACTCTGATGACTCCAACTGACAAGGATGCCATCTCCCCCTGTGAACTTTGGATTCTATGCACCCGGTAGAGCACCTTACTTCATCCACCAAAAGACTTACCCCACCAAAAATAAATACTTTATTTTGTCATGAGTTGTTGTTGTCATTTTACATTATTCCCCAGCATATGTGTGTGTAAATGTCAAACTATGCCTGAGTGAACTAACTCCACACATCCATACCCTGGGATAGGAGTCTGGTACAGGACACACATGGGTCACAATGTATCATTCAATGCAGACATGGAACACAATACTCACCTGTGATGGCCTCAAGCTGCTGAGGGGGTGCATGCAATACTGTGCCGACAGACCGATTTGGAAGAGTGCCATCAAGGCGTAGAGGTCATGCCTCATTCGGAGGTTCCCGGGGAGGGAGTCCCAGGTATGTGTTCCCAGGTGGGAGAACTATGTCCTGCATGCAGGAGTACGGTGGATCAGAAGAATGGTGGCCAGGTCAAGGTTGGATGCACGGAGATGGCACTACGGGGTCTCGGATGACAGTGGTACAAGGTTGGTGTTGGGTCGGGGTTGTGGCCTGCCTCCTGAGTGTGGGTGGGGAGTCTGAAGGTCATCCTGCAGCACACAGCGATCCATTGCAGCTATCTCTGCTGGACAGCGATGTGGCTGGGGTGCAGAATGTTGCAGCTGAGGTGTGCAGATGCAGCCTGGATGTGGACAAGTGTCCTGGGACTTTGGATGTGGCTGCCCCGTAGAGGGCAGGGCAGTATTTGACACGGATGTTGTCGTGGACCTGGGGGATGGTCCGTCTTTCCTTGGAGTGGATCTATCTGGAGATCATGTGCATAATGAAGAGGGTGTTGCAGTCTGCGGCACAGATGCTGGTGATTACCATGACAAATGTGAGCAAGCAATCCATGATGCACACCATCTTGTGTGCATGGACACTGGGTGCTTGTGCGGGGCTTCTGCGGGTGGGACACAAGCAGTTGACCCAGCTGTAAGGGGACAATCCTCAGATGTTGACCTCAGTCCTGTACAAGTCCAGCCTCATGTGGCTGCTTGTTGGACTTGGCCCTTCTGGCAGGTTCACCCCCGAGACTTTTTGCTTAATATTGTGACTTGGTGTAATGGATTTTGGTTTCTGCGCACTTTACCGCTGTGTCTCAGGGTAAAGTGCGTGCGTGTTGTGAGGTTGGCCTGCCCTCCCATAGGAATGCATGGGGGAATGTATGTGTCCCGGTAGTTCCTGATGCGTGGGGTGTGCAGGCCCGTGTTTGGTATGTGCGGACTCGTGGGAGTGAATGCTGCGCGTTGATGTGTGCGGCGTGCATGTACCTGGTGTGGAAGTGCCACTTCTAGAAGTGGGCACTTCAGTGTGCAGTCTGAAATGTGTGGCTTGTCTGGCGATTGGCTGGTGAGGTCAGGTGACGGACTAGGGAATTCCCCAGAGTCAGGAGGAGTCACCCAGTGGTGAATGGGGAGTTAGCATGTTAATGGCTGGGGAGGAGTGTACCTGGGTCCTGAATAGGACAGGGCTTCCCCCACACAATGCTGGCGCCGGCCCCTGTGGTGCGTCTAATGACCCTAGCCCTGCCAGTGAATAGGGAGAGGGGCTGAGCAAAACAAAGTGCTCAGGAACCTGTTGGAACTGGTTCGCCCCTTCCCTGCACCTTAGACAAAGCCTTGTACTGTATAAAAAGGGGCTGTGTCCCCTTACATTGGTGTTCTCTTCCAGGATCCACTTGAGGGGGGGCCTGCTGCTGCTGGGCGCCAGGAGAGACCGCCACTGGGGACTGCCTCCCTGCTGGAGGGCCCTGTGAGCTGGCTCTGGGCCCAGCCTTTGCCCCCTGCTCTCTGAAGGACCTTTTTGGGTGCTGGACCTTGCTTATAGCGCCTGGGAGCGCTTCCTGGACTTTGGAGCGCTGTGCACGCTGTTTCCCTGGGCTTGCTATCTTTCTAGCGCTGGGAGCGCTTTTATGAGCCCTGCAGCGCTGCGAGCGCTGGCTCACCTTATAGCGCTGTGTGCGCTGTGATTCAGCTTGCGGGTGCCCACCCCGCTTATTTGCTTATTGTTGCGGCGGGTGCATACCCCGCCGAAGATCGCATTCACGGAGGGAGCCCACCCCTCTAATCACGTAAATCACCGCTGCAACCCGGGCCGGGACATCCCGGAAGTCAGGCGGGCCGGGGGCGGGCCGCCGGGACAACCAGGACAGGAAGTTGGAGGGCGGGAGCCTACCCCGCCTCCTTCCCGAGACTCGCGCTGGATCTGAAAAGCCCGGAGCAGGCAGGAGCCTACCCTGCGCCCCGGGGCCCCGAGAAGAGCAGCGCCGCAGTGGTCGAGGCAGCGAGGAGACGAGGTCTTCACACGTCCCGGTGAGTGGGGGCAGCATTGTGGGTCTCAGAGCGCCGGACGCCCCCTCCGAGGGCGGGCGCAGTGCCCCTCGAGCCGGTAAGGCTCCCACCTGGGAGACAGTATTTCACGAGCCTGTGAGGCTCTCGAAGGCAGTCGGTGCGGTGTCTCCGAGCCCCGTGAGGCTCCACCGGAGGGGCAAAGTATCGCTTCACGAGCCCAGTGAGGCTCCAACGTTGTGGGACATTGGGTACAGAGCCACGAGGGCTCTAGGGGGCCTGAGTACCCAGAGCGCTGACGCTCCAACGACGGGGCATTGTAGTTCCAAGCCACGAGGGCTCTAGGGGACATATGTGAATGGTCAGAGCCCAGAGAGGGCTCCAGAGGCACGCAGAGTGCCTGAAGTTCGTTTTCCAGCTGCCCAGCACTTAGTGGGCAGCTGCCACGTTTAAGTGGGGGACCATTCTTGTTTTAGTCTGCGCAGCTGGCGCAGCTTGACTGAACGCAGGGCGTCCTAGCCCCTTCCAGGCCAGTTGGCCCAGGGACTGCCACAGGTGGTGGCATAGGAGTTTTGCGCAATTGTGTTCCTACTTGCACCTCTGAATGTGTTTTGATGCGTCATGTGCCATTGCTCTACACCTCTGAATGTTTTAGGCATCATGTGTCACGTTCTATTACCCCTACAGGTATTGTGATACGTAGGTGGTTGTTGCTTTCTCCTAGTACAGGTGGTGCTAGTGAGGTTCTAGTTCCCTGCGTGACAGTCTCCTAAAGTAGTTAGGGTTACGTAGGTGGTACTTCCCCGATACCAGTAAGTACTGGTTGTGTGCTATACAGATTATTTTTGTGCTACAGTGATTTTATATATTTTGTGTGCTAAATATCTAAAAAGTGCTAATTCCTGACAGTGGTCCAGGTGGCCCTGTCGTGTACATAATCCCTTGTAAATTCTGCCCGTGCCTGTTGGCACATTGTAAAGTGTGTGTTTTTATCTAATGTGTTGTGTATAATACAAAGGTTATTTTTATAGAATACCTTGTGTGGAGTTTCCTTTGTGGTGGGCCTTGGGTGTTGTTGCTGGGTGCGCGCGCAAACGCTTTACACATCGCCTCAGGGATAAGCCTGACTGCTCGTGCCAAGCTACCAAGGGGGTGAGCAGGGGTTATCTTTGGCGTGTAACTCCCCAGCCCTGACTAGAGTGGTGGTTTCTGTCTGGCTTTGGCGCAAGCCTCAGCCAACCAGAAATCCCATTTCTAACATTGGTGATCAGCGGTGGGATTTGGACTTGCGTTTGCGCTGTACCGCACCAGCGACTGGCTACACTGCAAAACTCTGCATTAGATAAATCACATTTTAGGGATTATTGTTTTTGAAGTTCCTTTATTTCTTCTCCTGAAGGTATCATTGTGTAATTGTGTCCAGTACATTTGTCCCCCGCCCTGCGCCCAGAGTTTGGTACCTGTGTCACGTGGTGGTCAGGTTGAGGGATCAGGGGTGGTAGAAACTGCCTTACCAGTCCGAGGGGAGGGTTGTGTGTGGATGGTGTGTGTGGCATTAGACAGTGAGTATGAGTTCTCCAGGATAGAGAGCTCACTGAAACCTTTTGTGAATTGTGTACTCCTGTGTAGCTCCAACCCCCAGGTTCCTTGTGTTGAACTCTTCTCAGGAACGTCCGCCAAAATGGAGCCTGCTTTTAACTTCTGTAGTCTGTTTAGGTACAGTAGGTTGGAGCTGGTAGGGTTCTGTGAGGAGAGGGACATAGAGGTGGGTGAGTCAGATACCCAGTCCAAACTGAGGGACAACCTGATCCTTTGGCAAAAGGAGGAGTGGGAGCGAGAGCGCAGCGAGGAAGATAGGGCCCGGGCCGCACGCCGAGAGGGTGGTGGTTCTGAGGGGAGCCCTGAGGAATCTGAGGAGGAGGAAGGTTACCTGACAGGGACGCCAGTAGAGAGTGAAGACCCCATAGATAGGGAGTCCCTTGCTGGGTCCAGTGTCAGGAGCAGCACCCCATCCCTTTCCCTGTCCCCAGAGGAGTGGGTAGATAGGAGGGAAGAGAGGGAGCATCAGCTGGCCATGGAGAAGCTCAGGTTAGAGCATGCCTGGGGGATGGCGCAGCTGACTATAGAGGAGAAAAAGCTGGAGACCGAGAGGGTCTTAGCGCAGGAGAGGATGGCGGAGACTGAGAGGGCCTTCGCCAGGGAGAAATCAGCGCTGGAGAGTAGATTATCCCCTGCGCGCAGTCTTAGTTTTCTGGGCTCCCCAGGGAGGGTTGAGTCCAGTGGTGGCAGCGAGATAGATTTCAGTATAGGAAGTCCCAGTTCCCCCAGTCTGGTACCTAGTTCCCGAGAGGAAGAATGTAGGTTGAAATTCAGAAACAGTAGGAAGCTGTCTCACCAGACTTGGGACGAGTTTTTGGGTGAATGTGAGGAGGCACTGGACGATTGGGCGAGTCTTAACCCGAAACGCAGTTATTCCACCATGTATGGTCTGGTTGTCAAAGAGCAGATGCTCAGGAGTTGTTGTCCCGAGCTGCGCCAACACCTGTTGGAGTATGGGTTTGCTAGTCCAGGGGACCTTGCAGAGGAAGCAGACCGTTGGGAAAGGGCCCAAGGTTCGCTAGAGTCATTAGGGTGTGACTCCAAAAGTAGTGGTTCAGGGATCTTCCAGCCCAGCGTGGTGGAAGAGGCTCCGTGTAGCCCAGCTAGGTCCCAGTATAGCGATGAGGGTGTAGGGGCTTACGGCCTGGCTCAGTGGAGCGGGAGTAAGTGGGTGACTGAGGGTCCCCAGACGTACGAAACCCTGCCTCAGGACTTGGGTGGTTTCATGAGGGAACACCAAGTTGGGGACCTAGGCTGTCCTGTTAGCCCATTTGAGGAGGATCACCTAGTGAGTAGAGGACCGGGAGCGCCTGTAAACAGGGCTCCTGTGGTTCTAGTGTCTGGCAGTACCGCTCCAGTAGGGAGGGTACAGAAGTCCAGCGAGAGGAGTGGCATGGGGCTGTGTTCCCCGGTGGAGGAGCCAGTGGGTCAGAGACCAGCCGGGAGGGCTGAGTCTCCTAGAAGTGACCATGGCGACTACACGTCTGACCTGGGGGATCTTCGCGCACTGTCAGGTGGACAGGGGACGGGAGATCTGCGCCAGGCAGACGGTCATGCAACATATGAGGCATATGTTACTCTCGGGGGGATGGTGTGTAAATCCCCAGAAGTCCTGGAGTGCCAGGCAATTATTCCACCGAAGGTTTTAGACCGGAGGTTGGAAGGCCAGGTTCAGGAGCAGCCTGACCTGAAGGGTCTGACTACTGTAACCAGTGTCCTGACCGGTTCTTCTTCCAGAGGGACCGCCCCAGTTGGTAGGGAGCAGGACTCTGGAAGGGGGTGCAGAGGGTGGGAGAGCCCACCTCTGACCCCGGTGCAACCTGAGGGGTTAAACCCTAGGTTGGTAGACCAGCTCTCAGGGAGGGGTCCTGAGCTGGTTGGTGAGGTATGTTACGAGGGTGCCTCTCAAAGGAGGAGAGGGCGGAACCCTAGGAGAAGAGGTAGGGGGAGGAGAGCCTCACCCGCGACTTCTGGTCAGCCTGAGGGTACGGGCCCTAGGCTGGAGGATCAGTGGCAGTTTAGAACTGCCCTGATGAGGGGTAGAGTGGAGAATGGTCACTATGTGCCAGGGGTTACTACCCCCCACTCTGTGGTTAGGCAAGGACCAGTGGCGCCTAGGTGGTCTAGGGCCTGGTCCGGGCCACGGACAGCTGAGGAGTACCAGGGGGGTAGCCCAGTTGGTCCGCCGAGTTTTTTCAGAGGAAACCCTGTGAGTTCAGAGTGGCGTAAAACCGGAGAGTGTCCCTGCCGTTGCGGGCCTGCGTCCGTGTTTTATCGCCCCAAGCAGGGAAGACCATCACGGTGGTGATTGGTCTACCCTGCGTTTTGGCTGGAAGGGGGTCGTGTTGGACTTGGCCCTTCTGGCAGGTTCACCCCCAAGACTTTTTGCTTAATATTGTGACTTGGTGTAATGGATTTTGGTTTCTGCGCACTTTACCGCTGTGTCTCAGGGTAAAGTGCGTGCGTGTTGTGAGGTTGGCCTGCCCTCCCATAGGAATGCATGGGGGAATGTATGTGTCCCGGTAGTTCCTGATGCGTGGGGTGTGCAGGCCCGTGTTTGGTATGTGCGGACTCGTGGGAGTGAATGCTGCGCGTTGATGTGTGCGGCGTGCATGTACCTGGTGTGGAAGTGCCACTTCTAGAAGTGGGCACTTCAGTGTGCAGTCTGAAATGTGTGGCTTGTCTGGCGATTGGCTGGTGAGGTCAGGTGACGGACTAGGGAATTCCCCAGAGTCAGGAGGAGTCACCCAGTGGTGAATGGGGAGTTAGCATGTTAATGGCTGGGGAGGAGTGTACCTGGGTCCTGAATAGGACAGGGCTTCCCCCACACAATGCTGGCGCCGGCCCCTGTGGTGCGTCTAATGACCCTAGCCCTGCCAGTGAATAGGGAGAGGGGCTGAGCAAAACAAAGTGCTCAGGAACCTGTTGGAACTGGTTCGCCCCTTCCCTGCACCTTAGACAAAGCCTTGTACTGTATAAAAAGGGGCTGTGTCCCCTTACATTGGTGTTCTCTTCCAGGATCCACTTGAGGGGGGGCCTGCTGCTGCTGGGCGCCAGGAGAGACCGCCACTGGGGACTGCCTCCCTGCTGGAGGGCCCTGTGAGCTGGCTCTGGGCCCAGCCTTTGCCCCCTGCTCTCTGAAGGACCTTTTTGGGTGCTGGACCTTGCTTATAGCGCCTGGGAGCGCTTCCTGGACTTTGGAGCGCTGTGCACGCTGTTTCCCTGGGCTTGCTATCTTTCTAGCGCTGGGAGCGCTTTTATGAGCCCTGCAGCGCTGCGAGCGCTGGCTCACCTTATAGCGCTGTGTGCGCTGTGATTCAGCTTGCGGGTGCCCACCCCGCTTATTTGCTTATTGTTGCGGCGGGTGCCTACCCCGCCGAAGATCGCATTCACGGAGGGAGCCCACCCCTCTAATCACGTAAATCACCGCTGCAACCCGGGCCGGGACATCCCGGAAGTCAGGCGGGCCGGGGGCGGGCCGCCGGGACAACCAGGACAGGAAGTTGGAGGGCGGGAGCCTACCCCGCCTCCTTCCCGAGACTCGCGCTGGATCTGAAAAGCCCGGAGCAGGCAGGAGCCTACCCTGCGCCCCGGGGCCCCGAGAAGAGCAGCGCCGCAGTGGTCGAGGCAGCGAGGAGACGAGGTCTTCACACGTCCCGGTGAGTGGGGGCAGCATTGTGGGTCTCAGAGCGCCGGACGCCCCCTCCGAGGGCGGGCGCAGTGCCCCTCGAGCCGGTAAGGCTCCCACCTGGGAGACAGTATTTCACGAGCCTGTGAGGCTCTCGAAGGCAGTCGGTGCGGTGTCTCCGAGCCCCGTGAGGCTCCACCGGAGGGGCAAAGTATCGCTTCACGAGCCCAGTGAGGCTCCAACGTTGTGGGACATTGGGTACAGAGCCACGAGGGCTCTAGGGGGCCTGAGTACCCAGAGCGCTGACGCTCCAACGACGGGGCATTGTAGTTCCAAGCCACGAGGGCTCTAGGGGACATATGTGAATGGTCAGAGCCCAGAGAGGGCTCCAGAGGCACGCAGAGTGCCTGAAGTTCGTTTTCCAGCTGCCCAGCACTTAGTGGGCAGCTGCCACGTTTAGGTGGGGGACCATTCTTGTTGCCACCGCATAGGAGTTTTGCGCAATTGTGTTCCTACTTGCACCTCTGAATGTGTTTTGATGCGTCATGTGCCATTGCTCTACACCTCTGAATGTTTTAGGCATCATGTGTCACGTTCTATTACCCCTACAGGTATTGTGATACGTAGGTGGTTGTTGCTTTCTCCTAGTACAGGTGATGCTAGTGAGGTTCTAGTTCCCTGCGTGA
Organism: Triturus cristatus; assembly: GCF_964204655.1. NCBI lineage: Eukaryota > Metazoa > Chordata > Amphibia > Caudata > Salamandridae > Triturus > Triturus cristatus. The sequence goes on along the minus strand of NC_140593.1, from coordinate 969,269,319 downwards.
CAGTCTCCTAAAGTAGTTAGGGTTACGTAGGTGGTACTTCCCCGATACCAGTAAGTACTGGTTGTGTGCTATACAGATTATTTTTGTGCTACAGTGATTTTATATATTTTGTGTGCTAAATATCTAAAAAGTGCTAATTCCTGACAGTGGTCCAGGTGGCCCTGTCGTGTACATAATCCCTTGTAAATTCTGCCCGTGCCTGTTGGCACATTGTAAAGTGTGTGTTTTTATCTAATGTGTTGTGTATAATACAAAGGTTATTTTTATAGAATACCTTGTGTGGAGTTTCCTTTGTGGTGGGCCTTGGGTGTTGTTGCTGGGTGCGCGCGCAAACGCTTTACACATCGCCTCAGGGATAAGCCTGACTGCTCGTGCCAAGCTACCAAGGGGGTGAGCAGGGGTTATCTTTGGCGTGTAACTCCCCAGCCCTGACTAGAGTGGTGGTTTCTGTCTGGCTTTGGCGCAAGCCTCAGCCAACCAGAAATCCCATTTCTAACACTGCTGTTCTGTCATTCATCAATGGATCTCATACAATCTATATTGGAACTGGCAATGTCTGCGCCCTTGGTGAGGGGGAGGAGCACCTGGCTGTCAATGGCATACGAGTTGATGATGAGGTTGTGTGCGCATGTGATGGTGGAGAGGGGGGTCCTGGACACATTGTATTTTGACATGCTGACAGATGATACCTGTGCCATGTGCCTCACAACGACAGCATACTACATGCAGAAGCCTTGAGTCCCACTCCCATGTCCTTGCCAGGGTACAGAGCCGGTGGGGAGTAGGAGGGACATGACCTGGTGGGTGTGACAGGGCCTGGAAGGCGTGGCAGCACTGTGTAGGCAGTCAGATTTGCACACTCATCATACAAAGGTGTTGTGTGTGCGCTTAGTGTATGCCTGAGAGCTGGCGGCAGATGTGTGGATGGACATTGATTGGAGGGTGGCTGCAACATCAGACTGTAGTGTGATGTGGGTCATGCAAGGACATGAGGCTCGTGCAATGTGCACGTTGCATGTGCAGACGGTCCAGCCTGTGGGACGGCGTGGCCGCAACTGTGGCACAGACAAGCTAATGACAGCCAAATGAATGGGTTGATGGAGGAAGGGAGGAGCATCTTTGATGTGTGTGTGTGTTGCCAAATCAGGAAACTTCATGTGCCCTTGCTGCAGTGGCTGCAACAGCAGGCGGCATGTCCTGGGAACTATGCCACAATTTCCACACAAAGACTAGGATGTCAGAAAGGACTACTGCAACAGGTGTATGTCAAGGAAGGAGTGACTGGTTTTCAATTGCACACCTAGAGACAAAGGATGCACAATCCCCAAAGATGACTGACACCGGATCATGAAACTGAAGGCCAAGCTGCGCACAGGAAACACACCCCAGAAGGTGTTGACGGCCCGTTGTGGGGACCAACATACCAAAACACATACACAGACATGGACGTCATGCCCAATAGAGAATCAAATACATGTAGAACAGTATGCAGGTTGCTAATCTACACATAGACTCATATGCACAATCCTTGACAACCATGCCAGAGATGGCGCATGCACAGTGGCAATAGACCTGCATTGACAGAGATGAGGCACCTTGGAGGCTGAGGAACACCTTTATTACTCAGGCTCACACCTATGGAAATGCATCAATATTAACAGACTCACATGGTCTTTTGGATTAACATGTGGGACCTACACTGGACACCCCCTTCGCACCACAGATGCTGTCAATCCATGGGAGTGGCACACAAGTGAAGGGGGTGAGCCAAACATCCCCTGCTGCACACGGAGAGGCTGCAATTCCCCATTGAGCCTCTCATGGGGATGTCCCGCAATATGTCCACCCGTAGCCTCCCGTCTGTTTCCGAGGTAAGTTGTACACACATAGATGCCTTCATCAAAATCAACAATCCCATAACAGATGACTGTCATGAAGTGTGACTATCAATTCATGTGAGTCATGCTACATGTTATGTGCCCCATGGTGAGTCGACATGTATGCATAGTAACAATACCTGCACAGGAGCAGTGCCCACACATTACAAACAACCACCACACCCAAAAAGCCTTGCTGCAATCCTTACCCAAAGGAGACTTCTCACCATGTCCGTGCATGTAACACTGATTCAGCACACGTTGCATTACTCATGAGGAATAGCAGGAGCACAACGATGCCACGAGCAGACAGCATGTGCAAATACCTGGGGATGAGAGACACACAAGAAGTCAGGAAACACATAGTCATCCGCATGCATGGTCATGTACTCTACATGAATAAGGTTGACACCATGCTAGTTGTCAATTGTGTGTGTCAGCTAAAATGTGTGGAATTACATCAGAACTCGAGTGACACATCAGCACACACCTCAAAGTCACCTCACATACAGTCAGCTGGACACACACATTGCAACACATGCCACACAAGACTCCAAGCGTGCACACTCAGACCCAGGGACTCACCATTATGAGAAGAAGTTGCGTATGAGTTGACTCCGGATGTCCTCCTCCTCCTCCTCCTCCTCCTCACTTGCCTCATGACCAAGGCCGTCATCCTCCACGGGTGGATGTTCCTGCTCATCGGGATCCAGGATGAGTGGCACAGCTTTCTCCACTGCCATGTTGTGCAGCATGCAGCACACGAGGAAGATTTTGCAGACCTTCACCGGTGCATATGGGAGGGACCCACCGGTCTTGTGGAGGCAACGGAATCGGCTCTTCAGGAGGCCAAATGTCCTCTCAATCACTCGCCTGGTCTGCCCATGGGCGTTGTTGTAACGGTGATCTGCATCTGTTCTCGGGTTGCGGAGAGGCGTCACCAGCCATGGCATGTTGGGATAGCCAGAGTCCCCTACATGGAAACATCATGTACAGAAGTGGGTCAGGAGATGCCGTCACATTCTAAGATACCGCTGAATACTGGACAAACAGAGTCTACCCACCAACAAGACATGCTCGTTCATTGTGCAGCTGCAGCATCATTTCTGGCACCCTGCTACGCCTCATGATGTAGGCATCGTGTGCTGACCCTGGAAAACGTGCACAGACATGGGAAATCACCATGTTAGCAAGACACACCACAAGGGCATTAATGGAGTGGTAATGTTTACGGTTACGAAAGGCTACCTCCTGTGCCTGTGGTGGTACCAAAGCCACATGTGTCCCATCAATGGACCCAATTACATGGGGCATCCCTCCCAGGGCATAGAACTCATCCTTGATACCTGTCAACTGCTCAGGAGTTGGAAAATGGATGAATTCATCTAGGTGCTCCAACATGGCTTCTAAAACATCATGCAGGACACGGCTGAACATGGTCTGGGACATGCCACCCACATCAGTTATGGTCAATTGAAACGTACCGGTGGCAAAGAAATGTAGGGCTGACATCACCTTCATCTTGGGGGTCAGCGCAGTTGGATAACTGTGTCGCGGTTGGAGGTGTGGGGCCAGCCTGTTTGTCAGGTCCACAAGTAACCGTTGAGGGAATCTGTAGCGGCGTATGCAGTCGCGTTCCCTCATGTCTGGCATTGGTCGGGGGAGAGGCGGTGCCCTGCAGAAATTTGGAAGGAATAACGATGATTGAGTACATTACTACACCAATGTCAAAGAACTGAGCACATGTTCAACAGCTAATACACATATGCTACATACAGAGTGTGGTCTGTGCAATACATCCTGCACACGTATGCCAGCCAGGTGATACTCCTAACAAGAGGCAGCTACAAACGTGGATTGTCAAGGTCTACATGACATGCCATGAAAGTAGCTGTGGGCCAGTGTGAGTGAACAGCCAGACACATTACAGGAGTGACATAAATCCACATATGTGCATTTGAAGGATGTTATCTCATACAGACAGCTGCCGGCAAGCTAGACGCACAGGTCACATGTCATGGAAAAAGGACAGACCACACACCTTGCCATGAAGGGGTACATGTCAAAAATGATCACACAGACATTGAGACTACGCTGATATGTCCTAAGCTCGCAATTTCCTGTTCGATGCATACAGACATATGTTATGTTTTATTCCACATGTGTCTGGTGTGCGTAATAGTGTGACATGGGCATCTACACACAGACACATGTTGGATGCAGCTACAGCAGATGCCGTTGACGGAACACCAACAGCAAGATCATGGAAACACATGACACACACATGACATAGTCACATCGGGGCACGCTGGTAGTGAGATGTCAGGTGTCATCACCCGTGTAACTGGCATCAGGGGACAGTTGCGGGTGTTGGTGACTGTGCCATGCCAGTGATGCAGTGCTTGACAAGTTTGAACTACATGCACACATGTAAAAGGTGTGAAGGGGAAGTGCGCCACATAGTGCCCCATCACACATGACATGTGTACACAGGTCATCACACAACTATTGGGTTAAAACATAAGGAGACATGTGCCAGCTCACTGCCTGACACACCTAGGCCCTACACATGAAGCACTGCACTGACAATTACTTGATGTCCATCCTTGTGCGAGTCTGACACCTCCATTCCTTCCCTGTGCGCCTCCTATCACCAGTGTGAGCTGTGAAACGCACCGGACACACGCTCTGAGGGCGTGTGTACGGTCGTATCACTATATGGGGTTTGGGTAGGAGTACGCGTGGGTGTACGGACCGTACACACGTACGTGTACACACTGGTCCAATCCCTATGGGAGTGCCGCCGTAGGCGTACGCCATAGAGATATGGCTCGTACACGCGTGTGTAGGGCCCGTAGCACAATGGCGTACGCCTACGGCAACACCACCATAGTGCTACGGCTTGTACCCGCGTGTGTAGGGCCCGTAGCACTATGGCAGTGTTGCCGTAGGCGTACGCCACAGTGCTACGGGCCGTACCCATGTGTGTAGGGCCCGTAGCACGATGGCGTACGCCTACGGCAACACCATCATAGTGCTACGGCTCGTACCCGCGTGTGTAGGGCCCGTAGCACTATGGCAGTGTTGCCGTAGGCGTACGCCACAGTGCTACGGGCCATACCCGCGTGTGTAGGGCCCGTAGCACGATGGCGTACGCCTACAGCAACACCACCATAGTGCTACGGCTCGTTCCCGCATTTGTAGGGCCCGTAGCACTATGGCAGTGTTGCCGTAGGCGTACGCCACAGTGCTACGGGCCGTACCCGCTTGTGTAGGGCCCGTAGCACGATGGCGTTTGCCTACGGCAACACCACCATAGTGCTACGGCTCGTACCCGCGTGTGTAGGGCCCGTAGCACTATGGCAGTGTTGCCGTAGGCGTACGCCACAGTGCTACGGGCCGTACCCGCGTGTCTACGGCCCGTAGCACAATGGCGTATGCCTATGGCAACACCACCATAGTGCTACGGCTCATACCCGCGTGTGTAGGGCCCGTTGCACTATGGCAGTGTTGCCGTAGGCGTACGCCACAGTGCTACGGGCCGTACCCGCATGTTTACGGGCCGTAGCATGATGGCGTACGCCTACGGCAATACCACCATAGTGATACGGACCCTACGCACACCGTGTACGGACCGTATCACTATGGCGTACGCCTACGGCAACACTACCATAGTGATACGGACCCTACACACGCGTGTACGGACCGTATCACTGGAGTAGTGGTGCCCTAGGGGTACGTGTAGAACGCACCGTACCTGTGTGTGGATAGTGAAATAACATAGGGGACACATGAGGGACAAGTATAAGGGCCTAAATGCATGCTGGTTGTCATGGAGACCGAGTTTTCAGTTCAAAATGTTTCATCAGGTGTCCAGCAAAAGTCGGTTGGAGACAATATACTATGTTGCAAAGTGGTTGTTGACTTGACATCATGCTCAAATTTTGAACCATGCAAAGGCCTTCACTGGGGTAGATTTAAAGGGATTGGAGGAAATGTAGGATGCAAATGAGATTGACCAATCACTCTGTACTCCTGTAAATGAAACAGCCCAGCAAGGCAGATATAAGGCAGCCAGGACCCATGAGAGAGCACTTGCCTGCACAACCTTTCATTCCACACCACTGCTGCTGCTTGTGATTCCTCTGGCACCATGGCCAGGTCTGTGGAGAGGGCCCAGCCTTTCACCCAAGAGGAGAATGAGGCGTTGCTGGACGTCATCCTCCCACAGTACCCCTGCCTGTATGGGAGACCAGGGGAGCAGGTGAGTGCTGACTCCACTAGCTTTGACTGTGCCCCTTTTTTGTGTCTGTCACTTCTGGCATTGTGTCCAGGTGTGACAGACATGCAATGTTGTTCATGGTGGGTCCCAGGGGGGGGAATGCCTTATGTCTCCCATGCAGAGCATGATGTGGTTCATATCTGCACTCCTCACTTGCATTGTGCTTACTGTGACTATCACTGCATGGTGCATGCCACATTCAGCCTGGCTAATCCTCTTGGAAATGTTGTTTCTATAGTCCTGATGTGATTCTGTGGTCCCCCCAGTGTGACAGGTGACTGTACCCACAGATGTGTGTGAGTTGAGTGTACCTGTGGTGAGAGTGTCCAAATGATGTGTACGGGCCCTGGACATTGGTGTGTGTGTAAGTCCCCTGCCATGTGGGTGAGTGTCTATGTGGAGTGTTGCACCCCAGCTGCATGGAGGATGCATATGCCCTACCCATCTGATGTGAGCAGGGAGCCGTGCCGTGTGTCTGACATGCGACCTAGCCCCACACCTGTGACACCCCCCAGTCAAGTGGCACATGTGCAGAGTGAGGTTTTTACCCGCAGTTGCCAATGGCAGATGATTGGCCTGTGCCTGTGTGTGTCTGTGTACTCCGCTGAGGTTGCGTGAGTGGCCTGGGGCATGTGACTGCTTTGAGGTGCTGTCCATAATCCTGGTGTTGCTTGTGATGCACAGTGTGAGCCATGATCAGTGATTGTGTTGCACCCCTCATGCCACCTGTGTACTTTCAATGCCACGTAGTGCTTTTGGCCTTCCCCAGTGGATAATGTCCCTATGACAAAGGTGCAATGAGTTGGCTGCATACTATGCCCTGTTCAAACAAGCCAAATTGTTCTAATGTGTGTCTCTGTGACATGGAGCAGGTGTATTGATGTTGTCTCACTTTGTCATCCTCACAGGTAGCCGCCTACGCCAAGGGGGAGATATGGAAGCGGGCCGTCAGGGCCGTGGGGTCGGTGGAGGGTCGCAGTCGGCACCTGGCCCAGGTGAGGAAACGCTGGCAGGACATCCGGTGCTGGACCAGGAGGATCGCCCGGGTCCTGCTGGGGGACTCACCACCATGCAAACACGGCGGGCGCCGGCGCCTGACCCACCAAATGAAGCGTGTCCTGGTGGTGGTCTTCCCTGACATGGATAGGCGGCTACAGGAGAAGCAGCAGCAGCAAGGGGGTAGGTACATGTGTGTTTGTTGTGTGTCACCAGCTTTTGGAAGTGCTCAGTCGCCTGGATACACTGCCATGGTTTATATGCGCAGTGCATATCCTGTTCCCCCAAGTCACCCGGTGCTGTTCTTCCTCCCTTCCCCTCCTTGACATGTGTTCCCTGGTCTGTGTGTAGTCACTTTTGAACAAGGTAATCTTGGCTGCCAGTTAATCTAAGTGCCCAAAGCTTGCAGCATCATGTGTGGGGGTGGTCTGTGACATGTGTTGGGACCTTGCCTCTACCCTGTCCAGTTTAGTCATATTGGGGTCCATGATTGTTGGCACTGATGCTGAGTCTCAACATAGGAGTGTGAGGCTTGAAATGAACAGACTTGCAGCATGCATGACCGATGTTGTGGCCTCAGACATGATGTGCATGAGGGGGAGATATGCATAGTGTGGGGACGGTTGCTCCTGTTGCAGTCAGATCTATCCAGGACCATGGAGCAGTGTGGCCACTACAGTCCCCTGAGACACCTTTTCCTAGGAATCATGTGTGTCATCCAACACTGTCGACATTCTCTGTGTCTTCAGCATAGGTTGGGCTCTGTGGCATTTTACCCTGGCCTCATTTGTATTTACGTAAAGTGTGCTACATGTGTCCACTGTACAGGGTGACCCAATGTGGCTTGTGCATACTCACTGTGGCCAGTGTCCGTGTGTCTCGGTACAACTATCTGATGATGGTTGTTTGTCAATAATATTTGTGGTCAGCCCCACGAGGGGTAGTTAGAGTGCACTTTGGATTACATGAAGCCCATTTTTGTGATCCCAGATGAAGAGGTGTAAGTCCTTCCTCTGTCTCAATCACATAGTCTCAGGTAGGGGGGGTTTGTGCGGCCAAGGCCTACATGTCCAAACCGTATGTCTCCTTTCCAGGTCTGGCCTGTGTGTGATGACAGTCTGAACAGACACTCAACAAGTATTGACCCAGTCATGTTGTGCAGGCTTTAATGTTTGTGCTTTGCAGCATGTGTCTAAAGTTTAAAGACATGGTTCCTGCTCATCCTTTTTTGGCAACGGTGTGTGGTCCAGATGCTGTGCTCGACTGTCCACAGACACTTGCTTCTCTGTATAATTCGATATCAAGTTATTTGCTGTTGTGTCATGCTCTCCATTGTTTCCAAGTGGCATGGTGGGTCAGCCAACTGTGTAGTGCAGGGCCTACATATGTGCGTAGTATTGTAGATGTAACTCATGATGCTTTTCATGCTATGCACTGTGACCTATGTAGTTTGGACTCTTGTGTCATATGTATACAGGTGTCTGATTATTTCCTGTCTCTTCACCTTGCCCACAGCATCGTCGGGGGACACCGAGGGAGACACCGGCACGGACGTGGAGGCGGGATCCAGCACCGGTGCCACCAGTGCTGGGGAGTCTGGCGCAGCAAGTGGCACGGAGGGCGAGGGGAGTCAGGCGGAGGACCTGTCCAGTCCCAACACCGACTATGACGCTGACGGGTCCGAGGCTGAGCTCCCAGAGGGGGCGGAGGCTGCTCCCACAGCTGAAAGCAGCACTCCATCTCTCGCCGCCCCCTCCATTCCCATCACCGCCCTCCCACTTGCTCGGGTCCCTTCTGTCCGTGCTAGGCGACAACATGTCTCCTTCGTGCCAGGCACCACACCCCCTGCCCCTGTCTCCCCTGCTGCCGTCAATGCCGAGTCTGTGGACATCCTGTGGCAGTTGCAGGTTGGTCAGACATCGCTGCTTAATGTCCTCCATGGCCACACCAGACTGCTGACACAGATGGTGTCGTACATGGAGGGCATGTCAGCAGCGATGTCTGACCAACGGATGTTGCTGAGGTCCATGGACTCATCACTGACGGCATCAGTGGGTCTCCTGCAGTGCTCCGTCCCCCCTACCCCTGCACCATCCACACTTTCCACTCCCATGCCTGTCCCAAGCACACCCAGACATCCCCATGCACGCACCCCACCAGACACAGGCAGCACACCAACAGGGAAGGCCAAGCGCACACCTCCTGTCACGCACACACAGGGGGAAGTAGGCACACCCACTGGGTCGGGGGGGAAACGGCAGCCACGCAGCCACAGTGGGAGTCCGCAGTCCTCACGACCCACTTCCTCCAAAACCACTCCCCTTAGCTCCCCTGCCCAACAGTCAGACAAAGAGTCCTTCATGGCCAGTCTGTCCCTCAGCCCCAGTGTGACACCACCCCGCAAGCGGTCGAGGAAGTCCCCGGGCAGGGGAGTTGAGTCCCCCCCTGTCCACACCCTCCCCCAGTAGTGCTGCAACCCATCCCTCCGACCCCCCCCTCCTTGGGGCCTGTGGTTCCTTCGGGTGCAGAGGAGACGCTGGAAGACCTTGCGACCATGTGCAGCGCCATCCTAACCACCACCTTTGCCGCTGCCCCACCCCCTGTGGTGGAGTTGTCCGTCCCTGCACCCAAAACACCTACCCTTGCCCCTCCTGTCCCTGCGGTGCCTGGTCCTTCCCCCCCACATGATGCCCCCCCCTGTGGATGAAAAGGAACTCTTAACTGTGCAGGCAAGCTAGGGGAGACGCGTCCCAATGTGTCCCCCCACGAGTTCGCATATGGACTGGCCTCTGGGCCTTGTATATAGTGTACATTTCAATTCAAATATTATTTTTATGCTGAATAAAGCATTTTGTTTTTCATTTGCACACTAATGCGTTTCTGGTGTTGCTGTTGGTGCTGCTGCTCCATGAGTTGGGGTGGTGATAATGTGTTAGGTGTCTGGGAAATGTTGTAGTGTGCTGGTCATGGGGTGGACCCTGGTATCTGCGTGCCATCATAAGGTCTCTGCAAATAATCTTTGGTCATGTAAGCTCTTACTGTATGGTGACATTGTCCCAAGGAGTGTTCCTTCCTCTGTGGCACCTGACATCTTCCCTGCAGGGTGTTTCCCAATTGTTGTGCTGACCTGTGTCTACATTTCCTTGGTGTGTGACGGATCCCTTCAACTTTGGCCATGCCTGCTGAGCAATGTCTCCGCCTGCATCGTCTGTGCCATCCTTGGTAGTCACTGTACTTGTGTATGGAGTATGTTGCCATGGCTTCATGTGGACATGGTCCCTTTTCCGCACTATGCATGTGTGTACTCCCAGCCTAGCACACATGTGTTACTTGTTCTGCAGGGTATTTGGGCACCTGACTGACAATTGTGGGCATTGTATCTGTGGGTACTCCACCCTTTTCCTTCCATGGGAGGCAACAACTTGTTGGCTGCCCCAGCACCTGTACATTCCTATCAGTCCTGCAATGTGCGTGACAGTGTGTGTTCCCTTAGGCTCTCTTAGTTTAGTAGGGTTTAACCTCTTCAGTGCCCATGACGAGATAGTCTCGTCATGGAGCACGGTTGCGCTGTGCCCATGACGAGACTATCTCGTCATGAACCCCGCCCGCTAATGTAACGCCCGGCACAGGGCGGGGAAAGGGCGTGCACTGAAGGGGTTAACATGAGTATACAGTCTTGTTGCATGATCTCAGTGTGTGTATTGTGCTGCCACCGCCAGGGGTGGGTATGCATGTGTAATGTCAGTGATGTGTTGTCATGGCACTCTCAACATAGTCGCACATTGTGGATGCCTTCATACACCCATGGAGTTTTGGTCATCGGAGTAGGATGTACACACCCCCATGTCTCTGTCCACTGCTGGGAGTCCTCTGCACCCACCCCTCATGTGTCTGGGCACTGCTGGGAGTGATAGGCACCCACCCCTCATATGTCTGGGCACTGCTGGGAGTGATAGGCACCCACCCCTCATATGTCTGGGCACTGCTGGGAGTGCTAGGCACCCACCCCTCACATGTCTCTGTCCACTGCTGGGAGTCCTGGGCACCCACCCCTCATATGTCTGGGCACTGCTGGGAGTGATAGGCACCCACCCCTCATATGTCTGGGCACTGCTGGGAGTGATAGGCACCCACCCCTCATATGTCTGGGCACTGCTGGGAGTGATAGGCACCCACCCCTCATATGTCTGGGCACTGCTGGGAGTGATAGGCACCCACCCCTCACATGTCTCTGTCCACTGCTGGGAGTCCTGGGCACCCACCCCTCATATGTCTGGGCACTGCTGGGAGTGATAGGCACCCACCCCTCATATGTCTGCCCACTGCTGGGAGTCCTCTGCACCCACCCCTCATGTGTCTGGGCACTGCTGGGAGTGATAGGCACCCACCCCTCATATGTCTGAGCACTGCTGGGAGTGATAGGCACCCACCCCTCACATGTCTCTGTCCACTGCCGGGAGTCCTGGGCACCCACCCCTCATATGTCTGGGCACTGCTGGGAGTGATAGGCACACACCCCTCATATGTCTGGGCACTGCTTGGAGTGATAGGCACCCACCCCTCATATGTCTGGGCACTGCTGGGAGTGATAGGCACCCACCCCTCACATGTCTCTGTCCACTGCTGGGAGTCCTGGGCACCCACCCCTCATATGTCTGGGCACTACTGGGAGTGATAGGCACCCACCCCTCACATGTCTCTGTCCACTGCTGGGAGTCCTGGGCACCCACCTCTCATATGTCTGGGCACTGCTGGGAGTGATAGGCACCCACCCCTCATATGTCTGGGCACTGCTGGGAGTGATAGGCACCCACCCCTCATATGTCTGGGCACTGCTGGGAGTGATAGGCACCCACCCCTCACATGTCTCTGTCCACTGCTGGGAGTCCTGGGCACCCACCCCTCATATGTCTGGGCACTGCTGGGAGTGATAGGCACCCACCCCTCATATATCTGGGCACTGCTGGGAGTGATAGGCACCCACCCCTCATATGACTGGGCACTGCTGGGAGTGATAGGCACCCACCCCTCACATGTCTCTGTCCACTGCTGCGAGTCCTGGGCACCCACCCCTCATATGTCTGGGCACTGCTGGGAGTGATAGGCACCCACCCCTCATATGTCTGGGCACTGCTGGGAGTGATAGGCACCCACCCCTCACATGTCTCTGTCCACTGCCGGGAGTCCTGGGCACCCACCCCTCATATGTCTGGGCCCTGCTGGGAGTGATAGGCACACACCCCTCATATGTCTGGGCACTGCTTGGAGTGATAGGCACCCACCCCTCATATGTCTGGGCACTGCTGGGAGTGATAGGCACCCACCCCTCACATGTCTCTGTCCACTGCTGGGAGTCCTGGGCACCCACCCCTCATATGTCTGGGCACTACTGGGAGTGATAGGCACCCACCCCTCATATGTCTGGGCACTGCTGGGAGTGATAGGCACCCACCCCTCATATGTCTGGGCACTGCTGGGAGTGATAGGCACCCACCCCTCACATGTCTCTGTCCACTGCTGGGAGTCCTGGGCACCCACCCCTCATATGTCTGGGCACTGCTGGGAGTGATAGGCACCCACCCCTCATATGTCTGGGCACTGCTGGGAGTGCTAGGCACCCACCCCTCACATGTCTCTGTCCACTGCTGGGAGTCCTGGGCACCCACCCCTCATATGTCTGGGCACTGCTGGGAGTGATAGGCACCCACCCCTCATATGTCTGGGCACTGCTGGGAGTGATAGGCACCCACCCCTCATATGTCTGGGCACTGCTGGGAGTGATAGGCACCCACCCCTCATATGTCTGGGCACTGCTGGGAGTGATAGGCACCCACCCCTCACATGTCTCTGTCCACTGCTGGGAGTCCTGGGCACCCACCCCTCATATGTCTGGGCACTGCTGGGAGTGATAGGCACCCACCCCTCATATGTCTGGGCACTGCTGGGAGTGATAGGCACCCACCCCTCATATGTCTGGGCACTGCTGGGAGTGATAGGCACCCACCCCTCACATGTCTCTGTCCACTGCCGGGAGTCCTGGGCACCCACCCCTCATATGTCTGGGCACTGCTGGGAGTGATAGGCACACACCCCTCATATGTCTGGGCACTGCTTGGAGTGATAGGCACCCACCCCTCATATGTCTGGGCACTGCTGGGAGTGATAGGCACCCACCCCTCACATGTCTCTGTCCACTGCTGGGAGTCCTGGGCACCCACCCCTCATATGTCTGGGCACTACTGGGAGTGATAGGCACCCACCCCTCATATGTCTGGGCACTGCTGGGAGTGATAGGCACCCACCCCTCATATGTCTGGGCACTGCTGGGAGTGATAGGCACCCACCCCTCACATGTCTCTGTCCACTGCTGGGAGTCCTGGGCACCCACCCCTCATATGTCTGGGCACTGCTGGGAGTGATAGGCACCCACCCCTCATATGTCTGGGCACTGCTGGGAGTGATAGGCACCCACCCCTCATATGTCTGGGCACTGCTGGGAGTGCTAGGCACCCACCCCTCACATGTCTCTGTCCACTGCTGGGAGTCCTGGGCACCCACCCCTCATATGTCTGGGCACTGCTGGGAGTGATAGGCACCCACCCCTCATATGTCTGGGCACTGCTGGGAGTGATAGGCACCCACCCCTCATATGTCTGGGCACTGCTGGGAGTGATAGGCACCCACCCCTCATATGTCTGGGCACTGCTGGGAGTGATAGGCACCCACCCCTCACATGTCTCTGTCCACTGCTGGGAGTCCTGGGCACCCACCCCTCATATGTCTGGGCACTGCTGGGAGTGATAGGCACCCACCCCTCATATGTCTGGGCACTGCTGGGAGTGATAGGCACCCACCCCTCATATGTCTGGGCACTGCTGGGAGTGATAGGCACCTGCCCCTATGTCTCTGTCCACTGATGTGGATCGTAGCACGACACCCACCCACCCGCCTGCACCCTTGGTGCAGTACACTGCTCACCTGGCCATACACCCCCCCAATATACTGGTCAGATGCTGAACCAGGCCCTATCCCATCATTCGTGGCGTGTGTACGCCTTGTATGAATGATGTGCTGGTGCCCTAGGGGTACGTGTGATGCGCTCCGTACCCACGCTCTGAGAACGTGTGTACGGGTCGTACCACGCGTACCCCTACGTCACCCCAAGAATGGTGGGACGGCCCGTACCCAGTCCTTTAGAACGTGGGTACGGGCCATACCGCCATTCTTGGGGTGACGTTGGGGTACGCGTGGTGCGACCCGTACCCACGCTCTGAAGGCCTGGGTATGGGCCGTACCCCTACGGCACCCCAAAATTGGGGGTACGGCCCGTACCCAGGCCTTCAGAGCGTGGGTACGGGCCGTACCGCCATTGTTGGGGTGACGTAGCGGTACGCATGGTACGGCCCGTACCCACGTTCTAAAGGCCTGGGTACAGGCCGTACCACCATTCTTGGGGTGACGTAGGGGTACGTGTGGTGAGACCCGTACCCACGCTCTGAAGGCCTGGGTATGGGCCGTACCCAGGCCTTCAGAGCATGGGTACGGGTCGCACCACGCATACCCCTACGTCACCCCAAGAATGGTGGTAAGGCCCGTACCCAGGCCTTTAGAGCGTGGGTACGGGTTGCACCACGCGTACCTCTATGTCACCCCAAGAATGGTGGTACGGCCCGTACCCAGGCCTTTAGAACGTGGGTACGGGCCGTACCATGCGTACCGCTACGTCACCCCAAGAATGGCGGTACGGCCCGTACCCACGTTCTAAAGGACTGGGTACGGGCCGTCCCACCATTCTTGGGGTGACGTAGGGGTACGCGTGGTACGACCTGTACCCATGCTCTTAAGGCGTGGGTACGGCGCGTTCCACATTTGTTGTGGTGATGGGACACATCCACGTCCACTTCCGTTGTGGCGGGACGCAGGCCTTGGTGGACACGACCCCACCCCCCGAATGACCAGACCCTGGAGGTAAGGTATGTACAGGGCATGTTTACTTGTTAACTTGGGTGGGGGTTATGTTTCCTGCCCCTGCCCCCCACCTTTGCCCCTGGGTGTTGTTCTGACCTTCTGCGGCATCTGTGTCAGTTCCTGTGCACCAGGTCGTAGGCTATGAGGGCCGGGATGACACGTAGGATGGGGTCCATGGCTGTCCGTCGCTTACAGGTGCTCCTTCTTCGCGTCGTCCTCAATTTCCCGGCAGTTTTTGGCTCCCGTAAAAAATGCTACGTGCGGAGTGACGTAGGCATGAATCGTACTTGCTGGTTCGTAAAACGCTGCCTGACTCCGTCCGGACGTCACGTATGCGATGTCCCGGATAGGAATTGTGGGTATTTTTTGGCCGGTCGGTGTTTTGTACGACTCGTACGGAAATGACATTTCTGTACGAATCGTACTTGCGGGTTTGTAAGGTGGTTTTCCCAGGTACGAGACGGACGGAGAATACGCGTCGTACGACCATTCGTACCCGGGTTTTACAGGATCGAAATCGGCACCTAAATGCTTAATAAATAATTAAATAATAAACATATATTTATACCATGTATAATTAATAATTATTGAAATAATTTATTTTCAAAATCAGAATCTCTCTATATAGTTTATAGTTAATAATCATTTAGTAAATTTCATGAAAACGTATTTAATTACATTTTTTTAAATTAACAATGTACAAGTATAATGCAGTACTTTTTAATCAAAAATGCTAACGTAATAATCCTTGATTGAATATATATATATATATATATATATTACCTACTGGCGGTCGCCAGTAGGTAGTTATAGTTAGGACCGTGTTTCCATAGGAAATCCGCAACATTCTATTTTGAATAACTTTGGCGCAGATTGACGAATCCTGGTGAAATTTTCAAAATAGGTGGGGCGCTCCGCTCCGCTCCTACCCTGAAAGTCTCGGGGGATTCGTCAAGCGGGGGCTGAGAAAAAGGGGGGGTCCCAAAACGTGTTTTACCCATGCATTTTTCCATAGGACCTTTAGTCCAAGCTACAGCCCGAACGGCTGAACAGAATTACTTGAAATTTGGCAGAGAGGTAGTCCCCAGGTCAGGGATGTGCCTTTTGTAGGTCTGGTGTAAATGTGTTCAGTATTTGCTGAGAAAATAGCATTTAAATCAATATATATATCTATAGGCACGCTCCGAACGAGTACCGTAAGCTTACCGTACGCGCACGCTGCCATGCGCGAGGTTAATTCTGATTGGTGGTTACATGACTGTAAACATTCGAATCGGTCGAAATCAGGAAGTGTCGGCCTCCATTTTGTGTGTCTCACACTGATAAACAAAGGAGGAGAACGTGGAAAGGGGGCAACGAAGAGAGTTGCAGACCCCCTAGCGTTTGTCAGGGGGTCCAAGAAGGCCATAAAAGTATGAAAAATACATTGAATTTTTTTTTTTTTAAATCGCGGGGTGCGCGTACGGTAAGCTTAAAAAAAAAAAGAAGAAAAAAACAAATTTAAGTGTTAAGATATTAGGGGGCTCTAAAAAGAGCCGTTGTGTTCATTGAGTGTTTTTTGGTACCTACAAGTAAGTACCGATGTAGAGTCTAAAGTTCAAGAGGAAGACTCTGTTCCCTTCATCATTGAAATGTACACCGTCTCCTCTATAAATGTCTTGCATGTTGTAACGCAAGTTGTTGTGGTATATAGAACCCATACCATAGTCTCTGAGGAAAGCAGAAACAGATTTGTTGACGTGCTTTCTTGCTTTGTCAAACTGCGGACAAAATTGGTTGGACCAGTTCCACTTTTGCCTTTGGCATATGTTAGAATATACAAAGGCAGATTGAGGAAAAAGCGACATCAATTGCACAAAGGTGTCCTTAATAAGCATTTCCAGACCTACACCAGTTAAAGTGCCTAGGTCATTTCCACCACAGTGCACAATAATAAGGTTAGGCTGTGGGAGATGTTGAAAGGTTTTCACCAAAGGCAATAATTGGTGCCACTTTAACCCTCTCTGACCAATCCATTTAATGTCTACATTTGGCAAAGCAAGGTCTCTCACCATACCTCTGTTTTCTGCATACTTTTCACTCCAGAAGACATAGCTGTGACCTACAATCCACACTGTGAACATCTTTCAAGGAGATCTGGATGCACTCAGAAGGCGTCTTTCAGTAGAATGGCAATATGAAAATGAAATACAGTTTGAAAATGGAGGCATACATATTTTTTTTAAATAAAAAGAACTCATTGGGTGATTCAAATCTTTTTACAGTAAAAAGTAGGCTGTATGTGTACATTTTTAGAAGCATGTTTTGTATTGGTTCAGAAAATTGTGTTCCCACAGAAGAATAGTTTGGATTTGCTGTTAGGTTGGACAGGTGAAGCACTCTTGGTCTTTCGATTTGAAACATTGTGTGGTGAACTTCTGACCTCTCTCCTCACAGCAGTGTTCCATGAGCTGTTGCTATGGTAGCAGGCAGAAGTCAAGTTGGGGGAAGGGTACATTTGGAAAAGGGTTGAAGTTTTCAACCAATAGAAATGTATGATTTCATTTGAAAAAAACGTGGGAAGCACTGAGATTTGTAATTAACATGTATATGTGTGAAAAAAGAGAGGGAAACATTGCCATTAATTGGTTCTGCTCAGAGGAGAGAGGTGTACAGCTCTGATATTCTGACTCTGATAGTCTGCTGTTTGAGTGCCACATTTCTTTCTCAACTAACTAATTTTAAAGGTGACTTATGAGTTTGAGAGGGGATGTATGTGGTGATTTTTGCATGAGTCTGTGAGCACAGAGGAATTGCTGTCAGAGATGTATTTTGTGTCTCTCTGGTTCTTTTTGAAAGTAGCCATGTATATGTCTCTTGCAACTGAGAATACACAGTCTGCATAAGCAGACTGTTAGCACACACCCAGCAGTTTATCCTGTACAATCATGCTGAGTATTCACAAGTGACTGGTGTTTCTGGTAGCAGCGAGTAACGATAATACATTCAACATCACTAAGGCTGATTTCTTTTGCTGGAGTGTAGTCAGTCACCAAGGTCACACATGTTCATGGTCTCAAAAAGCTGTTTGCACATGTGCTCTTTTCTGTTTCTGAAAACTTTAATGAAAATGTATGCGACTGTTAGAGTACTTAACACTTGCAGGAAAAAACAGTAGTAAGTGTGCTTTGAAATTGGCAAGCAAATTTCATTTTCTGCCTAAATCACAGAAAACAGTAGTAAGTGTGCTTTGAAATTGGCAAGCAAATTTCATTTTCTGCGTAAAATCACAGCATGAGTCTGTGAGCACAGAGGAATTGCTGTCAGAGATGTATTTCGTGTCTCTGTGGTTCTTTTTGGAAGTATCCATGCATATGTCTCTTGCAACTGAAAATACACAGTCTGCATAAGCTGATTTCTTTGCTGGAGTGTAGTCAGTCACCAAGGTCACACATGTTCATGGTCTCAAAAAGCTGTTTGCACATGTGCTCTTTTCTGTTTCTGAAAACTGTAATGAAAATGTATGTGACTGTTAGAGTACTTAACACTTGCAGGAAAAAACAGTAGTAAGTGTGCATTGAAATTGGCAAGCAAATTTCATTTTCTGCGTAAAATCACAGCATGAGTCTGTGAGCACAGAGGAATTGCTGTCAGAGATGTATTTCGTGTCTCTCTGGTTCTTATTGGAAGTAACCATGCATATGTGTCTTGCAACTCAAAATACACAGTCTGCATAAGCAGACTGTTAGCACACACCCAGCAGTTTATCCTGTAGAATCATGCTTAGTATTCACAAGTGAGTGGTGTTTCAGGTAGCAGTGAGTAACGCTAATACATTCAACATCACTAAGGCTGATTTCTTTTGCTGGAGTGTAGTCAGTCACCAAGGTCACACATGTTCATGGTCTTAAAAAGCTGTTTGCACATGTGCTCTTTTCTGTATCTGAAAACTGTAATGAAAATGTATGCGACTGTTAGAGTACTTAACACTTGGAGGAAAAAACAGTAGTAAGTGTGCTTTGAAATTGGCATGCAAATTTCATTTTCTGCCTAAAATCACAGAAAACAGTAGTAAGTGTGCTTTGAAATTGGCAAGCAAATTTCATTTTCTGCGTAAAATCACAGCATGAGTCTGTGAGCACAGAGGAATTGCTGTCAGAGATGTATTTCGTGTCTCTCTGGTTCTTTTTGGAAGTAACCATGCATATGTGTCTTGCAACTGAAAATACACAGTCTGCATAAGCAGACTGTTAGCACACACCCAGCAGTTTATCCTGTAGAATCATGCTTAGTATTCACAAGTGAGTGGTGTTTCAGGTAGTAGTGAGTAACACTAATACATTCAACATCACTAAGGCTAATTTCTTTTGCTGGAGTGTAGTCAGTCACCAAGGTCACACATGTTCATGGTCTCAAAAAGCTGTTTGCACATGTGCTCTTTTCTGTATATGAAAACTGTAATGAAAATGTATGCGACTGTTAGAGTACTTAACACTTGGAGGAAAAAACAGTAGTAAGTGTACTTTGAAATTGGCAAGCAAATTTAATTTTCTGCCTAAAATCACAGAAAACAGTAGTAAGTGTGCTTTGAAATTGGCAAGCAAATTTCATTTTCTGCGTAAAATCACAGCATGAGTCTGTGAGCACAGAGGAATTGCTGTCAGAGATGTATTTCGTGTCTCTCTGGTTCTTTTTGGAAGTAACCATGCATATGTCTCTTGCAACTGAAAATACACAGTCTGCATAAGCAGACTGTTAGCACACACCCAGCAGTTTATCCTGTAGAATCATGCTTAGTATTCACAAGTGAGTGGTGTTTCAGGTAGCAGTGAGTAACGCTAATACATTCAACATCACTAAGGCTGATTTATTTTGCTGGAGTGTAGTCAGTCACCAAGGTCACACATGTTCATGGTCTCAAAAAGCTGTTTGCACATGTGCTGTTATCTGTATCTGAAAACTGTAATGAAAATGTATGAGACTGTTAGAGTACTTAACACTTGCAGAAAAAAACAGTAGTAAGTGTGCTTTGAAATTGGCAAGCAAATTTCATTTTCTGCCTAAAATCACAGCATGAGTCTGTGAGCACAGAGGAATTGCTGTCAGAGATGTATTTCGTGTCTCTCTGGTTCTTTTTGGAAGTAACCATGCATATGTCTCTTGCAACTGAAAATACACAGTCTGCATAAGCAGACTGTTAGCACACACACAGCAGTTTATCCTGTAGATCATGCTTAGTATTCACAAGTGAGTGGTGTTTCGGGTAGCAGTGAGTAACGATAATACATTCAACATCACTAAGGCTGATTTATTTTGCTGGAGTGTAGTCAGTCACCAAGGTCACACATGTTCATGGTCTCAAAAAGCTGTTTGCACATGTGCTCTTTTCTGTTTCTGAAAACTGTAATGAAAATGTATGCGACTGTTAGAGTACTTAACACTTGCAGGAAAAAACAGTAGTAAGTGTGCTTTGAAATTGGCAAGCAAATTTCATTTTCTGCGTAAAATCACAGCATGAGTCTGTGAGCACAGAGGAATTGCTGTCAGAGATGTATTTCGTGTGAAAGGGGAAGCTTGTTTTCTGGAAATGTGGTGGTTAGCATTCAGCCCAAAACAGTATCTCAAATAAGAGGCAAATGCTAACATGTTTGAAATCAACATGGTAGATTTTTCTTCCACTCTTGCAATGGGTCATGTAGTTGCTAAATGCTAAAAACTCATATTAACCCTTACCACACATGTAGTCTTACATACATGTTTACAGTGTTTATGCAGTTATGTAAGGGTCCATTCAAGTCTCTCTTGCACCTGACAGTAGACAGTCTTCAGAACCACACTCTTAGCAGAGAGGTAGCTGTTTTTCCTGTACACTCATGCTTACTAATCAGCACTGTGTGGTGTTTTAGGTAGGAGTGAGGAACGCAAATGCATTGAACATCACCAAGGATCATTATCTTTGCTGGAGTGTAGTCAGTCAGCCAGGTTACACATGTACATGCTGTAAAAAAGCTGATTGGACATGTGCTCTTTTCTGCCTCTCTAAACTATGAAGAAAATGTGTCAGACTGTTAGAGTAATTAACAGTTGCAAAAAAAAAAAAATAAGTGTGCTTTTGATTTGCAAATGAAATATCGTGTTCTGCCTAGAATCACACCAAGAGTCTGTGTGCACACAGGAATTGTTCTTAGAGATTAAATTCGTGTTGGTTTTCTTGTGTTTTTCACTTGTAGGAATGGGGTAGATAGTGTTATAAGAAAATAAAAGATCATAACAAATATAGTAATAGATTAAAATTACAAAAAGGTATTTTTTTTTTAGTTTCTTTCAGGTATTGCTGTAGAGCAGTGAAGGAAATATAAGATGCCTATAAAATCAAGACAGCGAAAAAAACAGAAAAAAATGTATATTTGAAGACAACTGGAGGACCCAAGTTAGTTGAAGATGCTCATGTTGGGAAAAAGAAAAAGTCTTCTGGTAAGCAGACAAAGGAATTCTTTAAAAATATATTCAAAAAAAGTAAAAATTTAAAAAATGCCCCCATTGGAAAAACTGTTTCAAGTAGAAAACAACAGGAGAATAGTGAGAATTTACTAAATGCTAATGTAGAAGCAGAAGCTATAAAAATTTACTTGAAAAGAAAATCAGCATTTAAAGAGATCCGTAGGAAAATGTTTCAGAGAAGAGTGATGTCCAATTTGCTAAAGGATGTGAAAAAATATAAGAAAAGAGCTAAATTTTACAAGAAAAAAGATATTGAAGCCATTGTAGCTAAGGCTTTAGATTTAAAAAGAAAACTATTCATTTTAATTTTGAACAGGATGCGTACATTAGAAAAAATAGTTAATGTAATGAAGTCACAAAGCAAAACGAAAAGAGTAGTAAAAAGAAATAACTTTTGTAAAGTGTTTTTAGGAGAATGGATGCATAGTTCAAGTACTGAACCATTTTTTAATGAAGAGAGTTATCTTCAAAGTAATAGTTTGCTGCATGCAGTTGACACCAGTGGACGAGCATATGAAGTAAAAGATGGTTGTATAATGGAAAAGGAGAAAATGGTTCCAAGAAATGAGGAAGAAGTGATTGCGGATGAGGTTATGGGGAGACGTCCTAAAGCCCCAGTGTATACTTGGATTTGTAGTAGTATTTGTACTTTGCGACAGGAATCTATTGATAAATTACGTGAGTTTTTAAGAGAATATAGTAAAAAGAGTGTTAAACAGAAGATTAAGGTGCTTCAAGGACTAGATCCATGCAGAGTGAGAGAGAATACTGTTTTGCAAGGACATTCTCTGGCTTGTTTATCTAGGAAAGTGTGTCAAAGTGTTTTTCACCATTTTAGGATGCTGGCAGTTCATCATACTGAAATTAGAAAATTTGTGAGAAGATTGTATTTTGCTAAAAGTCCAGCGCTAAAGTTAAATGAGTTGAATAAGGCTCTGTTCCGTGGATCTGTATCAGATGTTGAGAAGGTTACTGATGAAATTCAGTTAAGTTACTTTGGTCCGGAACAAGAAAGTGCAGGGAATGACACAGTTATTGAGGAAAATGTGGAAGAGAATGTAGAACCCTCCGTAAATAAGAAATTTGAAGATCAAATAACAAAATTTGCTATCATCTCTAATGAAAGACCAAATATTACTTGTATTTGTTGCCGGAGAAGCCATTATAAAATCCAAACAAGGAATGTTGATCTCTACAAAAAAAGTGAAGAAGAAGATAATTATAAGTGGAAGGATTTTGCAACATATATATTTCTTGAAAATTGATTTGGGTGAAGATCATCGTATTTGTAAATACTGTTACAACAAGTTAGAAGAAAATAAAATGCCAGCTAGAGCTGTACATAATAATTTAGAATTGGTTGAAGTTCCTGCAGAACTTTCTGATTTAAATACGTATGAGTCTATACTCATTCAATGTGTTCATCCGTTCCAGACCATAGTACGTATGGAGCCAAAAACAGGCAAATTACCTCCTTCAGATTTACAGAGAGGTTTAAAAGGAAGAGTTGTCTATTTGCCGTTGGATTTGAAAAAAAATATGGAAACTATTGATACAGATACTTTGGAAACTGAACCATTAGTTATTCTGGTTAATGGTGTACCTACAAAGAGTAAGAAAATTTGGCAGGAGCTGGTAGATGTACGAAAAGTACAAAGAGCAAATTTGTATTTGAAAAAAATAATAAATGGTATGAATCAATTTATATAGATGAAGATGAAGAAGATGTACTAGGAGACACAGAAACACCAACTGGGCAAATTGAAAAATTTGACAAGTCAAAAGAAGAAGAAATTTATGAACATTTCAGCATACATCCTCTTCATTCAAAAGAAGTAATGGCAAACACCATTGATATGTTTCAAATGAAAAAATCACAAGGAACTCCTGTGAGTGTATGGGAGGAGAGCTTGGAGGCTCGTTGTTTTCCCCAGCTGTTTCCTACAGGAGAAGGTGGACGATACGATGAACGTCCAGTCCAGATTCCTGCTTCTGAGTATCGGACTACAAGATTATATGTAGAAGATCCCAGATTTCGTCAAAGTATTCCTTATTTGTTCCATCTGTTATTTGAAAGTGACTTGTCTGCACTATCTTATGCAGTAAACCACATTTTAAAAAGTGGAACACATCTACATAATGTGTCTGCTAAGGATTTTATGAACAAAGTGCAGCAGCGAGATGATCATTTGGAATCACAATTGATCAATCTAATGGCTTGTCAGCGTGGGACGAATGAAAATTGGTACCGACGCCATGGAGAATTGAAATGTATGTTACGGAATTTAGGAACTCCAACATGGTTCCTAACCCTAAGCTGTGCCGAGTACGCTTGGGATGATTTACTGGATTTTCTACGAGAGGCAAATTCAAACATTAAAAACATCGAATACAAGACAGCAGGAGAACTGTGCTCATTGGATCCGGTTAATGTTTGCAGATATTTCAATCATAGATTTGAGGCTATGATGTCCTTCATCTGCAATAAAAAAAATCCACCACTTGGAGAAGTTGTGGATTTCTTTTGGAGAAAAGAGTACCAAGCAAGAGGTGCTCCTCACATTCATATGCTGTTGTGGATCAAGGATGCACCAAAATTTGGAACAGATCCTGATGAAGCAGTGTTATCTTTCATTGAAGAATATGCAACATGTGCTATACCTAAAAGCACAGAAGAGAAAAAGTTAAAAGAGCAAGTTTTACGTTTCCAAAGTCATCGGTGTGGAAAATACTGTCGACGGAAGTACAAGACCAAAGATAAATTCTACACAAAATGTCGATTTGGATTTCCTAGACCTGTTCTTTCAAAAGGAAGAGTCAACAGTTTTATGTCAGCTGTGCGACATACTATTACAAGAAAATCTCCCAAAAATACGTACAACCTAAGAAGAAAAGAAGAGTCAAAATATATAAATGACCACAACCCAGTCATTTTATCCATGTGGAATGCTAACATGGATATTCAGTATGTGGCAGACAATTCTATTGCTGTTGCTCGGTATGTCACATCTTACATCACTAAATCTGAGAAAACAGAATTGAAGGAAATGTGGGAAGAGATTTCTCACGAGAAGACTGTCAGTAAGAAGCTGTACAGTTTCAGTTTAAAGATGTTATCACATCGAGAAATTGGATCCTACGAATGTTCAGATAGGTTATCATCTGCAAGTCTGTACTCGAAATCAAGAAGAATAATTTGGGTCAGTTTAGGCCTTGCAGGAATGCGAGATCGGGTACTGAAATCTGTTGGAGAAATTGAATATTTGGCCGAGAACGACCCAGAAAGTACAGATATTTTGAAAACAAACATGTTGGACACATATTACCCAAAAAGAAGTCATCATCTTGAGAACATGTGTCTCTATGAAGTGCTGCAGAACTACATTTTTTCACGGAAAGCCACAGAAGACATCAACAATGGAAAATATAAAGTCATTGGTGAGGAAGGATGTTTAGTGAAGCAAACAAAAGGAAGTTTGATTAATCACAGGAAGCTGAGTTGTGACACTACTGACAAAAAGGAATTTTACTACTTGGCACTTTTACAGCTGTTTAAACCATGGCGTTCAGAGGACGAACTACTTGGAGAATTTCAAAGCTATGAGGATTCATTTAATGCATGTAAAGATACCATTGAATGCAGTATTTTCAGGAATTATGTCCAAATGTTAAACGAAGAAATTGAACAGGAAGCTACAATTGCAGCTGAAGTAGCTAGA
Organism: Triturus cristatus; assembly: GCF_964204655.1. NCBI lineage: Eukaryota > Metazoa > Chordata > Amphibia > Caudata > Salamandridae > Triturus > Triturus cristatus. The sequence continues at coordinate 969,243,997 of NC_140593.1, read as the reverse complement.
GACAGTTCTCAAGACAGCCAAAGTTCTGGAACGCTCAGTCAAGATCCACTAGGACAGCCAATCTTAGAAAATGAAGCTGCAATAGCCATGACTGAAGTGGAAACGGCTATGAATCAATCTCAGGAAGATTTAATAGACTTACCAGATTTGGAACAACAACTGAATGAAGAACAACGACAAATTTATGAAAAAGTCAGAAAAAAAATTGATCACGGATTACTACATGAAAATAAAGAGTGCACATGCACATCATTTGAACCAATTAGGTTGCATGTGAGTGGACAAGCTGGAACTGGGAAACGTTTCTTAATTAAAGTAATCAGAAGCTACCTACAGCAAAAAACTGATTCAACTTTATCTTGTGTTGTTACTGCTCCAACTGGGTTAGCAGCATATAATATTAAAGGAATTACTCTCCATCGCTTGCTAATGTTACCAGTGGAGCATGAGAACAAAATAGAATATCACAAGCTAACTGGCGAAGCATGTTTCGAAGTTTCAAGAGTGTTGAAGAAGATACAAGTTCTCATTATTGATGAGGTAAGCATGGTATCAAACTTAATGCTTGCCTTTGTGCATTTAAGAATGCAGCAAATTCTAAAAAGAGACTATGACGTGTTATTTGGTGGAAAACATGTTATAGTTTTTGGGGATCTACTGCAGCTCACTCCAGTTAAAGGACAACCAGTGTTTAATACTGTGACACATGAGGACACAAAGAAGTCATTAGGAAGCATTGGTAATGCGAATATTTGGTCATTCTTTGAGTACAAAGAACTCACTACCAATATGAGGCAAGCAAATGATGAAGAATATGGAAGTATTCTGAAAGATATCAGAATTGGACTACTCACAGAAGTTGGCAGAAAAGCATTACAGAGTCGGTTGCTACATAATTTATTTCCAAGAGAAGAAATAGTTGCAGAGAAAATATACAAGAACATTGCAGAAAAAAATACTGTAATCTGCTTAATGCCAACACTACGTGAATGCTCAATATTTAATGAGGAACTTTTGAAATTGGAAAAGGAAGAGATTAAGAAAATGGAAGCAGTGGACAAAATCCAACATGAAAGAATTGCTATTACATTAACAGGCGAACTGAAAAATAAATTGGATTCCCTAGAGAAGAACATTTCGAAAACAGCTGGATTAGAAAAAAATCTATATCTTTGCATGAACTGTCGAGTATTTTTAAGGAGAAATTTGGATGTTGAAAAAGGTTTAGTAAATGGAGCTATGGGTAAAGTTGTGGGTTTTGTTAACTACCAGAAAAAAGAAGGAATTGAGTTTATAAAAATAAAATTTGATCAGATTGAAGAGGTAAAAGACATTAGTCGTTGTTCAGTCCGTTTTTTGCTTGTGAAAGACTTATATGTACGTGGGAAGCAGTTTCCATTTTCTCTAGCATATGCTGTAACTATTCACAAGTGTCAAGGATTAACTGTTGATAGTGCATTTGTAAACATTGGATCTACTGTGTTCAAAGAAGGTATGGCATATGTTGCTTTGTCACGAGTGAAAACATTATCTGGTTTATTCATGATAGACTTTGATGACTCAAAAGTTAGTGCTGATGCAAATTGTGTTAAGGAGTATAATAGATTAAGAAGAACCTATGCTCCTCATTTAGGTCAGTATCCTGTGTTGGAGAAACGTGTTGTTTGTCGGAAAAGGAGAATTGAGAATATCTGTAATGAGGATGCACAGAAGAGAAAACAAAAAGAGAGTCATGTGATTGAAAGCAAAAAGAAAAAGGACAATGTTGAAGAGGTTGTTGGTTGCCATTTTGAAAATAGCTCTGGTGTCAACTGCTACGCAAATGTAGTGCTGAATGTTGTATTTTATCTTGAAAGTTTGCAAGAGCAGATAATAGAAAATCATGAAAAAAGATTCTGTTCTGTGCTAAGTCTTCTTTATGAGAAGCTGAGTGTTGATAAAGCTAAAATAGAAAGTGCGACTGAAATTAGAAATCTATTAGATGTTTGTTCAGGACGAACACAGTTTTCTCAAAATGTCCAGCATGATGCACAGGAATTCTTGATGGATATCCTTTTGGTACTTGAAGATGAAGTGATAGAAATTGAAAATTTGTTTGGTCTCTGTTATAAATGGGAACATAGTTGTGAAAACTGTTTCTACACATGCAGCTCTAATGTTGATTCAGAAAGGTTTATCTATTTAACATTGCCAGAGACTAAATCAGTGACTTTTAGTAAATTAGTTAAAGATGCCAATCACAACATGGAATGTTCTAAATGTAAATCAGACATGTTTTCAATGTTATTTTTAAAGAAATATGGACAGTATGTAATTTTAATGATGCAACGTTGTAGAGCTGATGGAACAAAATTGGACACTTTAATAAAGAAATTTACAGGACAGCAATTATCAATTTCTGGAAAAACTTTTGTCACAGTTGCAATAATTTTCCATGATGGACCTATTGTAACTTCTGGTCATTACACAGTTTTTCTTAAATGTGAAAAAGGCTGGACACTGTGTAATGATTCTCAATTGGTTTTCAAGCAACGTTTGCCTTTTGATTTAGCAAATTCCTATTTAATTTTTCTGAAACCAAATTTTAAACAGAAATTGCAACATCTGTACAAAATATTATTACAATTTAATTGGATTACCATTGGAAATGTCATCAAAAAATATTTTACAAATTACCATTTGGCCTAAAGGAAAGGTAATAATTTGCATTGTGGACTTCTCTGACACAAATTATTTTGGTGATTATGCTTATGCAACACAATTTTCAGACGATATTTACTGGAATTAGTTATTGTTCTTAGGTGAGATTTTTATTGCAAATGTTACATTTCTATTACGGTATGTTTTAGTGAGAAGAGATTCTGGGCTTTTTTTAAACAATCTTTCAGATTGTTTTTTTTTTTTGCCCGCTGTTAAGTGATGAATGCAATTGCTTTTACGATTTACAGTGAAATGCAATATATTCTGAAAACAGCAAAAAAAGGGCAAAAAAATGTTTGTTGAAATATGAAAATATGTGCACTGTATTCTAAAATGTATTGTTAAATATTAATACCTTTTTCTTTTTTTACAGATTGAGAAAGGAAAAATATGAAAAATAAACTTCTTTATATAAAGTTAAATAAATCACTTATTTTTAATTAAGTTATTTTCATTGTCAGGTAAGTGTGAAATTTCTGGAATTATCACACATTTACTTTAATGCTCACTTTTTTTCACTACTCTTCTCTATGCTTTTCTCATTTCTGTAGTAGTACCTCAAGGACCTTGTAGGGTGTTTACATTTTTTTTGTTTAAAAAAAAAAATGCGCGTACCGTACGCGTACGGTAAAAAAAAAAAAAAAAAAAGTCATTTAAAACATTTAAAAAAAAGTTAAGAGGTAAGGTTGGCTCTTAAAAGAACCGTTGTGTTCATAAAGGGAAAGAGGAAAGAAAGAATGGGAATACTAACAAGGACCACAGATGTGCTGGTCTATCCTATTGTTTATGAGGGAAACACTAGTCTCCGCATGAACAATAAGGCCATGACATCTTGTGCACCTCATTGTAACCCTCCCAAAACAAGGGTTTATATCCAGAGGAGCAGAAAAGGGTGATGCTCCCACCGCAGAGGAAGGGCTATGCTGAGCTGCCGAAGATGTACTCGGCTGAGCTTCTGCAGGTGTGCTCAGGTGACTTACTGGACATGTTTCTCCAGTATGTCGAGCATAAGTCCTGGGATGTTTATCCTTAATGTGTCTAACCATAGAGTGATTTCCAAAGGAATACTTCTTCCTTGGATTCCCTCTAGATAAGACACGCTCACAAAGTGAGCAGGTGACTAAAGGAGCATTTACCTTTTTCTGCCCCTCTGGATAGGTAAAATATTCCCATACAAAAGAAGTCTTTTGTTTCCTCCTTCTCTCTCTGATGATGCTGCTACCAGGCTCACTCTCAGAAGAGGACTGCTGTTCTGCCATCGCATCACAAAGACAACTCAGCTCCTTCTCCTAAGGGGTCACAAGCAGTAATGAGGGGAATGGGTGTGGTGTAGGAAGGTTCTAGAACTGAAAGTAGTTTAAACCAATCAAAAGTGTTGTTTCTTGATCACATGACCAACCGTGCGCATACGTTACGCTTACGGAGCGCTTACGGTAAAAGTACGCATGCGCATACAAAAGACACGCGCACGCACGCATGCGCATAACAGGCACGCTCGAACACTTCCGCGTAACGTGCGTGCGCGCTCACGCGTGTAAAGTATGCGCTTACGCGTCGCGTACGCAGTACGGACGTCTACGCAAATTGCGTAACCATACGCAAACAGAGTAGAAATATTACGTACATAAAGCAAAACGTGCGCTTACGGTAAGCTTACCGTACGCGCACGGTAAAAAAATAGAAAAATAAAAAAAAAAAATGTAAAAAAGATTCACTATGTTATACTACTATATCTTACCTGTTTTTTTTTAAAAAAGGTGTAAATTAATATATTGCAGAATGCATTAAATTTTACCATAGTGTTTAAAGGGAAAAAAAAGTAAAAAAAAAGATGTAAAAAACCTTGCAAAGATAAAAAAAAAGAAATGTTTCACACACTTTAAATATAAGAATTAGCATTTAAAAAACCATACAAATTCACTGAAAAAACCATGGGTTTCACACACGTTATAGTTAGGAATTAGCATTTAAAAAACCTTGCAAATTCAGTGAAAAAACCATAGGTTTCACAGACGTTATAGTTAGCTGGACATTTCACTCGTAAAAAACCAATGAAATTCCCCCGTTATAGTTGGTTAAGCTAACTATAACTCGCGCACCCGCAATCCACTGCTGATGACGTCACATATAACATCACTCATGACATGGTCACTGACATCACTCATGACATCACTGATGACATCTCAAATGACATCACTGATGACATCACTGATGACATCATCCTTGTGATAGAGTGGCAGTCCTCCTCTCACCCTAATATAACAATTGATAAACACATTAAAAAATAGAGACTAAAAATTAACAAAATATTGGAAATACCAATACCAGTTACAACAACCTCTTCAGTAATTCTAAGATCCACATACACATCCACTCATTCACCAACAGTCCTATACAGTCACTCATACATGTACTCACTCATATGTACTTATACACCTATGCATCCTGTTACACAATGCCACTCATCCATAGAGTTACTCACAAACATAGTCACTCATGCTAATAAAGAATCAAACATACATTTACTTGCATATACACTTATACACACACCACCACACTTACTTCTACGGAAACTTACACATACTTAGTCTTTTAAACAATCACTTATAGAAACATATACTTATTTATACAGGAACAATTTCAAACTCTCACTCTCACATATACTCACTTATATACACCAATAGTCACATATACTAGTTTAAAACATAAGTAGTTACTCATAAAGACACTATTGAGAAAGTAATTCACTCACTAACACACCTTTACACATACTCATCCACCCATACAGTCCTGCACACATGCTGTCTTCAACACATACAGTGAGTCAATCATTCATGCACCTATCCCATGTAGGTAAGTTATGCAGCTTTCCTTGCTCCCTACGCGTTTCGAGTTTCCTCTTCGTCAGGGGATATGTGGAAAGTTCGTGCTGTCGTGGGCGAGCTCCCAAAATATATACAAAGTCCCGCTTTCAATTCGTGGGATACTTGTCCGTACCTGATGAAATAAAGGCTGGTAACCTTACGCCAGAGTCCGAGTGCGTCTCTATCTTGAGCTACCATGTGTTGATCCATTGTCAGGCGGAGGCTCATCCGCCAGAGACTGCACCACCCCAGGATTACGAGGGGGCCACGAGGAAGAGATTCACTGTCCTTAAGGGGGGCGATGACGCAGGATTGAGGGCAGGCGATCATGTGGGGGTCCACCCAGGGCTTCACATGCAGTTATTAGTGCGCTGGATTTTAACTGAATGTTGCGGCACTACAACTCCCACAAGTCTCTACGAATTGAAGGCGGGACTTTGTATATATTTTGGGAGCTCGCCCACGACAGCACGAACTTTCCACATATCCCCTGACGAAGAGGAAACTCGAAACGCGTAGGGAGCAAGGAAAGCTGCATAACTTACCTACATGGGATACTTGTCCGTACCTGATGAAATAAAGGCTGGTAACCTTACGCCAGAGTCCGAGTGCGTCTCTATCTTGAGCTACCATGTGTTGATCCATATATATATATATATATATATATATTCACTGAAAAAACCATAGGTTTCAGGGGCGTTATAGTGTTATAGTTAGGAATTGGCATTTAAAAAACCTTAGAAATTCACTGAAAAAAACAAAGGTTTCAGGGGCGTTATAGTTAGCTGGACATTTCCCTCATACAAAACCCTAGAAATTCCCCTGTTATAGTTAGTTCAGCTAACTATAACTCGGGCCCCCGCAATGCACTGCTGATGACATCACATATTACATCACTCATGACATGGTCAGTGACATCACTCATGACATCACTGATGACATCTCAAATGACATCACTGATGACATCACTGATGAAATCATCCAGTAGGTATGTGTTTCTGTACAGTTTTAATATGTTTAATATATATAGGGAAAGGTCTGTTGAAGAATGAGTGGGTGTACAAGTGTGTGAATGGTTCATTTTGTAGGTGCGTAACTGACTCTTTAAGTGAGTCATTAAATGTATCTTACAGCAGACTAGTGACTAAACTGTGTGAATGTCTGTATGTGTCTGTGTGTAGGTGTATAAGTGGCTGCATGGTTTTGTGAATAGCTATATGAGTGTCTATATGGGTTATTGATTGGTTGTCTGAGTATCTGTATGGGTGCCTGAGTGTTTGTGTGGGTAGGGTGTGTGTGACTCTATGCATAGATGTGTGAGTGGGTGATTCTATGGGTGCATGGTTTTAAGAGTGCATCTGTGATGGACTGTATGTTTGGGTGAGTGTATGTATGGGTGTGTTAGGGATTGAATGTATATCTCAGTGGTACATGTGTGACTAACTACATATGTGAAAGGCAGTATATATGTGTGTAAGAGTATATAAGTGGGTATATGTGATAGTGTGTGATTGTGAGAATGGCTGTATGGATGAGTGTGTGCTTGTATCAATGATTCTATTAGAGCGTAAGAATGTGGTGCTATTTTTAGTGAACTTGAGTGTGTTTAACTGTATAGGTGAGTAAATTGGACTGTGTTTAATTACTTGCACGACTGACTAGGTGTGTCAGTACCTCAATGGATGATTGGCGGTGTGTGAGTGTCTATATAGGTGTATAAATGCATATGATAGTCTTGTACGGAGTGACTGTAAGTATGAGTGACTGTACAGGTGAGTGAGTGGAGGTGTATGTAGACCTAAGAGTTAATGGGTGGGTATGTAGTTATTGGTATTGGAGTATCTATGATTTTCTAAATGGCCGTCTGAAATTTTGAGTCGGTGTATCAAAGGTTATATTAGGGTGTGAGAAGATGCACTAATTTATCACATGGATGATGTCATGAGTGATGTCATGAGTGATGTAATTTGAGATGTCATCAGTGATGTCATGAGTGATGTCACTGACCATGTCATGAGTGATGTAATATGTGATGTCATCAGCAGTGCATTGCGGGGGCGCGAGTTATAGTTAGCTGAACTAACTATAACAGGGGAATTTCTAGGGTTTTGTAGGAGGGAAATGTCCAGCTAACTATAATGCCCCTGAAACCTTTGGTTTTTTCAGTGAATTTCTAAGGTTTTTTAAATGCCAATTCCTAACTATAACGCCCATGAAACCTATGGTTTTTTCAGTGAATATATATATATTCACTGAAAAAACCATAGGTTTCAGACATGTTATAGTTAGCGGAAATTTTACTGATAAAAAACCAATGAAATTCCCCCGTTATAGTTAGTGCAGGCAACTATAACTCACGCGACCGCAATCCTCTGCTGATGCTAATACTGTATTTAGACACTTATTTGCCCATGTCTTCTTCCATAAATTTTTAGCTATACATATATTAGAAATATTTTTTTTTCATAAAGACACATATGTCATCAGCAGAAGATTGCGGTCGCGTGAGTTATAGTTGCCTGCACTAACTATAACGGGGGAATTTCATTGGTTTTTTATCAGTAAAATTTCCGCTAACTATAACATGTCTGAAACCTATGGTTTTTTCAGTGAATTTGCAAGGTTTTTTAAATGCTAATTCCTAACTATAACGTGTGTGAAACCTATGGTTTTTTCAGTGAATTTGTACGGTTTTTTAAATGCTAAGTTACTTTACGCCATTCGTGGCGTGCACGCCCACTTAACGCAGTTCGTTCCGTGCGCGCACGGTGAGCACGCGGTGCGCTTCGCGCACCGCGCGCCCACTTTACGCAGTTAGTGCCGTACACGCAAGGTGGGCACGCAGTGCGCTACGTGCACCGCGTGCCCACGTTACGCACCGTGCGCACATGGAGGACATATTATGCGCTTCCTTGTGATAGGTAATCTGTTAAATTTAATTTGTAAGTGATGACAATAATATGCCATGCACAGAGAGTGTTTTTTTTTTTTTTATTAAATTTTTTAGCATAAGCGCACCGTACGCGTACGGTAAGCATAATGGGCGAAATTTTCAAAAAATTAAAATTTACCGTTTTTGGCCTTTGAGGACTCAACTAACATGGCTATGTGCATGGGCGCTGTCTAAACAGCCCCTTTATATGTTTTTTGCCTTTATTTACAGCCCCCCCCTCAGAGTGCGAGAGAGAAAATGGCGGCCGCCGCTTCCTGGTTTCGACCGATTCGAATGTTTACTTAGATGTAACAGCCAATCAGAATCGCGCTCGCGCACGCCACCGTACGCGTACGGTAAGCTTACGGTAAGCGTACCGTAAGCTGGCTCAGATATATATATTGATTTAAAGGCTATTTTCTCAGAATCTACTGAACAGATTTACACCAAACCTACAAAAGGCACTTCCTTGACCTGAGGACTACCTCTCTGCCAAATTTCTAGTAATTCTGTTCAGCCGTTCGGGCTGTAGCCCTGTCTAAAGGTCCTATGGAAAAATGCATGGGAAAAACGCGTTTTGGGACCCCCCTTTTATCTCAGCCCCCGCTTGACGAATCCCCCCGAGACTTTCAGGGTAGGAGCGGAGCGTAGCGCCCCACCTATTTTGAGAAATTCGCGAGGATTCGTCGACCGGCGCCAAAGTTATTCAAAATAGAATGTTGCGGATTTCCTATGGAAAAGGGGTCCTAACTATAACTACCTACTGGCGACCGCCAGTAGGTAATATATATATATTTATATATATATATATATATATATATATATATATATATATATATATATATATATATATTAGCACACTCCGCTTGCAGTTTTACTGCCGCTGATCTGAGTGACGGAGCACGGACCACGTTATCAGTACAAAAAGGTGTTTATTCAGACTCCTCAAACACCAGCCATCATGACGCGTTTCGAGCCCTCCGGCCCTTGATCACATGATGTATATATATACACACATATATACAATCACTCTCTTTACAACAGGAAAATGCTGTATGTCAGACTTCAAAGGACTAGAAGACTAGTAAGCTATTCAATCTTATCTATGGCAGGACACGCAGTCACAGTTCTCTGACATGTTTCGGCTCCTTCCTTGTGTTTTAACTGATCGCATTGTGGTTAATGGAAGACACTTTGATATCGAGCCCAGCTAACCATGAATATCAACTGGTTTATAACACATCACGCTGTGGTTGTAAAAGCTATGGATAATTTGAAAGAAAAAAGACTCAATGAAAACAAGTATTTTTTCAGTGCAAGGTTACTTTCAAAAGAAAGGGTGCAGATCAAACTCCCTTTCCTTGATTAAGGCTCGGAATGGAGTCGAAATGTGTCGGAGAACTATTGACTGTGGCGTCCTGTCGTACATAAGATTGAATAAATTACTGGTGTTCTAATCCTTTGAAGTCTGGCATACAAAGTTTTCCTGTTGCAAGGAGAGTGATTGGATGTTTAAGCAGGTGTCCATTTCCCGCACGGTGGGGCCAGCCTGTCAGGGTTATAGGCTTCCTGTGAAACGGAAAAGGTGAAGGATATATATATGTAAAGTTTTACTTATTTCCATATCATTTCCAATGGGATGTTATATTAGATCTCTTGCTCCATTATTTTCAATGGGAGTGTGTTGCAGTACCCTTGAGTAACCATGTGTGGTGTTGGACTTACCCATTTAGTAGTAAGTATTCCCATTTTTTGCCACTTCTCCAGGTTTCTCACACATTCGCTTATAAAATGTAAACCTGGGTGTGCGAAGACCTCCATAACTGGGGTGGGCAACTTTGCATAGACAAGACAGCAGAGGCAGAGGCCCCTGCACATAGGTTTGTGAATTACATTTTGCAGTAAGTAGTATTACTGCAGTACTGCTAAACCTACTACACAGTGCAGTTTGTGAATAGAACCTAATATGCAGAATAAAACAAATAGATTTCCACCATTACACCAAAATAGTTAAAACAAAATAGATCTGCATACAGCTCTTGCCGCTTATTTATTATTCATTGCCCCTTAGTTTTTTATTTTCCAAATATTATAGTGGGTATCCAGGGCCCACCTGGGACACCCACAACTCTTTATTTTCATTGGGGGCCATGGGGGGGGGGGGCTCCTGGGCCCTCACAGACCCACTGGCTTCCCTGGCAGCAGCCATCCTGGGTGCCAGTGGGAGCTGGCAATTCGTCTTTTTAAAAATATTTTGGGAGGGAGGCATACAGCCCCCTCTCAAGTCAATAATGGCCCTGAATCTCCAACCCCTGAGGCAAAATTCCTTTAAAGGGGAAGGGGGCATTTGCTCCCCCTACCAGAGCATACTGGCTCCAGGGACTCTATCCCCAGGGCTAAAATTCACTGAAAAGTGCAGCCCTTTTTCCCAACCCCACGCTCGCCACAGGGACTCATCCCCAAGTCCCAAAATTAATTTAAGCCCCTGTCTCCAAGACACCACTGGCCCTTCGGACCCCATCCCCTGGGGCCAAATTTAATTTAAAGGTGAGGGGTTTGTGCACCCCTTCCCCGAAGCACAATTGGCCTGGGGACCCCATCCCCTGGGGCGTATGGTGGGTGCCTCTGTGCTCACCTTGAGCAGCCACAAGACACGACGTTGGGACCCGAGGGAGTGAGACACATAGCTCCTGCAGCCCCACTAGCTCCCCACATTCACCCATCCTGGGTGCAGCAGGAGCTGGCTTTGGTCCCACCAGGTGGGAGCAAGTATTTTTCTCTGCTCCCACTGGGTGGGAGCAATCTGAGGTTCCCTGCCCGCAAGAGCCCAGGTAGAGAAAAAAAATATGTCCTTCCATCCATGTGCCCCCCTACCTTTTAATTTACCATCAGCCCCAGGGGATGGGACTCCTGGTGCCTCTGAGAGGGCCAGGGAAGGGGGCAGCAGCCCCCCTATCATATTCATTGTGCCTTCCCTTGGGATTTAACAGAGCCTTGGGGGGGGGGGAGGGTTAAAAGCTTAGGTGAATTTGTGGTGACTAGGCTTAGGGGGCATGGCATTCTTACCCTGCAACTTGTATCTTTTTTCCAACATTTATTCCAGGATAAGGGATTGAGTCCCGATACCCCAGTTGGCAATCAAATCTTATCTTATCTCAAGATCTTCCAGCTTGCAAATCCTCAATGGCTTGAAATTGTGAGCCATAATATCTCAAACTATTGAACGGATTTGCATCAAATCACAAAAAGCAACATTTCTGGACCAATATCTAGCCTTTGTATGAATTTGGTGTAGTTCCATTCAGCAGTTTGGCTGAATAGGTCATGCATAGGATACTGTAATACCACCATACAGTCAAATGATTACCGCAATACAAGTCAAATAACTGAAGAGCCAAAAAATAAAAAGTATGGCAACAATACTGATGTAGCTGGATGCATCACATGGAATAGAACATGAAACTAGAAGAGAAACATGAAGAGTATACATGGTATAGAGATGGGTTGTCGTCACCAGACTGTAATAGAGAGAGATATCCCCTAAATGGCTTCCAGCTCTCCCAGAGCAGAGTGTGTCGAATATCGTTATCTATAATCAGGCACTCAAAGAGGCCTGTATTAATAAATTCATGGCACCAAATCTCTTTTTGCTTGGCCCCTGCTGATGGATCACCTGGAAACTTTACAGGAAGTAGCTGAGGAGGATGATACTTTAGTTTGGACAGTTCTGTGAAGATTTTTCAAATGGCACCAAGCAAAATAATTCTTTGCCTATGGAAATATATATATATATACAAACTTCAATTTCCAGTTGTCATGACACCAGAAACCAACCAACACCGCAGGTTAGTAAAAAATCGCATTTTTTATTTAGCTGTTGGCACGTTTAGAACGTGTCTTGGCAGTATTACTGCCTTGCTCACACACTGAGTGGCATTTGTGCTTGTGTATATATATATTACCTACTGGTGGTTGCCAGTGGGTAGTTATAGTTAGGACCTAGTTTCCATAGGAAAAGCGTTTTTTGTTTTCCCAATAATTTTAGTGCCGGTTGATGAACCTTCGCGAAATTTTCAAAACTAGTGGGGCGCTCCGGTCAGCACCTGTCTTGAAAGTTTCGGGGAGATTCGGCAAGCGGGGGCAGAGAAAAGAAATATATATGTATGTATGTGTATATATATATGTGTGGCCCCAAGATGCCTGAAGCTCCTCCTCTGAAGAAGGCCAAAGGTTGGCTGAAATGCATCAGGAACAGCGGAGCTTTTACGTTTGTAAATACATTTTGAATGTTACCGCGATGTGTGCGTCTCACTCTTCCCCCAAAGGAGAGGCTTTTTGTAATATTATGCGGCTTGGTCCTGCCGCGGAGCAACGCACCACCTTTAAAAGCGCGCCAAAACTGCCCGCAAATGGACTTTTTTGACTCTGGCGAAAGCTATATGCGCAGTGGCAGCCACCAGGGACTGACCCCTGGTTTGGACCTCAGCACGCTCGAAAATGGTGTGCAAGGGGATTGCGGCATACTTCTATTAACGAACCACAACAGGCATCACCCACTGAAGGGAAAGAATTGTGAGGCTGACAAACTCACTACGAGGACCAGAATGCTCTATACTGCAGTCCATTGTGGCACCCACTAGAGGGAAATCACCGGGAGATAAAATGAGCAATTACCTGGTTCCAGTGCGTCTGTGCGGCCCCAAGATGCCTGAAGCTCCTCCTCTGAAGAAGGCCAAAGGTTGGCTGAAATGCATCAGGAACAGCGGAGCTTTTACATTTGTAAATACATTTTTAATGTTACCGCGATGTGTGCGACTCACCCTTCCCCCAAAGGAGAGGCTTTTTGTAATATATATATATACACTGAAAGAAAACAAAGGTTACCGGGATGTTAATGTTAGGCTCAAATTTCACTCGTACAGAACTAGTTAGATTCAGCAGTTATCGTTACCTAAGCTAACTATAACTTGTGCCCCCAATGCACTGCTTAGGTTCTCATATATTACATTACTCATGACATGGTCAGTGACATCACTCATGACATCACTCATGACATCTCAAATAACATCACTCATGACATCACTCACTGAGTGTAAGTATTTTGTAAACGTTTCTGAGACTTAAAGATATATATACTAAGCTACAACATAAATTGCATTACTATTCTTTCTGTTTTACTAATGAGTGATACTGTCTGTCCGTGGGTATGTTAGTGGCTGTACAGGTCTGTGAATGGGTTTGTGAGTGCTTTTCTGGGTGTGCGAGTGGTTGCATGGTTGTGTGAGTGGATGTGTGAGTAGTTATATGGTTGTGTGAGTGGTGGTCTGGGTGTGTGAGTGGGTGAATAAGTAGCTGTGTGGGTGTGTGAGTGGTTGTATGGGTGTGTGAGTGGTTGTATGGGTGTGTGAGTTGTGTGGGTGTGTGAGTGGTTATTTGGGTGTGTGAGTGCTTGATTGGGTCTGTGAGTGGTTTTCTGGTTGTGTAAGCGGATGTCTGAGTGGTTAAGCGGGTGTGTGAATATTTGTACGGGTGTGTGAGTGGTTGTGTGGGTCTGTGAGTTGGTGTGTGAGTGGTTCTGTGGTTGAGTGGTTGAATTCTACAGTGATGGCATCAGTAATGTCATTTGAGATGTCATCGGTGATGTCACTAGCCATGTAATGAGTGATGTAATATGTGAGATCATAAGCAGTGCATTGTGGGGGGCATAAGTTATAGTTAGCTCAGGTAAATAGAACTGTTGAATTTCACTGGTTTTGTACGAATGAACTCTAAGCTTAACTATAACGTCCATGGAACCTTTGTTTTTTCAGCGAATTTCAAAGTTTAAAAAAAATTATATTTCCTAACTATAACGTCCCTGTAACCCTTGTTTTCTTCAGTGAATTTCTGCAGTTTTTTATTGTTATTTCCCCACTATAATGTCCCAGTAAACTATGTTTTTTTTTGTTAATCTCTAAAGTTCTTTGCATTTTATTTCCTAACTGTAACCTGTAGCATTTGAGAGTGGGCATGTGAGTGGCAGTGAGTGGGTATATGAGTGGCATTGTGTGTCACGTCCTTCCCCCGGCTGTTGTGTTTGGCGTGCTGAATGGACTGCCCATGCGCGAGCCTAAACCACCGAGGACCCATCAAGGAGGGTCAGCGGTCTAGTGGTTCGACGTGACCCGCCTTGAACCAATGAGCGAGTACTTCCGGGAGCACGGCTATTTTACCCGCGAAGCCACAGAACTCTGGGCTTCGTATTAACGTCCCGAGGCTACGCAGGAGCGTGGCTCGATCTGCAACCGGACTCTCGTCCGGACCGCGCAAGGGCGCCATCAACCGCTGGATTTGCCGAAGCTCCAAGTAAGACTTCCCGCTACACGCACTTTCCTTCGTTTCCTTCTCCATTGCGCCGGAGCGCAGTTCGAGACTTCCGTGACCCGTGTGACTCACGGGGTCGCTTTCTCCCTCAGCTCAAGCGCGAGACAGGCCTGTCTCAGGGCATCTCGGCGCCGGAGCGCTACCTCTAGTTCGTGGGGTTCCAGAACAAACCCACCTCCTCCACCTCCTCACGTCTTTGCATCACACGCCCTCCACTCGGATGCTGACAGGACTTTTGTCAGTCCTGGAAAAGAGCAGTGTTGCCTGGACCTTCTTACAGTCTCCTCGTTGCCAGAGACTTACAAAAGCACTTTACCACAGGTGTTTATCCATCTCCCGCTATTTGTTCTGTCTGTCTGGATTGTCTATGTGTGAGGCGTGTCTGATATCCCTGTGCTTCCTCTTCCAGGTCACGTCCATCACCATATTCCGGTGTGAGTCCACGAGCTCTTCCCCAGCCGTCCTCAAGGCCTCTGGCTCCTCTGGCTACCTCCCCCGGTTCCCTGGTGGTCCTAGGTAGTACTCACCCTATCTGGGGGGGCTAGGGGTACTGGAGGGGGTTGTCCACGTCGTCCCTGCGGAATCATCCCACGCCGCTAACAGTAACTAACGGTAAGCAGTGTGGGGTTCTGACAGAATACGAAGCCTACGTTGCACATTCCGCCTGGGCGACATGGATAACCCTGCGGTTACGCTACAGGACATAGCCGCCATGCTGACTGCCATACAAGCAGAAAATCGCAGCTTGAGACAGGATCTCACTACTCTACAGGGTCAAGTGGGTACCGGGCCATGGGGGAGAGTCCCGACGGACAGGCCCAGACAAGAAGGGATACTGAGAACCCCTGTATTCACCTATGGGAGCCCTGGGGCTTCTTCCTCTGTGACAGGTTCCCCCATACAGGTCATGGCCCGCATCTTGCACAATTAGCCCCACCAGAACGCTATTATGGCGACAGCTCGAAGTATAGCATCTTCCTTAACCACTGTCACCTCCACTTCATGGCCCGTGCCGCTGCTTTCCCAGACGACGCCTCGAAGGTAGCCTTTGTCCTTTCCTATCTGGGAGGCGATGCCGCTCAGTGGTCGATACCTTTAGTGGAAAATGATGAACCTCTTCTCTACAATTTCCCTGTGTTTAAGGAAACAATGCGACGTATGTTTGCTCGGCATACGTTTGTTCAGGCAGCAGATAATGAGCTGCTCAATTTGAAACAGGGTAACGCTGACCTACTCCATTACATAACTACTTTCAATCGCCTAGTGGTGGAAGCTCGATGGCCAGAAAATAAACAGGTGTCAGTTTTTTACCGGGGCTTGCGGGACGAGCTGAAAGACCTTATCTCGCAAATAAGCGAACCACCGGAGGAAATAGGCCCATTCATTGACATGGTCATCAAACAAAATTACAGACTCCAAGAACGACGGACAGAAAGGAATAAGAGGGGGGAAAGCCGATTCCCTGTCGATAAGGAAACACCAAAAAACCAAGACACCACGGAACCCATGCAGATCGGCGGCATTCGGGGTCCCTTAACCAAAGAAGAAAAGGAGAAAAGGAGAAACCAAAACCAATGCCTTTATTGCGGCAAGAGCGGGCATTTCGTCAAAGAATGCCCGGTTAAACCCCGTAAACCTAAGGAAAAGATGCCGTTTGTTCTTCCCATAGCCCGCGGAGAAGGGTTGGGAAACGGGGCAACCCAGTAGTTAACAGGGTCTGTCTACTGGGGTTGTCTGAAGAGAAAAAAAAAAGGCCCCTATCGTCCACCATATACCCCGACACCTGGGGCTACCAGTACTCCTCCGGTCCTCCTCGGGGCTATCCTGGCACGTCACGGCTCTAATCGACTCAGGAGCAACAGGCAATTTCATAGACACCCAGGTCTTGTGCGGCCTGGGTATATCCCGTAAAGAGAAGAAAAAAACAGAAACCGTGAAGGCGGTGGATGGCACAGACCTCACTTCGGGGCTAATCCGGTATCAAACCGAAGATCTAGAAATGAAACTGGAGAACACCCACACAGAGCTCATTGCCTTCGACGTGATTGACGCCCCACAGTTCAAATTGATTCTGGGTATCCCCTGGTTGACACAACATAATCCCCACATAGATTGGGTGACCAAGGTGCTCACATTATCATCCACCCGTTGTAAACCGTGTTACCCCTCAACAGAACACCAGATCCAAAGAACGGTGCAGGCCTGCACCCTACCACTCCATGAAATCGGGACCATAGCACCTGGGGGCATCCCCGTCGAATATTTGGACCTGGCCCAAGTATTTGATAAGAAAGGCGCAAACACGTTACCCCCACATCGCACCTTTGACTGTAGAATAGACATCATTCCTGGTTCCACACTTCCCTGCAGCCGGGTTTATTCCCTCACAGAGAAGGAGAACGATCACCTCCGCAACTACCTCAACGAATATCTACAGAACGGCTTCATCTGCCATTCGCGGTCTCCCGTCTCTTCCCCTCTTTTTTTTGTGGCAAAGAAAGAAGGGGATCTGCGCACGTGCATTGACTTTAGAGTGATCAATGCCATCACCATAAAGAACCGGTACCCGCTACCCCTGATCCCGGACTTGTTGGACCAAGTAAAGGACGCAGCAGTGTACACGAAATTGGATTTGCGCGGGGCTTACCACCTGGTCAGAGTCCGCGAGGGCGACGAGTGGAAGACCGCCTTCAGAACACGGTACGGTCTCTTCGAATATCGCGTAATGCCCTTCGGACTCTGCAACGCCCCTGCTGCTTTCCAATTCTTCATTGATGAAGTGTTACGGGAGTTCATCGACCGCTTTTGTATAGTCTACATTGACGACATACTGATCTATTCGGCTACTATGTCAGACCATGTACCACACGAACGAGCCGTTCTCCAGAAGCTACAACAACACGGCCTGTACGTCAAGCTGGAAAAAAGTGTGTTTCATACCACCACAGTAGAATTTTTAGGACACATCCTAACCCCAACCGGCGTCGAGATGGACTCCAGAAAAGTGAACACTATCTTACAATGGCCGTCCCCAGACTCCGTAAAACAAGTCCAGAGGTTCCTGGGTTTTGCGAACTATTATCGTCGCTTTATCGCTGGTTTCTCCAAAATAGTGAGCCCCATCACTTGCCTGTTACGCAAAGGAACACGGTTTTGCTGGAACCAAGAAGCCGAAAAAGCATTTAGAGTCTTGAAGGCGTGTTTTACCTCAGCACCGGTACTAAAACATCCGGATCCCAATCAGCCATTCATAGTGGAGGCCGACGCCTCACAAAACGCATTAGGAGGAGTCTTGTCACAACGGGACCACGACACCGGCCTACTCCATCCAGTAGCCTACTATTCCAGAAAGCTACAACCAGCTGAATGCAACTATCCGATCTCAGACAAAGAGCTGTTGGCCATTAAAGCAGCCTTCGGGGAACGGCGCCATTACCTGAAAGACGCCAAACACACGGTGACCATATTCACAGACCACAGAAACCTACAGTTCCTCCGTTCAGCAAGGGCTCTAACCGCTAGACAGTTACGGTGGACTCTCTTCTTCAACGAATACGACTTCAGGATCACCTACCGGCCAGGAAGAGAGAACGCCAAGGCCGACGCCTTGTCTAGGTTAGAGGAAACCAACAACAACCAACTCCCTTCGGAACCAGTACCCATCATCCCAGAAACCTGCTTCCAAGGAGCAATGATCACCTCCTCCTTTCTCTCACAATTACGAGGAGACCTGGAACAGAAAACACCAGAAGACTGGACACACAACATCCAGGGCATTACAGAACATGACGGGTTACTGTACAAAGGAAAAAACTATTACCTTCCGTTAATAAGCCATCAACAACAGGCTTTGTTCCTGTGCCACGATCATCCCTTGTCTGGACATCCCGGATACCACAAAACCAAAGAACTGATACAAAGACATTTCTGGTGGCCGACTCTAGCCTCTGACACGCAGGCCCACATCGCCCGCTGTCCCATGTGTGCACAAGGAAAAAGTTCCTCCCAACCTACAGTGGGATTGTTACATCCCATACCAGTTCCCCCCTACCCATGGCACATTGTTTCGATGGATTTCATCGTGGAACTACCAGAAACCAAGTCGGGTGACACCACCATCCTCACCATTGTGGATCACCTCACCAAAATGGCACACTTCGTGCCTCTCAAAAAACTCCCCTCCGCTGCGGAACTAGCAGTGATTTTCGTGCACAACGTGATCCGGCTTCACGGCATTCCGTCGGTTCTGATTACAGACCGAGGGCCTCAGTTTGTATCCCGTTTCTGGAAGGAAATATGCAACCTTCTAGACCTGTAAATACGCCTGTCCTCCGCCTACCATCCTCAAACCGATGGACAGGCGGAGAGGACCAACCAATCCATGGAACAATACCTCCATTGCCTGCTACTCATCATTGACAAAGAATGGTCCGAGGTGCTATGGTTGGCGGAATATGCTTACAACAATAACAAACACACAGCAACGGGACTCTCACCGTTCTTTTGTCTCCAAGGCCATCACCCTAGAACAACACCATGGGAAGACAACCGCACCAGCGATGTACCCACCGTTGAAGCCTATCACACCTTGCTCCGTTCTATATGGCAACAAGCCCGCTTCGAGCTAGCCAAAACAAAAGAGACCTACAAACACAATACGGACAAGCACCGGTTACTCGAACCTGAGTACAAGGTGGGAGACAGGGTATGGGTGTCCATCAAAAATCTCAACACCCATGGACTCAAAAAGCTATTACCCCGTTATGTAGGTCCCTTCCCCATAGCACAGGTAATCAACCAAGTGGCCATGAAACTAACACTACCTGTATCAATGAGAATCCATCCTGTCTTTCATGTATCCCTCCTGCGACCCACTCACCCCGAGTGTTCCAGTACCACACCACCACCCCCGGTTCTTAGAGACAATCACGAAGAGTATGAGGTCCAAGCTATCCTTGATTCCCGTAGAACCCGAGGCAGACTATTCTACCTAGTCGATTGGAAAGGTTATGGCCCCGAAGAGCGATCCTGGGAACCCTTGTCCAATGTCCGTAACGCGCAGCGCCTAGTCCGCGCTTTTCACCTGCAGCATCCCCAGAAGCCGCGTCCTGCAACCCCAGTCTAGCCAGGAGGGGGGGGGGGTCTGTTTTAGGGGTGGGTACTGTCACGTCCTTCCCCCGGCTGTTGTGTTTGGCGTGCTGAATGGACTGCCCATGCGCGAGCCTAAACCACCGAGGACCCATCAAGGAGGGTCAGCGGTCTAGTGGTTCGACGTGTCCCGCCTTGAACCAATGAGCGAGTACTTCCGGGAGCACGGCTATTTTACCCGCGAAGCCACAGAACTCTGGGCTTCGTATTAACGTCCCGAGCCTACGCAGGAGCGTGGCTCGATCTGCAACCGGACTCTCGTCCGGACCGCGCAAGGGCGCCATCAACCGCTGGATTTGCCGAAGCTCCAAGTAAGACTTCCCGCTACACGCACTTTCCTTCGTTTCCTTCTCCATTGCGCCGGAGCGCAGTTCGAGACTTCCGCGACCCGTGTGACTCACGGGGTCGCTTTCTCCCTCAGCTCAAGCGCGAGACAGGCCTGTCTCAGGGCATCTCGGCGCCGGAGCGCTACCTCTAGTTCGTGGGGTTCCAGAACAAACCCACCTCCTCCACCTCCTCACGTCTTTGCACCACACGCCCTCCACTCGGATGCTGACAGGACTTTTGTCAGTCCGGGAAAAGAGCAGTGTTGCCTGGACCTTCTTACAGTCTCCTCGTTGCCAGAGACTTACAAAAGCACTTTACCACAGGTGTTTATCCATCTCCCGCTATTTGTTCTGTCTGTCTGGATTGTCTATGTGTGAGGCGTGTCTGATATCCCTGTGCTTCCTATTCCAGGTCACGTCCATCACCATATTCCGGTGTGAGTCCACGAGCTCTTCCCCAGCCGTCCTCAAGGCCTCTGGCTCCTCTGGCTACCTCCCCCGGTTCCCTGGTGGTCCTAGGTAGTACTCACCCTATCTGGGGGGGCTAGGGGTACTGGAGGGGGTTGTCCACGTCGTCCCTGCGGAATCATCCCACTCCGCTAACAGTAACTAACGGTAAGCAGTGTGGGGTTCTGACATTGTGGGCCTGTGAGTGGATGTATGAGTGGTTCTCTGGGTCTCTGAATGGATCTATCAGTGACTGTATGGGTGTGTGAGTGAGTGTGTGAGTAGCCATATGGGTCTGTGAGTGACTTTATGGGTGTGTGAGTGGCTGTGTGGGTCTGTGAGTGTATTTGAGAGGGGCTGAATGGGTGTGTGAGTGGGTATGTCAGTAGCTGTATGAGTGACTGGGCCTGAACAGAACCTCACCTGCCCCTTTATCTAACAAGAGCCCACAGTTTTGCATAAAATGTCTACCCAACTGGAGTAGTTTCTATTAGTTAATTAGTAAGTGCAACCTCGTTGGGCAATAACTTATGCATATTCTACACTCTAGCTGATTAATGGACCACAAAGAAATGTCTCCACTGACCGTGCATGCATGTAATTTCAGCAATGTGATTGTTCCTCAAGTGTCTTGATCCACAAATCTGTGAAACCATGTATCCTCATCTAGAGAACAGGATGAGGCTACAAAGAGGGGAATCTCCACCAAACAAGGGTACTTCCTCCTAACTATATGAAGTAAGTGCTTGTTTGTTTGATCGACATGCCCTCCAAATTCCTCTGCATCAAGAACGCTTCACCAAAATCAGTGGGAAATATGCTCAGAGGCCTTATGGTAAGCTGTCAAACAACGTGGGAAAAGGCAGGAAGACTTTCGCATATCACTATGGAAAACAGGGTGGGGCCATACGGGAGGCCTTTGAAGATGATTTTGTGCATTTGCATACTCAGGGTAATTAGAAGGGGATACCATGGACCCTGCTCTCAAGACAAGAAAGAAACCACTCATCACAGTCTCTACAGATCAGATTCCATTCTGATAGGTCAACGATGCATTCACCTCCATTAAGGGTTTCAGATTGTTTTTCAACATGGAATATGAAAGGAAACACACTTGCTTTTCATTCTCCAAGCCCAAAAGTTAGGATAATTTGGGCTTTACAGAAGTGGAGCTTCAACTGGGGCGCCTGCTGTGTTAATATCTGTAAGTGCTTCTGGCCCATCCAAAATTAATGGAGAAGGGTGGCCATGTGGCTCCCCTGCCTCGGCTGATTTCAGCCCTAGGGACTCCATCGCCCGGGGCTCGGCCACTTCATTCTGGGTACCCTGGAGCACACCCAGGGCACCCAGTGTGCAATGTTGGCGATCGCTGGGTCAGTCTCAATGCCCCCGCGGTCTTTTCTAGCTCCTCGCCTTCAGTGGGAGCCGACATTGCTGCCACACATATGGCGCAGTAAAAAATGCTTCTCCCTGCATGTGCAAGCAATTCTTTTATCTGCCAAGCGTGCAGGAAAACAGATGAAAGTTCTGCTCCAAGCAAGCGGGAGCAGTTTTCTGCTCGCGCTGTCTGGGAGCAGACTTACAGTTTGCTCTCACTTGGCAGGAGCTGTCAAAGCTCCCGCCAAGTGAGAGAAAACTGTGCTCTCCGGAGGGTGGGCACTTCAAAAGAGAGCGAGGCGGCCCTGAGGGGGTGGCCCCAGGGTCACTAATAGCTCTTTTTGATTGCACAAGGCCAGGAGGTGGTCCCTGGTGATGAAAATGGCCCAGGAAAGGGACCACGTATTCCCCTCCCTCTTTAATATAAACCATGCCACAGGGAGGTCGAGGCCCCTGTCCCCCTAGTTCATGTCATGTGCCCCGGGGAGGAGGTGGTCCCCTGGGCATTTTTAAATGTTAGAGGGAGTCTATCCAGCTCCCTGCTCTTATATCTACATGCCCTGGAAAGGTGGTGGTCCCTGGGCCTTTGAAGGCCAAATGAGGGGGGACACGCAGCTCCCCACCCAAAATGTTTTTAAATCAACCCCAGGGAGGTGGTGGTCCCTGGGGCTTAAAATACACTTTGAGAGGGGGTTGCATCTGCCCTCTCCCCTTTTTTTAATTTACACTTGCTCCCAGACCTGGGCCACCCAGAGGCTAATCTTGAAACAAGTGCAGGAGACTGCACTTGTTTTTTTTTTTCATTTTCGTGAGCATTCACAAATCTTCAGAATTTTCCTTAAGATATGTTTGTTAAAAATGCTTTTTGGCATTGGTGGGTCCCTGGGGGACCACACCACCAGGCCTAGGGGGTCAGGGTATTCCTACCCTGCCTCCTTCTCTTTGTTTTATTTTACATTTTTCTTTGGGACTTGACTGAGTCAGAGTCCCATGATGGCTGCCAACAGTTCCTGGTTGAAGTGTTGTCAGCTAATCAGATCTCTGCATGAGATCGTTAGGATTCAATGCATTTAAATCAAATAACAAAAAGCATGCTTTCTGGACCAAATCTACCTTTCTGCTAAATTGGGTGTAATTCTGTCCAACGGTTCGGGCTGCAAAATCCCTATGGTAAAATTACATAGGGAAAACATATTTGGAGACCCCCCCTTTTCTCAGCCCCACTTGACAAATCACCCTAAAACTTTCAACACAGCAGCTGAAGCAAGTAGCGTACTAATTTTGAACATTTTGGGAAGATTTGTCAAATGACACCAAAGTTATTGGTAAAACAAAAAACGCTTTTCCTATGGAAACTCAGTCCCAACCATAAATACCTACTGGCCGCCAGTAGGTTAAAAAAACAAAACAAAACAAAAAAAAAATATATATATATATATATATATATATTCACTGAAAAAAACATAGGTTTCAGGGACGTTATAGTTACAAATTAGCATTTAAAAAACCTTTGAAATTCACTGAAAAAAACCATAGGTTTCATGGACGTTATAGTTAGTTGCACATTTCAATCGTACAAAACCATAGAAATTCGGATGTTATAGTTAGTAGAGCTAACTATAACTCGCGCACCTGCAATGCATTGCTGATGACGTCACATATTACATCACTCATGATATGGTCAGTGACATCACTGATGACATCACTGATGACATCTCAAATGACAGCTAAAGTCAATGCCACGTGGCTGTGGGCCTTTGCTGACCGCTGCCTCTGGCCTACACTGCGGTCAGCAATTCAAATTCAGTCTTGATTAATTAATTTCAGAGTCCAGTAGGCAAGTAACTATAACGTCCCCGAAACCTACACATTTCGACAATGTATTCCATACATATTTCATCTTTTGTTACCTACACTGCGGTCAGCAGAGCTCACAATTTACATTGAGACATGACTTATTAATTGCAGGCAGAATTGTAATCTATGTCCTCGGATTTTGTCAAGAGGAAGTGACAAAAAGCATTCCTCAATGTCTGTGCTGACTACTGCCTTCCATCTACATTGCGGACTGCAGGGCTCTCAATTCTGTTTGAGTTGCGATTGCAGATGACGCAGTCCAGTAGGCAACAGACATTGCTCCCAGTGCGGACCGCCCAGACCAGGCATCATTTCAGGCTGCGTATATGCTGAGCGCCAGAGGTACCACTAACTCAGTGCACCACAAGTCAACGCCACGTAGCCTTATTAAGGCAGAATTAATTAGACAAAAGACATTGCTACCAGTGCAGCCCGCCCGGACCAAGCATCATCACAGGGTACGCACACGCTGAGTGCTTCAGGTGCCACTAACTCACTGCGCCACAAGTCATCGCCACATGGACTTATTAAGGCAGAATTCAGTATGCAAAAGACACTTGTCCCAGTGCAGCCCGCTTGGATGACGCATCATCGCAGGGTTCGCACACGCTATTTGCTTCAGGTGCCACTAACTCAGTGCACCACTTATCATCGCTGGCTGCACACACGCTGAATTGCCAATAACTGTGCAGCTCTACTGAACGCCACGTGGCTGTGGGCCCTTGCTGACCGATGCCTCTGGCCTACACTGCGGTCAGCACTGCTCACAATTAAAATTGAGTGTTTATTCATTAATTACAGAGTCCAGTAGGCAACTAACTACAACGTCCTCGAAACCTAAATAATATCCTTTTACTAACCTTGCTTCAAGAACTTTTTTGATATCAATTATAGCTTTACTACAATAATGAAATTCATCTTGCAAGTCCAAAGGAACACTGAATGGCAGTCTACACTGCGGCCAGCAGAGCTCACAGTTCGAATTCAGTCTTGATTCATGAATTTCAGAGTCCAGTAGGCAACTAACTATAACGTCCCCGAAACCTACACATTTTGACAATGTATTCCATACATATTTCATCTTTTGTTACCTACACCGCGGTCAGCAGAGCTCACAATTTACATTGAGACATGATTTATTAATTGAAGACATAATTGTACTCTATGTCCTCGGATTTTATCAAGAGGAAGGGACAAAAAGCATTCCTCGATGTCTGTGCTGACTACTGCCTTCCATCTACATTGCGGATAGCAGTGTTCACAATTCACATTGAGTTGCAATTGCAGATGACGCAGTCCAGTTGGCAAGAGACATTGCTCCCAGTGCGGCCCGCCCGGACCACACATCATTGCTGGTTGCACACACGCTGAATGCTTCTAATGCCCCTATCTCTGTGCAGCACAACTCATGGACCCTGTAAGATAGAATCTTTGGTGTATTATTTCACATCTGGTGCCCCTACCGCAGTGTACCACAAGTCATGGACCCTTTACAATAGAATCTTTTGTGTATTATTTCACACCTGGTGCCCCTACCTTAGTGCAGCACAAATCATTGACCCTTTATGATTGAATCTCTGTGTCTGATCCGATGATTGCTTTTCTACTTGTTACTAGCACCAGCCACTCCCAGAGGGTTGGCTTACAATCATCACCCCACACGCATCAAGCACAGACGTCACTGGACATGTGACCCTGGTAATAAAAAGGAGTCGAGCACACGTGCCCGTACCCAGTTCCCCTATCTATCTGTGTTCGTGTGTTCATTATGTATGCAACATGCTGCCCCTGGACCCTACTACATTACATTGTGCTCTGGACAGCGTATGCAACCAACTTACCTTTGACAGTGGGAGATAACTTTGGTTATGTAACTTTGTCTCGGTCATTGTACAAGTACGTACGTAGAGACTGGATGATTAGAGTACTGCACGGAGAGTGTATTGTGAATTTATAAGTGCGTGTGGACTGGCGGAGTGATTGTATAAGTACATATGTTGGTGCAGCCTAACTCCGAAAACAAGCTTGTCTCTAATTGGCTGCCCTCCATGTCCCAAAAACTGAATTTCGGACTTTGCATGGCACAGTATTGCTACAGCTGCAATACTCCACTGAATGTGCAATAAACATTCACATCCACACAGATGTGTCATGTCCACCATCTTTCTTGTGTGGAACTATGGATGAATGTAGGGTCGGTGATTCCCCGTACCTTCCATGTTAGCCATGTTGTGGGACTTGGCTCACAGAGTGACACATTGACCCCTGCGACCCGGGTGACGGCAACACTACAACAAGAACACCCGCATGACATCAGTTGATTCCTCATACAGCTCATGATAGAGCCATGCCCATAGCTCTGGAATCATTCTTCACAGCCTGACGCAGGACTAGCATACGCCAGGCCAGCCCACTCCGCTTATACTTACAGGGAAGGACAACAACGCTACATGTCCCAGATTTTCATTGTAGTGATCTGCTGGTCACAGATCTAGTTGTCAGTATGCCACAGCCACTCCCTCACGGCTGGTAAACACCCACACCACACCCATCCAGCACAGGCATCACAGGACACATGACCCCACCAATAAAAGACCGGGCACACATGCTCTGCGCCATTTTAGAGTTGCTCCCACCGCATGCACTATGATGGCCCATCCCGGTGGTCCGGACACCTCATGTAGGCCTGAGCCACCGAACAGGGAGGGCTACCGCCACATGCATGGCCTCACTGGTCACTGAGTTAGTGGCACCGGAAGGACTGAGCGGGTGTGCAACCTGCGCTGATGATAGGTGCCCTAGTATGTCCTCTGCCATGGCAAAATCAAGACACAGCACCAAATGTGAGACCTGTTGGACTGCATGATGTGGAGGGTCCCCTCTCCGCGAAAAGATAAGCAGTGAGGCCTGGGTTCGCAGCAGTGGGCAAATACGTCTGGGCGGCGGGAGTGGATGGGGTGCAGCAGCCTGGGTGCGCAGCGGCACGCAGTCACCTCCGGGCAGTGGGAGTGCATGGGGTGCAGCAGCCTGGGTGCGCAGCAGCTGTCATACACCTCTGGGCAGTGGGAGTGGATGGGGTGCAGCAGCCTGGGTGTTCAGCAGCGAGTAGACACCTCTGGGCAGTGGAAGTGGATGGGGTACACTAGCCTGGATACACAAAGGCGGGACAGCGATTTAGGCATGCACAGTTGTATGTACTCATCCATTACTGATTCCATACTGTGTTTCAGATGACTAAGCTTGAGGGCTGCCCTATATCCCGGCACATGGTTGGAGACACACCGGTGGCAGAAAGGTGAGCTGGGAGGATTTTCTCCACAGTGTCAACACTCACTCTCCCTCTCCATCTCTTCCTTTCTGTCTCTCACTCTCTATCTCTCTTTCTCTGTCTTTCTCTCTCTCACTCTTTCTCTCTCTCTCTTCCTCTCTCTTACACTGCTTCTCTCTCTCTTTTCCTTGTATCTTACTCTTTCTCTCTTTTTCTCTCTCACTCTTTCTCTTTCTCTGTCTTCCTCTCTCTCGCTCTTTCTCTCTCTCTCTCTTCCTCTCTCTCACACTGTTTCTCTCTCTCTCTTTTCCTTGCATCTTACTCTTTCTCTCCTTCTCTCTCTCTCTCACTCTTTCTCTTTCTCTGTCTTCCTCTCTCTCACTCTTTCTGTCTCTCTTCCTCTCTTTCACTCTTTCTCTCTCTCTTCCTCCTCTCTCTCACTCTTTCTCTCTCTCTCTTCCTCTATCTCACACTCTTTCTCTCTTCCTTGTATCTCACTCTTTCTCTCTCTCACGTTCTCTCTTTCTTTGTCTTCCTCTCTCTCTCACTCTTTCTTTGTTTCTCTCTTTCTTCCTCACTCTTTCTCTCTTTCTCCTTTTCTGGACGCATGACGCACCATCTTATCTTTCTTTTTGTCTTGCAGGCTGTGATTCACAAATGGTCCAGCGATGACACGACATGGCTGTACATAGTTTTATTTGTTGTTGTTTTTTTAAATACTTTTTTTTATATGTAAATCCATACATGACTAAGATTCTTATTTGTCCAACCTCACAAGTATCTTCATATTAACATTTTTAGAACATTACCCAATTTGTGGGGGGTGAGGGAGGATGGCGGACAAGGGGCAGCTGGCGGGGTGTGTCAGAGCAATGTTGGGTGTCCGACCTGCATGATTGTTGGCTCCATTGCATCTGTTGTCAGAGACTTGCGAGCCGGCGGGCTGGCTCGTAGATGAAGAGCTGCGAACTGACTGGTTGGCTCGTAGAGGGAGAGCTGCGGACCGTCGGTTCGCAGAGGGAGAGCTGCGGGCCGGCTCGCAGAGGGACAGCTGCGGGCCGACTGGTATAGGGAAAGGTGCGGGCCATCGGCTTGCAAAGGGATAGCTGTGGAACACTGATGTGGGGACAGGGAGCGTGAAGAGCGTATCTCGCAGAGAGGGACCTGCAGAATATTTCCAGTCTTGGCTTCACAGATACAACTGCGGGCCCGAGAACTAGCACCCGAAGAGCTGTGATCCGACAAGTGGTTCGCAGAGGGAGACTTGCGGGTCCAAGAATGTTGTTGGAGGTATGCTGTTGATGGTGGAAAAGGGTGCGTTATCTGCTGATGTAGGGAGACGCAGTGTGAAAGCGGTATCTCGCACAGACAGAGCTCCAGTATATTAAATTGCCCCCGGGACCTTTCTTTTACATTTTCACTCGATGCGAGGCACAAGATGGCTGCTAACACTTCCTGGTTTGAAGTGTTAGCAGCCAATCAGAGGCAAGCTCGTGCTCGGGAGTTAGGCACCATCCATATATATATATATATATATATATATATATATATATATTTAAGCTCCCAGTTCCATTAGGTAATCGTACCCATCACGAACGACAGCACTCACGGGGGAGGGTTCAAAAAGGATTTATTGTTTGAACCCTGGGCAAAGACGCGTTTCGGCACTCAGCCTTCGTCAATTTCTGCAATGAAACGCGGCAGCCATTACACATTTAAAGCACTTTCAAAGTTTCCGGTGTAGAGACAGAAAACAGACTAAGCATAAATTGTCAACAAATCATAGCGCCATCTTTGAATGTCTCAAAGAAAAGGAAATAATGCAATAAATATGGCAGAATTCCATGCAAAGATATGTAAATACATTCTTATCACAATATATAATTGATTTGATTTAGCCCACAGATGGGCGTTCATATACTGTCTCAAAAATTACACCAGAACTGGGTAGGACACAACAGCATAGGGGGATCATACATACATCCTGCCCACAGATGGGCTCATATTATTCCTCCTATGATAATACTCGTAAATTCGCACCTTATATACATACTCAATTAGTATAGTTAATGTCCAATACAAGAAATGCAGATTATATACAAGAAGTAGAGAAATCAGAGGGAAAATTCATCATAATATGCCAATGTGAATCAGTTCATCCTAAATGCACAGCAAGTTCTTCACTACTATTAAGGCCCTGCGGATTCTTACTTTGTAGGTCGATAATATAGCTTGATTCTAAACGCCTAAGCTTCTGTATCCTATCACCGCCCCTAGGGCTTTGTGGTACATGATCTAAGCAGAAGAAAGAAAGAAGATCCTTATTGTTGCGATGCATCTTGTTATAATGTCTCGCTACTGGGTAGGATTCATCTACGTTGTTAATCGCCCTCATATGTTCAAGAATCCGGATCTTAGCCGGATGAATAGTGCTCCCGATATAACAGAGCCCACAAGGGCACACTAAACAATATATAGCATAGGGAGTAGTACATGTGAGAAACTTGGTGATCTTTTTAGGTGTGATAAGTCCAGGTACATCATACGTTAAAGTGCGTTTGCTCTTCTTACAGGCTTTGCACTTACCACACCGCGTTTCATTGCAGAAATTGACGAAGGCTGAGTGCCGAAACGCGTCTTTGCCCAGGGTTCAAACAATAAATCCTTTTTGAACTCTCCCCCGTGAGTGCTGTCGTTCGTGATGGGTACGATTACCTAATGGAACTGGGAGCTTAAATATTTGAAGCGGGAACACCCCCGCTTGGCATGCACCCGTTCGAGAGTGCAACTGGCTGGTGTTGTGGAGCGTATATATATATATATATATATATATATATATATATATATATATATATGTGCAGTATTTTAGTATTTTGTTTATGTTTATTCACGATGTGTGGTCACATGGGTTCAGCATCACAATTTAAAAATGGCAATTTTACCTCTCCTCGTTGATGTGAACAAGGGCGAGTGACGCCCGAAACGCGTCTTCAAAGGACTTAACAGCTCAAATAAATATATTGCTGCTTTAAATCTGTGGTTCGTGGTTCCTTGGTGGAAGAGTCGGCGAAAAGGAAGCTGCTAACAAACTAAGGATCAGGTGTGCTTATATATATATATATATATATATATATATATATATATATATATATATATATATATAAAATATATATATATATATATATATATATATATATATATATATATGGGGAGAGAGGAGGCAGTATTTATCTGCCTGATAAGGGGGACCTAAGAGGACTTTGTTACCTGCCTTCCGCACTGCAGCGGCTGTGGAACGCCGACCAACCGGAGTTGGAAGCATCACTTGGTGTTCAGTGGGTCCCTTCACTGCATGGGTCCCTGCGGCGAACTACGATGACCAGCATGCAGTGGGGGAGCAGGCACAGCACAAGGAGCTTCGCACCTGTGAGGCAGAGGAGGGGCGTGATCACGTGACTGGGAGTGGTCACAGCTGATAAAACACCACAGTAATGGACCCTTGACAAGGATACAACTGAAACAGGCACTGAGGAATCCATTTGAAGGAAGAAACGCGTCTGCCAAGTGTTTCAGGGACCCCTTTTTATGCTTGTGCATTGACAACAAATAAAGCCGCTTTTAAGTCCCCCGGAGCATGGTCACACTTTTTTCCTGTTGGAGGGAGAAAGACTGGTAACTATATATATATATATATATATATATATTATATAATCTACTGGCGGTTATAGTTAGGACCGAGTTCCCATAGGAAATCTGAAAATTCTATTTTGAATAACTTTGGCGCCGGTTGACGAATCCTCGAGAAATTTTCAAAACTAATGGGGCGCTGCGCTCAGCTCCTACCCTGAAAGTCTCGGGGTGATTCGTCAAGCGGGGGCTGAGAAAAAAGGGGGTCCCAAAACGTGTTTCCCCATGTATTTTCCCATAGGACCTTTAGTCGAAGGTACAGCCCGGACGGCTGAACAGAATTACTTGAAATTTGGCAAAGAGGTAGTCCTCAGGTCAGGGATGTGCCTTTTGCATATATGGTGTCAATCTGTTCAGTAGTTTCAGAGAAAATTGCAGTTAAAAGTACATAAATATCTATATGCGCGCACCGTGCACGCACAGTGCGCGCACCGTGCGCGAACCGTGATGTGCGCGAGCGTAATTCTGATTGGTGGTTAGATGTCAGTCAACATTCGAATCGGTCGAAATCAGGAAGTGTCGGACGCCATTTTGTGTGTGGCATTGAAAAACAAAGGTGGAGAACGTGAAAAGGGGGCAGGGTAGAGAGTTCCTGACCCCCTAGCCTTTGTCAGGGGGTCCCTGAAGGACCCCGAAGGGTGAAAAAAACATTTTTTCTTTTTTTTTTAAAATCGCGGGGTGCGCACTGTGAAAAATCCTTAAAAAAAAAAATGTTAAACGAGCCATTCCATATTACAGGATACAGTCAATCTATAACTATATACATAGGTAGTTTATTGTAAAATAAATATATAAAAAATATAATAATACATACATAAATTAGCATTTAAAAAACCTTACAAATTCACAAAAAAAAACATAGGTTTCACACACGTTATAGTTAGAAATTAGCATTTAAAAAACCTTGCAAATTCATTTAAAAAACCATAGGTTTCACACACATTATAGTTAGGAATTAGCATTTTAAAAACCTTGCAAATTCACTGAAAAAACCATAGGTTTCACACATGTTATAGTTAGTTGGACATTTCACTCGTAAAAAACCATTGAAATTCCCCCGTTATAGTTAGTTCAGCTAAATATAACTCGCGCGACCGCAATCCACTGCTGATGATGTCACATATTACATCACTGTATTAACTAAGATACTGTTAATAAGTCAGTTATACAATTAATTTTACAAAAAAAACCATCCATTTAGACACTTATTTACCCATTAAATACTTCCATTAACCTTTAGATATACATATATAAAAAATATTTATTTTTCAGAAAGAGACATATTCACTGGATGATGTCATGAGTGATGTCATTTGAGATGTCATCAGTGATGTCATGAGTGATGTTACTGACCATGTCATGAGTGATGTAATATGTGACGTCATCAGCAGTGGATTGCGGTCGCGCGAGTTATATTTAGCTGAACTAACTATAACGGGGGAATTTCAATGGTTTTTTACGAGTGAAATGTCCAGCTAACTATAACATGTGCGAAACCTATGGTTTTTTCAGTGAATATATATATATATATATATATATATATATATATATATATATATATATATTCACAAGAAGCAAAAGCGTTTCCCCGTTTCCGGAGCCCCAAGCCCTTCAGGGCGGCCTCACTACATGGGCACGGAGAGCCCACAACTTCAAAAACACACTGTGAGGCCCAATACCTTGGAATTGGCTTTATTTCAGAAGTCTTTACACAGCGCCTGTTCCCTTTGGTCCAACGTTTCGGCTGGATGCCTTGCTCACGGACAGGAATGCAAGCGCCCAGGTGCGCTCGGTCGTAATTTAAACAGTAGATCACGTGACTGCATTCACCAATACTACCGGACCCATAGTGCACTGTACATGTTAGTTAAATATATGTTGGCAATCCATGAATGTTAATGGCCACACTGGCGATTGTAGTTCTGCACAGGCACTGATGTTTTAAGGACTCGTTTTCTGCAGTCAGATGAATTATTTCAACCTTGCAAGTGTTCATAAATTATGACTTGAGAAAGGCTGCTTCTTCCAAGCACGATCAAAAGGGGAGATTATCCCCTCTGAATCCCTTCCATGCGCTGTTCCTTTTTGCTGAATTATATATATTTACCTTTAATATCTCAAAAACTACTGAACGGATTTACACCGTTTCAACAAAAGCACACTTTCTGGACCAAGACCTTTCTCCCCGCCAAATTTGGTGTAATTCCGGTCAGCAGTTTGACCTGTAGCCTTGTCTAAAGTTTCCTATGGAAAATGCATTGAGAAAACACTTTTTCGGACCCCTAAACTTTCAAGATACGAGCTGATCAAAAAAGAGAAACTTTCTGGAAAATTTAGTAAAGATTCGTCAAACAACGCCAAAGTTATAAGCACATGGATGGCTCCAGGAGGGTGTTCGTGCAACCCCCCTCCCAACATGAGTGAAGCCCCGGGGCTGGGGTGACCCCAGCGGGCCCCCCATCCCCACCGAGCCCACGCTATTATTGTTTAAGAAATGCCCCCAGGATCTAGCCCACCCCGGGGTCTGATTAAAATAAAACGCGGGAACCCACCACCCCAGCGCGAAGTGCGCCGATATTTAAAAAAAAATAATAATCTTTGACCCTGAGGGTCCTTCTGGGACCCCCTGAGCAGGCTAGGGGGTCAGGGTGTTTCTACCCTGGCCCCTTCTCTTGTTTTATAACTTTGTTTCTCTGTTTTCTGGTGACTCGCTTCTACCGAGTCACAAGATGGCTGCCAACACTTCCTGGTTTGGAGTGTTGACAGCCAATCACAGTGAAGCTCTTGCATGGGACTTAGGCTCCGCCCAGATATCGGAACTTTTATTTTTCTAATCTCTCAGCAACTACTGAGCGTATTTACACCATTTAAAAAAAAGGTTGCTTTCTGATCCAAGCACTACCTTTTTGCCAAATTTGGGGTAATTCTGTTTAGTAGTTTCAGCTCTAGCCTTGCACAAAGTTTCCTATGGGAAATTGATTTGTTGACTCTTATTCTTTGAATTTCTAAAAAACTACTTAACGGATTTACACCATTTTAAAAAAAGGTCGCTTTCTGAACCAAGCTCTACCTTTCTGAAAAATTTGGGGTAATTCTGTTCAGCAGTTCGGGCTGTAGCTCATCACAACATGGGGAAAATGCGTTTTGGGACCCCCCCTTTTTTCTTAGCCCCCGCTTGACGAATCAACCCCAAACTTTCAGGATAGGAGTTGACCTGGGTAGACTTTTCTTTGGGAGAATTTCACGAACATTCATCAAACGACGCCAAAGTTATTAAAAAATCAAAAAATGCTTTTCCTATGGAAACTAGGTTGCAACTATAACTACCTACTGGCAACCGCCAGTGGGCAATATATATATATTTATATTTATTTACTAAAACAACAAAGATTATGGGGATTTTATAGTAAGGTTCACATTTTACACGCACAAAACCATAGGAATTCAGCAGTTATAGTTAGAGTTATCTCAAGTAACTATAACTCATGCCCTAAGGTAACTATAACCCGCGCTCTTGCCATGCACAGTTTTCTCATCAATAAATTCACAGCAAATGTTGCACTGATATTATCAGTAATGTCATAGAAGATGTCCTATTTGGACAAAATATCATGTAAAAAATATCGAGATGCAGAAATATCAAGTTTTTAATATTTGGATTCACAAATACGGTGATGCAGGAATATAGTTTTTCTAAGGTAAGTATTATCGATGTCAAAAATATCAATGTTGTTAATATCATTTACAAAAATAGCTATTGGCCTGATTATGAGTCTGGCCAACTTCTGACAGCCAGATTCGCGGTGGCACAGCAGTGGCGGTTCACTGTCTGCCGTATTACGACTTCTAAGGTCGTTGAGGCAGTAGACCGTCGGCTGCGCCAGGGAGCAGTCGTTCCCGGGTGGTGATGCAGGAGCCCCACAATGCAATACGCTGAGCAGGGACTGGTGCGGTCCCACTCAGCATATTACGAGTTCCTGGACCGCCAACCTTTTCATGGCGAAGTCCCGCCATGAAAAGGCTGGCGGTGCAGGATAAAAGGGGGCCCTACAGGGACCCCATGTCCCTCCACCATGGAGATACATTCAGGGGAGTACAACATATTCCCCCTGTCTTTAGCCCCACAAAGATCCAGCACTGCATGGACGTCCACGTCCATGCCGCGCTGGAAATATTTTGCTGTTCCCATTGCAGTGCTTGTTTTCCAGGCACTGCCATGGGAATAGCAAAGGACCACCCGCCATATTACGAGTTACACATTTTCAACTTGTAATGCGGTCAGCGGTGCTTGCACAGCTTTGGAGCAGCGGAGGTGGCATTGCGGTGTTGCCGCTGCGCCAAAGACACAATCAGGCCCTTTGTTGTTAATATCGATGCTAAAAACATCTATGTTGTTAATATTGTTTACAATAATGTCCTTGTTAATAATATAATTTTAAAATTATTTTTATGCATTTTAGAATGTTTTAATTGCATATGTTGTAAATTGTATAGTTATTGTTAATGTTTTTTAATATAGTTTGCACATTTGTTATTGTTTTTTGATTGAATTTAATTGTTTATTGTACATTTTTAGTGTCATAGTGGGTTTGGGTTTTGTAGGGTATATGGAGAGAAGTAATTTACTTATAATTAATTAATAGTTCATTTTTAATTATAATTATTTAATTGATAATTAATTATGTAAATTGTGTAATTAATTACTTTTTTATGTTAAGTTTTAGGTGCAGGTTGTGGAGTTTGTATGCGTATCGGGAGGGAAATAAATTAATTATAAATTAATTCATATTTAAGTGTTTAATTATTAATTATTCATTTGATAATTAATTATGTTAATTGTGTTATTAATTTATTTTTTAAGTTTTAGGTGCGGGTTTGTGGAGTTTGTAGGGTTACAGGGTGGAAGAACATTTATTATTGATTGATTTTGAATTCTTAATTATTTAATAATAATGAATTATGTAAATTATGTTATACATTTATTTTGTAAGTTATCTTTTAGGTGTTGATTGTGGGGTTTATAGGGATACAGAGGGGGAAGTAAATTAATTATAATTAATTTAAATTTTTATTAATTATTTGATAATTAATTATGTAAATTCTGTAATTAAGACATTTTTAAAACTATATGTGAGATGCAGGTTGTGGGGTTTGTAGGGGTACCGGGTGGGAAGTAAATTAATTATAATTAATTATAAGTATTATTAATTATTTAATCGATAATTATTTAAATTGTGTAATTCAGATATTTTAAGTTTTATGTCAGGTGTGGGTTGTTATATTTTTAGGGTTGCAGGGTGGGAAGTTAATTAAGAAATAATCTACTTATAATTAAATATTACTTTAATATCAATTATTTAATTGATAATTATGTTAATTATAAACTTAACATATTTAAGTTATATTTTAGGAGTGTATTGTTTAGTTTGTAGAGGAATGGGGGACGATATTTATGTAGTCATCAATAAAAAAAATCATTTATTTAATTTATTTTATTATTTAATATGTTGATTTTGTTATACTTTATTTCTGTTACATTTTAATTGTTGGCTGATATGTTTGTGGGAATATGTTGTGGTATTGTAATTACATTAATAATATTTGTGTTAATTGATAGTAATTATAAACAATTGTCATAGTTATGTAATTTTTAAAATTTCTGTTAAACTTAAGACATTTAGGCACTCATTACGATTGTGTGCAGACCGCCACCGACATGGTGTCTGGCACGTGGTGCATTGATGTTTAAAAACATCCCATTTTCTATTGCAGCTTGTACTGAGGCCCTTTTCTGGGCCCGAGCAGGAGCCGCAATTGAAAAAGGTTGCATCCTAATCTGGTGGGTGGGGCCGCCGACTACTTGTTGGCTGGTCCCTATCCTGCAACAATGGCGGTCAGACGCTCATCTAATCCCCATTGTAATGACACCCTTTATTTTTTTAATTAACATTTTTGATTTTGGGGAATTTAATAAAGTTGGTAAAATGTGAAGTACACTCTCTGAACTATACCAGTGAATGGAGTCAGAATGTTAATTTTGACCCCTTCTGAGTCTAACGCGGTCCCTACTGTTGCAACGACTCGGTCAGGAATAGCAAATTATACCCTTCCTGAGTCCAACGCTTTCCCTGCTGTTGCGCCGACTGCTGTGGTAATAGAAAATGCAACCTCTCCTGAGTCCAACGCTTTCCCTACTGTTGCACCTACTCAAAATGGAATAGTAAATTAAACCCCTCCTAAGTCTAACGCTTTTCCTACCGTTGCACTGACTGCTGTGGTAGTAGTAAATGTAACCTCTCCTGAGTGCAACGCTTTCCCCACTGTTGCACCCACTCGAGAGGGAA
Source organism: Triturus cristatus (assembly GCF_964204655.1). Classification (NCBI taxonomy): domain Eukaryota; kingdom Metazoa; phylum Chordata; class Amphibia; order Caudata; family Salamandridae; genus Triturus; species Triturus cristatus. Next base: position 969,206,684 of record NC_140593.1, on the reverse strand, counting down.
TCGTAAATTTAATCCCTCCTGAATCCAATGCTTTCCCTACTGTTGCACACACTAGAATGGGAATAGTAACTTTTTACCCTCCTGAGTCCAACACTTACCCTACTTTCGCATTGACTGGTGTGGGAATAGTAGATGTAACCTCCACTGAGTCCAACACTTTCCCTATTGTTGCACCTACTGGAGTGGGAATGGGGAATGCAACCCATCCTGAGTCCAACGCTTTTCCTACTGTTGCACCAACTGGTGTGGGATCAGTTATTGAACCTTTCCTGATTTCAACGCTTTCCCTACTGTTGCACCTACTTTAGTGGGAAAGGTTAATGTAACCCCTTCTGAGTACAACACTTTCCCTACTGTAGCACATACTGGAGAAGGAACAGTAAATGTTACCCTTCCTGAGTCCAACACTTTCCCTACTGTTGCACAGACTGGAGTAGGAATAGTAAATTTAGCCCCTCATGACTCTAAAGCTTTCCCCACATTTGCACACACTGGAGTGAAAATAGTTAATTGAACCTTTCCTGAGTCCAACGCTTTCCCTACTTTTGCACCTACTGCCATTATATTTTAGACGTTCCAAATAAGATAAAAGACATGGAGATACTGTACTGTGAGAACTTGCGTTGTTGGTTGAGTAGGGTATTAACCTGCTCAAGCAACAGCCAAAATCCCTGTCAGGGTGAATAACACAAGTCACCAAATTAACCTGTGCCTAAACCGCTGGTAGCTTAGCACAAAAGCAGTCAGGCTTAAGCAATGTGCAAAGTATTTAAACAGCACACAAACAGTACACAATAACAAATTTCAAATCAGTATAACCAAGGTTATGATTTTTGCAGTTTTTAGTAAAATCTAGGGCCTCAAAGATCAAAGCCCTAACGCAAGGTACCAGTTGGGCGAGACCGGGTGAAAGTTGAAAAATATGGCCGAACGCGATGGAGCGTAGGTCGGATACAAAAAGTAGATTGGTACAGGTGAGCGCTTACCTACGGACTTAGATGAAAAATAGAAACCAAATGTTCTGAGAATGTAAAGTCAGCGGGGCAAGGCTGCAGGCGATGTCCAAGGAGGGATCATCATTGTCGGGAAGTTGCTGGACGAAGTCACTGTGAAGATTTCTACATTCGAACATAATCTCTTTTTTGGAAGTCGAAATTCTCCAGCGGGACAAGACAGGAGGCTATATCTGACGAGAGTTCCACAAGGCTGAAGGCCACTTTGGCGAATGACCACTGAACAGGATTTGGTGCTGCGGAGAAGAATGTAGTGGAAGCTGCCGTGAAGGCAGGTCGACCAGTGATGCACCTTGGGCAGACAGACGAGCAGGTTGGTCCCGGTCTTCCCTCAGTCCTCAGAACAGTTTTTAGCCAAAAGATTTTTAGGTCCCAAGTTTTAGGGTTTAGATATCTGGGCACCTTTAGCACCACCACCAAGGTTCCAGGACTGGAGGGGCATCAACTGGGAGGTTAGGACTTACTTATGCTGGGTCCATGTGCGGGTTCAAGATTGAGAGAGCCTTTTCTGTCCCTGATGCTCTTATAAAGGAGGTCAGCAGACTAGCCCTTGAAGTCACTCTGGTAGTCCAGGGTTCAGATGAGGAAGCAGGGCTCCATGCAGCAAAGCAGCCCATTCAGGTGCAGCAAAGCAGTCTTGAGGAGTACTCTGCAGGCCACAGTTGCAGGCAGTACTCTGAAAGTACGTCCACAGGTCCAGAAAGTGAACTAAAGTGTGGGTCTGAGGGTCCTATTTTTATACCTGGTGCCTTCTTTGAAGTGGAAGTTTGTAGAGTATTTCCTTTGAAGTCCTTGAAGTTTTCCTAACTCCCCTGCCCTGGCTCCAAGCTGGCCACATGAATAATACAGTGGGTACATATCCTTTGAGTGAAGGCAGAGCATAGCCTATTCAGTTGCAAGAGGGGCTGTGCTCAGCTCCACCCCCTACCATACTGCCAGTTGTTGGCCCATTGAGGCATACCTAATCCCTCTATTGTATGACTGTCTGGGAGGAATAAAAAAAAGTCCAACATCACCCAGTCATGTGACCTAGGAAAGGCTGCAGACACCAAACAGCAAGGGCAGGAAAATGCCAACTTTCTAAAAGTGAACAATGAGAATTCCAGATGAGTGTCTAGAAATACCAAGTGCACTACGAAATGTCACTGTGAGCGTACTCAATGTTATCAAAAATTATTATCAAATATATCCAATGTTCGTGAATCAATAACAGTCCTCAATCCTTAGTTCACTGGATCACACTTTGAAAAACACATCTTCAAACCATGAAGTAAATGATGAGTTGCTTTTATTCTTGATTGTCGCAGAAAGTTTCACATTTGAATGAAAACCAAAAAATATCGCTTATGTTCAGCTTATAGAATTTCAAAAATACTACTTAGAGAAAGGGTCTGAGGGAAGAATATTTAAAGACCTGCCCACATTCTAATCCCCATAACTAGACTACACACACAAGAGAATTGGGGGTCTGATAACAGACAGCACAAAAGATAAAGAGGAAGGAAGTAGGTGTATAAAGCCAATCAGACCCGGACGTCCTTAGATCAGAGCGTGGATTACCATCAACCTTCCTCATTCACTGGGGTAGATAGTGAGAGCAGAGATACTCTCTTGATCGTATCTATCATCTGGTATCCAACTTCGGCAGAGGTATGTCTCTTGATCATAGAGACTGCCTCGCTAGTTAGAAGCTCTATTGCTCACTCGGGCTGATAAGTATAAAACAAACAAGACACGTGAAAAACTGTGGCATCCAAACAAAGTAAACGTGCAGTGCAAGAAGGACAGTGAAGTCTAAAAGAGGTTGTGTAGAGAGTACGATGTAATTCAATTAACTCCACACACCTAGATTTAAAAAAGTCTATCAAAGTTATAAGCAGTACCAACTAGTTGCTGCTAAATATGGGTCGACATGTTTCAGCCAACATGGAATATTGCCCATGGCTTTCTTCAGGACCTTAGTTCTTCGAAATTATGCTACTGCATTAGGTTAGTACACTTCCAGTACCGAGCAGGGTGGGAGGCCTCCCACCCTGCTCGGTACTTCCTGGGGCAACGACGGACAGAGCGGGCCTCCTTTACCTGAGCCAGGTTCCAGGGTAGGTGAGGTGCAATCCCAGGTCACGTGGGGTGATGCTTGCACCCTGTGACTCAGAGGATTAGGACACCTTGAGGTCGTATTCATTACAACCTTGTTTATTTGTTTATTCTCACACCTTTCTTATATTAGATATGTGTGGGCACGTTTCACTATTGGAAGTGTACTAACCTAATGCAGTAGCATAATTTCGAAGAACTAAGGTCCTGAAGAAAGCCGTGGGCAATATTCCCTGTTGGCTGAAACATGTCGACCCATATTTAGCAGCAACTAGTTGGTACTTGTTAGAAATGGGATTTCTGGTTGGCTGAGGCTTGCGCCAAAGCCAGGCAGAAACCACCACTCTAGTCAGGGCTGGGGAGTTACACGCCAAAGATAACCCCTGCTCACCCCCTTGGTAGCTTGGCACGAGCAGACAGGCTTATCCCTGAGGCGATGTGTAAAGCGTTTGCGCGCGCACCCAGCAACAACACCCAAGGCCCACCACAAAGGAAACTCCACACAAGGTATTCTATAAAAATAGCCTTTGTATTATACACAACACATTAGATAAAAACACACACTCTACAATGTGCCAACAGGCACGGGCAGAATTTACAAGGGATTATATATACAGGGGACAGGGCCACATGGACCACTGCCAGGAATTAGCACTTAGAACATAGCACAAATCACCAATAGTAAACGTAGAACACAACACAAAGTAACTGTAGAGCACAACCAGTCTCTACTGGCGCAATAATGACCTCAGCGTCATCACACTAGCATCAGGTATAAAACCTATCCTGCATCTATCACAGGGGCATAAATCACATTATGCAATTCTCATTGGTCTAACTCATTAGACCTAACCACCTAGGTATAACTATACTAGGGGCGCACATCGCACATCGCACAGGGAAGAACATTCTCCCTACCATCAACCTAAGCAGGTAAAACAACCTTCTAGGCAGAAATAACCACATTTAGAGGTATAAGACACAGGGTGCGCCAAACATACTATACACAGCACATTTCCTAGCACCAAAAGCATGAACACAGGGTGCGCAAAACATACTACACCGTACATTTCCTAGCACCAAAATCACATCAGAGTCCAGGTTGCGCCAGAACCTAAACGTAGCAGCTGCCCACTACTTGCTGGGCAGCTGGGGACAAGCCCAGGGCCTAAACTCTGCAGCTGGCACTAAGTGCTGCGCAGCTGGGGAAGGCAAATAGCGGCAGGGGGCTCTCATTAGCCCTTCAAAACAAACTGCGCCAATCCTTGGAGCCCTCTAGGCTCTAGAACAAACTGTGCCAAACGTGGGAGCCATCTGGCTCTGGGAATCATGTCCCCTGGAGCACACTGGCTCCTGAAAACAATAGGCCCCCATAGCGTTGGAGCGCAGGGGCGCCCTAAAACAAATATGTCCCCAACGTTGGAGTCCTCCTCGGGGACTCGAGAAACAAAATACCCCCGTTCGTTGGAGCCTTCACGGCTCTAAATACTCATGCTCCCTTTTCACCTGGGAGCCTCACGGGGCTCGGGAAACAACTTGCACCGGGGTGGGTCTTGGAAATACTTATGCCCCCATTGGGAGCGGCCCGCTATCAGATGGGGCCACCCCAGAACTCTACAACCCGTGCCTTCACCGGCACTCCCAACACCGGCGGAGTCCCGCCCCAGCCCTGCTTCACTTACCGGGCTTCAGGCAGGACTCCTCTTCGGGAGGCGGCGGCAGCACTTCTCATGCGGCGCGGGGCTTCCCTCGCAGATGGGAGCCCCGCGCTGTGCTCACAGTAAACCCGGGTCTCGGGCTTCCTCTCTTCGCCCGGTCCCTCTTCCGGGACCGGGACTTCTCTGGTGGAGCCTGCGAGGCTCCGGGGACAATGGCGGCGCTTCCGCTTCCGTCCCGCGGCCCCGCCCACAACCAGGCGGGCCGCGGACGGCAGCGGCGATTTTCAAAGGCGGCTCGGGCCGCGGCGGTGACTCCATCACGGCTCAGATGCGGGGTGGGCACCCGCAGATAAAGATGAAGCGAGGTGGGCTCTCGCTAGGAGCACAATCGCGGGGTGGGCACCCGCAATTTAGAAACAGGATGAAGCGGGGTGGGCTCCCGCTCGACCAGGCAAATGCGGGGGAATCCCTACACTGGGGATTCCCTCCCTCTACGGTGAGGTGCAGCCCGGTGCTGCGACGATCCAGCGCTTCCTCAAAGAAATAAAGCACCACAGCGCTCCCAGGGCGCTAAAAACGGCTGCCTGAAGTCTCTGTAAAGTCCTGGAGGCACAGAGAGATGGAGCAAAAAGCTCCCAGCAAAGAGGCCTTTAGAAAGTATGGGGCAATGGCAAAGAATGGTCCCAGAAGTCCTCCAGCGTCCAGGGCATCAGGGGCTGGGCAGGGCCCAGGGAGGCAAGCCTTCCCCTGAGCCCCAGCAGCAGCACGCCCCTGGCAGATTCAAGTACAGAACGAGAACATTTTGTAAGGGGACACAGCCCCTTTTTATACACCAAATCCCTTTGTTCTGGGTTCAGGGTGAGGGGGAAAACCAGTCGCAGCTGGTTGGGGAGCACCCTTGATGTGCTCAGCCCCTCACTCTATTGACTGGCAGGGCTAGGGTCGTCAGTCGCACCACAGGGGGCGGGGCCAGCATTGTGTGGGGAAAAGCCCTGCCCTATTCAGGTCCAAGGTGCACTCCTCCCCAGCCATCAGCATGCTAATCTCACACTCACCACTGGGGCAGACCCAACCAGACTCCTGGAGCCAGGCTCACCAGCCAGCTCCAGCCAATCACACGCCAGACACACTGCACACAGAAGTGCCCACTTCTAGAAGTGGCACTTCCACACTAGGTACATGCACGCCACACACATCATCGCGCAGCATTCAATCCCACGAGTCCGTACATACCAAACTCGGGCCTGCACACCCCACGCATCAGGAACTACTAGGGACACATACATTCCCCATGCATTCCTATGGGAGGGCAGGCCTATCTCACCACATGCACTCAGAGCGCGCACGCACTTTACCCTGGGACACAGGGAAAGTGCGCAGAAACCAAAAATCACCACACCAAGTCACCAATAAAAAGCAAAAAGTTCAGGGGTGAACCTGCCAGAAGGGCCAAGTCCAACACAACCCCCTTCCAGCCAAAACGCAGGGCAGACCAATCACCACCGTGATGGTCTTCCCTGCTTGGGGCGATAGAACACGGACGCAGGCCCGCACTGCAGGGACACTCTCAGGTTCTACGCCATTCTCAATCAACATGGTTCTATCTGAAAAAAAACAACCGAAAAGAACTCAGGCCCAACTAGGCTACCCCACTGGTACTACCTAGTTGTCCACGGCCAGGACCAGGCCCTAGACCACCCAGATACCACTGGTCCTTGCCAAACCCAGAGTGGGGGGTAGTAACCCCTGGCATACAAGCCATTCTCCACTCTCCCTCTCAGTGTAGTTCCCAACTACCACTGATCCTTCAACCTAGGGTCCGCACCCTCAGGCTGACCAAAGGTCACGGGCAAGAATGCCCCACCCTACCTCTACTTCTGGGGTTCCGCACCCTCCCAGGGAAGCACCCACCAGAACACAACTCTCCCACCAGTTCAGGACCTCTCTCCACCAACTGGTCTACCACCTGGGATCCAAGGGGTCAGAGGCGAGGACTCCCTCCCTCTGCACCCCCTTCCACTGTAGAGCAGGGTCTCTTCACCTAAGATGAGCCCCACCTGCCCTCAGGACTACAGCTGCCCTTACGTCCAGATCCGGAAACACCGACTACTGGCTCCCCAACCGAGGGACGTACCCTTTGGTCAGATGCCTGGCGAACCAGGACTTAACGAGGGTGACACATACCTAATGGGTCGTGTGACAGTCTGCCTGGCGCTGATCTCACCTGTCCATCTGACAGTGCGTGCAGACCCCCCAGGACAGAAGTGGCGACACCACGGTCACTCAGTGGCGACACAGCCCTCCCGGCTGGTCCCTGACCTACTGGTTCCCACTGGGGAATCCCTCCCCCTCTCACCCCTCCCTCTGGACTTCTGCACCCTCCCAACTGGAGCGGTACCGCCAGACACCAGGACTACTGGAGGTCTGATTACAGGCGCTCCACGTCCTCTAGACACTGGGAGATCCTCCTCAAATGACCTATTGGTACAGCCTAGGCCCCCGACCTGATGTTCCCTAAAGAAACCATCCAGGCCCTGACACTGGGTTTCGGGCACCTGGAGACACACAGTCCCACCCACTCCTTCTCCGCAGAGACAGGCCGTGAGCCCCTACACCGAGACCTAGCTGGGCTACTCTGAACCTCTTCCACCACGCTGGGCTGGAAGACACCTCAGCCACTACTTTTGGAATCACTCCCCAATGCAAGTTCCCTATCCCAGAGAACTCACACCCAATCAACCAGCAAGCTCCTTATTTCAGAGAACTCACACCCTTCATCCACATACACACACCCCCCAGACTAGTAAGACAGTTTCTACCGCCCCTGATTTCTCAACCTGACCACCAAGTGACACAGGTACTATTACTCTGGGAACTGGGAATGGGACATTCACATTCATCCAGCGCATTACACATTCATCCCCAAACCCCTCCCAAGACTGGTAAGACAGTTTCTACCGCCCCTGATTTCTCAACCTGACCACCACGTGACACAGGTACCACTACCCCGGGAACTGGGAATGGGAATACATGCACTGGACACACATCTGCTGCCACCACTGGATCCCACCCTCTGGTGAATCCAGAAAACACAATGCACTTAGGGGGATGATCTACCCTCCCGAGCTAGGGACACCTAACTCACAGTGCACAAGGACCACATTTCCAAAGAAATGACATTTAAAAGCAAACTTTAAAACAATAATCCCTATACCATGTGATTTATCTAAATGCAGAGTTTTGTAGTGCGGCCAGTTGCTGCTGCGGTACAGCGCAAACGCAAGTCCAAATCCCACCGCTGATCACCAATGTTAGAAATGGGATTTCTGGTTGGCTGAGGCTTGCGCCAAAGCCAGGCAGAAACCACCACTCTAGTCAGGGCTGGGGAGTTACACGCCAAAGATAACCCCTGCTCACCCCCTTGGTAGCTTGGCACGAGCAGACAGGCTTATCCCTGAGGCGATGTGTAAAGCGTTTGCGCGCGCACCCAGCAACAACACCCAAGGCCCACCACAAAGGAAACTCCACACAAGGTATTCTATAAAAATAGCCTTTGTATTATACACAACACATTAGATAAAAACACACACTCTACAATGTGCCAACAGGCACGGGCAGAATTTACAAGGGATTATATATACAGGGGACAGGGCCACATGGACCACTGCCAGGAATTAGCACTTAGAACATAGCACAAATCACCAATAGTAAACGTAGAACACAACACAAAGTAACTGTAGAGCACAACCAGTCTCTACTGGCGCAATAATGACCTCAGCGTCATCACACTAGCATCAGGTATAAAACCTATCCTGCATCTATCACAGGGGCATAAATCACATTATGCAATTCTCATTGGTCTGACTCATTAGACCTAACCACCTAGGTATAACTATACTAGGGGCGCACATCGCACAGGGAAGTACATTCTCCCTACCATCAACCTAAGCAGGTAAAACAACCTTCTAGGCAGAAATAACCACATTTAGAGGTATAAGACACAGGGTGCGCCAAACATACTATACACAGCACATTTCCTAGCACCAAAAGCATGAACACAGGGTGCGCAAAACATACTACACCGTACATTTCCTAGCACCAAAATCACATCAGAGTCCAGGTTGCGCCAGAACCTAAACGTAGCAGCTGCCCACTACTTGCTGGGCAGCTGGGGACAAGCACAGGGCCTAAACGCTGCAGCTGGCACTAAGTGCTGCGCAGCTGGGGAAGGCAAATAGCGGCAGGGGGCTCTCATTAGCCCTTCAAAACAAACTGCGCCAATCCTTGGAGCCCTCTAGGCTCTAGAACAAACTGTGCCAAACGTGGGAGCCATCTGGCTCTGGGAATCATGTCCCCTGGAGCACACTGGCTCCTGAAAACAATAGGCCCCCATAGCGTTGGAGCGCAGGGGCGCCCTAAAACAAATATGTCCCCAACGTTGGAGTCCTCCTCGGGGACTCGAGAAACAAAATACCCCCGTTCGTTGGAGCCTTCACGGCTCTAAATACTCATGCTCCCTTTTCACCTGGGAGCCTCATGGGGCTCGGGAAACAACTTGCACCGGGGTGGGTCTTGGAAATACTTATGCCCCCATTGGGAGCGGCCCGCTATCAGATGGGGCCGCCCCAGAACTCTACAACCCGTGCCTTCACCGGCACTCCCAACACCGGCGGAGTCCCGCCCCAGCCCTGCTTCACTTACCGGGCTTCAGGCAGGACTCCTCTTCGGGAGGCGGCGGCAGCACTTCTCATGCGGCGCGGGGCTTCCCTCGCAGATGGGAGCCCCACGCTGTGCTCACAGTAAACCCGGGTCTCGGGCTTCCTCTCTTCGCCCGGTCCCTCTTCCGGGACCGGGACTTCTCTGGTGGAGCCTGCGAGGCTCCGGGGACAATGGCGGCGCTTCCGCTTCCGTCCCGCGGCCCCGCCCACAACCAGGCGGGCCGCGGACGGCAGCGGCGATTTTCAAAGGCGGCTCGGGCCGCGGCGGTGACTCCATCACGGCTCAGATGCGGGGTGGGCACCCGCAGATAAAGATGAAGCGAGGTGGGCTCTCGCTAGGAGCACAATCGCGGGGTGGGCACCCGCAATTTAGAAACAGGATGAAGCGGGGTGGGCTCCCGCTCGACCAGGCAAATGCGGGGGAATCCCTACACTGGGGATTCCCTCCCTCTACGGTGAGGTGCAGCCCGGTGCTGCGACGATCCAGCGCTTCCTCAAAGAAATAAAGCACCACAGCGCTCCCAGGGCGCTAAAAACGGCTGCCTGAAGTCTCTGTAAAGTCCTGGAGGCACAGAGAGATGGAGCAAAAAGCTCCCAGCAAAGAGGCCTTTAGAAAGTATGGGGCCATGGCAAAGAATGGTCCCAGAAGTCCTCCAGCGTCCAGGGCATCAGGGGCTGGGCAGGGCCCAGGGAGGCAAGCCTTCCCCTGAGCCCCAGCAGCAGCACGCCCCTGGCAGATTCAAGTACAGAACGAGAACATTTTGTAAGGGGACACAGCCCCTTTTTATACACCAAATCCCTTTGTTCTGGGTTCAGGGTGAGGGGGAAAACCAGTCGCAGCTGGTTGGGGAGCACCCTTGATGTGCTCAGCCCCTCACTCTATTCCCTGGCAGGGCTAGGGTCGTCAGTCGCACCACAGGGGGCGGGGCCAGCATTGTGTGGGGAAAAGCCCTGCCCTATTCAGGTCCAAGGTGCACTCCTCCCCAGCCATCAGCATGCTAATCTCACACTCACCACTGGGGCAGACCCAACCAGACTCCTGGAGCCAGGCTCACCAGCCAGCTCCAGCCAATCACACGCCAGACACACTGCACACAGAAGTGCCCACTTCTAGAAGTGGCACTTCCACACTAGGTACATGCACGCCGCACACATCATCGCGCAGCATTCAATCCCACGAGTCCGTACATACCAAACTCGGGCCTGCACACCCCACGCATCAGGAACTACTAGGGACACATACATTCCCCATGCATTCCTATGGGAGGGCAGGCCTATCTTACCACATGCACTCAGAGCGCGCACGCACTTTACCCTGGGACACAGGGAAAGTGCGCAGAAACCAAAAATCACCACACCAAGTCACCAATAAAAAGCAAAAAGTTCAGGGGTGAACCTGCCAGAAGGGCCAAGTCCAACAGTACTGCTTATAACTTTGATACACTTTTTTAAATCTAGGTGTGTGGAGTGAATTGAATTACATCGTACTCTCTACACAACCTCTTTTAGACTTCACTGTCCTTCTTGCACTGCACGTTTACTTTGTTTGGATGCCACAGTTTTTCACGTGTCTTGTTTGTTTTATACTTATCAGCCCGAGTGAGCAATAGAGCTTCTAACTAGCGAGGCAGTCTCTATGATCAAGAGACATACCTCTGCCGAAGTTGGATACCAGATGATAGATACGATCAAGAGAGTATCTCTGCTCTCACTATCTACCCCAGTGAATGAGGAAGGTTGATGGTAATCCACGCTCTGCTCTAAGGACGTCCGGGTCTGATTGGCTTTATACACCTACTTCCTTCCTCTTTATCTTTTGTGCTGTCTGTTATCAGACCCCCAATTCTCTTGTGTGTGTGCAGCTTATAGAATTCACAGTCTTCGAAAATCCCAATGCATTTCGGGCTTTAAACATGAGCCCTTTGTCAGGGGAATCTGCAAGTATATGAATAAACTGAGTATATTCACCATTATACAACAACGTAAAGTTAAGCATCAAATGGATTCACAAGAGAACGGATAGAACTGGTCACCCAATCCGATGTGTATACCTTCATGAAAGATGCGTGAATTTAAAAAAATGCCTGAATTTAAAAAAAGGGCGTGAATTTAAAAAAATGCGGGAATTGAAAAAGAAAACAAAGAGGTGGAGAAAAAGTACCCAAAAGTGTGACCCAATCGTGACAAGAACCAACAGAAATAGTGAAACTAATGCCTCCACGTGCCAAAATAAACGATCAAATGATAACATGAGTGGGTTAAAGCAATGAAGCTAATCATACCTCCAGGCGCTAGAGTAAAAACACTCGAAGCCCGTATAATAACCAGCGAGTGTTTGTAAAGATGTAAATGATATTGCGTAGAAGTTAAAAATCAACGGTATGCCCGCCACTGTAAAAAAAGGGGAGGCCAATGTGTCAATGTTTAAAGATATAAGCATTACAACAATTTTAAATTCACGCATTTTTTTAAATTCACGCCCTTTTTTTAAATTCACACATTTTTTTAAATTCACGCATCTTTCATGAAGGTATACACATCGGATTGGGTGACCAGTTCTATCCGTTCTCTTGTGAATCGATTTGACGCTTAACTATACGTTGTTGTATAATGGTGATTATACTCAGTTTATTCATATACCTGCAGATTCCCCTGACGAAGGGCTCATGTTTAAAGCCCGAAATGCATTGGGATTTTTGAAGACTGTGAATTCTATAAGCTGAACATAAGCGATATTTTTTGGTTTTCATTCAAATGTGAAACTTTCTGCGACCATCAAGAATACAAGCAGATCATCATTTACTTCATGGTTTGAAGATGTGTTTTTCAAAGTGTGATCCAGTGAACAAAGGATTGAGGACTGTTATTGATTCACGGACATTAGATATATTTGATAATAATTTTTGATAACATTGAGTACGCTCCATTAGAACAGTGATACGGACCGTACACACGCAATGAATGCGGGGTACGGTGCGTACCACACGTACCCCTACGGTACAGTAGAACAGTGATACGGACCGTACACACGCAATGAATGCGTGTGTACGGTGCGTGTCACATGTACCCCTATGGCACAGTAGAACTGTGACATGGACCGTACACACGCAATGAATGCGTGGGTACGGTGCATTTCACACGTACCCCTACGGCACCATTAGAACAGTGATACAGACCATACACACGCAAAGAATGCGTGGGTACGGTGCGTACCACATGTACCCCTACGGCACAGTAGAAGAGTGATGCAGACCATACACACGCAATGAATGCGTGGGTACGGTGCGTTTCACATGTACCCCTACGGCACCATTAGAACAGTGATACGGACCGTACACACGCAATGAATGCGTGGGTATGGTGCGTACCACACGTACCCCTACGGCACAGTAGAACAGTGATACGGACCATACACACGTAATGAATGCGTGGGTACGGTGCGTGTCACACATACCCCTACGGCACCATTAGAACAGTGATACGGACCGTACACATGCAATGAATGCGTGGGTACGGTGCGTACCACATGTACCCCTACGGCACAGTAGAACTGTGATACGGACCATACACACGCAATGAATGCGTGGGTACGGTGCGTTTCACACGTACCCCTACGGCACCATTAGAACAGTGATACGGACCGTACCCACGCAATGAATGCCACACGTACCCCTATGGCACAGTAGAACAGTGATACGGACCATATACACACAATGAATGTGTGGGTACGGTACGTACCACACGTACCCCTACAGCACAGTAGAACAGTGATACGGACCATACACATGCAATGAATGCGTGGGTACGGTGCGTACCACACGTACCCCTATGGCACAGTAGAACTGTGATACGGACCGTACACACACAATGAATACATGGGTACGGTGCATGTCACACGTACCCCTACGGCACCATTAGAACAGTGATACGGACCGTACACACGCAATGAATGCGTGGGTACGGTGCGTACCACACATACCCCTACGGCACAGTAGAACTGTGATACGGACCGTACACACGCAATGAATGCGTGGGTACGGTGCGTGTCACACATACCCCATTACGGCACCAGTACATTTGGGATACGAGGCGTACACACGCCAGGAATGTGAGCTTAGAGGACTGGCCCAGAATGTTACCTTCATATTGGTGTGTGTGTACGTCCAGGCCAGCAGTGTACTGCTCCAAGGAGGTGCGTGGGTGGGTGCAGAGGACTCCCAGCAGTGGCCTGCAATATGAGGGGTGGGTGCATATGACTCCCAGCAGTGGCCTGCAATATGAGGGGTGGGTGCATATGACTCCTAGCAGTGTCCAGACATATGAGGGTGAGTGCATATGACTCCTAGCAGTGTCCAGACATATGTGGGGTGGGTGCATATGACTCCTAGTAGTGGACAGAGATATGAGGGGTGGGTGCATATAACTACCAGCAGTGGCCTGCAATATGAGGGGTGGGTGCATATGACTCCTAGCAGTGTCCAGACATATGAGGGGTGGGTGCATATGACTCCTAGCAGTGGACAGAGATATGAGGGGTGGGTGCATATGACTACCAGCAGTGGTCTGCAATATGAGGGGTGGGTGCATATGACTCCTAGCAGTGTCCAGACATATGAGGGGTGGGTGCATATGACTCCTAGCAGTGGCCTGCAATATGAGGGGTGGGTGCATATGACTCCTAGCAGTGGCCTGCAATATGAGGGGTGGGTGCATATGACTCCTAGCAGTGGACAGAGATATGAGGGGTGGATGCATATGACTCCTAGCAGTGGGCAGAGATATGAGGGGTGGGTGCATATGACTCCCAGCAGTGGACAGAGATATGAGGGGTGGGTGCATATGACTACCAGCAGTGTCCAGAAATATGAAGGGTGGGTGCATATGACTACCAGCAGTGTCCAGAAATATGAGGGGTGGGTGCATATGACTACCAGCAGTGGCCTGCAATATGAGGGGTGGGTGCATATTACTCCCAGCAGTGGCCTGCAATATGAGGGGTGGGTGCAAATGACTCCTAGCAGTGTCCAGACATATATTGGGTGGGTGGATGTGCCTCCTAGCAGTGTCCAGACATATGAGGGGTGGGTGCATATGACTCCTAGCAGTGGACAGAGATATGAGGGGTGGGTGCATATGACTACCAGCAGTGGCCTGCAATATGAGGGGTGGGTGCATATGACTCCTAGCAGTGTCCAGACATATGAGGGGTGGGTGCATATGACTCCTAGCAGTGGCCTGCAATATGAGGGGTGGGTGCATATGACTCCCAGCAGTGGCCTGCAATATGAGGGGTGAGTGCATATGACTCCTAGCAGTGTCCAGACATATGAGGGGTGGGTGCATATGACTCCTAGCAGTGTCCAGACATATGAGGGGTGGGTGCATATGACTCCTAGCAGTGGACAGAGATATGAGGGGTGGGTGCATATGACTCCCAGCAGTGGCCTGCAATATGAGGGGTGGGTGCATATGACTACCAGCAGTGTCCAGAAATATGAGTGGTGGGTGCATATGACTACCAGCAGTTGCCTGCAATTTGAGGGGTGGGTGCATATGACTCCCAGCGGTGGCCTGCAATATGAGGGGTGGGTGCATATGACTCCTA
Source organism: Triturus cristatus (assembly GCF_964204655.1). Classification (NCBI taxonomy): domain Eukaryota; kingdom Metazoa; phylum Chordata; class Amphibia; order Caudata; family Salamandridae; genus Triturus; species Triturus cristatus. The sequence goes on along the minus strand of NC_140593.1, from coordinate 969,191,593 downwards.
GCAGTGGACAGAGATATGAGGGGTGGGTGCATATGACTATCAGCAGTGTCCAGAAATATGAGGGGTGGGTGCATATAACTACCAGCAGTGGCCTGCAATATGAGGGGTGGGTGCATATTACTCCCAGCAGTGGCCTGCAATATGAGGGGTGGGTGCATATGACTCCTAGCTGTGGACAGAGATATGAGGGGTGGGTGTATATGACTCCCAGCAGTGTCCAGACATATGAGGGGTGGGTGCAGAGGACTCCCAGCAGTGGACAGAGATATGGGGGGTGTACATTATCATCAGATGACCACACCTACATGGTGGTATGGACGCATCCCTAACTTTGGACTATGATTTTAGTGCTATTACAACACATCACTGACAGCAGGGTCCCACTCCCAGGACGATGGATGTCTGTCACACACTGCATGACACACCACATGTGGGTGTGAGGACATATAACACATGCATACCCACCCATGGCTGATGCAGCACAATACACACCCTGATTTCATGTCAACAGACTGTATTGTCATGTAACTGCATACAAAACTAAGATAGCCAAAGTGAACACACACTGTCACGCAAATCCCAGGAGTGTTAGGAATGTACAGGTGCTGGTCCAGCCACCAAGATGTTGTCTCTCCTGGAAGGAATAGGGTTCAATTCCACCAGATACAATGCCCACAATTGTGAGTCAGGTGCCCAAATACCCTGCATAACAAGTACCATTTGTGTGGTAGGCCGTGATTACACACATGCATAGTGCTGAAAAGGGCCAATTTGTCCCTGAAGGCATTCCTACATACCCAAAACACAAGTACAGTGACTAGCAAGGATGGGACAGACGATTCAGCAGGAGACATCGGTGAGCAGGCATGGCCATTGTTGAAGGGATCCGTCACCAACAAAGCAAAGGTGGACACAGGTCAGCACAACAATTGTGCAACTGTTTGCAGGGAAGATGTCAGGTGCCACAGAGGAAGGAACACTCCTTGGGACAATGTCTCCAAACTAAATGAACACACACTACCAATGATTCTTTGCAGAGACATTGTGATGGCACACAGATACCATGGTCCACCTCATGACCATCATACAAAAACATTTCTCAGAACCCTAACACATTACCAGAACACCAACTCCCGGAGCCTCATCACCAACATCAAGTACCTGAAATGCAATAGTGTTGAAAGTAAAATAAAAGGCTTTATTCAGCACCAACAATAAATACATTTAAAAGATATTATGTACAAAGGCCAATGGCAAGTCCATTTCTCAAGTCCAAGGGTGGACGTAGGGGACTGCGTCCACCCCTACCTTGCCTTCACTAAGGAACCTCAAGGTTCGTCGATCGGGGGGGCATCATCTGTGGCAGGACCAGGCACTGCAGGGACATGAGGGGGAGGGGTAGGTGTGGTGGGTGCAGGGGTGGACGCCTTACTTGGGGGTGTGTGCCCGTGACTGTCTGGGTGTGCATTGGGCAGGCATGGGAGAGGGCAGTGTGGATGGGTCTGGGGTAGGGGGGGACGGTGCACTGCAGGAGAGAAACTGCTGCCGTCAGGTAAGAGTCCATGGACCGCAGAAACCTGCGTTGGTCAGACATCGTTGCTGACATGCCCTCCATGAACGACACCATGTGTGTGAGCAGTTTAGTGTGTCCATGGAGGACAGTCAGCACCGATGCCTGCCCAACCTGCAACTGCCGCAGTATATCCACAGACTCTTCACTGAGGGCAGCAGGGGTGACAGGGGCAGGGGGTGCGGTGCCTGGGCCGAAGGAGACATGTTGGGACTCTGCACGGACAGAAGGGGCGGGAGCAACTGGGAGGGCGGAGATGGTAATGGAGGAGGCGGGGACAGATGTGGGGATGCTGCCAGTTGGTTTTGCAGCCTCCGCCTCCTCAGGGAGGTCAGCCTCAGACCCGTCGGCATCGTAGCTGCTCTCGCCTCCAGACAGGTCCTCCGACTGACTCCCCTCGCCCTCCGTGCCACTGGCTCCTTCTAACTCCACACCACTGGTGGCACTGTTGATGGGTCCCTCCTCCAGGTCCATGCAGGTGTCTCCCTCGGTTGCGGATGATGATGCTGTGGGCAAGGAGAAGAAATCGAAATGCATCAGTCACCTGTATACATCTGACACATGAGCACAAGAACAATTGGTCACAGTGCATATCAGGCAATGCATCATGAGTGACAGCTAGATAACTCCGCACATATGTAAGCCCTGTACTGCCCAGTTGGTAGACCCACTATGCCACTTGGACACCAGGAAAAAAAGAACACAAAAGGCCACAACTTGAACGAGAAATACACTGAGAAGCTAGTGTCTGTGAACCGGTGAGCACAACAATACAATAAAGTCATGCCACCTCTTGCTTAACCTGTAAGAAACAGTAGTGGTGCACCCAATGTAAACTGACACACCTCAATACTCAAGGTGTCACCACACTCAGAGACCTGTAAGTACTTTGGAACACAAAACGAAGAAATGTTGCTACCTTGGGACTCACAATACTTTACACAATCTACATGTTTTGAATGTGCCAATTCACCATTTCGTGAAAAGAACACTCATGTGCCTGCATGAAATATGTCGCACAAGGCAGTGCACACAAAAGTACATTTACACTGTCATTGAAGAAGCTGCCACCTTTTCTAAGAAGCCACTGTTAGAAATTAATGGTGTTGCAGAAAGTACATATAGATGGGCCCACGGAGGTCTTGATGTCTTGAGACTCGTCAGTTTGTATCACCAACAACAAAGGAGTCTCACAAAATCAAGAGCACTGTGGGAACATGTATATGGAGAATCTGCAACACCATTTAATTCTAACAGTGGGTTCTTAGAAAATGTGCCAGTGTGTTCCATGAAAGTGGAATGTCGTTTGGTGTGCACTTCCTTGGGTGACTTTTTTCATGCAGGCACATCAGTGTTCTTAACACAAATCATCAAATTTCCACTTTTAAAACATGAAGAACTGTTGACAAGTGCTGTGAGTGCCAAGGTACAAACTTTTAAGAGTAACAACTTGAATTATGTCAGTTGTCACATGGCCGTCCGTCACCTGATTACACAGTTGGCCCCACATATGACCTACTGCCTGTCATCTTGAGTGGCACACATGTCCACACCCAGGACAATGCATAAGCTAATGGGCCTGCAATTGGGTAGAAAAAAAGCCTAGCTGTACTGTGGGGATACCCTCATGGCAAGCCAGAATGTATACACAGATGTCAGCACACAAAGTCCAAACAGCGTTGCTAAAAATTTATGAGCAAGAATCATGTTTTTAAAAAACTGACACAGGCAAATTAAGCACTGGCCAGCATCACAGGGGCACTGCACAGTGATTCTTTGTACAGCCGTCTCACACACAAGTCAGACCTGGCAATGAAAAATCAGGGTTGCACATGTATGCCTCTCTCGCACACCCCACCCCATGCCTGACACCTCTTATTCAGGGTTACAATAACTGTGCTGGAAAAATAGCTTCATTTACACAACATCACCTCATGGGGCTGGCAACACATATTTGTGACAAACAACCATCAACAGATTGTTGTGAATAGCCACACAGGCACTGCCCAGTGTGTGTATGCACAAGCAAAATGGTGCATCCCTGTCCAGTGGACACATGTAGCACACATTTGCAAAATACTAACTAGGCCAGGGAACAATGCCACAGAGGTAGACCTATGCTGAACACACAGAGAATGTGCACAGCGTTGGATGACACACATGATTAGGAGGCCAGGGTGTCTCAGGGGACTGTAGTGGGCATACTGCTCCGTGGTCCTGGAATGAGCTGACTGTACCATGTTCAACCGTCATGGCAATATGCATATCTCCCACTCATGCACATCATGTCTGAGGCCACAACATTGGTCATGCATGCTGCAAGGGTGTTCAGTTGAAAGCTCACACTCCTATGTTGAGAATCATCATCAGTGCCAACAAATATGAACCCCCAACATAGTGAACAGGTCATGGCACAGGCAAGGTACCAATACAAGTCACAGACCACCCTCCCACATGATGCCGAAAGCAATGAGCACTTAGATTTACTGGCACCCTAGATGACCATGTGCAAATGTGATTACACACAGACCAGGGGACACATGCCAAGGAGGGGAAGGGATGAAAAAGAGCACCAGGTGACATTGGGGAACAGAAAATGCACGGCGCATATTAACTCTGGGAGTGTATCCAGGCTACAGAGCACTTCCAAAAGCTGGCGACACATAACACGACAAACAGCCATGTACCTACCCCCTCCTTGCTGCAGTCTCTCCTGTAACTGCCTATCGAGCTCAGGGAATACCACCGCCAGGACACGTTTCATGTGGGGGGTCAGGAGTCGGCGGCCACCGAGGGGGCGAGGACTGTCGAGCCCCAGCTGGACCCGGGCGATCCGCCGGGTCCAGCACCGGATGTCCTGCCACCTCTTGCGGACCTGTGGCAGTTGCCGACTACGCTCCTCCTCAGATCTCACGGCCCTGACGATGTCTTTCCAGATCACGCCCTTCTCGTAGGCAGTTACCTGTCAGGATGACAAAGTGACACAACATCAATACACCTGCTCCATTGTCCAGAGAAACACATTTGAACATCATTGAAATGTTGAACAGGGCATAGGATGCAGACTGGAATTACATCATACACAATAAGAAATTGGCCTGTGTGCAAGCCCCAATGCACTACATGGCATTGAAAGTCAACAGTTTGGCATGAGGGGTGCAATACACTCACTGATCATGCCACACACTGTGCAGCACATGTAACAGCAGGCTGAAGGCCAGCACGTGCCAAGCAGTCACATGTCCCACTCCACTGACGCACCATCAGCATACTAGACAGACACACCCAAGCACAGATCACTCGCCTGTCATTGACAACAGCGGATACAACCCTTACTCTGCACATGTGCCACTTGCCAGTGGGGTGTCACAGGTGTCATGCTAGCTCTGCAAGTCAGACACACAGCACGGCTTACTTGTCACATCAGATGGGTTGATCTGTTGCCTCCTCCATGCAGCTGTGGTGCAACACTTCACATAGACACTCACCCACATGACAAGGAACATTCACACACATCACTGTCCATGAGGTCGTACACATCATTTGGACACTCTCACCACAGGGCCACTCAACTCATACACATCTGTGGATACAGTCACCTGTCACACCGGGGGGACCACTGAATCACCTCAGGACAATAGGGAAAAAAAACACCAAGGATTTGCCAGGCTGAAAGTGTCATGCACTATGCAGTGAAAGTCATAGTAAGCACAATGCAAGTGAGGAGTGCCCACAGGAACTACATCATGCTCTGCATGAGAGACATCAGCATGTCTCCCCCCTGGGCCCCACTCTAAACAACATTGCATGTCTGTCCCACCTGGACAGAATATTGACAGTCACACAACAGGTGCATAGGCAAAGTTAGTGGACTCAGCACTCACCTGCTCCCCTGGTCTCCCATACAGCTTGGTGTACTGTGGGAGGAGGACGTCCAGCAAGGCTTCATTCTCCTCCTGGGTGAATGGCTGGGCCATCTCCACAGTATGTGACATGGTCCAGAGGAAGCAGAGACAGCAGCAGTGTGGTCGACTGGAAAGTTGTGCAGGTAAGTGCCCTCTGATGGGTTCTGGCTGCCTTATATCTGTCTTGCTGAGGGGCATTCATTTAGAGGAGTACATAGTGATTGGTCAGACTCATTCGCATCCTACGTTTACTCCAATCCCTTTAAACATACACCAATGACTTTAAACATACACCAGTGACAGCATTCCCATTGTTCAAATTTTGAGCATCATGTCAAGTCAACAACCACTTTGCAACATTGTATTTTGGGGCCAACTGACTGTTCCAGGACACATGATCGACACTTTTCAACTGAAAACTCTGTCTCCATGACAACCAGCATGCATTTAGGGCCTAATACTTGTCCCTTATGTGTCCCCTATGTAATTTTGAAATCCACACACAGGTACAGTGCGTTTCACACGTACCCCTACGGCACAAGTACAATGGTGAAACGAAGCGTACACACGCGATGATAGCGGGTGTACGGTGCGTTTCACACGTACCCCTACGGCACAAGTACAATGGTGAAACGAAGCGTACACACGCGATGATAGCGGGTGTACGGTACATTTTACACGTACCCCTACGGCACAAGTACAATGGTGAAATGAAGCGTACACACGCGATGATAGCGGGTCGATGGTGCGTTTCACACGTATGGGTACGCACTAGTAGTACAGTGCATTTGACACCTACGGGTACGCACTAGTTCACACGTACGGGTACGCACTAGTAGTACAGTGCGTTAGACACCTACGGGTACTCACTAGTAGTACAGTGCGTTAGACACCTACGGATACGCACTAGTTCACACGTACGGGTACGCACTAGTAGTACAGTGCGTTAGACACCTACAGGTACGCACTAGTTGTACAGTGCGTTAGACACCTACGGGTTCGCACTAGTTCACACATACGGGTACGCACTAGTAGTACAGTGCGTTTGACACGTACGGGTACGCACTAGTTCACATGTACGGGTACGCACTAGTAGTACAGTGCGTTAGACACCTACGGGTACGTACTAGTAGTACAGTGCGTTAGACACCTATGAGTACGCACTAGTTCACACGTACGGGTACGCACTAGTAGTACAGTGCATTAGACACCTACGGGTACGCACTAGTTCACACGTACGGGTACGCACTAGTAGTACAGTGCATTAGACACCTAGGGGTACGCATTTCACACGCTTACAATGGTAATACAGGCACACACATGCCAGGAATGGAGGGCTACGAGTCGCACAAGAATGTTCATCAAGTACTTGTCATTGCATACTGTTATTTGCAGGCCCTAGGTGTGGCACCCAGTGATATTGCACAGGTCATCTCATCTAGTTGCACAATTGATGTGTGATGACCTGTGGACACATGTCATGTGTGATGGGGCACACATCACCTTGACACTTACCACATCTGTGTCTGTAGTCCAACTGTGTCATGCACAGCAGCAGTGGGATGGCACGGTCATCACCACCCGCACCTGTCTCCTGATGCCAGGGACAGGGACACTCAATCAACTGACATGTCACGATCTGCGTGCCCCTTTGTGACTATGTCAGGTGTGTGTCATGTGTTCCCATGAGCTTGATGTCAGTGTTCCGTCAACTGCATCTGCTGTTGGTGCATCCAACATGGGTCTGTGTGGAGATGGGCATGGGACACATCTACGCACACCATGCCACATGTGGATTCCCACCACTGTAGGGTCTATGTGCATCGGACATCATATTTTCCCAGTCATACATGTCTGCGTTGTCTCAATGGCTGTGTCTTTCTCTTGTCACGTGTACCCCTTCATCGCAATGTGTTTGATATGTACATTTGCCATTCCTTGTGACCTGTGTGTGTGCCTTGCAGTCAGCTGTGTGGATGAGATGACATCCTTCCTATGCAGCTATGTGGTTGTGTGTCACTCCAGTGATATCTGTGGCTCTTCACTCAGACTGGCCACCAACTCATTTCAGGGCATGTCATGTAGACTTGACAATCAACAGGTGTATCTGGCTTTTTGTAGGAGTGCCAGCAAGCTGGCATATGTGTCCTGTATGTATTGCACACACCCAACTCCATAGTTACCTGATGTGTATTAGCAGTGTAGCATGTGCTATGTTCATTGACATTGATATTGGCAGACTCTCAATCTTCATTCTTACAAACAATGTCTTGCAGGGCACCGCCTGTCCCAAGACCAATGCCAGACTTGGGTGCCATGAGGGAACGTGCCTGCATCCGACGTTACAGATTCACTCAACAGTTGATTGAGGACTTGACCGACAGGCTAGCACCACACCTCCAACCGCGACACAGGTATCCTACTGCACTGACCCCAAAGATGAAGGTGATGGCAGCCCTACATTTTTTTGCCACAGGTACGTTTCAATTCACCATAGCTGATGTTGGTGGCATGTCACAGACAATGTTCAGCCGTGTCCTTCGTGATGTTTTAGCAGCCATGTTGGAGCACCTTGATGAATTCATCACATTTCCTACTCCTGAGGAGTTGACAAATGTCAAGGGTGATTTCTATGCCCTGGGAGGGATGCCCCATGTCATTGGGTCCATTGATGGTACACATGTGGCTTTGGTACCACCACAGGCACAGGAACAAGCCTATCGCAATAGAAAACATTACCACTCGATAAATGCCCTTGTGGTGTGTCTTGCTAACATGCTGATTTCCTATGTCTGTGCACGTTTTCCAGGATCAGCACACGTTGCCTACATCATGAGGCGTAGCAGGGTGCCACAAATGATGCTGCGCCTGCACAACGAACGAGCATGTCTTGTTGGTGGGTATACTCTGTTTGTCCTGTGTGTTGCGGTATTTTTGGTTCTTACGGCATCTCTTGACCCACCTTTTTACTTAGTGTTTCCATGTAGGGGACTCTGGATATCCCAACATGCTATGGCTAATGACGACTCTCCGCAACCCAAGAACAGCTGCAGATCACAGGTACAACAATGCACACGGGCAGACCAGGCGAGTGATTGAGAGGACGTTTGGCCTCCTGAAGAGCCGTTTCCGGTGCCTGGACAAGACAGGCGGGTCCCTCCCTTATGCCCCGGAGAAGGTCTGCCGAATCTTCCTCGTGTGCTGCATGCTGCACAACATGGCAGTTGAGAAGGCAGTGCCACTCATCCTGGATCCGGATGAGCAGGAACATCCACCCGTGGAGTATCAAGGGCTTGCTCACGAGGCTAGTGATGAGGAGGAGGAGGAGGATAATATCCGGAGTCAGCTCATACGCAACTTCTTCTCATAATGGTGAGTCACTGGGTATGAGTGTGCAAGCTTGTAGCATTGAGTGGCATGTGTTGCAATGTGTGTGTCCAGCTGACTGAATGCTAAGTGACTTTGATGTGTGTTCTGATGTGTCACTCGAGTGATGATGTCATGCCACACAGTTTTGCGGAGAGACTTTCTTCGAAATTTACATGTGTCCAACATTGTTTCATGTTTTGTAAATGTCCCTGTGTGCGGCGAGAATTCTTTTAGGTGACTTCTTGTGTGCCTGTAATTCCCAGGTTTTTTCACCTGTTGTCTGCTTGTGTCATCTTTGTCCTCCTGCTATTCCTCATGAGGATTGCAACATGTGCTGAATCAGTGTTCCATGCACGGACATGTGGAAATGTCAGTTTGGGTAAGGATAGCAGCAAGGCTTTTTGGTGGTGGTACGGGTTGGGAATGGGTGGGCCTGCTTCTGTGCATGTTGTGGTACCATGCATACATGTCTTCTCACCATGGAGCATATAACATGTAGCATCACTCCCATGACATGATAGTCACTCTTCTTGACTGTCATCTGTAGTGGAGTGTGGCGTCTGATGAAGACATCAATGTGTGTAAACCTTGCCTCTGAAACATTGCAGATGCTACGGGTGGACATGGTGTGGGACATCACATCAACAGGCTCTGGGGAATTGCAGCCTCTCCGTGTGCAGCAGGATTTGTTTGGCTCATCCCCTTGACTTGTGTTCATTGGGATTGACATCATCCGTGTCGTGAAGGGGGGTTCCAGCTTATGTCCCACATGTTCTGTCAACTGACCTGTGAGTCTGTTCACATGGATGCATTTCCCTTTGTGTGTGTATGTGGAATAAAGGTGTTCAGCACAATCCAAAGTGCCTCATCTATGTCACTGCAGCTCTCTTGCCATTTTGCATGCGTCATCTATGGCATACTTGTCAAATATTGAGCATATGTGTATGTCTACTTCGGCAACATGCATGCAGTTCTTCATGGGTAATAATATCTATTGTGCATGAAGTCCCTGGTTGTGTATGTATTTGTGCAAGTTGCTCCACACAACGGGACGTGAACACATGCTGATGGTGTGTCTCCTGTGCGCAGCTCCGCATTTTGCTGCCTGACCCTGTGAGCGTCATTTTTGGTGATTGGTCATACATTTTCTCGTAGTGACCCATGAGTTACCTGACACTCCTTCCTTTACATACACCTGTTGCACTGTGCCTTTCTGACCTCCTTGTCTTTGTGTGCTACTTTTTGCCTAGTTTCTCACCCCTTCCGCCTGCTGCTGCCTCACCTGCGGCCCGCCCCGCCGAGTGCCATGATTCTGCAACACACACGCCTCCAAAATGCTCCACCCTTCCCCCTCCACCCATTCTTAATGCAGCCAGCAGCTTGTCTGTGCCACTGTTGCGCCAACGCCGTGCCAAAGGCAGGACCGTGTGCGCCTGCAACGTGCACAGTGCACGAGCCTCTGGTCTTTGCATGACCCACGTCACACAACAGGCTCATGCTGCAGCCAACCTCTAAGCAATGTCCTCCACACAATCATCCGCCTGCTATCAGGCAACCCCTAAGCGCACACACAACACCTTCGCATGCTGAGTGTGCAACTCCAACTGCCTACACAGCGCTGCCCAGCCTACCAGAATCTGTCAGAGCAACCAGGTCATGTACCTCCTACTCCACACCCGCTCCGTCCACCAGCATGCCATTGGACTCTGTTACCTCCTCAACACAACAGGGCCACACATCACCTTCATGACAGTAACCTGGACATAAGCATCCTCAGCACACAACTTCTTCATTGCCATTTCAGACGGATACAAGATCACCCGCAGGGATGGCACCAACAATCCCGGAGGATGAATTGCAATTGATTCACAAGTACACCCTCAGAGTCACAAATCCGGGTTTGCAGCAACTCCCTGGCAACCCTCAGAGTAACACTCATCGACAGATATCCAGGCCTACATCCACAATTGCGCTAAGCCATCAACACGTACATCTGCACGCACGCCCTCACCTCCACAGGCTACATGTGGCTGGGGGCCAGTAACTTCTGGCTGGAGGAGAACCACACCACCATCCATCATTGGTCCATCAACATTTTAATCGACGTCTCCGACAAGCAACACACTGCCCCACACCCTGCTAACGATCCCCCAAAGATGCTTGATGTAAGTCACCACAGACAAGCTGTGTGGGACACTCAAAACAACACCAACGCAACACCCTGAAACCTCACGCACTGGATCAGCAACTGATCCAACAGTCTTTCCACATTGATGGACTTTCCTGTGAAGCACAACAATAGTTAAGGCACCTGGGACAAGGCAGACCTACTGGACTCCTACAGACGTAGCCGGACTCTTGTGCACACCTTGCAACACAAAGAGCCATCATTTACCTTACAGGCCTGGAAAAGACCACACACAGCCATCACCATATCATCAGCAAGGACAAGTGGAGATCCTTCAGATAGTGCTGAGACACCAAAACACACGACATCAAGGAGCTCATCAGCATTGTGAGTGAACTGACAGCAGATCTCCATCCATGATACCCCACCCTTACAAGGCAGATCACATCCCTTCCAACTTTGTACCACTGCTAGCTCATGGCCATACACAACAGCCTTGGCACACAGAGGCAGACAGCACTATTATCAGCAGGACAAACCCCCCTCAGGTTCTGGACTCCCGTCAGCAGCAAGTACACCACCTGGCTCATGTGCACCATCCACTCTGGCTCCCAATCAGGCCCCTTCCCACACAACATCTCAACCACATCATTCCCCATCCTTGAAGCCCACGTCCAGCGCGTCCTGAATGTCTCCTTTGAGTTGGCCACATTCCATGGGTGCTGGAGGCATGCAGAGACCCAGGCCCTTCTTAAATAATGGACGGCAGTACCGCAGGATCTCCTGGTACATCACCCTGCTTCACTACCCAGCAAATGTTATCCGGAAGACACTCAACAAGCAACTGACATATTTCCTCCACGCAACCAGCTCCAGGCAACCGGCACCAGAACATATTCCACAGTAATCACACCACTGCAACCATCATCATTGCCACCACTAACGACAACTTTGCCCTGCTCAACAATGGTGAGCCCACCCCCCTTGACCTCTCAAGGCATTGTAAACCATGTGCTACCACACTGTCAGCTCACACATATCCAACACTGGTATCCAGACGAGGGCCCAGGATTCAATCAGAAAGTAGCTCATCAGCAAGGCCCAGGGAGTCTGCCTCCACCCTGCAGCATGTAGTACACTGGGGTCATGTGGCACATGCCCCAGGGCTCTTCTCTCAGCGTGACGATCTTCAATGTCTCCATGACCCCCCTCTCCACCATCACATGCGCACACGACCTCATCATCATTTTGTATGCCATTGACACCCAGCTGCTCCTCAACCTCACTAAAGAGCCAGCCATTGCCAGATCCAAACTTCAAGAAGGCATGAGATCCGTTGACGAATGGCTGAACATCAGCCACCTGAGGCTGGACTTGGACAGGACTGAGGTCCTCATCTGAGGATTGTCCCCTTACGGCTGTGTCAACTCCTTGTGTCCCACTGGTCTGGGCACCGCACCAGCACCCAGTGGCCAGGCACGCAAGCTGGTGTTCATCATGAACCCATCGCTGACAATTACCATGCAACTCACCACCATCTGTACCTCATGCTGCAACACCCTCCGCATGCAGCAAATGATCCACAGATAGATCCACTACAAGGCAAGACAGACCTTCCCCCAGGTCCACGACACCAGCCGGCTCAACTACAGCACCGGCCTCTACGTAGAACAACAGCAAAACTGCAGAAGAAGTTGTCCACATCCAGGGTTTATCCACACACCTCATCTTCAACATCCCCAGCCCCAGCCACATCACCGTCCACCTGAAATAGCTAGAATGGCTCCCTGTCTGCTGCAGGATCACCTTCAGACTCCTCAACCACACTCAGGAGGCAGTCCACAACCCCAGACCCAAAACAAACCTTGGACGTTTGTCATCCAACACCCCGTTGGCCCAACTCCGTGCAGCCCACCTTGCCCTGGCCACCATTCATCACATTCACATAAACACATAAACACTGCATTCAGGAGATAGTTCTACCACCTCGCCAAACAGACCTGGGACTCCCTCCCCGGGGCACATCAATATGACCCATGACCTCTACACCTTCATGATACTCTTCCAAATTGGTCTGTCTGAGCAGTATTGCAAGCCCCCCCTCAGCAGCTTGAGGCCATCACGGGTGAGTATTGGGCTCCATGTCTGTATTTGGTGATACATTGAGACACATGTGTGTCCTCGGCCGGACTCAGATCCAAGTATATGGATGGCTGGAGTACTTTGACATACCCCCACACGTATGTTGTGGACTCATGCTAAATGACTGCAACATCAAATTTCACATATTAATGATTTAATTATAGGTCTGGGGCGGGATTTGTGCACTGAAAAAGGTGCAATGCAGGGACCATAGAATCCAAAGTTCACAGGGGGAGATGGGATCCTTGCCATTTGAAGTCATCAGAGTCCAGACCACAGTGTTTGACATCATTAGTCAGACTGTGACCAGCAGGTCCATGTGGCAGATGATGTCAGTCAATGAGGTGATGCTGTCGCACATGAAGGCCAGGTGCCAGGCCAGGTGACCTGGGAGATGTGGATGGTCCGCTGCCTCTCACGGTCATTTCCGTGGACGACCCACCTTCCTCCGAGGACCCTCAGATGCAGGCCTTGACAATGCTTGGGACGCTCCGTCGGACGAATCCTCCTCCTCCTCCTCCCTCCCTGTGGCTGGTGGTGGTCTTCGCCTGGTGGCACAGGGAGTGTTGTCCATGTTGTCGGCGATCCGACGGAGTGAATGGCTTATGTCCCTTTGCACCGCCAAGAGCTCAGCCAGTCTTGCCTCCATCCGTCCTTGGTGTTCTTGTTGACTGGCGTGTTGCTCGGCCTGCTGGTTCTTGATCTCTGTGAGGGTCAGCACTACCTGGCTGAACTCCCTGGTGTCACCCCAGTATGCCTCCATGATGTTGTGTATGTGTGACATACCGGTCCCTTCAGCTGGTTGGTCAGGTTCTCGCCTCTGCCTGCCTCCACTCCCACCACCCCTGCCCACACGAGCCTGGCCTGCCGTTGTGGGCACATCGGGTCTACGGGACCCCTGAGGGATGGCAGTGGCAGTGTTGTCTGCCTCCTCCTGGGTGCCCGGCGCTCCTTGTCCCTCCTGGTCAGACTGGCTCAGTTGTTCACTGCGGGAAGGGCTCCTCGGTGTCTCCTGGGATGTGGCAGGAATGGGGGTGGTGGTTGGCACAGATGGTCCTGAACCAGGTTCTGCAGGGGCTTGGACACCAGAGGGTCCAGGTCGGTCGGGGTCATCCGCGGGATGTTGAGAGGCATCGCTGCCAGTGGGATCAGGTTCCTCCCGGGCCAGGGACTGTGAATCTTCACCCCCATTGTTGGGGGTAGATTCATCACGTTGCCCTGTGTGTGAGAGACAGACAATGTTAATGCTGTTTCATGCAACATGCATGTATCATACACATTCAAGTTGGCACTGTTCCTCCAGGTAGTTGTATGTGCCTAGCATTCTCCTCAATGTTCACTTGTGGATGGGTATGTTGCGGGGGATAGATCGATATGTTCTCCTGAGACTTTGACATGTAGACTTTTGGCTTGGATGCTTCTTTGGCTATGTATTGGTGTTGTTGTGTTACATGTCCATTGTGACAGTGTGTAAATCCATTGCCTGTCCCGGGGGTGTCTGCTTGTGTAAGGGCCTGCTGGTGGGTGTAGTGTGATTTGGCACTGGGGCTCCCAGGTGATGTAGCTGTCCCCCCATGGAGCATGCTGCCAAGACAGTGAGTGTGAGTTCCTGTCCTAGATATCAGACCTTGTTGTCTTGGTGTTTGTGTTTGCACTGGTCACAGGAGGGCCTTGTGCTGCCTACACCCGGCCGAGTGTGAGCTATCTTGTCAGTACTTTCCCAATCCCTGTGCATTGTGCAAGGTACATGGGTATGTACCTGGGCCATATGGGATGAGGGCAATTGTGTCTGATTTGGAGTTCAACAATGTGTTTTGTGCCACCCACCCTCCCAGCATACGGGACATCCATTCTTGGGTTGCTGCTTCATGTAGCATGGGACATAGCATGGCCTTGCTTTCTCAATGGAGCATACACATGTTAGTGGCATTAGCGTTATTTTTGACTGTGGTTCTGGCCGCTGAGGGCTTGGGGGTAGTTGCGTGCATTTTGTGTAGTTGGGTTGTGGATGCCATTACCCCCATGTTACGTAAGTTGTTTGTGTACTCACCAGGCTCTGGAATTCCTTGCAGTCCATGTACTCCCACCGGCGGAAGCAGGGCCATCACCTTCTCCTCCCAGGGATGGTAATGTACTCGTCTGCGGGGCCTCCACCTCCAGTGATGTTGCTCTGGGCGTAGTCATCATTCATTTTGCGCTTGACCGCCCTCCGCAGATCGTACCACCTGGCTTGGCATTCATTCCTGGTCCTTCTGATGGGTGCAACAGCATTCACCCTATCGACGATCCTCTGCCACAGGCGTGATTTTTCAGCTATGCTGGTCTGTCTGACCAAAACAGCTGTGGCTCGACTCTGATGACTTCATTGACAAGGATCTCCAGCTCCTCCCTTGTGAATTTTGGATTCTTCTCTGTGGGCATGGTGTGGGGTGAGGGTGTGAATGGTTGTGGGTGTGTGGGTCTGAATGTGACGGTGTGGGTGTGAATGTGTAGAGGGGGTATGTGTGAAGGAGGTTGTGTGACGGTGTATATGTTAAGGTGGATGGGTGCAGTTGTTGGTGTGTGCTCTCTAGCTGCAGTGAGTCTGTTGCAACGGCTCATGGTTTGTGTGTGTGGGCCCTTTTTATTGGTCCATTTGTGGGTGGGCCTCAGTTTGAATTTTTGGAGGGTGTGTTATAAGGGGTGGTTGTGAGTTTTCCCCTCTGTTTGCCTGTTTGGATGTGTCCAGGTCAGTCATTTCCATTTTTAGTGCACTGTAGACTTGTTTTGTGGTGTTGTGCGAGTCGAATAGACCCTCCTTGTGCTGTTTTACAGTGTCCGTGCTTCAGTACGGTACAGGGGTACGAGTCGTACAGGCACACACCCCCATGCGTTGTGTATGTACGGTGCGTACACGGCCATTGCTATGTACGGTACGTACACCGCCATTGCATATGTACGGTGCGTACACCACCATTGCCATATATAGTGCGTACACCGCCATTGCTTATGTACGGTGCGTACACCGCCATTGCTATGTACGGTGCGTACACCGCCATTGCTATGTACAGTGTGTACACCGCTTATGTACGGTGCGTACACCGCCATTGCTATGTACGGTGCGTACACCGCCATTTCTAGGTACGGTGCGTACACCGACATTGCGTATGTATGGTGCGTACACCGCCATTGCTATGTACGGTGCGTACACCGACATTGCGTATGTATGGTGCGTACACCGACATTGCATTTGTACAAGTCATTCCCCGTGTACGGTACGTTTTGCGTACGAATTGTAAATCGGAAAGCAGGACCGGATCTTACTTGTACGCTCGGCCCGTCTTTTTACGATTCATACGGAAAAGTGTCCGGGTCCGTCTCGTACAACTTTTACCGCTACGATTCGTACGGATCGGGCCGATCCGTATGTACTTTTCCCCGTACGAATCGTACTTCACGGGTCGGACGTGACTTGTACGATTCGTACGGAAAAAAATACGGATACGAGTTGTACTGGAAAAAAAATTACAAGATCGGAATCGGCCCCTATGTGTAGCAAACTGCACGACTTAAACATTAGTGAAAATTAAGTGAATCCACACTAACATGGTACTCCATTTTTTTCACTTTCTCCAAGAATAGGACAGTGACTACATTTTGATAGTTAGGAAATAAGATGAATACAAAATCCCACTAAGGGCTTGAAGTTCCCGAAGCTCTTTTGGAAGGAAAAAAGGAGAGGCAACTGTCAGACAATTAATGAAAAAGAAGACATAGCCCTTATTTGAAATGACATAGTTTACAAAAATGTTTTTGATTAATTCCCTTTATAGTGATATACCAGCATCGGTCCAGAAACCAGTCTACGTCTTGATGAGGAGGTTTTGAAACATGTTGACCTTGATGCGTGAGGGAGTTAGTGATAATTTGCAACCACGCCTAGGCAGTCCTATAAGGAACATTGGATACCTTGCTGTATCAAAATAAAATGCTGTTACAACCCCTCTAAACGCACACAAATAGGAGTTCCCACTTTGGAAATAGTTTTGAATAGGAAAAATCCATCTATTTCTTGAATTGATGACTGGTATAATGAAATTGACATTTATGATTCATGTACTTTGTTATTTGAAGAATGTGGGCTTAAAACATTGATAAACATACGGTGTTGTTATCCAAAGAATATAGAAAGTGTTCAGGTTTATGGGTTAAAATAACTAAAGTTTTATAGAAATAAATATACGGTCAAGAAAATTAAAAACCTGATCATGTTCCACAAATTGTGAGGACAGAAAAATTATCAGCAACAAGCTTGTTCTATGATTTATAAGTGGCCCATTCTACCTGAGTAAATAGAACCCCCTCCCAAATCAGAAACTTTCTATAAGTGGCATTTTCAAAATTATAATTTAAATTCTGACTTTACCATTAAAGAAGATTTTTTATTACAATTTCATAGATACTAAACATGAAATGCTGACCTGTTCCCCAACAAAAGTTAGCACTTATTAAATGTAATAAGGCATCCCAATGTTATCCATTGGGACAGATAAACCTCACAGTGGTGATAAACGAATTTAGGAGTTTTTCACTACCAGGGTATTAAAAACTTAAAAGTACATGTCCAACCTTTTCATTCCAATGCACCCTGCCCTATGGGCTACCTAGGGCCTACCTTAGAGGTGACCTATATGCAATAAAAGGGGAGTTTAAAGCTTGGCAAGAGAGTATATAGTGCGTAGTTGAATTTGAAGTTTAAAACTGCATTCAGGCTGCAATGGCAGACAAGGGACACATTTTAAGGGTCTACTTAAATGGGTGCCACAATGAGTGCTACAGGTCCACTAGTGGCATTTAGTTTACAGGCTGTGGGTATATAGTTTACCCATGTACAACAAACTTATAAGTAAATGAAATATGCCAATCAGGTGTAAGCCAATTTGATAACATTTAGGAGAGTGAGCAAAAGCACTTTAGCACTGATTAGCAGTCCTACGGTCAACAAAAACTAATTAAAACAAAAATAGGAGGGGTGAAAAGGTTTGAGGATGACCTTGGAGAGAGGACCAAGTTCAACATGCACCGTCTGAAAGACATGTGGAGATTAAGCCATTTTGCTAGAGTCAGAGGCAGACACTCTTCTGAGATTTATCCCCGCTGACATATGTTGGTGAACAAATCAGTCAGCAATAATTCTGGAGACCCTGACAGGTGCTCTGGTCTGCTGATTGAACTTTTCATCCTAAAGAGAAAAAAGACTGAGCGCATATTGTTCAGCTGCAAAACTTTATGAGTTCACAGCATTGTTTCAGCCAAATACGAGGAACTCAGGAGCTGGTACTTGTTACGAACAAGCCATACTAAACCCACAGATAAGTACATTGGTTTAAAAAAGCAGTTGTTTCAGGGCTAGCCTTATTTGGTAGTAAGACAAAATATCAAGTTGTAAATATCAGGAGACAGAAATATCAGAAAAAAAATATTGTGATGCAAAATTATTGTGATGCAGAAATATCGCTGTCAAGAATATCATTTTCTCAGGTAAGTAATATCGTTCTTAACAATATCATCGTTGTAAATATTGTTTTCAATAATATAGTTGTAAAGAATAATGTTTTTTAATTAGCTCAATGGGTTTTAGTTTATATATTAATTTTATGTGTTAGCATTGTTTGTATAATTGTTATTAATTTTGTTTAATATAATTTGTAATTTTATGTGATTTAGAATTTTTTATTTAATTGTTAGTAGTATTTTATAGTGTCAGTGGGTTGTTGGATTTGTAGGGGCATTGGGTGGTAATTAAATTAAGTGATAATTATTAATAATGAATCATTTTTAATTAAGTATGTGATTGCTTTCATGGGGTGTATTATGCATTATTGATTTATTATACTTACATTTTAGGTGCAGGTTGCTATGTTTGTAGAGGTATAGGGTGAAAGGTGAATTAGGTATTAATTAATTAATTATTAAATAGATTGTTAATTATATAAATTGTTTAATAATATATAGTTAAGGTATGTTATCGGTGCAAGCTGCTGGGTTTGGAGGGGTATAAGTTAAGCAATAATTATTTACCAATTAATTAAGTATGTATTATTAATGAATTAAATTATTATTAAATATGTCAATTGTGTAATAATTTCATATTTTAGTCATATTGTAGGAGCATAGGGAAGGAAGTTAATTAATTAATTAATAATTTACAATCAACTAATGATTATTTATTATTGAATCGATTACTCATTATGTAACTTGTGTAATAATTATATATTTTAGCTATATTTTAGGTGCCGGCTGCTGTGTTAGTAGGGTTACAGGGTGGGAAGTTAATTAAGTAATATTTAATGATTAATGTATTATTAATTACTGAATTGATTATCAATTATGTACATTATGTAATATCAGTTTATTTTAGTCATATTTTAGATGCGGCTTGCTGGGTTTCTAGGAGAGTACAGTGGAAAGTTAATTAAATAATGATTAAAATAAAAATAATTCTTAATGTATAATTAAATATTTAATTGATTAATAATTATCTAAGTTGTGTAATACTTGTATATTTTAGTTATATTTTAGGTGTAGTCTGCTGGGTTTGTAGCGGTGTAGGATGGGAAGTTAATTAAGTAATTGGTAATTAAATATGTAATTGTTTATACTTATTTATTTTAATTATATTGTAGGTGTGGGTTGCTAGTTTTGTAGGGGTATATGGAAAGTTAACTGAGCAATAATTAAATAAGCATTTTTTAACATTGAAAATTAATCATTACATTGTTTATGAATTTTGTAAATTGGCTAATTGTTTTTATTCTTATACATATTTTTGCTATGTATTAATGTTTATATTTAGGGTTATTGAAGTATATCATGTGTTTAAAGTGAAGTAGTTTACCTACTATTACTTAGACTGGGCTGACTAGTAAATATTACCCTTCTGAAGTCCAATGCATTCCCTGCTGTTGCACAGACTGGTGTGGGAATAGTAAATGTAACCCCTCTAAAGACCAACGCTTTCCCTACTGTTGCACAGACTGGAGTGGGCATAGTAAATCTTACCCTTCCGAAGTTCATCGCTTTTCCTGCTGCTGCTTAGACTGAAATGGGAATAATAAATTTAA
Source organism: Triturus cristatus (assembly GCF_964204655.1). NCBI lineage: Eukaryota > Metazoa > Chordata > Amphibia > Caudata > Salamandridae > Triturus > Triturus cristatus. The sequence continues at coordinate 969,171,376 of NC_140593.1, read as the reverse complement.
CCCCAGAAGTCCAACACTTTCCCTACTGTTGCCCAGACTGGAGTGGGAATGGAATAGTAATAATATATTTTACCCTTCAGAGGTCCTACAATTTATCTACTGTTGCATAAACTGGAGTACGGGAATAGCATATCTATTATTTACAGACTCCAATACATTACCTAATATTGGTTAAATATTTTTTTTAATTTGTTTATAATTTTAATTTTACAGCATTTGTTAATATCCTTATTTGTTTTAAAATGTGGATAATGTTTTTTTGTAAATGTGTTTTTATAGTATTTAATTTAAAGAATTGAACAAAATAAATTATATTATGTAAAATATATATTTTTAATAATTGTGTAACATTATTTATATATGTGTATGTGTGAGTATATATAAACATACACATACCTATATATATGCATGTGTGTTTATATAAGTATATTTTTATAATTTCAAAAATGTTCCCCAGTTACCGGAGCTTTTGGCCCTTCGGGGCGGCCTCACACATGGGCATGGGGCAGCCCATTTCTCTCTCAACAAGAAGACACAACACGTGAGGCCCAATACATTTGAAGACGTTTTTACTTCGTAATTTGCAAGCGCCTGATTCCATTTGCCCAACGTTTCGGCGGAATGCCTTGTTCACGGACTGGAGATGCAAGCGCCCAGGTGCGCTGAGCATGCTTTTCAAGTGGTGCAGCACGTGACTGTGATTCTTGAACTACTTATCCCATAGTACTTTGTGCATATTCGTAATATACGGTGAAGTCACAATAGTTCTGATCCTGGTGGAAAGATTGTTACACGTTGCACAAGCACAATGTTCGAGTGGAAATACTTTCACAGACAGTCAGGTAAGTTTGATTTCACCGCTGCTCACAGATGAATATACAAAATTAAAACGTCTTAAAATTGCACGATCTTGACAGCCTGTTATGCTGCCCGAATCCCTTCCACGCACCAACCTTCTTTCCTTAGTGGCAATCCTGGTAGGCTGGGAGGTGCGAGTGAGCCTAGCTCCTCCATTCATAATTTCAAAAATGTTCCCCAGTTACCGGAGCTTTTGGCCCTTCGGGGCGGCCTCACACATGGGCATGGGGCAGCCCATTTCTCTCTCAACAAGAAGACACAAAACGTGAGGCCCAATACATTTGAAGACGTTTTTACTTCGTAATTTGCAAGCGCCTGATTCCATTTGCCCAACGTTTCGGCGGAATGCCTTGTTCACGGACTGGAGATGCAAGCGCCCAGGTGCACTGAGCATGCTTTTCAAGTGGTGCATATATATTTTTATATATAGTATAAAATATAAGTGAGATTTGTTATAGTAATGGTTTATACTAAGATATTTAGGATGTACTGCTTTAAACTATATATGCATATTTATCACAGACTTTGGATCTGCTAGCCATCCCCTCGACTCGCCAGTGCCCCTGACCTACAAAGGTAGAGGCTATGCAACCTTTATTGATTTCATGTTTGTGTCCCTCACACTGAGAAGGTATAAATCTTCCTTTAACATACAACACAGTACATTAATGACCATAATCCCGTGATTCTGGCACTTGTAGCCCCCTGGAACCAACCCGTAATGCGAAGAATAATGGGGGGGGGTTACAATTTCCGTTACTGATCAAGGGAGGCGTTTAAGATGGTCTCAGGTGGATATTAGCACTTTTAATAAATCTATTTAACATGTAAGTAAGCAGGAGATCTTGAAATGTTAAGATTTTCAAATCCAGGGAGTAGAAATAATCCAAGCATTTATTGCTATAGCTCAAGTAGTGGATGGATTGTTAACAGCTCCAGCACCCTCCTCCACCACGGTTGACCCAAGATGGTTTGACGAGGAGTGTTCTCATGCCCTTAGAGTTCTTAAGAGAGCCCTAAAACAGACTCCAAGAGACAGATGCTGGGTGGCTGCCTGCCGAAGTCATTACAAGCAAGCCATCAAGAGGCGGAGGCGTTCATTGCAAAAAAAAGCTTGGGAGGACCTAACGGAGGCATGTGAGCAGAAGGACTGCACCCGCTTTTTGAGAGTCATTAATAACCCATTAAGGGTAATTCAGGACTGCCTCTCTCTTGAGCATGCGGCAACAATTCCTTGTCTAAAATATGTTAAGGATACTCTGACTGTATTAGGAAGCGCAGATTTGTTTAACAGTTATGATAAGGTTAGAACCCAAGACAAGTCGATTATCAAAGAACTATTTTTTAAATACTCTTTGGCTCATCGAGAGGATAAGGAGCTCAAGAAACCCATGGTTAGAGAACACATTTTAGAAAAATCAACACAGGGCATGGGACCCTACTTATCCCTTTTAGCAAGTGCACATCTTAGATTTCTTATTAACCGTTTTAGAGTGAATTTATTCCACCATTTACTGGCTTCACCTCTGGGTTTTGCTGTGCATGCAGAACATGGAGGTCCTTGTGGCTGCGACAATAGGTCTCCACAGGACACCCTTCATTTTGTCCTCCTCTGCCCATATTATTCACACCCTAGATAAGTGTTTCTCAAAGGCCTTTTAAAAAAGCTCAGATTTAGGCAGGCCCGTGTTGCCTTATTGTTTTTACAGCTCTCATCTGATGATCACACACTCTTCCGTGTTTCTAAATTCTTAAGTTCAGCTTTAAGGTTGAGAACCTTGCGAGGCGACTGATAGTTACAAGAGTATTTGTGAACTTTGCACATTATTAGGCTGTTATGAATGCACTGAACCGACTATAACTTCGTTTTTAGAAATACTTGTGTAGCCCTCTTTTGTTAAATGAGCGCTACCCAGGATTTTATTGAATGTGTCTTTTATTTTTTCAACTTAAGAAATGGCTGGTGGGAGTGTTATGAATTTAGGAAACTATCTGGGACAAATAGACATAATGGATTTTGCGTTCTCTATATTTGGATATCCGGCCCCTTTACAGTTGATGCACATACTTGTTGTATGATTTCTTTTGAACTGTCTCTTATAACTTTTTTTGCAGAATAAAGATATTTATATTATATTATATAGTTATATCCAGTTTTAAGCAAAACATACTAAATATTTTAATAGAAACCATTACTATACAATAAATTAAATAAATCTCACTAATATTTAATACCATATATATATATATATATATATATATATATATATATATATATATAAAGAAACAATATTCTAGTATATGTTTTAATGATATTAGTGTGAAATATTTTTTTCCGATTTTTTTTTAACTTACCATCATAAGGACATGATATTTCTGTTACACAATATTGTTGATTCCGATATTATGTCAGTGATCACATTATTCTCTTAAATGAGTGCATAGCAGTTTAAAATACAAAGAGGAAAGTAATCATGATTTGTTCAAATTTTCCTAACCCAATGATTGGTTCATCAAATGAAAGCATTTATGTGCCCCTGCAATTAGCATCATATTTTTTATCTAAGGAACTAACTATAAGGTTGGTGAGTCTTGGAGTGGGCCGCCATGCCAGCGCCCTGCCCCAAGACCGCCAAACCCATAATGAGACTGCCTTCTGGATTCTGACTGGAATCCAGATCGGGCGGTCCTGCGGCGGCTGGCCCATGGTTGTGCTGTGCAATGCAAGGCATGGCAATGTGAACGCCATTACACGTTCCTCTAGGGCATGGAACTGGGGGTGCATTCATACAGGGGGACACACCCGGATCTGTTGTTGCTAATAATTACTGTGTGAAATGTAGAAGATCATTAACGGGTGTACAATTCTCAAAGAAAACAAAAGCCTGGGGAACAGTTTGATCGAACTGACACCAATCTCCCCACGGGTGGATATCTTCCTCCTTCTCCTACATCTCTTCAATAAGAGCCAAGGATAATTTGCTGCATAGCAGTCACATTGGGGTGTGACTTCTTATCTCACATGAGGATGTCTAATTCTCATATTTGGAATGTGGTGTAAGAGATAATGTTGAGAAAGAGGCACTGGAACATTGCTGAAGAGAATGTGTTCTTCTTCTTGATGATAGGTGTCTCCCTCTTCTTCTTCTTTACTAGCATATTCCATATACTTTTGGGCAGGGGCCAAGAACCTAGAGACAAAAACAAACATAGGTAGGGTGTTTGTGCACCACTCTGGAACTCATGAACTGATCTAGGTTTCCCAGGCACAGATCCTTCGGACAGTAAATGAGGAATTGAAAGTTCACATTTTGAGTACAGATTTCGATCTGGGTAATATCTCTCGTGTCAATTGTAGGTGCTTTGTTTGTGAGCTCGGACCCAAACATAAGATTCCATTATGCTTCTTCGCTGGATAAGCGGGGAGGTGATCTGAGCTTAGATTGACAGAAAATGTGTCATGTTAAATCATTTTAAGGCCTTTTGTGATATGAGGGGTCTGGTCATCAATACTACTAAAACTAAGTTGATGATGCTGAATCCCCACAAATCTTTTAAAGGTAATTTGGTTTTAGACAATGTTCCGCTTGAGAGGGTTGGTTCTTTTGAGTATTTGGGAATCAAGTTATCCGAGGGAATGACTTGGAAGAATCACTTAGAGAAGGCGTCCCTGAAATGTTCCCAGTTAACTGGGGCCTTGTGGCGGGATCACTGCCTTTCTTACACCAAGCCTGTAGCCCCCGCTCTTAAACTGTACAGTTGTAAGGTAGTGAGTAGTGTGCTTTATGGGGCAGAACTGTGGGGTTCAGTAAACATAGACACTCTTTCAATAGTGGAAAACAAGTTCCTTAGGAGCTTGGTATCTCTCCCCCAAAGTACTCCTCTTCTCCCCTTGAAACTTGACCTGGGTGTCAAGTCTATTAATGACCAGGTGAGCTTTCGCCCACTGCACTTTTGGCATAGATTGGTCACTACCCCTGACCTGGCTCCCTAGGCCGCTGCTTTCACCGAAGTTTCTGCTTTGGACAAAAAAACATACAATTGGGTGGATTAAACACATAGACACCATCTGGGCAGGCATAGGTTTGCCTAAGGAGCTTGCTGTTCTCCCGCCCACATACTCTAGGGACCAAATAAAATGTCAGTATTGGGTATGGGTAGAACAGAAGAATTACTTGGAAATTTGTCATGGCCGCTTAACTGATGTTTTTATTGATATGAAATTCATCAGCCGGCTAGAATGCTATTTTGATTTTATTAAGGAGCCGGCAGATAGGAAACTGTACACTAATTTCAGACATGGCAGTCTACCCATTAATGCCTTCACTAATTCTTGGATGACAAATAAATCCCAGCCTGAGGGCTGTCCCTCCTGTTCATGCCCTTATGAAACAATAGGCCATGTCTTTTTTGCTTGTGTTGCTTATGCTAGACCCAGAAGGAATTGGCTATCTCCGGTATGTAGACAACTCGGGACTCACAGCCATAAAGACGCCTTACGTACTTTAAAGTCTGATGCGAGACCACTCTTTTAGGCAAGTTTTGGGCTATTAGAAGGAGGGCTTTAATCATCTCTCCGACTGGCATGGACAAAATAAACTGAAATTATAATGATTAGTCCAGATGGGTGTGTCTTTAAATTCGTCTACCTGTTTTGTAAATGATTGGTTTTTTAATGTTAATATTTTAAGCTTTTTATTCTTTTTATAGGCCATTTGGGGCAGGGGTTTTAAAATGGCTGATGCTGCTTAATCGGGCCGTACACACTTGCAATCGAGATATAAATAATATTTATTAATGCATTTGCGCTTTAGCTTGTGTCCCGATAGGTAGAAGTACCTAATAATGAGATCTGCCTAGCTCTGATCCTCTTTGCACTTGTATATTTGTATTATGACTTTTTTAATCGTTTTTTCTCAGTAGTCTGCATATGGAGTATCTTGTAGTACCCTTTACCCGGAATGCTATTAATTTTGATTTATGTGTTTGTCTGTTTTTTGGTACTCTAAAACCGAAATTAAGACTTTGATGATGATGGTGTCATGTTAGCACCTTCAGTCCTGAAAGCTTCAATTGTATCATCACATCAACAGGTGAAAGACAAAGACCACCTGGAAAGGAACAACAGCTTGGTAAGGGCATGCAATGTGTATTATGTCCTTTAAAGAACACCATTCACTTTGGACACAGCCTCCGCTCCATACGCCACAAGTGTTACATATTCTTTCACACAGACGCACTCCGCAGAGCATGGGGGGAGTAGGGAGTCCATTTGTAGTAGGTTGAACAACTTTTATAGAATAGAGACTTGTAGGCTCTCTCCTCTCTGATATACTCTTAAAGTCAACGGGGTGACCCCGTGTCCCTCGAAACCTGGGTATTGACGTTATAGTCTACAGAGTAGTTCCATACAGTAGAGAATAATTCCTTTAGATAAACAGTGATTTACAGCTAGAAAACAATTCATTAACTCAAGCACACAAACAGCTTTTTAGATAAACATATGTATTTCTCCTCTCTGGTAGCACAAGCAAAAAAGGCCACTGCCCTTGAACTAAGATCAGCTGCCGCTAACCACCAGTCACCCCATAACCAGGAATCAGAGGGCAGCAGCCACTCCAGCTACTGCTAGCGGTACTCTTTGGTGGATACTCAGCCCAGCAGTCTCTAGCACATGGTGTAAAACGTGTCGCATTCAGTGACCTCACCGATTGTCGAATCCACTAGGGACAAACACAGGCAAGTTAGAAAGTCAAACAAGGGTAGGATTACACAGCTTTTTGTCTCTATGCAGTGCAACTGCCACTCCCTCAGCTATAATCTCTATTTGGTGACATCCCTCTCTGTGCTTGCTGATTTTCAAATGTGTGTTTTTGTTTTGCTTGAGTGGTTGCTGTATGTGTGGGATGGGACAGCTTAGCAACTAATAGTCAACAGAGAGTTCTGGGAAATCCAGTCATTTATGAGGAGAACATTGAAGGTCCATGTCAATCAGTTCTTGGTTGAGAGTTCTTCAATACATTCATGAGTGATGCTGCACAGTAACTGTATGGTGGCCGTGACTAGCTGGAGGTGGGTGAAAGATCCATCATAGAATTGATACTCCAGAGATGATGAGAAGTAAACGGCAAACAGATATTACATTTAAAAAAGCTGTAGCAGTAGCATAGGAAGCAGCACTGTTAGTTAAGTTCAATCAAGTGCTCAGTCGCACGTGGTAGCACCGTCATCCGCAGGTGCAGTGTAGGATGGGACGTGAGGTCTTAAAGTGCATCAGACAGGAAAAGGCTCATTGGTTTTGTGCCAGATTAATTGCAAGGGGTTAAATGGTATGACCATTCTCTGAGGAGAGCATGGGGGATGGTGGGATGTATAGAGAGTGGTATAACAAGTAGAAAATAAGAGATTATACTACCCCATGTACAGAGCAAGTGCTGGCGCACCGACTTTGACACCCTATGGTACAATATACAATATCTACATGGTCAAGGTAATCGTTGATTTTTGTACCATGATACTTCCTTTGGCCACTGAGGAGGCTGCACTTATGAAAATACATAAAGTAAGATATAGCTTGAAAGCTAACAAATCTTGCAAATCCTCACAAACATTGACACAGATGATGATGATGCAAACTCAAGGAGATGATGGACAGAGTGCTGAAACTTTTCAGACACTTACCCCTTGTCACAGATCTGGGTTCAATCCATCATTGTTCTTCAGCTCACTTCGCCATCTCAGTTCAGACCCAGCTATATGCAAATCAGTCTTGACCCTGTGCCTCATGGGAGCAGTCCAGCCCGAACTGCCAAGCCAGGTCTTCCACGAACCGGAAACAAGCATCCTGGGACCGGTTTCAGGGTAACACCCCTCATCAGCCAGGCTACCTTGAATCAAGTGACAAAGTATGCAAGGGGCCTATGTCTTGGCATACCCTGCTAACGTAGGTTGATGATGACAACAGGTGATGATGATTATTATTATATCTGTAAATAACAAATATAATCTTAGTGGATCTCTTGACGTCATTGAAAGTAAACTGCAGTCTAACCCATACCTATGCCCAACAGAATTTATGTTTTCAGTTTCCTGTGAAACTTCAATCAATAGATCAATCAGGGGTTTATAGAGCGCACTACTAACCCGTTAGGATCTCAAGGCGCTAGGGGGGAGTGCGCAGCTCAGATGGGGTAATTCGAGGAGCCAGTTTTTGAGGTCTTTCCTGAATTGGTTCAGTGTTGGGCTTCGTTATAGGTGAAGGGGGAGATCGTTCCAGGTCTTGGCTGCGAGGTAGGAGAAGGACCTTCCACCTGCTCTGTTCCTGATTTATCTCCCATTTGAGCACAGTGGAAAGTGAGTTCCAAAGACCGTGTGCCCTGAGCCCGGAGGGACATTCCTCCCCGTTAGTTTTATTCTGACTTGGGTTCAGGCAATCATGTGGATTACATTTTCTTATCGGGAATTTGGGCCCCTGATTGTGATAGATCTCATGAATGATGCACTCTGCCTTGAAGTTAATCTTTTTCTGAAAAGTCAGTCATTGAAATTGCTGACGTTACCCACACACTGATACGAGTCAAATAGACATCATAAGAAATGCTTAAATGGATTTAGGGACCCTTTGCTCTTACATTTCTACCTCACCTGCTCCTCCTGTTCTGTGTATTTCCATCCATCATGAAACATCATAGGTAGGCCAAAGCCTTGCACTGAGGGAGAGGCATTAGCGAGTCTGCAAATCTAACCAAAAATAGAAATATGGGGAAAAACGTGTAGTTTTCAAAAATGACATATAATTGTCATGGGGTACAATGAGGGTCACGTGGGAGAGTTATCTTTATAGATTTAAGGCGGACCCTCTTGTGTAGACAACACTCCCTAAATTGTGTTAATTTGTAAAAGGCTGTTCTATACTTCTTAGATTTTTGCAGTTTTGGTGTGCCACCAGTCGCATGATACTTGCTTCAACCATGCACTTATCCTTCACAGACGTCTCTTCATACAAAGTTAGAGCTTTTAAGGTCTGGCACCATTGCATGGATCTACGCGGACCCTCAACTTATTCAAATCAATTCGATAATGATCAATATAGTATCTTCATTCAATGGTTTAAGAATAAGTATGAGATAAGTATGAGAACTCTTTGGACTCATTATTGAACAGCTTATTGAAAAGAGACACTGCAGCTTAAAAGTATTTTGAAAACGATGGGCATGAACCATAACAGTGGGGCACATATATTTGAACTTGAAAAGGGTATGCACTGATGTGATGTGCCTGCAGGCCAATTTACCTTACTAAAGTTTGATACACGTGTGTCAGTAATATTATTGTAACTTATTATTAAGCTATTGCACATAGTTTGGTGTTGTATCCTTAAGTGAGTTAAATGCTCTTAAATATATTATGTTTTGTAGATTTGGGGTTTGCAATCCATCTTATCAAGAGTAAATTAATCTAAATGCATTGGTGACAATGCAATTTTTAACATGGGTATAAATAATAAATACATTTCTGCTTTGACAAAAATTAGAAGATTGGAAATATGAATGACAGATTTTAGACACAACAGTTAATGATGATGTTTTATTGATCATTAACAAATGATATGAATAAATGGAGGGTCTCTGTGGATCTATGTAGCGGTGTCAGGCCTTAAAACCTCCAACTCCGTATGGGGAGTCTTGTGTGAAAGACATTAGGACAGCACTTTAGGCTGCATTGTGCCACACACACACACACACTTGTACCATAGTGCAAGGGTGTGTGCTCTCTATCATAGATTTTGTACAGCTAGGTGTGTATGAATTTTTCATATTTTTGCATTCGCATACTTACACAACCTTTCAGCATAAGTACATAAAATTATGCATAATTATATTATCCAAATCCATCATTTCGTGCTATTTTTTAGCATGAAATGCATCCTCCAATTTTTGACAGAAGGCCGCATTTTGTGTTAAAAAATGTTTTGCATAAAAGGAATAGTGCTGTGAACACCAGCTGCTCTCATTCTTTCGTTCTTGTGCACTTGGGATACATTTTTTACCACGAATGGCTAGTTCGTGACAAATTTTGACTTTGAATAGCATCTAACTACGCAAAGTGGTGTAATGTGGATTGTGGAGAAATCTTTTCTCAAACCTTACGCCTGCCTCGAGGAGGTGTAAAGTTCTGGTTCAAAGCCGGGTCTACCGTTTTTAGTAGGTAGGGCTCCGAGTCAAAAACACATGGGCGGTTGCATGGGAGTGCCCATGTACCCCCCATGGGACACCCCCTTAAAGCAAAGGTAGCACAAAGATTTACTTTGGGGCTTCTTTCGAGAAAGTAAATCCCAATTCAAGACGTTGCCCCGGTTTTGTATCACTTTTTTGGACATTGCACAGACATTTCATTGATAAATCGGTCCCTTGTGTTGTGATCGTGTCCTTAGGTCTTCTTCAATGTAGAATACATCTGCCAAAGAGTGGAAACACTTGTTATAAAGAATGTATAGATGCTCAATGCCTCTGGGAGTATGTACTGTTTCACAAGGGTCACTTTATGTTGTTTTACATAGTGTGTAGTGTGAACTCGACCCCAGGATATCAGGTTCACATGAGCACCAGTTTCGTTACAGACGAACACATTTTTTCGTGAGACACGGAGAGATCGATGGGCATATTATCAAGCCAGGCGATAAAATGATCGCCGCTTTAGCGGCAGAAAACTGCCGCTAAAACGGCGATAATGGGCTTGATAATATGCTCTATGGAATTCCAATTGAAGCCCATGTTAGATGTGAAGGACGTCTAACCTGAGCTTCAATTGGAATTCCATAGAGCATATTATCAAGCCCATTATCGCCGTTTTAGCGGCAGTTTTCTGCCGCTAAAGCGGCGATCATTTTATCACCTGGCTTGATAATATGCCCCTAAGGGGCATATTATCAAGGACAATGTTAAAAATGATCGCCGGTTTAGCGGCGATAATGGGCTTGATAATATGCCGCAGAGAATTCCAATAGAAGCCCATGTTCTGGTGTGAACATGGGCTTCTATTGGAATTCTCCTGGGCATATTATCAAGGCCATTTTCGCCGCTTTAGCTGCCGCTAAAGCGGCGATAATGTTAACACCGTCCTTGATAATATGCCCCTAAGGGAGGCTGAGCGTCGTTGCCGAGACACGAGCCCGGTTCCCTAGCTTGGAGGTCGACCGCTCTTGCCGTTAGGCCACATCCGCTCCCCGATTAACCGTTGGCACAGTGAACAAACGCATTCCCTACAAAAATCATGGTTTGCCCCCCCTGTTGTCACAGGTTCTGATCACAGCAGAGTCATTCAGACATTCATCCTCCTTAGATAGATCAATAGAATGAGTGGTGTTACACGGGCCACACCCAGTCGTTGTCAAATACCTTACTTTGTTGTAGGACCAGCTGTCTGAAATGACACGCATCTGCATGTACGTCCTCGCGCGCTCACAGAATTTGAATATTCGAATCATTCATGAATCTTTGGCAATAAGATGCTCTAAATGAGTCATCAGATATCTCTTAATCCCTCGTGTTGACACCAGACCTGACTGCTGCAACATCCCGAAACCGCGTGCTTCAGGTAACTCATCTCGCGACCGCGTGAGGTGAGGCGAGTCCTCCGTGGCCGGGCTGGCGGGCGGTTCAGGATTGGCGCTCAAGGCACGACCTCATATTTGCATGCTCGATGGACATTTTTGAGGTTTTTGTTGTTTGGAGGCAGCGACTGCCTGCCAAATTTAGCGCAGGCTTGATGTCGCTGTCAACGCTATGCAGGGAAAACACGCGAAATATGTGGATACAATTAAAGGCGAAGTTTCGTAACCTGCTGGTCTGGAGAAACCGGTCTCACCGAGATGAAACTATGTCGCACTTTTTGGGATCGCGCATACACTGAAATAAAGCTAGCAGAATTAAGGCGATTTGTCATATTCATGGAGAACTCAAATGAGTTTCAAGAGCAGCTATGGAAAAGAGGCCAAAAAAAAACACGGGGAACTGCTATCATTATTATTACCATCACATATTTAGATTTATTTGGTTTATATAAAACGTAAAGCTGCCTTTAATCATTGGGAAGAAGTAAATGAAATACAGAAAACAACTTGAATATTACACGGACGCATTAAATTAAGATAATACAAGTTTTAAATTCTATGCTATGTTAATATGTCACTCCATTTTCCCATATTCCAGGTCCTTTGCTCTGACAGACTCCATCTGCTCTGAGGAAGTAGAATTTGTGACCAAAAAAGCAAGTGGCAAAAATTGAATGTGTTAATGCCACGTGCTAATACCACACTCAATAACCCTTGTAATTGTGTGGTATGGTATTACCACTGAAAACCATGTAGTAATGCCACTCCACATTAGTTTGTCTTCATAGAGCACTGAAGCAGCAAACTGTCCAGTTTTCAAAACCAAGGTTCGACAAAGATGCCGGTTTCGTATGCGGACGCCATCAAGAACTGTGACTACGGTGGGGTGAAGACAGCTCCACTTCTAGCCTAGAGGCCTCCATTGGCAGAATTTGCCTGGGGAGCCTTTCTCCATAACCAACCTTCCATACAATCTAATAATAAGGAGTGGGCTGACCAGATCATGGTATGGCCGCACCCTAAGTGACTAGTGGAAATATTTTCAGCAATATACATCTTAACCAGCAGTGTAAGTTAACAATGGGCGTAATTCTTCCTGAATCTAGGCAATGCTCTATATGCATTTTAACATTCAACTCTTTAATCATAGTCATTGAGAAGGCAACCCTTTAGAAGCATCAAATTAGAGTACTTATTTAGGAGTTTTTGTGGTACGCTATGTGTAACCTTTCAGTTACGTCAGAGCACAGGTTGGGATAAGAACACTATTTGATCTCATGATAAACGATGTGGTAGAGAACTCAGGATTGGTGGACTAGTGCTTAATTTGAACCGGTGGTTTCCGGTGCTCGACACCGGAAACTTAACTGTCAACACCAGCACTTACGACGGTCTGCCACATGGTGGAGCAGATTGTCTATTCTAGAGACAAGCCCAACAACAGTTGTTTATTAATTCAATGTGCATTAAAAAGGATCAATACTTGCTGCCAAACCATTCTTATCTCTTTGGGGGCCTGGAAGAGTCAGAATTATCACAACCGTAGGAGTGTGATAGTCAGTAGTTGTGTTGTTACTGGAGTTGACAGCGCTGACAGTGACAACGGGCAGTGCCGGCAGAAGTGGCCTCCTGACAAGGGCCCTGGCACTTTTTTTTTTATACATTAAGTACTGTGGAGCCAACAGCAATGACAGCCAAAGCAAGCCTGAATGGTTCACTTTTCAGGAGATTCCCGGATGTGAATGTGGTTGTGTTCGGATCTCATGGAGGGGATGAGGGCAAACTACCATCTTGGACCCTGAACTTCAACAGTTCTGTCTCTGCTTCATCCACTTGCAGGATCACTGCTGTTTCAAGACTACAGCTGAGGAGCAGAGGTTTCTAGCTAGGCTCTAGCGTGTGACTAGTTTTTACAACGATCTTAGAGCATGTTTCCCTAACAGCTTTCCTTATCTAACTTCCTGAATCATTTGTGGACTGAAACAATGGGTCTTAAGTCTATCCAATATGAACCACCCATGAACACCTCGGAGCTCAGAAAGAAGGCATCTGTATGCGGTAGTTGATATTTAGGCGTGACCTCATATTACACAGCTTAGAAATTAATTTTAATGAGCAGTCTTGTCACATAGGAACTATTTAATACTCAAGCAACTGCGTTATGTCACCTAAAATCAATCCTGTCCTTTTACTGCATTACTAACATAATTTTGCATCTTCATTAAAGATAGCTAAGAACATTGCATTACAAGTCATCCTCCCAAGGCCACTGGAATTTAGCTATTCTGCGTCCACAGCATTTTCGGCATAATTAAAGATTTGCCACACTGGCCACATAATCAAACATCTGCTGTAGATTTTCCAAACTTTAAAAAAGTTTGTTTCTAGTCCAACTGGATCATACGTTACTAAAAAGCGTCACACATGGCATGTAGAGGGGCAGAATCTTTGCAAAAGTTAACTGGTCCCCTTTTAGTTGGTGATTGATGCGTTCAACTCTGCTATTCATGAGATGAAACCAAAGAGTATTAATACATATTAATTTGTAAAAATGACAAAATAATACTGCCAGAGAATGTGCCATATTAAGATGTATAATTTGCCTTTTTTCCCACATTATTGTCATCCTCCCTGCATAATTTGGTCCTCTGTTGCTGCCTAATTCCTAGGACTGGACAGGCATGTTTTCTCATCAGGCATTTCTCTGGTGTGCTGCAGTCCTTGGAAGCTCTGTCCCTGTCCCTTTATAGCAGGAGACATAGTGGGAGGAGAGGAGGGAAAGAGAGAAGAAGGGGAGAGATTACAGAGGGAGGAGTAAGACTGGAGAGAAGGGCAGACAGGAAATGGATGGTTAGATTGAAAGAGATATTGGGGAAGAAATGTGTTGGAAATTCCAATCTTTTGCTTGGTATTCCCCCAGACTTTTGCCTTCACTACCATAATTTTTTCTGAAACCCTTTATGTTGGCATTAGGACTTCTGCTAACCAGTGGTAAAACGCTTGTGCCCCTTAACTATGGTAAAATTGCTATACCCCTAATTGGCATACTTATTTTATTAATAACTCCCTACTAAATGGTACTACATGCACACAGGGCCTGTAAATTAAATGCTAGAGGGGGGGCTCCAGCGCTCATTGTGCCACCCACTAAAGTAGCACTATAAACCATGTTTCATGCCTGCCACTGCAGTCTGTAGTGCAGTTTTAAACTACCATTTGGACCTGTCAAAATAAACCTTTTACCAGGCCTAAGCATCATTTTGTAATGTCTATAAGTTCCCCAAAGGTAGGATCTAAGGACTCATAGGGCATTGTACATAGTGTTTCAAATGTAGGGCATGTGTACTTAAGTAGTCCTGTCAGTGAAAACGCCCCAAAGTTGTTTTTCTCTGTTGGAAGGCTAGCTCTCCCATTGACTAACACTGGGTTACCTTATAGCTCTTAATAAGTGATAACTTCAGTTTGGGAACGGCTAGAGAAATACTTCTTCCACTCATTTAAATTGTAATTTAAAATCCTCTTTAGTGGTAAAGTCGGATTTTAAATTACTATTCTGAAAATATGGGGAGGGTGATCCTTTCCTGAGCAGGATGGCCTGTGGGTTGAACCCAGCCTTTCCTGAACTAGAAAGGGTAGCCCGAGGGCTCTACCCAGCCCTTTCCTGACTTCAGAAGATGCCTGCCATGTCACTGGCAAACAAAGCCCACACCCGAACCTGTCTGTCCCTTGTTCCCCTGGTCCGATTGGAGCCAAACCCAGGGAAAAGGGAAGAAAGGACCAGAACCAGTTTGGCCCTAGGTATACAAGTGGCACTCTCAGAACCTCTCAGAACCTCTCACCTGGAATTGTGGAGACTCAGAAGAAGCTGTTGTAACTCAGAAGGTCTGCCCTGCAGTCTGAAGCCTGATTTGATCTAAAAGAACAGTGTCTATGGATGTTGCATGAAAAATAAACACAACATTTCTGTGCAAAATGGCTGTAATAGACTCTCACACATCACTCATATTAAAAAGGACTTGAAGGCAAGACTCTCTGCAGAACAGAGCTGGCTTTATCAGGGGCCCCCTGAAAGGCTGGGGCCCTGGGCCAGAGCCCACTTTGTCCATGCCTTAAACCGCCTCTGTAGAGTGTACTCCTCTGAGTCAAAAACAGCAAGAACTGGTCTCCAGGTGGAAAACCAAAGGTTCTGGGCTCTTTGCAGTGAAAAGATCCGTCCCAGTCTCCTCACAAATGCAAGCAGAATTCACTGAGGCCAACGCAGAACCTACTTCTGACTGCCATCACATACTTCCTGTACACAGACTCCAGAATTCTCCGCCCAGAGCACTTTGCATTGACAACTACCGCCCCACATTTCCCGCCAATTTGAAGTTCCAGTCATCAAGCAGCTCTTCGTGTTGATGATGACCGCACCACCAATGACAAGTTCCGACAGAGACCTGGGACTCCAGCAAACCACCGCCGATGAGTCCATCTCCAGATCCAGCCTGCAGTCTGACTGCCGATGACCTCATCGACGAATGCTTGTCGCTTGATACTGGACTAAGTTAGAAGGTAATCTTTCCACGGGGATGAACCTGGTCCTTGTATCCGACCCGTGCTCCATTGCAGTCAACCTTATCTTTTGACTATGATCTGGTCCTCCACAACCAGATAACCCTGATTGGCGCTTTGTGTTTTTTGGTGGTATTTCGACTGAAAACTTTAAAAATTCATATCTCCGGTTGTACTTATTGGATTTTTATCGTTTTGTTGTCATTTTATTTATTAAAATAGTCTATATTCTTCTAAATTTGTTAAGGATTTTTCTTGATTTTTTCTCTCCACTTTATTACTGTTTGAGTACTGCATAAAAACGTACTTTACACAATGTCAGTAAGTTAAGCCTGATTGCTTTTATGCCAAGGTACCAGAGGTTTAAGCTCAGGTTTAGGTAGTGACATCTGTGGTTCATCCAGACAAAGATTGTGTTTATTACCTGAGTGGGGCTCTTATCTCTCTCAACTAATATCCCAGTTTCTTTCACAAAATATTAAAATATAGCAGATGGATATAATCGTAGATCTATAAGTGACGGATGACAGAATGCTCACTGTCTACTTGCAAAGTCTGACCGCGTGTGTTCACAGAGACCGAGCAGCCACTGGTTTTCATTTGCTCTTTATTACTTCAATTTTTCGGTGTGGTTCAATTGAAATGTTGTTCTGACAGCCTATATCTTCACATGCATAACTGTTTTCAAGGCAATCTCACAGTCTCTGATACTTACTTGCTTGTTGGGTATTAAGGTGCAGGTCTCCTAAATTTCTCATCAAAGTAAGAGACACTGGGCATGCACGGACAAAGAATAGTGGAATTAGGCCCAAAGTTGTACTCCCTAACAGGTTCACTTAAAAATGTAGAACCGCTCTCAAGAATAAGTAGGAGATTGAAACTTCACCCCATTACAGTTTCTTAAACATCTAACCTGCTGAAAAACAACTTGTCCCTTTTCCCCCTCTACAGGATTGATGATATAATCCATATTCCTGTGCCCTCTACCCCCTCTTGGCAATGCACTCTGCTACAAGTAGCAGGCAAAAGTTAACAACAACTCTACATATGTTCATATGTACATACATTAGGAAGAAATCATGCTAGGGTTAGTTTCTAGTTCAACATACAAGCTAACCACAGAATTTTTCTTTTCACTAACTTGCGGCCATTCAGGGATGTGTGTCATAACATGGCCTCGATGAGCTTAATACAGGCATGGATTCTTCATTCCTTGAGCAAACAAGTCAAACTTGTAATAATAACTTGGCTTCTAGAGTTTCCTCTCAGTTTATCTCTCGTTGATTGCCTGCAAAAGAATAATTGATGAGGTTTGTCCTGTATGTGGATTTAAGCCCTATCTTAAATCTATTACAAAAACATCTCTCCTAAAAGGCTTCTAGTCATTCTCAAGGCTCTTGTATTTTTACTCAATGATCTTTGTAAGTCCTTATCAAGGTAGATCTACATATTGCATGCATGTTGTTTGGGGTAAGGAATAAGAAAGAACAACACAGATGTGTTTGATTGCTATACATTTTCAACTCATGTGCATGAAACTGTCAGTGCACAAAGAGAGTAAGTGCTCCAATATCTTACTATTCTAGAGGAGGAGTGGGTGAAGGAAACCTTTTAATTATTGAAAAATATTTTTGATGAGTAATAAGAAAAACATAACAAGACCATATTTTAGTAAATCTCAAATTTCCCAACGTTGTACATGTAGGTGTAAGTGCAGAAACGGTAAAAAAGTGCACCAGTATGCTCCAGTTTCGAATGAGAATTGTGGGAATTAAAGACTTTTCCTGAAAAAGTATCTTCTAAGAAAAGAGAAAGGAACAACAAATATGTTTTCAAATATTTCTAATTTCCCACCTCAATATGAGTGTATGTAAGTGCAGTATAGATAAGAAACAACACAAATATTCCCAATGTTTGTAGGTGGTGTAGAAGAAAGCAAAGGATGTCCTGGAAAAGCAAATTCCTCAAAGATAAAACAAGCATTTACAATGCAATGGTCTCGGCATTGTTAAAGTTAGAGCTATTGGCATTGCTCATGACATTATTTTTGTTTATGTTCTTGTTTTTAAAACATTTAAAGAAACGGCATTGTTATTTACAATGTCAATAGCTTAATCACTCTCAAATGCGAGACCTATTGCATTTGCACCCACACACAGAGCCACACACACAAATAGAGCCACCCACACCCACACACACAGAGCCACCCACAGAGAGCCACTCACATAGAGCAACCCACAGACAAATAAAGCCACCCACAGAGCCACCTACACACACACACACACACACACACACAGAGTTATTAAAAGGTGTTTATGATGGTGTGACAATCGTCTGCTCTAAATACACAAACACAACCGGTATAGCCATTCGCCGCAAAGCACGGATACACATTAGGGTTTTTATTATCTTTAATAAAGCTTTATTTTCTTACAGCCTCACAAGCACGCACAAGAAACGCACTCAAACTTCAACAAACACACATTTCTGCATATGAGTGCACCTTCGTTGGCATAAGGAACCGCGCTCAACGCTTAAACACATTTCTATATCCAAAATAATCCTAACACAATAGTTAACACAACCACAATGCATGCGTGCATTCCGCAGCACACATAACGGCATAACACTGACACCACACACACACACCGGTAAACGTGAACCCGTTGGTTGCAGGTGGCACTCACCGGCACTCATTTTTTATTTTTTGTTCAGCTTTTTACTCTTGTATAGTGCATGCTTTGAAACAAGTCGCCTCCAGGTGTTTATAACAGCAACAATTAAGAGATCCAGAGTTGAGGCTGAAAGCAAAGAGAGTTTCTCGCAGTGGCTGTCAGTGGGCCAAAAAGGTGATCTGTGGCCGCGGGGAAATTTCACTCTACGCTGACGTGCAGCAGGGGAGGGCTAAATACGACAGGCTTACTACACCTACAAAGTCTGAATGCCATGCGTGGCAGGAGCACGTCGAAGTGGGTATCTGTAGGCACAAAATGACACTGTTGAAAGGAACATTATGAGTAAACAAGGCTTGGGGAGTAAGTGTCGTATTTTTCATTGTCGGCAAGTTCCATACATGTTTATTTCAGTGTAGCCCTAACAAATACACAATATTACACATATACACACACAGGCGTTGAAAAGACACATTTATTCACGCGATGCCTTAAAAACACACTTGTATATAAAGACTAGTGCAGACACAAACAAAAATGCATTTTGGCTGTGCAAACGCAGGCACGCATATAGGTAACTACACACATATAGAAAATAAACACACACACACATCCTTTCAAACACACTAATCTGCATTGATGATTGCGGCGCACATAGAAATAAACACAACGCATTCACTCAGGCAAACACACACAAATGAATAGGCACACACACCACAGACATACACACCCGCGTGTGAATAGGCACATACAACACGCACACAAATAGGCACAGACACATATACACACATCCTTACGAACACACTAATATGCATAGATGAGTGCCCACACAAACACAATGCCCACACTCTGGAAACTCATACGAATGAAGAGGCACACACAAACACGCACCCGCGAGTGAATAGGCACACACACGCACACAGACATGAATAGGCATGAACACATACACACACATCCGTACAAACGCACTAATTTGTATAGATGAGTGCCCACACAGACACAATGCAAACACACACGAAGACAAATGAGAGTACTACATAATACAAGGAACAGCTCTATGGTACAACAATGTTGGATGGAGGATTCAAAAAAGCTTAAAGTTTAAAACTGTGCATAGCACAGATATTTTGCACACACACAAGCCCACGTAAAGTGACCCTCGACAGCACGCAAAATTCACTCAAAAGTAGGGAAGAGCAGTTCTCTCCCATCCATTGAGCAAGAGGGGCCAGGAGCTCTATGGGGCAGTACGGGGGGGGCGTGACAGGGAAGATGTGCAACGCACGGGATATGTGCAGCCGCGAGAGCCCTCAGATGGTGCCGCTCAACAGGGGAAGATGCGGAAGCTGCTACTGCACCCCTCCTCCAGAGAAGGGGGGTTGGGGGGACATGACATTACAGGAGGACGAAAATAAGGTATTAGCAGAAGTCCGCCTCCACCCCACATACAAAACAGCTGTCTTAAGTCCGCACCGCGCACACCAAAAGGTAGTTATCTGTTATCCCCCCGAACTGGGCGACTGATCCCCTCCCACTTCACACACACCCCTCGCACCCGCCCTCAGGGGCAGGAAGGAATTACCTCACCCACATGACCGACTACACGCACAGAATTAGGCACAGCCGAAAGAGTGGGGGTTGAATAAAAGAACCCCGGTCTCTGCACAGACTATACAGGGGGGGGGGAGCGCCCTTATTCTAAACTGTATTGTGCGCCAAAGATTGGCACCCCCACAGGAAAAAAATGCAGATTAACGCTTCTTTTCTGGGTGTTTTTCGAGGGGCGGGGTGCCTGCGAGACACGTTTTTGCTACTTTCAAAATGCCATCCGTGCCTTAAAGTGCTGGGATGCCCGTGTGCTCTGCTGGGAGGCACTTTCGGTTTGTGTTGAGAGAGGAGGTACGAAAAAGGAGAGGGGGCAGAGAAACAAGCAGGAGTGTGTGAGACAGTGAGACGGCGCGAGACACAGGCATGCGGTGACTGTGTAAGAGAGGGCGAGGGAGGGAAGAGGGTGAAGGAGAGACAGAAAGAGAGGGCGGTTGGAAGATCTAGGGACGAGGAGGACGCAGAGGGGAAGGCAGCGAGAGGTAACGGTGAGGTGGGCAGAGATATTTACAAACAGAGAAGCAGAGGAAATAGAGATAGACAGGAGACAGATCGTGAGAAAGACAAATAGGGGTGGGAGGGCTATGTCAGAAGCATTACAAAAACGAGCATTGAGTGCAGCGCGCAGCTGCAGCCATGTGGAGCTCTGATTTTTTTTCAAACTATTTTGGACGCCCTCACGCTCCGCAGCTCACCTTCCATTCACTCGTCACATAGTCGATGTTCCATGTTCCTTCGATCGTGGCTAATCTCTGAAGTTTGGACGGGATGATTTGACGTCACCAGACGTTCGCCTGTAGCGCAACGCCCTACGCTCACTCATCACAGTGTTTTTGAAGAAACGTGAGCTGATTCTTTAAAAAACAAGGCAGAGCAAAATGCACACCACTGCCTTTCTCCGAGGTCAAGAAGAAATGCCTCGGAGAAAGGCAGCGTCCTTTTCGGATTCGGGGGCGTGTTTTGCTGTTGTCTCCTCCCTGAGACTTCTCGACAAAAACACGCCCCCCGATCC
This sequence comes from Triturus cristatus, assembly GCF_964204655.1. Classification (NCBI taxonomy): domain Eukaryota; kingdom Metazoa; phylum Chordata; class Amphibia; order Caudata; family Salamandridae; genus Triturus; species Triturus cristatus. The sequence continues at coordinate 969,150,063 of NC_140593.1, read as the reverse complement.
GAAAAGGACGGGGCCTAATAGGAATGACTGACCTCTTCTCCAATGGCTGGCCAGCATTCAAGAGGCCAGCCAATGGAGAACAGGGGAGAAGAGGGGCGGGTTCAAGCCCCTCTTCTCCAAGTCATTAAATCTCGGAGCGAGACTGCGCAAGCGCAGCCTTCGTAGCCGAGACCTAAAAACGAGCAAGGAAACTGTTTTCAAATGTCTGTATCTCTTAATACTACAACTCAAAAACTGATATTGATTGTTTTAATAGTATCGGTCTGATGTGTCAAAGGGTTTTCACCATTCTGTGTCTATGGGAAAACTTGTTAGCACATATGGGCCTATGTACCTTTTTAGGTCTCGCCTGACTCAGCCCATGCGCTGGTCTGGCGAGACTTTTAGTGAGGGCTTAAAAAAATGCTGCCATGGCCGGCCTAGAGCTTGAGTGCATGAGCGCGGGCGCGCGCTTACGAGCAGAGGCGCCATATGGCTTTCCTCGTCGTGCTCATTAAGCGCATCGCCCGCCGAGCTTGATGGCGATCGCAATCACTTTCACTTTCGCGGCCGCTGTTCTCAGTGAGCCAGTATTTTCACATATGTTCTTTCTAGCAGCCTGGGTTGTTTGTGCATCAGTAATGTGTGTTCTTTATGGCTCTTCACTGTGCGCGTCGGTGATGCACATTATGTGGGATGTCGTGTGCTCTGCATTGTCAATGCGTGTCCCGCCTGCCTGCATTGCTGTGCCTTGGAGATGTGTATTTTCCTCAGCCGCTTGAGGGTGGGTAGTGTAGAAATGTGTTATTTCTGGTAGCGTGACCTTTGACGTGTGCGATCATTGGACGCTGGTTACATCGCAGACAGTGTATTGGAGACCTAAGATCTCCAGCAGCGCGGACTTGCACCGGAGATGGGTGCGCTGTAACAACAGATGGTGTGCACTGTGTTATTTGTATTCTCTCTAGCATGTCATGTGCGCAGATGACGCGTGTGCTCTCTACCAGCATCATGCACGCTTCTTCTGTCACAGCAGCCGTGTAATGAATTCTCTGTCCATAAGGTCCCAACTCCTTGCGAGATCTGGGTGTTGGTCGGGGGATGACGTCACTCTTGACTTGGGTCCTGCCAGAATATTGTTGTGTACTACAAGCAGCGGCACATCGATTTGACCGTGCCGCCCCTGGTGCAGAATGCAGCTCTGTGGCCGTGGACGCCTTTGTCTCGCTGTGCCCGGGGACCACGAGCAAGGTTAACAGTTCCCTGTCACCGCTCAGGACGCCTCCCTGTCTTACTGCGTGCCCATGTTACGCCACCCCACCTCAATCCCGGAGCCGATACAGGGGGTGGGAAGCTGTTTCGGCTGTGTCGCACAAAGCTCTTTGTCTTGCTGAGCTAGGGATCATCTAAAATGAGGTGTGCATGTAAAGGTGCGCAGCTCAGATATGAGAGGAGATGCAGTGTGGTAGTAGTGTGCATTTTTTCCTGCAGCACATGGCTTGGATCCAATTTGGCAGCGCACTGTATGCACACGCATTATTTGTAACACTAGACCTGCCTTCACTGCTTCCTGCAAAGAAGTGTCTGTCCACATGTAGCTAATTTTCTGTTCTTCTGAATACTTGATGGCTTTGGTGCAGAACACATTTACTGTTCGCAAAGTCTGTGATTTTGTAAATTGCACGGTTTGTTACCTATAAATGTGTTTTTGGCATATAGTAAACCTATGTAGTAACTTGGTAACATGTTGCCAAACCGCTCAATGGTTTTAGGAAACCATACCCATACCGAATCGGGGTTTGGAAGGGAAGGCACGTGTTTAGAGCAATACTTGAAATGGAAAAACGGCTACCCTCACACACACCTGAAAATGTGCGATCCATTTCTATTTCACATGAATTGTGTCCTCAGACAGCCTGCAGCTCTGCTCACTTCAGCTGTGAGTGGTCTCTGGACGCCTGGAGCGTGCGTGGGTGGTGCGTGTGTTATGCTTTGAAGAGTGTGATGTGCAGTCTGGCAGCTTTAACTAGGCAGCAGCGGACAGTGGCACCCCTTTTGCTGCATAGCGGTAAAGTTCTGCAATGTGCTTTATTTATTTATATCTACACAGCGCGTGCGTCACCAGAAGGTGTTGGAGCACTATACTCTTACTTTTAAACAGGTTTCATTACACAGAATATAGTTTTACAAACATTTGCTAGTTATGTATTAAACGGGTTCACATTCTGTCTTCAGTGACCCAGCTACTTAACAGCAAGCATTCTACTGTGCATTAAGAGCGCATGGCGTCATCTGCCTTCCGCGGTGTCCTTAGTAGTGCACGGGGGACTCTTACTTTGAAAATCTGGGTTGATTTAATCCGGGAATGGAAATCACAACGCGAAGCTCCACACAGAGTGACCTGGTTTCAAGAAGCGGGATTAAGTTTTGATGAGATCATCATCAGAGACGTTGTATTATTGTTGCTTTTTTGTTACATAAACGCTGTATATCTGTTGGAGGAGGGATGCTGTCCTTAGAAAGGAAAGGCCTTCATGCGCTGCACGGTAATTAATGTGTCGACTTCTGGCAGGCAGTGGGCCATTGGTGATCTATTTCCAGTGACCCGACCTCTGATGTGTTCAGCTATTCCGAATGACTGTTTGCATTTGCAACAACCCTATTCCTGAGCGTTACATTGCACAATTAATTTTTAAGTCACTTAAACACTTACTGTTTCATATCCTCCCAGTTTTAATATAAAGATAAGCATTTGCATTAGCCGCAGTGGTTCCTAACAAAAGCACATTCAACATTTTCCATGTGAAAAAAAACCAATATCTTTTTATCGAGGCGATGTTTTTAGACAGTGGCGCAGTTCCAGGAATAATATCAAATTAACAGAACACACTTTAATAGAAGTGGACTACATCAGATCCCTTTGGAAAGCAGAGTTTAAAAATTAAAAAAGAAAAAAGCTACGCTGCAGGGAAAGTACTTTAATCTTGCTCGAAATAGTGCTTTATTTTAAGTAAATGGGGCAAGAAAATAAGTTTTCTGTGCATGTAAGAAGTGCCTTGGCACACAAAGCGGTACAAAAGGGGGTGGTGATGGACGGAGCATCAGAACCAATCAAACACTCACACCCAGTCATCAGATCTGGGTTTGATCCATCACCGTTCTTTAGCCCACTCTGCCACCCCAGTTCAGACACGGCCATATGCAAATCAGTCTGACCCTGTGCGTCATGGGAACATTCCAGCCCAAACTGCCAAGCCATGCCTTCCCTGGACCGGAAACAAGTTTCCTAGGACCGGTTTCTGGCATTTCAGCTGTCTTCAGCCAGGCTTGCTTGAATCCAGTGGCAAAGTGAGCAAGGGACTCACGTCTGAGCATACCCTGCCAACTTATGGCGAACAAAGCGGTACAAAAGGGGATGGTGATGGACGGAGCATCAGAACCAATCAAACACTCACACCCAGTCAACAGATCTAGGTTTGATCCATCACAGGGTCAGACTGATTTGCATATGGCCATGTCTGAACTGGGGTGGCAGAGTGGGCTAAAGAACGGTGATGGATTAGACCCAGATCTCTTGACTGTCTGTGAGTGTTCGATTGGTTCTGATGCTCCGTCCATCGCCACCCCCTTTTGTACCGCTTTGTTCACCATAAGTTGGCAGGGTATGCTCAGATGTTGAGTCCCTTGCTCACTTTGCCACTGGATTCAAGCAAACCTGGCTGAAGACGGCTGAAATGCCAGAAACCGGTCCTAGGAAGCTTGTTTCCGGTCCAGGGAAGGCATGGCTTGGCAGTTCGGGCTGGACTGTTCCCATGAGGCACTGGGTCAGACTGATTTGCATATGGCCATGTCTGAACTGGGGTGGCAGAGTGGGCTAAAGAACAGTGATGGATTAGACCCAGATCTCTTGACTGGGTGTGAGTGTTCGATTGGTTCTGATGCTCCGTCCATCGCCACCCCCTTTTGTACCGCTTGGCACACAAAGGCCTCAAGATGTGTAACAGCGTGCCCACATATGTTCCTGCTGGGATACCTTTAAAAGTAATAAGCATGTTTCTGATCTCCACAAACCAGAAACTTGACATGCTTGCTTGCAACTGCAAAAACTACTTTTTAGGTTTTGCTGAGCCCAGCGCATGCGCTGGTTCGGAGAGACATTTTGGAGGTGAGTTTTCAAAGTGCTGCTGGCTGGCCTAGCGCTTGCGTTCACGCGAGTGTGCACGCGCCAGCAGCACTTTGAAAACTCGACCTTTAGCGCGTCCTCGTGATCACTTTCGCTTTCAGAGCGATCGCGATGACTTTCGCTTTTACGGCCGCGCTGCGTTACTTTTACTGCCGCGCGGCCAATGCTTGTTTTCAATTATGTTTAAGGAGTGCACACATTAACTTATTTTTAAAAGTTTTTTTTTTTACTTATTTAGTGCTACTTCCACTATTTAAAAGGTTCTCTTGGCCCTGTTCCAAAATCGGAGAAACAATTGCCTGAACCAGTTGCTGTTCTAAAAGAGACCTAGAAAGTGGGGAATAGCCAAGTCTTCAGCATGTTTGGAATTTAAAAATTAGAGCCTCACTTCTCAGATGCAAATTGAGATCCTGCCTATGGGTGGCTGCAACTACCGAGAAAGCTCTACTAGCCATCGTTTTGCGTAAAAATGTTGGCACTGTTAGTATTTTCTGATTCGTTGATCTCAGTTGGCAGAGGGGGAAATACCACTTAAATTTGAACTCCAGGGGAGAGCGATGTTGACTATACACCGTTTTGTGTACCAGTTACATCACTTTGAAAAGAATGTGTTGTTTCTCCGACAATCAGTGTAAAGATGATAGCGCTGTCGATATATCTTCTCTTGGGTGGCGGTCCCGTTCAATCCTGGCTGCATTTTTCTGAATTCATTGGACTCTGTGGAACTGATAAAATCGGAGACTCAAGGAGATCAAATTACAATAATTCTGCCTTGGTAAAAATTAATGTATTCAATATCTGTACACTTTGGAGTACAGAAAATAAGGATATGATGCATTTTAAGAAATTAAGCTGGAAGCGCAGGATTTCACCATAGGGAAATTTGTTCTGATAGAGTTAGTTCACTGCTACTCCTATGCCCAGGTTTTTCACTATGGGAGCAGGTGAGGGTGTAGGACCCTAACACAGCCGGCCAAAAATACAACTCACAAAAAGGTGAAGGTATAATGAGACTCAGGATCGCCGTCTTAACCACATTTAAGTTAAGATGGTACCCAGCATCCAGTGAATACTTTAGTTAAGCAGCCCTCTGACTGGTTTTCACTAGTTTGTTAATCCCCAATAATTTGTACGATAATCTGGGTGTCATCTGCCTATAAGAAGATGCTAAAACTACAAGATTCAATCAGGGAAGCAAGATGAATCATATAAAGATTAAACAGCAGGGGTAAAAGAATGGATGCCTGCGCCACCCCCAGCCACCACCACCACGAATTATGTGGTGAAAGGGGGATTTTATAGCTGTTGTGATAGAAAGTCCGAACCAATCAAGAGCTTGATCTTTAATTCCCGGTTCCTCCAGTCTACCAATCAGAAACAAGTGTTCTGCACTATCATATTGCCACTAACTAATCACACAAAATCAAAGCACTCGAAATATTCAAGTGAGAGCAGTGACGCAGATCGTCCAGTGCCGACAATATGGTAACTTAATTACCATACCAAACAAAATGTATTTCTTCCTAAATATCTGGAAACATGATTAATAACATAATTACGATATGATGATTGCATACTTACATTCTTCCTTCTTATTTTGAAATAACTGATGGTATTCCGTGAAAGCTGAAGAGTAAAAGAAACATCACAACAGCATAAAGGTATGAAAAAACACGTCACGGTTTTAACATCATAACATCTTAAAATAATTGTAATTTGATTTTCCATCCAACCACGTGCATAGCGGCCAAGTCTCCTATGTGACAAGTTACTCATTTGGCCAGATGTGACTTTTTAGCAGTTTGCATTCTGGTACTTCTAGTTTTATATTTATAAATATGATTATTATAAACATCAGCATGCAAAATGTTGGAGGTCAAATACCTAGGACTTGGTGAACGATTCACATATGACATTGGGCATATCTACGTATTTGCTCTATTTTACATCACCATGTACCCCAATTGTACATCCACCAGGGCCTCCTTTGCACATTACACTTTGACCCCATAATGCACATAGGCGTGTGCCTCAGGACCATCATCCAGTGCTTACCTGTTGCACTGCAGTTGTCAAGGCTCACCTGCTGCACAGCATCCAATGTTTCCCAGCAACACATCATTCAGGGCTCCATTGTGGTGCATCAGTATTGCTGCCCTGATGACCATGTCCCTGTCTCTCAGTGTCTCAAGATGCCCATCACCATGTGACCTCACTGTTGTCCGTCACCAGGAGTCTCTATACTTGTTTTTTGTGTGCATGGGTGCCTGCATTTCTGATGGACTTTGTGAAAATAAGTGTCGCCAATTGAACATGCTATATTTGATTATGTTCTAAGTGTGCTGTGTGTTTGCAAGTCTATTGTCTAAGTCACTACTTGTTTCTACTACCTGTAATTTAATTTTTTAAATTAGAATGTAGGGCACTATGGATCAAAAAGGTAAATATAACACCAGGCTTAGAGCAATATGTTCCGATGTGCACTTGGGCAAATGTTTGCAGTTTACAACCACACACCCACAACCACACACCCACAACCCCACCCCCACAACTCCACCCACACAACCACACCCACACAACCGCACACACACAACCGCACACACACAACCACACACAACCACACCCACACAACCACACCCACACAACCACACACCCACACAACCACACACCCACACAACCACACACACACACAACCACACACACACACACAACCACACACACACACAACCACACACACACAACCGCCTACACACAACCACACACACACACAACCACCCACACACACAACCACCCACACACAACCACACACACACAACCACACACACACACACACACACACACAGACACACACACAACCACACACACAACCACATCAAGCATTGGCATAGCCAATAGGTCTCGCCTTTGGAACCAGTGTTTAGCCATGCAACAGTTGATGTGGTTGCACCAAGGATATTGTGCTGCATAACTAAATACTTAGAAGGTCCCAAAAGCGAGACCTATTGGCTATGCCAATGCTTGTTTCACTTCCGCTGGATTCACAAGTTTCGCCTCTCATTACTTTGCACCGTGGTGCTTCAATTACTCATTAACATTCTGGCACTCAGTTGGTTTTTGACTCCTGTGTTGGAGACCTACAGTCTGCACAATAGCTCTTTGTCGGAAAGTGATTTCACAAAATTCAAATGCTTAATTGAAGAGTGGGTATAGTGCCACAGTTCAGTCAACACTCCCATGATTCATCACGCTATCATCATATGGCTCACTGCTTAAGGGGCTGAACAGCCTATAATTAAAGCTTCTTTTATCAGAGTTAATATTTACCTAAGGCAGATAATAGAACCGCCACACACAATTAAAGAAAAATTAGAAAAGTTGCACAGCTACAATAGGAAGGCTAAAAAATTTTACCCATATATCCTCTGGAGGAGTGCACGACTTTTCACCCTCAGAGATCCATCAAGACCAGAACAAAGCAAACTACATAATTTTAACTGACGTTGGTAATAGGAGAAAGGGCAGCAACGGTTGATGTTGTTGCACCAAGGATATTGTGCTGCATAACTAAATACTTATAAGGTCCCAAAAGCCAGACCTATTGGCTATGCCAGTGCTTGTTAGTAATATGCATCTTTATTTTGTGAGGTGGATTAATAAAATATATACAGAGATTTTTTATTTTGTAAAGGAAATGCATTTGTATACAAAAATGTTGTAAAATGAAAATAAGTCTTACAGAAAAAAACAGAAATCTATGACAGTTGTTTCAGTCATTATTTTTAAAATGTCATATAAACATCTGCTTTTCTCCTATATGTCTTATTTTTAATATATATTAGGGCTCAATATTGTCATGCCTTTTACTAACTTAACATTTCTTAAACAGACATGCGTTTTACTTAGATATGCCTTTTACCAAGAAAACATTTCTATGTGGCTAGCCAGAGATTTTGCTTTGTAAAGGAAACCTATCTTTTAACAGATAACATAACACCAATATCATACCAATGGTGTTTCTATTTATAACTATTTGAGTTGGGACTGCAAACAGGTCTATTCAAACTCGAAACTGTGGATTTACCTGTTTACAATCATATATTACCACTATAATAGATAAGACACCCTGTTTTCCTCTGTATGACATGTTTGAAGTAGGTGGATTTCAGATGTTCATTCTTTTATTGCTTAAATGCTGCTGTTCCCACACACTTTCATGGAATAGTTTATTGACAGACAACTGCTGCTATGACCGATTGGCTTAATGGTTTAAACCAATTTGTGTCATGCTTTGAACTGAACAAGCTGGAGAGGACAGGAAATGTTTGTTTTGGTAACCTGTTAAGTGGTCTCTTCCTTCAGTAATGTTCTAATTGACCAGAGGTTAGGTGATTGTCCTAGAACCTTTGAAACAACTTGCTCTTTGACTTTACTGAGAAGTAATATTTGAAACCAGACATGCCTTAAAGGCATCACAATTATAATCACAGGATTAAGCATGTACAGCCAGACACCCTAGCAGGAATGTCCAGCAACATAACCCCAATTCATTTATCATTTCACATTACACATGTGATTTCCAGTCCCCAAAAGGAACACCATTCGTAAATGCACCACCTGTGCAATTACACCTTCCCACCTCTAGGGGATCTCACCTCAGTAACAATCCATGTTTGACCCTGAACACTTCAGTGCAACCCTAAGCTTCAGCTCCTGGCTGTAGAACAAAAGTGCAGCATGAGATAGGTTTGAAAACACAGATGAGCCCTTGAGGGGTAGTCTCCTTTGAGTCCCCCAGAGACTGAGGGTGGGGACTTCCCATTTTCGTGCTAGGGGAGTCTGGCTGTAAATGCTTAATCCTGTGATTGTAATTGTGATGCCTTTTCGGGCCTTTAATTGCAATGCATTATAACCGTTATCAGATATGATAAGTACCTGCCATTCTAAAGGGATTCTAGACATGTATTCTTGCTACTGCATTCAGTGATGCACAACCCACATTGTTAGCCACTGTGATTCAGGGGTCTATATTGTACAGTCAGTATGAGATGCTCAGTCAGGGTTATGTGTCACTATGGCAGGTGTTCCCGTCATAAATGCTTGTTGAGATAATGGGGTGGGTCGCCACTGGGATGGTGCCAGTGGGCAGGGCCCTCACTCCAGGTTATGGTCAACCTACTGCATTAGGGGGCAAGATGATGTGCATACATGGGAGTGGTGGTACTAGACTCCCCCCCCCCCACTGCGGGAGGGGTGGGATTGTTATGCAATGTCACAAAGTAATTCCAACAGCTTATGTAGATTTGTAAATTCATGCATGGTATTGAGTAGTGTGTGTGTGTTTAATAAATGTACTCTTACTTTTATAAAGCAAAGTACAGACTGAACAATCAATTATTGAGTGTAATTTCTGCATGCCTACAAATGACGATTACTAGCCCACACCACCTCCCTCGAGTAAGCCATGAACTGCTCTGCAACGCTACCCTCTGAGAGTCAAGCACTACAATGGGGTGTTTGATTCCCAGTGAAGGACAAATGTAGACATATTATTTGTGCAGGCCTCACAAATAATGCCTCGTGTCTGGCTGTACATGTTTAATCCTGTGATTGTAATTGTGATGCCTTTTCGGGCCTTTAATTGCAATGCATTATAACTGTTATCAGATATGATAAGTACCTGCCATTCTAAAGGGATGCTAGACATGTATTCTTGCTACCGCATTAAGTGATGAACAACACAGATTGTTAGTCACTGTGATTCAGGGGTGTATACTGTATGGTCAGTATGAGATGCTCAGTCAGGGTTATGTGTCCCTATGGCAGGTGTTCCTGTTAAAAATGCTTGTTGAGATAATGGGGTGGGTCGCCACTGGGATGGTGTCAGTGGGCAGGTCAGTCACTCCAGGTTATAGTCAACCTACTGCATTAGAGAGCAAGATGATGTGCATACATTGGAGTGGTGGTACTAGACCCTAGCCCCCCTGCGGGAGGGGTGGGAATGTTATGCAATGTCACAAAGTAATTCCAACACCTTATGTATTTTTGTACATTGATGCATGGTATTGAGGAGTGTGTGTGTTTAATAAATGTACTCTTCCTTTCATAAAGCAAAGTACAGACTGGACACTCAATTATTGAGTGTTATTTCTGCCTACCTGCAAATGGCGATTACTAGCCCACACCACCTCCCTTGAGTAAGCCTTTGACTGCTTTGCAACGCTACCCTTTGAGAGTCAAGCGCTACAATGGGGTGTTTGGCTCCCAGTGAAGAACAAATGTAGACCTATTGTCTGTGCAGGCCTCACAAATAATGGCTTGTTTTTTTTTAACATTGGTGTCTAGCGGCGGGAAACATAGTGTGCAGGGTCAAACAGCCACCAACCCTATGTTAGCCTCCAGTCGTAGTGAGTTGCAAGTTGTGACCTACCTCATTAATATTTTTGATGTAGGTCAGATTGTGACCCACTACGATTCAAAATGTTACTACCCAACCTGTTAGCACGCCGGTCAGATCAGATTGTAAGATACTTTACTGCTCGTAGAAATATTGGTCGTAATTTGCGACCAATATTTTCCAACCAATTATTCGTACATCTGGTCTCATGCTTGGTGTGAAAACTGCAATATGGTACAACAAATTTAAAAAACAGTCTTAGAATAGATATGTAAGCGGTCTTCCTCTGCCATGTCACAAATTCTTACCCCTGCATAAAAGCTATACTTAATATGTGTGGCACCTTCAGCCATTTTTTCTAAAATACACCAAGTTGCTTTTTGGGACTTACAGTTTTGTCGACCTCTTAGAAGTCTGGTCTGATAATTGCCAACATACAAAGAATTGTTGGTTGCAAAGTTAGTACTGGCTCCAGTTTCACACATGCATGAATACCATTTCCAGTCCTGGTTTTATTCTTTGCATTCTGGTACCTGCAGTTAGATTTTTCTGTTACAGATGCATGACTATAAATCCCAGAATGAATAAATAAAACAGGAAAGCTGATAAGAGAAAACTTGAGATTCCTCTAATTTCTAGTACAGCACTGCAAGTAAATTGTGCAACTTAAATACAATGCCCAGCAACCTACTTATCATGGTGCCTAGCATCCTGCCAAAAGAAAACTGTTGCATTGATCACTAGATAAAAAACATACAGAGTTTTGGTTAACATTTTCTGATGAGGAAGTCACGTATACATTTTTGGAAATTATTCCAATATTTTGGAAGTATAAATGCTTCCATGCAGTGGTGGCTTGTGACTTTTCAAAGTGAAGGAGTGTAAAAGTCGCTTTCAACCTTGAAAGAGTGATTGAATGAAGCAAGCAAGTCTGTGTTACCCAAGTAGGGTTGGTGATGGGGAATTGCGCCAAGAAATTTGAAAATGGCCGTTTTTCTGCACAGTTTAATAAAGAATTTGCATAAAAATCAAGGAATTTACACAAAATCTTATTTACGTACCAGCTCCTTGGTCCTCAACCATCTAAAAACCTGGCCTTTATTAATGATTATGGATGGGACAAAACCTAAACATTTCGATTTTGCACTGTTTTAGCTGCTAACTTAAAAAAATGGAGCAAACTGATTTTATTTAAAACTTGGGGGCTCATTACAATGCCGGTCAGACCAGCTTCCGCGGTCCTGTCTGAGGGGTGACGGAAGCGGTTGCTCCGACCGCCCGATTACGATGCATTTTAATGCACAGAAATCCGACCGCTGCAGTCTGTCCAACTCTGACTGAAATTTCAGACCGCAGTGAAGCAGACCAATGGAGGCTGTCAGAGAGCAGACCAGCCTACGGTCCGCCCGTTATATCCAACTACCCCATCAGAGCAGGCGGAAAGGGAGGGATATAAGCCCAACACCCACCTCTACACAGCTTCCCACTTACTACGCCGACATGGAGCCTATACTACATGGCATGCCAATACTGTACCTGCCCACTCATGGCCAAAATCTGAACCGTCATGGACGCCACAGTTGGTAAGTGACACATCAACCTTTCACATAGGGTCCCCATCCAAATGGAGTACACTGGAGCGTGACGAAGATGTTGCAGTCAAGTGTTGCTCCTCCGTGACACTCCCACCACCCTCTGGGCCACTGGGTCCCTCAATGTCACTGGGTTGAATGGAAGCCACTGTTGCCAGCTGCATTCCCATCTGTCTCGGCCCTGTCTCCTTGGCTGTCCTGGGTAAATGCTGAAACAAGAAGAGAAAAATGTAAGTTGCAATAGTCTGAATACACTACACAAGCATGTCATAATACAACAAATGCTCGAAGAACACACATGTGAAGGCTTACATGTGCCTCAAAAGTAACAAATACCTATCACAGTACTGCACTCACCATATGTGTTGTAACAAATACCTACTTAGCTCTTGGGGAACACAGATCCACCACAAAGCTCACCTTGTACAGCTATCCTGAAGATGTGGACATTGGGCAAGGCATGATATTCTACTTACTATGGCAGACGACACACAAAAGAAAATATGCTATAATTGGGATATATCGCAATTGTGAAACCATAGAACATTGACCCTCGTCCTCGGTCACTCCATCACTTGTTCCAAGGTGTGACTAGACTTACCACTGCAAATTGATCAGCGATCATTGGGAATCAAACCCAACTGTTATCACACATCCCAAACATTTCAAGAACCACAAATAGTATCAGATCAGTAGCAAACGCAGGACAAAGGTCAACATGAACTAATCAGTCTTTAGTCAGACAAATCTCTCATATTGATAATAACAAAGGCCAATGGCCAGTTCAAATATGTCTATGTGGACCAGCACACTGCAGTGTCATGCACTTGCCAACAAGATCACTGCCAGGGAAACCTCCTCAGGAAAAGGGCATCCAATGGTCAGTCCAGGCACCTCTGATAAGTCATTGGGGTGGGCTGAGGTTGGGCCTGGGGAGGATTGGGTAGGTCGGTGGGAGTGATGGGGTCAGGGTTGGGAGATTTGTATTCTGGTATGGGAGCTCGAGTCAGGATTTGGAGGACTAAGATGGATCATATTTGGGATGTTGTATCCTTTGAGGTTAGTGAGTGGAATCGGGAGGGTGGGAATAGGTTGATGTTTCTTTAAGAAGCTTTGGGGTGGGTGGGCAAGAGGACCTATTGGTTATGGGAGGGGGTGGGTCTGATTCAGGACGAGAGGGTTTTTTACCCCCTGTGGTGGTAGGGGGTTGTTTTTTACTGGAGGGGCCAGGTGTTTGGGGTGTTGACGCGTAAGTGTAGGGTAGGGGTAGGAAACCAGATCTTTTGGGTTTAGGGGGGGCAGCTGTGGCAGGGAAAAGGTCAGGGGCACACAGGGTAAGGGTTTGGCAAGACTGGGGAGGAAGAATAGCAAGAGATTGGGTGTTGGAGGTAGAGGGATGTGAGGTTTGAGGTGTGGGATGCTACTTGTGTCTGAAAGTGTGTGATATCTCTGTGGCTGGTGTGGGTGTGGTGTTTGTGGGTGTGATTGTAGAAGTGTCTGTGACTGATGTGGGTGTTGTGTCTGTGTGTGTGATGGTGGAAGTGTATGTGGCTGATGTGGGTGTGGTGTCTATGTGTGTGGTGGTGGAAGTGTCTGTGGCTGGTGTTGTGGGTGTGTTGTCTGTGTGTGTGCTGGGGAAATGTTTTTTGCTGGTGTTGCGGGTGTGGGGTCTGTCTGCGTGATAGTGGATGTGGTGGTGAGTGTGGTGACTGCACGTTGAATGGATGTGATTGTATTTTTATCTAATGTTTGTGTTTGTGTATGCTGGTTGTGACTGTTGATGTGTATGTGTGACATTTGAGTGTGCTTTGGATAGATAGGGGATAGGGATAGTGGTTGGGGAAGGGGCAGGAGGTGGGGTGTAAAGGTTTTTTTTTTGGAAGGCTGCTGTGAGTGTGGAAGCCAGAGCCTGAAAAGTTCTCTGTAAGCCAGACGTGTATAATGTAGACATTGTAGATCCATTTCGTTTCAGTTAGCAGGAAAATGTCCATTGTACATGAGTCTGCGAAGGAACATTCCATGTCTAGATTGTCTACTGTGAGCCTACGTCCTTTACAAATAAGGTAAACGTCTCAATGACATCAGAAGATTTGCAGTACATAATGTATTGGAAATTATTAGTCCACAGAGAGGTATAACATGTGTCTAATAGAGAAGTGGATTCACTATACATGTCATGTTTTGCTAACAAAAATACTGATGTAGCAGTGAAAGGTGAGACACACATATGACCCCAACATGTCAGCATACCACACCCTGACATACATCACCAGCCATAAAATGAGCATACACAGATGCACATGTGCATACCTCCTGACTGCATACACACTTCGCAATGTCATGCAATGGAACGCTGTCCGAAAGTCTTTGAAGTTTTTACAAGCTTGTGTGTCATTACCTCCACATTTGACCTGGGTAATGATGTCAGCCAGTGGTTATGTGTGATACACTACAGTATGTGGTTACACATACTCTGTATACCCATAATTTACTCACAGTGTCATTTACACATTGAACAACATATAATGTGGGGTATAGTCAGAACAACGTGTAGACCCTCTTCATCATGTATGTATCAGTTGTACATGTGTCAGTACAGCACATACATTTACACATGCCAGCATATAGGTAACAAAATATAGACCAGTGATGTTTGCCAACTCATGTTACTCAACATTGCCCTCTTACCAAGGAAATTTGTGCTCGGTGTCTGCATAAACTGTGTATTGTGCCACAGGCCTTGATTGAGTGGTCCACCAACAAAAGAGACACAGTAGTGCGGGAGCATCACTCCAGACGGTTGTATGATGATGCCTCGCAAACCAGAACAACGCATGCTATCTCCCCGCTGTTTTTACATCGCAAAAGGCATTACCTCACACGCATTTACTGCGCATGCTGTTGCCATGCGATTGTAGTGTCTCGGCAGTGTTTTGCCATTGCAACGCAGTTGATTAAATCGTCTCCTGTTACAACGTTTTTTTTAAGTCAATTAACTCTTTGGGACGGGATGTTTGTAAACCTGGGGTTTTAGGGTGCATTCTTTCTGCACTTTTACGAATAGCATTTGTTATGTATTTGATAGCATATGGCAATCAATAGTGAATTGCGAGTAGTATTTTTTTTTATTTACTGTGTCAATCAGTAGCATATATTTGCAAAAATGTTATCTTTTCTGCACTTTTACAAATAGCATTATTTATGTATTCTGTAGCCTATGAAAATCAATAGTGGCAATCAATAGTGAATTTCGAGCAGTATTTATGTATGAGATAGCATATATTTGTAAAAATTTTGCTGCGATTCGTAAATGATGAAAAACAAGCATTTGCAATGCAAATCGGTCTCGCATTTGTGAGAATTAGAGGTATTGGCATTGCTCAATGTCTTTTACCTACCAAAGGAGTGAAAGAGGAAAGAAAATGGAAACAGAAGGGGTGCTAGAGAAAGGAGGAAAATGAAATGGAGATGGAACGAATCTGAGGAAAGGGGGTGAAAAAAATAGAGGGGAAAATGGAAACGGCACAATAAAGAAAGAATAATTTTAAAAAAAATTTAAAATGCAAAAATGGCCAAAAATTAACAAATGAAATAAAGCAGGAAATAGAGAAAAACAAATATAAACAGGAGAAGAAAATAATTTATGAAAGCAGAGCGAAACTGAAAAAAGCAAGATGAATGAAATGGAACAGAAAGGCGTGGAATGCCAATCCATGTTTCTAACTTCTATGAAATCCCACCTAACAGATCAACAAAACATTTAATTTCTTAAGCTTTTGCAAGCTGTAGGGAAAGCAGCCAATGCACAAAATCAGCATAATAGAAAATCGATTGAAACTTAAAGGCTCATTATGTATCCAGTTCCCCCTCCCTTTGGTCATTTACTGCAGGACGCTGCACTGTGTGTGTAACGATTCAGTGTACACTGAAAGAGACGGAATACATACAGTAGAAAAGAGCTCCGTGGTTGCTAAGTCACTGCACTGTGGAAGAGAAAAATCCCATGCTTCAGTACAACAGCACTGCCAGTGGTGAGCTATTACATAGCACCAAAGACGGACTATATGATGCGATTAAAAATTCTGTGTGTGTGTGTCTAACTAGATGGTGCAAGCAACAGACTACAAGTGGCAGTGCACAGCTAGGTGTAGGGATTCATTGTACAGTGCCAGAGACAGTGGTGCGCCTGTGTATGGTGAGAGAGGCAGACCATGTGCTTCAGTACATAGCATTGTATGAGTCTATTCTATGCCCCCATTCGGGAGATAACCCACATGCAGCACTGCAAAACATTGTGTGGTGATGAATGTACTCTGCCAGATCCAGTCCGCACACTATAGAACACACCAGTGTGAACGGTCAGTAGTTTACACTGCACTTGGTCCAGTATACTTATTTCACCTGTGTCAGGCAGTTAATTATATGTAAAACTTTAAAATATTAACCTTATGAATGTTAAGTATTGCTGCAGAGGAATTGCCATTTAGTATCTCTGAATAATCTACATTGACCTGGGTTTAGGTAGGACGGGTTAGATACAAAAACTGGGAACTATTGGGGTAAATTTCTGCAAAGCAGTTAAAAATGTTATGGAGGCCTATACTGAGATGTCAGGGAAATTGAGCAATGGAACTCTGTAACTTTGGCAAGGGAAGGGGAGCAACAGACGGGGTGGCAGGGTGTAGTTTTCTTGATGGGTGTGACCACCCTAAAGTTGTATTGTTCTTTTGCTTGTTCGTAAACCTTAATTAAAAAAACAGAAACCTAAACACAAAAAGTTCCAGCCTCACTTTGGGGCAAAGTGTGAATTCTGAGAAAGTCCATTTAGAACTTCGTGGCCACGTCCTTGTACACCCAGGAACAGCTTTAGAGTGTCCTGATAAACAATTATTCACGAACTAGGGAGGAATAATAAAACAAAACAGCGTTATATAAAAGATAAAATGCTGGTTTAATAGTCTGCTGTGGAGTAGTGTGCTTATCTGCACCCATATGATTCAATACTTTATGGCGGTGCTGCTGGTAATGGAGCTGCGTGCTTCCAGTCAACAGCATTATTGCACCTTAATTGCTCAGTTAGTGAAGAATGTTTTTGTCTGTGGGTGCTCAGAGCATGCCCATGCCTGGATTTTGTGTGGCTCTTTTATGCCACCGATCAGCAATGTGCCTTAGCACCCGGCCTTGCAGGTCTTCCCCATTTCGCTCCTGTAACGTTTAATTTATAAACAAAGCACATCAAAACCTAAGGGGTTTAGAAGAGAAATGATTATGATTTTTGAAAAGCATTTGAGTCTTGAGTTTATTGATAACAGTCAAGCAGACGCCTCACTTGCTTGCTGAGGGAGATACCCAATATTGTACAGTTGATATTTGCAGCGATCACGTACAGCAGAATCACGGCCTGTGGTTGGTTTTTCAACATTTTACCTTTTTAAGTATTAACATGAAGGAACATGAAGGAAACAATATTAAAAAACGTTCTAAATGATACCTTTAAACAAGCTCTGAAGTAGACAGCCGTCCGATTCAGGCCCAAAGGGAATTGGCACTGAATCGGAATTCCAAGTAATGAGGATATTAACGGCACATTTGGGAAAGGGGAGTGCACATAGACGAACACCATTGCTGAAAGGTTTACAATGTCATGTGACACGGGGTCGCCCAATGGAAGAGCAAGTATGTTATGTGACGAGAGGTGAGGTGACTCCCACAGAAGTAATGAAGGGAGGACCATCAACATTTTACCTTTTTGCGGATTTTTAAAAAAAAAAAAGATTTACGGGGCTGTTGGATCAGCAGCGACATACGGGAGGTGGTGGGGGATGGAACGGGAAGATAAGGTGATTTACGCCAAACATGAAGCGCGGCAGCTGGAGCCTCGGTAAAGAAAGCAAGAAGGGCTGGGCGAGAAGGGAGGGGGGAATGCCAGCAACAGAGGAGCCCGCGAAAGTGAAAGTGATCGTGATTTCGATCGCTACGGAGTTCAGACGCATGGCGCTGCGCGCGTGCACGTTCACGTGCACTGTAGCTTTAGGCCACGGCAGCACTTTGAAAAGCCCAGATATAAAATGTCTCTTCGAGCCTTTGGCTCACAAGACCTAAAAAGGGAGGAAGTAAAACGCGCTGCCCACAAAATTAATGAACGCCATCGCCGAATGCAGAAAACATGTGAAACAAACGAATTATACCAGCACTCCATCCAGCTCCACAGTACCACAGAGAATTTTTGAAAAGTGATAGCTCAAAATGTCCAGCACTGTTAAACAATTTAGTTGAGGGCAGGCTACACCAAAACGAATTTACAGCAATATATACCGGACAGTATCAGGAAGCTGTTTTACCTTTGGAGCGAAAAAGCTTAAATGACCAAGGTACTTTGATACACTGCGCGTATGCGTAGAACGCCAAGAACCTGGTCACAGACGAAACGCCAGTGCCTCCTCCCGTACCACCCACATATGAATGGGACACGTCTAATTTTTGCTTCCAGGATGAAAATTTAACCTCTTGGGACGATGCCAGGATATGAACGCATTGCAGTATGCCATCGATAAACTGCGCCAGTGGAAAACATTACTGAATTCCCTGACAACCCACAGGTATAGCAAACATTAGCACCTCCTGTCCATGCCTTCCGTTCATGCCACCAACATATTATAAATGAAATGTTACCCTAACGTGACCCAACTATAAATAATAACCAACTATAAATAATAACGTTACCTTCCGTCCATGCCACCTTCTGTAATAACGTTATTGTCCATGCAACGTTTGACTATAAATAATGTTACCTTCCGTCCATCATGGCACCTTCTGCCCATGCCTTCGGTCCATGCCAGCATCCGTTCTGCGTTCTTTCCGTCCATGCCACCTTCACAGTGCCGCCTTCCGTAATAACGTTATTGTACCTTAACGTGACCCAACTATAAATAATAACCAACTATAAATAATAACGTTACCTTCCGTCCATGCCACCTTCTGTAATAACGTTATTGTCCATGCAACGTTTGACTATAAATAATGTTACCTTCCGTCCATCATGGCACCTTCTGCCCATGCCTTCGGTCCATGCCAGCATCCGTTCTGCGTTCTTTCCGTCCATGCCACCTTCACAGTGCCGCCTTCTGTAATAACGTTATTGTATCTTAACGTGACCCATCTATAAATAATAACCAACTATAAATAATAACGTTACCTTCCGTCCATGCCACCTTCTGTAATAACGTTATTGTACCTTAACGTGACCCAACTATAAATAATAACCAACTATAAATAATAACGTTACCTTCCGTCCATGCCACCTTCCGTAATAACGTTATTGTACCTTAACGTGACCCAACTATAAATAATAACCAACTATAAATAATAACGTTACCTTCCGTCCATGCCACCTTCTGTAATAACGTTATTGTACCTTAACGTGACCCAACTATAAATAATAACCAACTATAAATAATAACGTTACCTTCCGTCCATGCCACCTTCTGTAATAACGTTATTGTACCTTAACGTGACCCAACTATAAATAATAACCAACTATAAATAATAACGTTACCTTCCGTCCATGCCACCTTCTGTAATAACGTTATTGTACCTTAACGTGACCCAACTATAAATAATAACCAACTATAAATAATAACGTTACCCTCCGTCCATGCCACCTTCTGTAAGAACGTTATTGTACCCTAACGTGACCCAACTATAAATAATAACCAACTATAAATAATAACGTTACCTTCCGTCCATGCCACCTTCCTTAATAACGGTACTGTCCATGCAACCTTTGACTATAAATACATTTACAGCGTGAGCATGTGTTGTAATTGCATGCGATGGAAATGTCAGTGCGCAGTTATAGCATGCGTTGTGAAGGAATGCAAACTAAAGTACCCTGCGATGTAAAAGTTGCGTTGCAATGGCACTGCGTCCAATTGCCATTGGTGCTATTGGTTTGTGTCCCCGGGGAACAACCTTTACATGCAACTTTTACAACGCACTACCTTTACAACGCATTTTTTACAACGCACAATCCATTACAACGCATGACATTACAACGCAGGACACTACAACGCATTTCTAAATACTACCTTTACAACGCATTCCATTACAACGCATACTACCATTACAACGCATACCATTACAACGCATAATATAGTAATATACTATCCAACACTTACCCTACTGTTGCACCCCCTGGAGTTAGAATAGTAATTTTTACCCCTATACTATCCAACACTTACCCTACTGTTGCACCCCCTGGAGTTAGAATAGTAATTTTTACCCCTATACTATCCAACACTTACCCTACTGTTGCACCCCCTGGAGTTAGAATAGTAATTTTTACCCCTATACTATCCAACACTTTCCCTACTGTTGCACCCCCTGGAGTTAGAATAGTAATTTTTACCCCTATACTATCCAACACTTACCCTACTGTTGCACCCCCTGGAGTTAGAATAGTAATTTTTACCCCTATACTATCCAACACTTACCCTACTGTTGCACCCCCTGGAGTTAGAATAGTAATTTTTACCCCTATACTATCCAACACTTACCCTACTGTTGCACCCCCTGGAGTTAGAATAGTAATTTTTACCCCTATACTATCCAACACTTTCCCTACTGTTGCACCCCCTGGAGTTAGAATAGTAATTTTTACCCCTATACTATCCAACACTTACCCTACTGTTGCACCCCCTGGAGTTAGAATAGTAATTTTTACCCCTATACTATCCAACACTTACCGTACTGTTGCACCCCCTGGAGTTAGAATAGTAATGTTTACCCCTATACTATCCAACACTTTCCCTACTGTTGCACCCCCTGGAGTTAGAATTGTAATTTTTACCCCTATACTATCCAACACTTACCCTACTGTTGCACCCCCTGGAGTTAGAATAGTAATTTTTACCCCTATACTATCCAACACTTACCCTACTGTTGCACCCCCTGGAGTTAGAATAGTAATTTTTACCCCTATACTATCCAACACTTACCCTACTGTTGCACCCCCTGGAGTTAGAATAGTAATTTTTAACCCTATACTATCTAATACTTACCTTAAATGCAATTTAATATTATGCGTTGTAATGGTATGCGTTGTAAAGGTAGTATGCGTTGTAATGGATATGCGTTGTAAAGGTAGTTTTTAAAAATGCGTTGTAGTGTACTGCGTTGTAATGTCATGCGTTGTAATGGATTGTGCGTTGTAAAAAATGCGTTGTAAAGGTATGCGTTGTAATAGTATGCGTTGTAACGTCATACATCCGTTTCCCCTCCAGACACAAGGGTGACAAGCGGCCTGTTTTGTATCACCATCAGACATTGCTATCAAAGATGAGGTCATTAGTCTCAGCAAATAGGCAGACACGACGCTGTTCCACATTGGACAAACATGTGTGACTTCAGCATGCTTAGGCCATGGTTACATGTACATTGTCTCAAAAGAACATCATACTCCTGATGGAGCAAGGACTCGTAGAAAAGAGACTTGCTTGAAAGCAATCCGCTCCTTTAACTCACTAACAAGTTATTAAAAGTGTTTTGGGTAAAACGAATGCGCACCACATGAACACGCAAGTTAGTGAAGCTTGCTTATGTGTTTACTAACGTGGATAACATGAACGAAGGACTAAAACCACTTTAAACAGGAAATCTTTACTGCGCATGTGTCAACTACATCTACGTAGTATGACGAGCTATGGCTTGGAGGGAAATTCTTGCGCATGAACAGAAGGCACTAAAATTGAGTCTTGAAGACTCGCGTGCATGGCATCTGCTTAGCTGAAAAGAAAACAAGCTATTCTACTAATGCTAATGATGGAAAAGTATTAATAAGTAAAGGGGAATAGAGTAGAGCTGGGTGGTATACAGTGCGACCACTTTATTTGTGAAATTAATATTTGTCTTTCTGACTTTATCACTAGTGCGCATTTGGGCCTCTCATGTGTAACTGAATGAAGCTGAGTAAGGGAAAGACTGCGCATGTCCACTGAAAGGGAGCCTGGGACGATGACTGAAACTTTGACTGCGAGCCAGAAGTAAAAGTGTTACTCCCTGGGAACGGACGGTGAAAAGTTCAACGATGTGGACTTACATTCAGAATGTTAATAAAATGTTACAAGAGAAACATGAATGCGTATGGGAACTAAAATTATGAATAAAAATTAAGGGGATGGGTTTGCGAACAATGGTAGAATAGAATTTCATGACATGTAAGCATGGTGTGATGGAGCTTCCCCCCTTGCCTGAGCAATCATAGTTCATATTTTTACGATATTGAAACTTTAGTGGGTGGAACATGGAAAACGAAAAGTATAATTAAGATAGCCTTAGTTAGTTAGTTAGTTAGTTGAGAATACCAGATGCAGCAGAGCTCGGGATGCTGTCTGTGTAGCAGGAGATGCTGATGCTGGGAGAGATGCTGTGAGATGCTGATGAAGAGCCAAATGCAGAACCTGAAGCAGAACTTTCTATCCTAATTTAATTGGGTTAGATCAGAAGATCGTGCAAGAATCTTGAGGAGGAAGAGAGTGTCAGAGAGGGGTGCGGCGCAATCGTCGGTATTCTGGAGAGGTCAACTATCCTGTCCTGAATCCTGTCCTAAAGTCTTTGTCGCCTGATCTATCCCAGGGGACCCTTACCAGCTCCTTGGCCAGGGGATTAGTCTTTCACACCATTTTTGGAAATTATATTTTCACGTTATTTGCAGATGTTTTTTTCCCTCTGTCCTCTCCCTTTCTGAGCATTGATCATTGTATGAGTCCGAAGTATGTGTTTGATGATTAATCAATTGAAGTTTCTCCCCTATGAATGATGGTGACTGTACTATATTTTTGAAGTGGTTCACATACATTTAATTTAGATAAAGATTTAAAACTTTCCTGAGTCTGTGGTTTATTTTATCATATTTTAAAATATAAAGTCAGTTAGTTTTATGATATTATCACCGTCAACTAGTTCAACTAATGGTTCATCGACCAGAGGAAAGAACCTTTTGATCCGTGATGGTTAGTTATAGGTGAATAGAGGTATTTTAGACTAATCCTAAACATTGTGAAAAAACTTACAAACCAGTCCAGCGGTTTACTCAAATTGTGTGTTTATGGGCCCAGGTGAGTATATGGTAGTAGAGTATCTGTTGTTGGTACGCCGCTGGATCAGTTTTCCGGTAGCAGAGTTATGGTTATTATTGACTAGTTTGGTGATAATATTGATTATTGATTAATTTTTAACAAAAGAGTTAGCGTCTTGTTTTATGTTGTCCAGAATCCCAAGAAAATGAATAGCGGGTGGTGACAGAAGCCACACTGCAGTGAGGTTACTCGTCTGTTGGAATAACACTGAGAAGCTACGCAGGCCTGGCAGTGTTAAATTAGGGACTATTTTCAAATAAAAGTAGAGTGTGAGTGATTGCAGAGGATTCGCTGGTGAAACTTTGGTCTTATTTCCCAGTAGGGGTAACACTGAAGGAGTAACAGGTTCTCCCGAGCTTGAATGAAGGGTAAACAGGGTTTTTACTAGCATCAGAAGAGGAGTAATTCTGAAACTCCAGAAAAAATTTAAATCTATTCTTTGTTTAGTGGAACAGGCAGAGTAGCGAATGTTTTTATGTTGTTATTAACGAAGAATTTAATGAAAAGTATTAAGAAATAAGGTATCGTATTACCTTGTGAAGAGAGGGTCAGTTGCTGGAGTTGAACTGACGTCACAGAGAGCCGCGCTGGGATTGGTTGAATCAGTGGGTGTGAGACAGAAGCAGATTGTAAAGGAGGGGTCAGTAGTGAGGAGCAATACTGATGTCACAAAAGGCCTCGCTGGCATTGGTCAGACCACGAGCGTGAGCCTGAGTCTGATTGGCTAATAGATAGAAGCCGCGCTAGGATTGGTCGAAAGAGAAATTGTATGTTGAATTCTGAATAGACTGCTGGTGTGAGTCGCACAGATAGCAGAGTTCAAGGATTTGCGGAATACTCTTTCATATATTGTTCATCTAGAATGTATGGAGAACAGAGAAAAATGCAGATAATAAAGAAAATTACGATTTTCTTTAAGAAAGATAAAGCCTGTGTTGACTAGAGAAGGAATTCCTATTCCGCCACCAAAAACACCTGCTTCCTTTATGATGATGGAAAGAGGATATCATACTTGTGTATGGTTGGAGAATTGGATGGAATATACAAAAGGTGATGGAGTTCTAGCTTTTCCAGAACATGGTACGTTTATTGGGAGAATGAGAATGAGAATGAATGATTTAGAACCAAGACCTAGGTTAACTCAGTGAGAGGCTTTGGAAGAATGGGAGACTGAGTCATTTGAATGAGAGAAATGCAGAGGCGGTGAGAGATATAGAGTATTTTTCCCCAGATATTTGCATGAGTCACGCAATGGTCAGATGAAGCAATGGAGAAGAGCTATGGTATCAGAAGGTTTATATCCAGTGTTAATGGCTGAAAAACAGTCAGGAAGCAAGTGTAAGGAGAAAACAAAACACATGAATGTTACAGGATATGGTGAATCAGATGATGAATTATTGGAGAAAATTCTAACTAAAAATCCTCCACCGTACCAAGAAGGACCCAGTAGAGTCACCCCAAGTGCATGTCATGCCCCACGGTTAGGAGCGGCAGGCGGTCCAGTATATAAGGACTCTGAGATTTCACGAACGCGCTTAGCGTTCTAGCCTGGAATCTAATTCCGTCCTAGTTAGTGTAGCCTGTCTTCCGGTTATTGATTTCCTGTTTCCGGGAGTCCTTCTTTACTGTTCGTTGTTTCTCGCGGCTCGTTCCGCGTCCTTGGCGTTCTGGAAGCGCCACTCTCTGTTGTTTCGTCGGATGCATCAAGTTGGTGGTTAGTGCTCTATTCTTGCATCACAGTAGTCTCTGGGACTCCGCAAGATTTGTGAGTGCGCTGGTTCCCCCGTTTGTGTTTACTATTTCAATCACTCCCTGTTGGTGGCGTCTAGTGTGTGCTCTGGCTCTGTGTTTTCGTTCCAATCCTAAGTTACATTTATATTCCCTTGTTAAGTGCTTTGTTCCTTGCACCTTTGTCAGTCGGTCCCCACATACCCGCACCCTCTAAACAGCTGAAATATCCCGGGTTTGGTATACCCTGGAGTGAGAGGTGCCGCTCATCCCCGCGCACCTCCCAGTAATTAAGTCTCGAGTGTAAAGCTCGTGGTTCCTCAGCGTTTTGCTCGCCAGCTGGTCCTCTTCCCTTCCGAACCCCCTTTCTATTCCCATTCTGTGAGGACCCTCCATGGCTAAGAACTGAAGGAAGGAGGTGGAGCACTTGCGTGGACCACGGTATGGTTTGACCAGTATACATCAGAAACACGGTAATAGCGCTGTGCGCTACCTTTCTTTATATACACGGTTTACCCTAGAGCGGGCGTGAGGTAACGATTGTTGTTCTATTCCCCTGTAGTCTTCAGCCCTTTATCAACATCAACTTGGTTAACCTGTTGCAGAATTGGGGCTTTTGGGTGTTCACAAAGGGTGAGTGATACTTAAGGCAGATCTGAGGCTATTGGGCGTGGGACAGGCTCTCAATCAGTGTTTTATGTCACATAGGATACTAGACTGTACTTTCCACGGTTCATACCTCCTGACTGGGAACAAGATCCTCCATAGGAAAGGGCATATCGAGAGGTAGGACTGTACAATTGGCAAGGTGTTAATTGTAGGTACTTATATGTGGATGGTCTATAATCTACCTTTCATTACAGCACAGAAGAGTCTCACCCTGGGATCCGCCTCTGCCACTATCTTGACGTCTTACCCTCCTTCCCTTGTTTTGTTTCCCTGTTTTCCCCTGGTGTGTCCTCCGGTTCTCTAGTGTTTGATAGAGACGGGGAACCGCAGGGGAAGACTGAGAATTGTCTTCACGGACCTGACGCTCCTGCGGATCAACCCACGTATCCTTACAGAACGCTAAGCCCAATAGAGAGTGTTCTGCCCGAGCGTCATGGACGTAGTGCCGGTCACGTTGGCGGATGTAGCCAACATGATAGGAAATCTACAAGCTGAGACTCAGGCCTTGGCAGCCCGAGTGGACGCCCTGCAAGGTCAACATAGAGATACATCCTCGGGAGAAAGAAGTGTAGTTCAACAACCCGTTATACAAGTTACTACACCCCAGTCTATCCCCTTGGCTCCTCCGGAGCGTTTTTCGGGGGATGCGACTAGATGTGCTGCGTTTCTCAGTCAGTGCCAGTTGCACTTTGTATGTAAAGCGCACTGTTTCCCCTCTGACCAATCTCGGGTGGCGTTTACCATATCCTATCTCGGTGGGACCGCAGCCGACTGGGCCATTCCCTTGGTGGATAGGGACGACCCTTTATTATACAATTATGCAGCCTTTAACAGGGAATTCCGTAAACTCTTTGACCGACATACGTATACTCATGCTGCGGACACTGAATTATTGGCCCTGAAGCAAGGCAGTCATGAGCTGGTGCAGTATATAACCTCCTTTCGGCGATTAGTAGTAGAAGCGAATTGGCCAGAGGAAAAACGTTGCACTCTCTTTTACAGGGGGCTACGGGACGAATTGAAAGACGCATTGTCACAAATTGTAGACCTACCTCGTAACTGTTCAGATTTCATTGACTTGGTGGTACAGATCGACCATAGGTTACGTGAGCGGAAACACGAAAGGGGGAAAGGAGAACCCCGCTATGTGCTTTCCAAAGAAAGAAAAGGTGACTTACCTAGGTCAATGGATGAACCGGAACCCATGCAGATAGGGGTGGTCCGGGGCCCTTTGACGCCCGAAGAACGTCAACGTAGACGAACCGAAAATCTTTGTATGTATTGCGGTAAGACCGGTCATTACCTGAGAGCATGTCCGGTAAAGCCAAAGTCAGGGAACCGACAGGGAAACTAGAGTGTCCGGGGTCTTCCGAGACCAGGCTCCCGGGCAGTCCTGAATATACGGTCTCCTCTGTAGAGCACGAATCATCGCCCGCGTCCCATTTGTATGTCACCGCTTATCTTTCATTAGCGCGCTACGGTCTTCATGTGCGGATTATGATAGACTCCGGGGCATCGGGGAATTACATGGATGTGGAGTGGGCTAAAGCTAACCTAATTCCCTGTCAAGAGAAGACGTACTCCAATAAGGTCACTACTATTGATGGCAGTCCTCTTGTCTCGGGGCCCGTAACCCATCAAACAGTGAGGCTTCACTTGAGTATAGAGCCCCAACATCAAGAGGACCTGTCTTTTGATTTGATTAGGTCTCCACATATTCCGGTGTTGTTGGGTATTCCGTGGTTGAAGCTCCACAACCCCATAATTGACTGGGAAAAGTCCACGCTGGAGTTTCGAGCCACTAAAAGACAGGAGATCGTGATAGCTAGTTCTCAGGGAACCAATGTTTCGGAAACCAGTGGAAAGGAACCTGATCTGCCCACCTGCTACAACGATTTGAAGGCAGTATTCGATCCCCAAGAAGCTGATACCTTACCACCACATAGAGTATATGACTGCCGTATCGATTTGGAGGCGGGAGCCAGAATACCTTGCAGTCGGGTTTACTCCCTTACAGAGAAAGAAAATACGTACCTAAGGGAATATTTGGATGATATGTTGGAAAAGGGGTTCATCCGACCCTCTCGCTCTCCTGCCTCCTCTTCCCTGTTTTTCATACCCAAGCGGGAAGGGGGATTAAGATGCTGCATAGACTACAGAAGGCTGAATCTAGTGACCATAAAAAACCGGTATCCATTACCCCTCATCTCCTCCCTCCTTGACAAGGTTCGGGGCGCACAATACTTCACGAAATTAGATCTACGTGGAGCTTACCACCTGGTGCGAGTCAAGGAAGGAGATGAGTGGAAAACAGCCTTCTGTACCAAATACGGGCTATATGAATATCTTGTGATGCCCTTTGGGCTTTGCAATGCCCCGGCGGCATTTCAGTTTTTTATTAATGAAGTGCTGAGGGACATGCTCGAAGACTATGTGATAGCCTACATCGATGACCTACTGATTTACTCTGGTTCCCTGTCTGATCACTTGTGTCATGTACGGAGGGTATTAGAACGCCTCCAGGAGAACAAATTGTACTGCAAGTTGGAGAAGTGTACATTTCACACCCAAGAGGTGCCCTTTTTGGGTTTCGTGGTGTCACCGTGGGGGTTGGCGATGGACCCCGGTAAAGTTAAGGCTGTCCTGTCTTGGCCGGCGCCCACCACCGTCAAGGAATTGCAGAGTTTCCTGGGCTTTGCCAACTTCTACCGGCGGTTCATCAAAAACTTTTCCAACTTGACGACTCCCCTCACGGCCCTCCTCAAGAAGGGTGTCCTATATTCATGGTCCAAAGAAGCGGAGAACGCATTTCAACAGCTGCGTCTCGCTTTCACTCGTGCCCCTGTTTTACACCACCCAGACCCCTCCTTGCCTTATGTTGTAGAGGTAGATGCATCTCACGTAGCTGTGGGGGGGGTTCTCAGTCAAACAGATCCTGTCAGTGGCCTTATTCATCCAGTGGCTTATTTTTCCCGCAAGTTTTCCCCGGCAGAATACAATTACGCAGTTGGGGAGAAAGAACTCCTTGCAATTAAAAAGGCTTTCGAGGAGTGGCGGCAGTATCTATTAGGCGCCCGACACCGGACAACTGTCATTACCGATCATCGTAACCTCCAGTATTTAACGTCAGCCAAGGCATTGTCCATGCGCCAGATCCGCTGGTCACAATTTTTTTGTGAGTACGATTTTCATATCCACTTCAGACCGGGTAGAAGGAATGGGAAGGCCGATACCTTGTCCCGCTTGGGTTTTGCTCTTCCTGAGAGACCTGTGGAATCCCCGACTATTGTCCCCAGGGGAGCCTTTATAGGTGGGGTGGTCACGGAAGAACAATTCCTCGCCCAGGTCAGACAGAGCCAGGTGTCATCCGTAATGGGGGGAGTAGTGGGTTCCCGTGCCACTACCGTCCAAGATGGGTATGTGTGTGTATTGGGGGGAGTGGTATTGCCCACCAAAGAACTGCAGACTCAAGTATTGCACTGGTACCATTCCCATGCCCTGGCGGGCCATCCCGGGATAAAAAAGACAACCAGAGTGATCAGAGAACGGTTCTGGTGGCCAGGCATGACTAAGGATATTGAAGCTTATGTTAAGACCTGTCACGTCTGTGCTCAGACAAAGGTGTCCCGCCAAAATCCAGTAGGGTTGCTCTTACCTCTCCCTGCTCCACCTGGTCCATGGCATACGGTGTCCCTTGATTTTATTGTTGACCTACCTGTAACCTCCCACAAGCACAACACCTTGCTGGTGGTGGTGGATCTGTTTTCTAAAGTCGCCCACTTTGTCCCATTGGGCGGCTTGCCCACGGCAGTTGAGCTGGCGTCAGTGTTTGTGCGGGAGATAGTCCGTTTGCATGGCTTTCCATCAGTTTTGGTGTCGGATAGGGGGGCCCAATTTGTCTCCCGGTTTTGGAAGGGGGTGTGTTCCTTGCTGGGGATAGAGGTCAGGTTATCCTCGAGTCATCATCCACAGACAGACGGGCAGACAGAGAGGGTCAACCAATGTTTCGAGCAATACATTAGAACTCAGGTCTTGCTGAAGCCCACGGAGTGGGATGAGTGGGTGTGGGTAGCAGAGATTGCTTATAACAACAGCCCACACTCCTCCACTAACCACTCGCCTTTCTATTGTTCTAGTGGGTTTCATCCCAAGTTGTTGCCTACAGGGGTTTCCCCGGGAGGTCCTACACCAGCAGCCAACGACTTCATAAGGTTATTGCAAGATATCCATAGGACCACCCTAGTACATTTGGAAGCCGCCAAAACAAGATACAAGGAGGGAGCAGACCTACACCGTAGATTGGAACCCATTTATGAACCAGGGGATAGGGTGTGGCTTTCCACCAAACATCTGGCTCTTCGAGGTCCACGCAAGTTCAACCCTACCTACATTGGCCCCTATAAGGTGCTAAAGGTGATAAACCCAGTAGCCCTGAAACTGGATTTGCCTGTATCTTTCAAAATACACCCTGTATTTCACACCTCTTTGATCAAGCCTGTCGTACCTGGTACCCACATCCCTAGAAGACCAACTCCAATCCCTCTTCGGGAGGCCGAAGAATATGAAGTTGAAGCGATTGTGGACTCCCGCATAGTGCGTAACGCTCTTCAGTACCTGTTGCACTGGAAGGGGTATGGAGTGGAAGAGCGTACTTGGGAGCCTGCTGATAATGTGCATGCTCCTCGTCTCCTTCGTCTGTTCCACCTCAAATATCCAGATAAGCCCAAAGGGGTGGGGGACCGTTGTGGGGGGAGTGTGCTGTCATGCCCCACGGTTAGGAGCGGCAGGCGGTCCAGTATATAAGGACTCTGAGATTTCACGAACGCGCTTAGCGTTCTAGCCTGGAATCTAATTCCGTCCTAGTTAGTGTAGCCTGTCTTCCGGTTATTGATTTCCTGTTTCCGGGAGTCCTTCTTTACTGTTCGTTGTTTCTCGCGGCTCGTTCCGCGTCCTTGGCGTTCTGGAAGCGCCACTCTCTGTTGTTTCGTCGGATGCATCAAGTTGGTGGTTAGTGCTCTATTCTTGCATCACAGTAGTCTCTGGGACTCCGCAAGATTTGTGAGTGCGCTGGTTCCCCCGTTTGTGTTTACTATTTCAATCACTCCCTGTTGGTGGCGTCTAGTGTGTGCTCTGGCTCTGTGTTTTCGTTCCAATCCTAAGTTACATTTATATTCCCTTGTTAAGTGCTTTGTTCCTTGCACCTTTGTCAGTCGGTCCCCACATACCCGCACCCTCTAAACAGCTGAAATATCCCGGGTTTGGTATACCCTGGAGTGAGAGGTGCCGCTCATCCCCGCGCACCTCCCAGTAATTAAGTCTCGAGTGTAAAGCTCGTGGTTCCTCAGCGTTTTGCTCGCCAGCTGGTCCTCTTCCCTTCCGAACCCCCTTTCTATTCCCATTCTGTGAGGACCCTCCATGGCTAAGAACTGAAGGAAGGAGGTGGAGCACTTGCGTGGACCACGGTATGGTTTGACCAGTATACATCAGAAACACGGTAATAGCGCTGTGCGCTACCTTTCTTTATATACACGGTTTACCCTAGAGCGGGCGTGAGGTAACGATTGTTGTTCTATTCCCCTGTAGTCTTCAGCCCTTTATCAACATCAACTTGGTTAACCTGTTGCAGAATTGGGGCTTTTGGGTGTTCACAAAGGGTGAGTGATACTTAAGGCAGATCTGAGGCTATTGGGCGTGGGACAGGCTCTCAATCAGTGTTTTATGTCACATAGGATACTAGACTGTACTTTCCACGGTTCATACCTCCTGACTGGGAACAAGATCCTCCATAGGAAAGGGCATATCGAGAGGTAGGACTGTACAATTGGCAAGGTGTTAATTGTAGGTACTTATATGTGGATGGTCTATAATCTACCTTTCATTACAGCACAGAAGAGTCTCACCCTGGGATCCGCCTCTGCCACTATCTTGACGTCTTACCCTCCTTCCCTTGTTTTGTTTCCCTGTTTTCCCCTGGTGTGTCCTCCGGTTCTCTAGTGTTTGATAGAGACGGGGAACCGCAGGGGAAGACTGAGAATTGTCTTCACGGACCTGACGCTCCTGCGGATCAACCCACGTATCCTTACAGTGCACCGGTAATGGGAACACCCTTAATTCCTCAAATTTTACATGATACATCAGTTAATAGGGTGCTTCAAGATAATGAGAGAGAAGCCTTGAATAAAACTAGGGAGTAAGTCAATTGAATTTAAATACAGAAGCTTTGACAGTACCAGTGACTATAGGTCCTGTTATCCCATTATATGGAGATAAAACGAGTTGCCCAAAACCTCATGTAACAATTCCTTTGAATAATCCAAGAAAAGAGGTAGTAATATCCGATGATCAGGCTACTGAGTGTGATTCAGTTATTTCATTAATGGACCTTCCAATAAGGGAACCTTTAACTGAAACTCCGAAAAGGGTCACACCCGGAAATTCGAAAGAAAGAGGGTCTGTGGTACCTTTAGGAACTAGAAGCTCAACAGCGGTCACTCCAGAAGATTTGGAAAGATGGGCACAGGGAATAGAAAAACGAAGTTCAACACCAAAGATCTTAGATATTTACATATTGAAAGTGGAGTTGGAAGAGATGATAGCTGGAAATGTGGGAATAGAAAGGTTGAATCTTTACAATGAGGAGGAGTTGTTGTTTATATGTAGGAGTACAACCAGAAATGCAAAATTGTTTCATGAGAGATTGACAGAGGTTGCTTCAGAGATTGAAGTGGATATAGGGAGATCAAAATTATTACAGAAACCATATAGAGTGGAGTTTACTGATAAGGATTTGAAGAATATGAATGTGTCTGGTAAAAGACTACAGATAAAAGAGTTAATTAAGATTTTGCAGAAGTGGGGAGACATTGATAAGTGGAGGACGAGGTGGACAAAAAAAAAGGAGGAAGCACAAGCAAAGGAAGCATCATCTGCATTCTTACTAAAAGAATCAGAAAAAGCGGAGAGATTTTGTCCCATGAGAGAGGTTCCTGGTGGTGGATATGTTCATGTTACATGGAGCAGACAGGACATTTTGTCATTTACAAACGATTTCCCTAGGTTAAGAGAGAAACCTGTTGAATGGTACAAACAGGTTGAAAGATTTGTGAAGGTTTCGGAGGTTCTGTTGAAGGATCTGGATGTTGTGTTTGATATTGTGGTACCTGCTGACTTATGGACAGAGTGTAAGATCACAGTTGATTGGCCAAGTGAGGAGTATGCTAGAGACTCGAAAACAGGAGCATCTTCAGAGGAGGTGATGAAGAAATATCACCAAGTAATTACTTTTCTGAAAGGGAAAATCCATCCTAGAGAAACAGATTGGATGAAGATAGATAGAAAAACTCAAGAGCCAAATGAATCTGTACATGCATATTATGAGCGGTTACTGCAAGAGTTTAAGCAGTATAGTGGCTTTGAGAACATTGGTGATAAGGATATGGGACATTTTGTGTTTTGGTTTGTGTATGGTTTGAAACCAGAGATTAGTCAGATGATTCAGCAGCACATGTTGTGCTGGCAGAGCAAGACGATTGACGAGATTTTAAAGTATGCCAAGTATTGTGGAGATGACATTGAGGCAAGGCGTAGAAAGTTAAAAGAGAAAATTATGTGGGCACGAGTGAAATTGGCAGAAGAGCAGGAAAATAAATTAAATACCCAGACTGATAGTCAGGTGAAAGAGCAGAATCAGAATGATCAAGCGGCGAATGGTGGTAAAGTAAGAGGATGAATGAATAAAGAGGAAGCGAAGAAGAAGTTTCCTTGTCATATGTGTGGGAAGCTTGGAAATTGGAAGAACGAGTGCAAGAATATTCAGAATAATATTGGGCCAACCCAAAATTTAAATCCATAGACGCAGAATGAAGTGATTATAAATCAGCCGCAGCAGGTAGTTACTCCACAGTATCAGGTGCCACCAGCTCCAATGCCAAACTTTGTGAACACAGTGCGGACGCCGGATTTCACGGAGGAAGTGGTAAGAAAAATTCTGTGGTTACACAATATCTTTTTCAGAATAATAATGATGATGCGGACTATGTGCAATGACGGTACCTGAGGGGGGAGGAAGAGGCGTACGTGCTTGGCGCATCCTTGCCGGTAGATCAGTCATGTCCATTTATTGATGGGAAAGTGGAAGGTAGTGATATTACTTTTCTATTGGATACTGGTGCTACCCGGTCTACTATGAGAACAGCAGACATCCCAAACCTACCCCTTTCGGGAGAATCTATCCAAGTTGTAGGAGTGTCGAATCAACAGATTAGAACCCCAATCACAAAACCAATGAAAGTACATATTGGAAATTTTAAAGACATGCATCGGTTTGTAGTTTGAGATTCCAGTCCAGTAAACCTGTTGGGAAGAGATCTATTGTGGAAAATGAATTGCGCATTCTACTGTACACCAAATGGTGTTGCTTTTCAAACCCCTGATAAAGACGTTGTATACAAAATGACGTTAGCTAAGCAAGGTACTGCGGTAGATGAGATGTTTTCATTGATAACCGGAAGTGAATTGCCAGAAGAGTTGAGAACCACAGTAAACCCAGAAGTGTGGGATTTTACAGGAAAAGGTATTGGGCTGATGTCAAATGTAGATCCAGTGAAAGTGATGGTGAAAGAAGGTGCAGTTTATCCAAACACACAACAGTACAAGTCCAGAAGTGAAAGCAGGAGTTGCTCCAGAAATTGAGTAAATGATTAAACAAGGCATTTTAAAAGAAATAATGAGTAGTCCTTGTAATTCGCCAATAATGGGACTTAAAAAGTCTAGTGGAAAATACAGGATAGTACAGGATTTGAGAAAGATTAACAAAATTGTAGTACCTTGTTGCCCAGTAGTGCCAAATCCAGCAGTGATCCATTATCAGATACCCTGGAATGCAGGCTGGTTTACAGTAATTGATTTATGCCAAGCCTTCTTCTCTATTCCTTTGCACCCAGATAGCCAATATTTATTCGCCTTTAAGTTCGAAGACCGTGATTTGGCATGGTGCTGAGTTCCTCAAGGGCATACAGAGAGTCCCTCAATTTTTAATCAAATCCTGAAAAAGTGTCTAGAAACACTGGTCATGCCCAGGAATACAGTTTTGGTTCAGTACATTGGTGCCATCAAAAACACGAGAAGATTGTGTCACTGACACAATTGCAATACTGAACCATTTGGCCAAAGGAGGACACAAGGGGGTCAATTAGGATGTATGGTGGATTGCCACCGCCCGCATGGCGGTGGCAATCTGCCCTACATCCTTCCCCGCCCGCCACCCATTTCCCCCCGCCATATTAGTACGGCGGGGGGAACCCGGCGGACAGAAAGACCGTCCACCGAATTTTCCGCTGGTTGACCAGTCGACCAGGCAGAAAAGGGGCTATATATGGTGGCGGTGTCTGCTAGACACCGCCATCCATATTAGCATGGGCGGCGGCGCATGGCTGTCCATGGCTGAGTCCCCGCCATGGAAAGCCATGTGGAGTCTACTTTTGGGGGCCCGTTGCAGGCCCCCAGGGTATTGGGGGGTAGGGGGTGCACATGGGGGTACCATGCATTGTCATAGACATGGTGGCAGGCACCTCGCGGTGCCTGTCACCTTGTGCAAGACGATGCATACGGTGCATTCCCAGCATTGTGACGGGCGGTGCTGTGAGCACCGCCCACAACAATGCTGGGAAAGGAGGATGCCACCGCCACGGTGGCGGTGGCATCCTAATTGCAGGTGAGGGACCACCGCACCACTGGTGGCCGGTCCCAGCACCGCTAGGGTGGCGGGCGGACATCCTAATCGGCCCCCAAGGTGTCTCCAGAGAAATTACAGTTTTGACAGCAAGAAGTTAAATATTTAGGCCACAAAACAGAAAGAGGAGTTAGAAAAGTGACCCTAGAGAGGATAAAGATAATTTAACAAATGCAGTTACCTCAGACACGGAAGGAGATGAGAATGTTTTTCGGAGTAGTTGGATACTGTAGGCAGTGGATTATAGGGTTTTCCCTGCTGGCAAAACCATTGATTCAGTTGACTCGGAAAAGAGCAAAAGATCCGATTGTTTGGAATGACGAGTGCGTGGAAGCATTTGTAAAATTGCGAAATTGTCTGTGTGAGGTCCCTGCCTTAGGCATGCCTGATTATACGAAGGAATTTGCACTATTCTGTTGTGAGAGAAAAAGTTGTGCACTTTTAGCTTTTACACAAAGACATGGATTAAGCCGACGTCCAATAGCATATTTCTGTGCTACTTTGGATCCTGTGGCTTCAGCTTTACCCGGCTGCTTAAAAGCAGTAGCTGCTACTTGTATGAGCCTGGAGGAAAGTGAGTCGATTGTGACGGGACATCCAGTTAATTATGGCCCACATTTAGTTGAGATTCTTTTGACAAGAACTCGAACACAGCACCTTACCCCTGGTCGGATGACTAAGTATGAAAGAGTGATTCTAGAAGCGGAAAATGTGACATTGGTAAGATGTACCATAATGAATCCTGCCACATTATTACCAGATCCATGTTGTGAAGAAGGGAAAGATGAAGTGGATCATGATTGTCTTGATGTGACTGAAATGTGTACTAAGCCCCGACCTGATATAAAAGAAACAGCCTTGAAAGAGCCAGATCATGAACTATTTGTAGATGGGTCATGCATGAGGACAGAGGGAGGAGGGTTTAGTGCAGCCTATGTTGTATGTAAAATATCAGACGTTGTTGAAGCATCCTGTTTACCGGGAGTTCAGTCTGCACAAGTAGCCGAATTGGTGGCCTTAACTAAGGCATGCAAAATTGGGGAAAATTGGAGGATAACCATATTCACGAATAGTTAATATGGTTTCAGGGTTGTGAACAACTTTGGCCAGCTCTGGATGCAGAGGGGATTTCTGACTTCTTCAGGATCTCCTATAAGAAATGGCAAACATGTAAAAGAGTTGATGGAAGCAATACAATTGCCAAACGAAATAGCAGTGGTCAAGTATGCTGCTCACCAGTCAGGAAATTACTATGTGGCGGCAGGTAACAGATATTCAGACCAAATTGCTCAATATTGTGCAAGAAATAACATGGCACTTAACAGAAAGATTGAAACAAGTGAAATCAGCTGCCAACTTATGTTTTACTCAGCTCTAGAAACATGGGATGATGTTAGATAATTGCAGGATGAAGTTGAGGCGAAAGAAAAGGAAATCTGGATAAAGTTAGGTTGTGAAAGAAGGATAGAAGATGATGTATGGGTGTACACTGATGGCCGGCCAGTCATGCCAGACTGCCTACTCTCTCAAATGACAAGGGTATACCATGGGACAACACATATTGGCAGGGATTCAATGATCAGACTATTCAGACAGAGTTGATACAATCCAAAGTTTAGGGTAGTCGCAGAAAGCCTTTGCCAAAGATGCTTAATTTGTCAGCAGTTAAATCCAGGCAGAAAGACAGTGGTCAGTTGGGGAAAAATTGGAAAGGCAGAAGGACCATTCACAAGATTGCAGTTAGATTTCATTGAGTTGCCTCCGTGCAATGGATTGAAATATGTACTTGTCATACTGTGTCTGTTCTCGAGATGGGTAGAGGCTTACCCCACAAGAAGAAATGACAGTCTCACAGTTGCTAAATTACTGTTGAGGGAGTTGATACCTCGTTTCAGTTTCCCAGTCACTTTGTAATCAGATAGAATACCTCATTATAATGATGAAATAATTTGATTAATCTGTGAAGCATTCAAAATTGAACAAAAACTGCACTGTGCATATCGTCCAGAGGCTTCTGGAGTGGTTGAGCAACTAAATGGCACAATTAAGTCAAGGTTAGGAAAAGTGTGTGTATTCACACCACTGAAATGGCCAGATGTATTGCCTCTTGTGTTGATGGGACTCCAAAGAATTCCTAATAGGAAAACAGGATTGAGTCCACATGAAATACTCATGGGAAGGGCAGTGAGGCAAGCATTTATTCTTGGACATAAATTGATTAATATAACTGATGATCTGGTATTGGACTATTGCAAAGGATTGGCTGACCTAGTGCGTTCTGTCTCTCACCAGGTTGGAGAAGACGCAGTTGCCAGGTAGCCAACGCAGGCGCATGATTTGAATCCTGGAGACTGGGTGGTAGTGAAGAAACACACCAGAAAGTCGTGCCTAGCACCCAGGTGGGATAAACCACGTCAAGTCATACTGGTCACTACTACAGCAGTGAAGTGTGTAGGTTTACCCAATTGGATACATGCCAGTCATACCAAAAGAGTTCCAGGCCCCACTGAAGAAGAACAGCAACTGATCAAACCAGTTGAGACAGCTGAAGGTTGTGAAGTCGAAGACTCTAGAGTGATCGATTCTTAAGTAATAGACGAGGAACAACTGAGCACCAGTCAGGGGGAATGGATACCAGTGATTGGCATACCTGAAGTTGTTATTCAAACAAGAAGAAGAACCAGATTAGAGAGACAGTAAAGTAGTGAGGATCAGATAGATGTAGAAGAGCATGCTCAGGTAGAAGTGAACAAAGCTACCCGAAACCATGAGCAGGGCCAGACAGGGAAAGAAGAATATACTCAGGCAGAGGTGAACAGAACTATTAAAAGACCTGAGCAGGGACAGACAGGAAAAGAAGAACACGTTCAGGCAGCAGAAGAACAAATTGTAGTAAGACCTGAACAGGACCAGTTAGGAGAAGAAGAACAAGTTTGGGCAGAAGAAGAAGATCAATTTGAAATAAGACCCGAACAGGACCAGATAGAGGAAGAAGAACAGGTTCAAGCGGATGAAATAAGACCTAAGCAGGAACAGGTACAGAGTGATTCAAAATAAAAACAGATTGTGCCTAGACATACTGAAAATAAAAGAACATTAGAGAAAGACGGAGAGGGTGAAAGTGCAGTTCATGTTAAAAGGGTCAGAAAAGGTGACAACTGGCCAGGTGGAGTGAAAAGATTGAGATACTATCTGAGAAAAACAAGAGAAAGACCAGAGCAAGTGAATGAGGTTACTAGTCAAACTCAGTCTAAACAGTCAATTGTGAGAAACACTCCAAGAAGACCCAGACTGAGAATATTGAACAACAAATACAAGGCCCCTGAGTGGACCTATGTAATATTAGAAGAATTTGAGAATTTAGACTTGAGTAAGGAATCAGAAGAAGTAGATGCTGCACAGATTGATGAAAAAATGGAGGCCACCTTAAAACAAGAGTTTGAATTTCCAAGTGAAGAAAGAAAAGAAGAAATATCTTCTTAGATTAAAATGGCAAAAAATGAAGTCACTGAGCAACCGAAACGAAGTTTAAAACAAAGACGCTGTAGAGGCTGTAGAGCTTGCATATGTATTATCTTATTAGTGATCTTAGTATGGCTATTTCTAGCAGTGGCAATGCCTTATTTCATGATAACAAATAAGAAAAATGATACAGTTACTATGGGAAAGC
The DNA here is from genome assembly GCF_964204655.1 of Triturus cristatus. Lineage (NCBI taxonomy): Eukaryota > Metazoa > Chordata > Amphibia > Caudata > Salamandridae > Triturus > Triturus cristatus. The sequence continues at coordinate 969,110,983 of NC_140593.1, read as the reverse complement.
AGCTACAATAAAAGGAGATAGAGTAGAATTAGAAGCAGCAGATGAGACAGATTTACATCACACAGTATTAGATAATATGTCTTTAAATGATTTTACAAAATTGTTATTTCAATATGTAGATACAATGGAAGTTAGTGATTGTTATGTCTGTATGAAATTACCAGCGTCAGTGTCAGAAGGAGTTACCTACCACCCTTTACCTTTAACATGTGGTATATCATGTAGTGTTCTAGCAAGTCTGTTTTATAAAACCGGAAAATTTCAGTATTATTATTCAAACTTAGATGTAGTATTTCCAGAACTTCCTATTCAAAAGAATATGAATCCAGTACTTAGTAGCCAAGATGCACAGTTCATGGGTGTATTCTTTTTAACAACGAAATCAATAGATATAATAAAGGCACACAAGAATAATTTAACATGTATATTACGTGAAGAAGAGAAAGTGTTTTTGAATTTAGTTGAAGAAAGGAGACAGGATTTTAGAAAGAAAGCTGCTGAACATCAAACCCATGTACCACCATCGGCTGGGAAAGAGGGAATGTATACAACTGGAAAGGCTCATGCTGCAATGTACCTAGACTTTGTGAAGAAAGGGAAAACCTGTCTCCATAGGTTAAAGACAGATTGTAATAACATATTTATTGGTTCCAGTGAATGTGAACATAACTTCCTAATTTTGGGAGGTTGGGGACTAAAAGGGGGAATTGATCCAGTATTTACTGGGGTTTACTACGTGTTTGGGAATAATGCTTATTATAAGTTACCTCCACAGTGGTACGGCAGCTGCTACTTTGGGATAGTATTTCCGAAAATGTATCATGTAAAAAGAATCACTGGAAACAATGAAAACACTAATGGACTAACACGGAGAAAGAGAGCTAGTTTTTCAGAAATAGTAGGTGATATATTTGGTGCATTAATACCTTCAATAGGAGTCATTCTGAATTCACATAGAATTTGTAAATTGTCGATAGTAGTTGATCATCTCACGACTGATACTGCTGGGGGTTTCTTGATAATAAATACGGAAATGGTTGCAATTAGGTCTATGGTTGTACAAAATCAACTTGCGCTTGATATTTTATTAGCAAAAGAGGGTGGAGTCTGTAGAATGCTGAAAGTTCAACATTGTTGCACTTACATACCTGATAAAAGTAAGGAAATCAGAGGGTATATTAAGAATATTACAAAACTTCATGAAGATTCGAAACCACTGGAGGTTGACAATGTATGGTAAAGACTAACAAAAAGTATTTCTTCAATAGGGACTTGGTTTTCTAATTTAGGGAAAAGTATTTTAGGTCAAATAATTCTTCCAGTAGCTGGTATAACGCTGATAGTTTTAACAATAATGATTTGGTATAAGTGTTGCAGAAACAAAAGAAAGGGAAGAAAGTATGAAGTTAATGGGAAAGGAAAGAAAAGAAAGAGGGAATACGAGGAGATACAAATGGAGGAAATGAAAGAGAGGATATACAAAAAGATGAAAGATTCAGAAAACAAAGATGAAAATGAGAAAGAAAAAGAGGAGAATGAAAATGAGAAATGATGAAAGTTGGCATCTGAGAAGGGATGGGTAATTTTGTGATGGCTCAAAATGCCATCAGAGAGGGGATTGATGGAGCAAGGACTCGTAGACAAGAGACTTGCTCGAAAGCAATCCACTCCTTTAACTCACTAACAAGTTATTAAAAGTGTTTTGGGTAAAACTAATGCGCACCACATGAACACGCGGGTTAGTGAAGCTTGCTTATGTGTTTACTAACATGGATGATATGAACGAAGGCCTAAAACCGCTTTAAACGGGAAATCTTTACTGCGCATGCGCCAACTACATCTATGTAGTAGGATGAGCTATCGCTGGGAGGGAAATTCTTGTGCATGAGCAGAAGGCACTAAAATGGAGTCTTGAATTCTCGCGTACATGGCATCTGCTTAGCTAAAAGGAAAACAAGCTATTCTACTAACGCTAATGCTGGAAAAGTATTAATAAGTAAAGGGGAATAGAGTAGAGGTGGGTGGTATACAGTGCGACCACTTTTATTTGTTAAATTAATATTTGTCTTTCTGACTATATCACTAGTGCGCATTTGGGCCTCTCATGTGTAACTGAATGAAGCTGAGTACGGGAAAGACTGCGCATGTCCACTGAAAGGGAGCCTGGGACGATAACTGAAACTTTGAATGCGAGCCAGAAGTGAAAGTGTTACTCCCTGGGAACGGACGATGAAAAGTTCAACAATGTGGACTTACATTCAGAATGTTAATAAAATGTTACAAGAGAAACATGAATGCATATGGGAACTAAAATTATGAATAAAAATTAAGGGGATGGGTTTGCGAACAATGGTAGAATTGAACAATATTCCAACTGCAGCAACCACGGGCCCTTCTTGCCGCACCTCACATCAGTTCTCAAGATAAATGTAATAGTTGTCGTGCAATCAACCCCATACGCCAGACGCTGAGTGGCGCTACTGTGCTCCAGATCAATACAACATAAACAAATGAAAGTGGGGGTGCACGAATGAAATAGTCCAATGAGCCAAAGCGTTGTAACTAAATGTCCTCTTTAATTCAAATTAAATTTCGGTTGATAAAGGAATGGTCAGCCAACGCGTTTCATTCCCTCAATGATGAATACAGGCCCCAGCTAGGCCCGCAGGACACAAGGGTTCGCTCTCCTGTAATGGAATCTATAAGGAAGTTGGCACGGAAACTGCAAAGTATAAAGACAGCATTTATTAACCCTTAAGGGTGGTCCTACAATCCACACAACACTCTTCAGTATTGCATAGAGTAGCACAAAGAACTTGCGTACATGGTCCCCTTTTATACACAATAGAGGGGCTCATAAGTGGGTGGATACAACATGAGATCGAAGAACATTACCATTTATGGTCATTTTCGATACTGAATCAATACATGGGCGGAGCTAACACACTCCTTGAGCCCGCGAAAACATGGTCAAGCAAGGCTAACTGATAACAGATGTGGTCAAGTCTGGGCATGCGCCAGATGGACAAAAGAGCTATTTATAGACTGTTACCAGGCAGATTTCAAGAGCAACTGATACAGAGGTTGGACTCTTCTCATGGAGAACACGTGGAGGCATGACGATACAAAATGGAGTCTAAACTTCAGTCAACATAACGGAGAAAACATGATCTAAAGGGAAGGGAATAATGTCTTTAGTAAATGCTTAATCACATCGCTGTTTCAATTTACAACAGACGACCCTTTCAGCATTTACTGAAGACATCCGGTTTAACGGGATAATCATCATATATGTCAATCGTCATCATTCCTTCGACTTCTTTAGCTAAACGCTTCTGGTGAGCAACATCGGCAATAGCTTTCTTATCTGGGATGCAGAATGAGACGCATACGGAACAGAGCAATGGACCACATTGAACACAGATACAGAAAAAGAACAGAATTGCTATAATGATACAGAGACCAGTTAGGACCTTCCATCCCCAGGCAGTAACCAATGCCCAAAACCATCCAGAAAAGGACCAAGTGCCGTTTTCTGTATGGATTTCAGCTGCAATTTTGTGCAGCTTATTAATGGCGTTATAAACTGATGGCGTATGATCAGGGATAAACACACAGCAGCTACTTCCAATAATTTTACAAGCTCCGCCCCGATCGGCTAACATGACATCTAATACCATTCGATTCTGCAATGCAACAATTCTGGTGATTTGCAATTCTTCCGTAAGATTCCCAAGAGCGGCAGCAGTTTGGTTTGTCACAGCTTCTACCACTCTTGTTAATCTTCGGATCTTCCTACTGTTCAAGGCGGCTCCGACAAAGAAAAACAGTCCTAAGTTAAAATCAATATACTGTTGCAAGCTAGTATCGGTCTGATCCACATCATCAATTGATAGAGTTCGTTTATATCTATTTACGGTCACATTATTCAACAATTTCAAATCCTTATGATAAGATGCTGGTGCTAGGAATACAGGAGGTAATAGAAACGATACATAGCATACCCCAGACCACCCAGCTGGCAGACGGTAATAACCTTTATTTCCACACACAAAGTAAGTATTATGGGACGCTAGGAAGGTACTATTATTCAGTCCATCAATGTTCAAGACAGTGATGCAATCACTGACACCAACAGGAATAAACCCCACACTCTGGACACACAGGTCCGCTTGAGCTTGTGCCACTTGGATCACAAATTTGTCCTTCCCCGCAGTGTCTCTGGTGTTCGTGAAGATATAGGGAATGGATTCATTGTCTGGTCGGTACTCTTCCCACTCCCAAATTGTCCCATTTGCTTGCGGATACCCATTTTTATCCTGGTGACATTCTTTATTAAGTCTGAATAGTAATCGTCCCACTGTCGGCTTCCGAGTTGCAAAAAGCAAAGTGTACCATGCTCTACAAGAGCCATTATGAGAGAAAGGAAGTGGTATAAATGGCGTTCCTCCTTTCTTCTGATGGGCCGGCATCATCCCACATATCCAACAGTTCGTAGCGTTCGTAGCAACGTGGGTATGATGCAGCATCTGGATGAACGTGTTATTCAAATAAGACTGTCGATGCTTCAACTCTTGATACGGTAATGTATAAAAGTAGTGCTCCGCAGGCACCGGAGTCGTCAACACAAGTGTTTTCCGAGCAGGAGTTACCTCCTCCACGAACCATGTGGTTATCCCAACAATAGTTACTGTCAGCATGAACCCTGATGCACAAAAGATTTTCTTCTTCTCCATGTCAATAAAAATAAACACTCTAATATCTTCCTGAAACTAAAAGTCTGTCCGAACTCTTCCCCTTGGGCAGCGGTCGATTTCTTCACCAGCGGGCCAAGACGGGTGTCGCTACACTAATGCAGGGCTGATCCCCCCCCCCCCTTGCCTCATCGGCTCTCCGTTTCACTAACCCAAGGGCCGTTCTGACAGTATGTCCCGGTACTGGAAAACTCACTTCCTTGGACGAAGATGATATCGCCTTCCTCCAGGAGTCGCGTGGTCCGGAAAGAGCTCCTCTGTGGCGTTTGGCTCCGTAGCATGGCCTGTCTCTGCAGCCAGGATCTCTCGTTGATCGGTCAGCACGGCAGGCTCCACCAATCCGGGTGGTACCTTCCGACAGTGCAGAGAATGGATCCAATTCTTTCTGTTGGAGACTCGCACAGCCGTTCTCGTTGCGAGGAGGACTTGCTCAGGGCCCACCCATCTCGGCTCCAAACTGTTCGTTCTGTCGAATACTTTCACCATGACATGGTCACCAGGCCGGAGACCATGTCCTTCACCGGTAGACCGATCAGGGAGCGCCTCTCGGACCTGTTGATGAATAGAAACCAAGTTATCCGTTAACTGTGCCAGATAATCGTTCATCATTACACAAGGTACATCATACACAGCCTTAGGTTTTGGTGGACCCCAAATATTCATTGGGCGTCCAAAGACGACCTCATACGGTGTAAGGCCAGTCCGAGAGTGTGGTACCGATCTTATTGACAATAACGCCAGCGGTAGAGCATCTGGCCAAGTCAAAGACGTCGAAGCTTGAATTTTAGCGATCTTAAGCTTCAGTGTACCATTATACTTCTCGACTAGTCCTGCGGACTGAGGGTGAAACACGGCGTGGAACTTCTGAGTGATGCCTAGGCCCTTCAAGACATACTTTATAACATCCGCTACAAAGTGAGGCCCATTATCACTCCACAGAAGTCTACAGACGCCATATCGAGGAAAGAACTCTTTCAGTAGCAGCTTCGCTGTAGTCATTGCAGTATTGTCCTTCGTAGGGTACGCCTCAACCCATTTACTGAAGGCGCAAACCACTACTAGAACATACTTTAAATTGTTACAGCGCTCAAGCTGGATGTAATCCATCTGCAAAACCTCAAAGGGTGCAGTGGGCGTCACAAATCCTCCTGCTGGAGTTCGAGTACCCTTTCCTGGGTTATACCTCAGGCAGATCATACAGGTCTGCACCACCCTCTTTGCCGTGCTAGCAATTTCTGGATGCTCCCAGACTTGGGAAAGCAATTTTACAATTGCGGAAGCTCCAACATGTGCTAGCCCATGTGCCATCTGAACCATAGGTTGTACAAAAGCCGTAGGTAATTTCCATCTATCCATCTGCTTATTTCTCCAGCAGCCTTCATCATCCAATCCTCCCTCGCTAGCCCATTGCTCCCGCTCTTTATCAGAAGCGGTCCTTTGCATTTCTCGCACTTCCTCCCTCGCATCGTGCCATCTTTCCACTTGTGACTTTACTACATACATAGCCGTAGCCCCAGGCTGCATCGCAGTCTCCTGTGCTACTCGGTCTGCTAACGCATTCCCTTCCCCAACTTTATCAACTACTTTCCTATGGGCGCTACACTTAACGATGGCAATTTTCTTTGGGTATGTCAATGCAGTTAAAAGGTTGTGAACTAACTCTCCATGCATTATCTGTACTCCATGTGACGTTAAAAACCCTCTCTCCTTCCAGAGTAGGCCGAAGTCATGCGCTACTCCGAAGGCATAGCGGCTATCTGTATAGACATTCACACACAATCCTGTACTGAGCTCACATGCTCGTGTTAATGCTATCAGTTCCGCTGCTTGAGCTGATTTATGTGGTATGCGTGCTGTCTCCACTATCGTTTGTAACGTGGTAATTGCATACGCTGCTGAAGTCGTACCATCTGGTAGCTTCAGGCATGATCCGTCCACCCATAGTTCTCCATCTACATCTGGAAAGGGCGTATCCTGGAGATCAATACGACCCTTTGTCTGTTCCTCAGTCACAAGAATGCAATCATGCGCTTTCCGCGCCTCGGGCTGGGTCTCGGGGTATGGCAGCAATGTGGCCGGGTTTAACGTTACGCACCTTTTCAACGTAATATGAGGAGCCAAGAGCGTCAACTCATATCCCATTAAACGGGCACTGGTCAAATGCTGCGTCTTTGTTTGATTAAGCAGGGCATCAACAGCATGGGGAACTAACACCAACAGCTTATGAGATAATACAATTCCCTCGCTTTGGCGTATTGACACAGCTGTCGCCGCAACCGAGCGAAAACACCCTGGTAATGCTCGGGCGACAGGGTCAAGTACAGCCGAAAAGTATGCACAAGGGCGCTGCTTATCACCGTGCATCTGTACTAAAACTGACAATGCACATCCATCTTTCTCATGCACATACAACGAAAAGGGTTTAGCATAATCAGGGGTCCCTAACACTGGTGCTGAACAAAGGGCCTGTCGTAGTTGCTGAAAAGCAGCGTCACACTCATCTGACCAGGGGATCGGGATGGGCGTGTCTTTTGTCAAGAGAGCTAACAATGGCTTAGCTATGTGTGAAAACCCCAATATCCACTGTCTACAAAAAGAAACAAGACCCAAAAATGCACGCACATCCTTCTGCGTGGACGGTCTCGGTGTGTCCAAAATTACTTGGATACGATCTGGTGTGAGTGCACGCCCCTCCTTAGACAAAAGGTGACCCAAATAAGTCACCTTTGGTCTACAGAATTGCAATTTCTTCCTAGATACCTTATGATTGTGGGATGCTAAAAAGGAAAGCAAGGATAACGTACTTTTTTCACACAACTCCAGGGTGTCAGCCGCCAGCAAGATGTCATCGACATATTGAATGAGGGCGACCCCCTCGAGCAGAACAAAGGAGTCCAATTGTCTCTTCAAAGCCTGACTGTAAATGCTAGGGCTTTCTGTGTAGCCCTGGGGGATCCTACAAAAACGATAAGATCTATTATTCAATGTAAACCCAAAAAGATATCGGCTATCGGGGTGAATGGGAATGGAAAAGAAGGCATTTTTCAAATCAATCACTGAGAACATGGTCGCCGTAGGCGGGACCAAGGTAAGCAATGTCGTGATATCGGAAACCACTGGGTACTGAGGTATCACGATCTTGTTCACTTCTCGTAAATCAATTATGAACCGCTAAACCTTAGCATCCGTGTCTTTTTTCAGAATGGGGAGAATCGGACTGTTACAGGTATTATAGGGAACTTCCTCCACTACCCCCACTGCAATCAAATCTTGCACAATCTGTATGAGAGCCTCCTCGCCCTCCTGGGAAATACGATACTGTGGGAGGCGTGGTAACACCGCCCCCTCCTGGACACTAATGTGGACCGGTGGAATCACCATCTGTCCCACATCTGTGTCCGAAGTTGCCCACAATGCACGAGGAAGGGTAGCTAACAGCGCATCCTCCGACATCGCACACATCCGCTCAGACCGAGGGTAGTTGTCATTCAATATTACCCGCACACCAGCAGGGGAGCAGCGGATCGTAGCCCGAAAATGCTTTAACATATCAAGGCCCATAATGTTGTCCGGTGTGTACGGGGCAAGCAGAAACGGACAGGGTGCAGAAAAAGAATCAACCTTAAATGTGAGGGGCTGTGAAAGAGGGCTTCGGGAGAGTGTACCGTCAAACCCTACCGATGTGACCATTAAGCCGGACGGGGGAGCCCCTGGAACCAATTGCTTAGACAGTGCACTATGGGTCGCCCCTGTATCCACCAGGAACTGGTCAGTAGAGCCCAAAACCTCAGCCGATACATAAGGACCCGTCTGATCGACCGGCACCTCAACTGATTCTAACCCCCATCCAACGCTGTCCTATGCATGCTGAGAATCATGGTACCCCGATCGGTCAATCTCCGACACGTGATACTGATGCTGGCGATCGAAAACATTTGGTCGATCTCGCTGCTGTCCAGCAGAGTCAAAACGAGTCTGTTCATTAGAGTTCCCCCTAAAGTTCGAGAAACCCCCTCTACCTCTCGGGCCCCCTGAAATATGTCCCTGACGCGAAGCACGCAACACCGGGCAATCCCTGGCCCAATGGCCCGATTGCTTACAATACGCACACTGGTTCCTATTCAGATCAGATCGGCCCGAGGGGGTACCATAAGATCCTCCCCTTCCTCTATTATTGCCCCGTCGGGGCGGGCCATATACTTGCGCCAACATCACCTTGGTTTTTAGATCTTTCGATTTCTTCTCATCCTGGCCCCTTGCTTCGTGCTCCTGACGCTCATAATACTGAGCGATGGTCAGGAGGGCCGTCGGGGTCGCGGAGGACCAAGAGCTCTCACTCGCTTTTAGACGGGCCGCAACTGCCGGCAGCAAATTGGCCACGTATTTATCCGCGAAAAGGTGGCGGCCCGTTTTGTCAGTAAGTGACTGGCCACTAAAGTCATGAAACGTTTCCTCAAAGCGCGTAAAGAAGTCCGCAACGGACTCGTCAACTTTCTGTTTACATGCAGCTAACATATTCCAGTCAATCTTTTTAGGGGGGATAATTGTCTTCAATTTAGCCACAATGGCAGCAGGGAGATCTAAAATACTCTGGGGTGGTTTCTGTGCGGGCTTCCGGTCCCTATCCTCATCCTCAAGGTCAGACCATCGAGCCTTAAAGGCAACTGCATCATCTACCTTTCGGACAGACCGCCACGTGTCCGGTGGTAGAATAAGGCCAAAGAACAGATCTATATCCGCTAAGGTCATAATGCAAGAATTCAAGGCCCCCTCGACTTCTTCATAGAAGGCCGCTGGATTCTTGCGGGGGTCAGGCAACGCATTCTTTAATGCCATAACATCAGCTCTATGCCACGGAGTATAAACCCAATTATACACAAAGTATCCCTTAGCATCGGCGGAGATAGTGTCCGAGCTAGTCCCCGCTCCTTTAGGAGGAACATACAAAGGCGCCGCCTCTCGCATTGGTTTAACATGCACTACGACATCCTTATCTGACTGGGAGGTGGATGGGTGGCCTTCTGTGGTACACGGATCCGACTGCTTCTCCTCCCCTGCTCGGTGGCGCGCATTTTCTTTAAGGGCCAGCACCTCGTCCCGCAAGGCGAACAGCCGCCGAGCCGTATCAGGAGCCTTAAGGGGAGAAAAAACACCATCATGCAATGCTTTAGCATCCGATGTCACATCGTTAGGCTCAAAGACACTAGAATATTTTCGAAAAGCAGCAATCACTTCCTCAGCGAAATGATTCAGAAAATACACCCTCTCTCTATCCTGCCACGATCCCCAAGTATGGAGCAAGTCCTCCACGGACATCTTGCCCTTAAGTGCACGGAAGGAAAGATTCCGAAGTTCAGCCATGTGCTCGGCCGACAGCATGGACCGCGTATCCACCTTACCCGGACCCAGAACAGAATCTTGCGGCCTCGGAGCAGATGCGCCGACATAAGGGGGCGGGGAGCGATCTAGTAAATAGAAATCATCATCAAGATTATTAAGGACAGGATAAAGTGGCTGCCGAACAGCGTATTGACCCGAAACTTGCAGCCTACGCTCTTTCTCTTGCCTGTCCGTCTGCTCTTTGTCCTCCCGACGCTTCGCTTCCTGTGCTCGCACATGATCATTCTTCCGCTGTTCTTTATCAAACAGCGCTTTCTCACGCTTCTCTCGCTCACGCACTTCCTTCACCCATAACCGCACACACTCAAACATATCCTGACGAGCACGTCGCTTGCACATACACTGTTCCACATACTCAATCTTACGTATATCAAACGATCCATACAAAGGCCATCGCAACTCAGGATCTTTCTTTGTATATTTCCTCCATACTGTGCTGTACATTATGGAAGAAAGACCATGCTTCACATACATATCCCTATTAGGAGTCCCCTCTGGGGGAGCAGGAGCAGATTCCTCGAGGTTCAACCGGTTTCCAAAGCAGCAACACCACTTACGGAGTGCGCTAAAAGCAGGCATGCTCAGGAATAATGCAAAATATGCAATATTATCGAGAAAATGGCACTTAATCGTTGCGCCGTTCAAAGTTACACAGCTCCGGAGAAATCTCTCCACATTACCTGCCTATATGTGTTGCAACGCATATATTTTCACAAAGACAAATACAAAATATGACTAGTCATCACAAATCAAACTCAAATAGCCAGACTAGGCTTCAAAACTCGGAGCAAGTACCGTACAACGGTTCTTATCAATCAAGAGTCCAGATTCCAACTGCCAAGCTCCAAAATCGCCCAAACGGCTCTCACGGCAGGACCGACAGAAGAGGTCTCAGTCGATGACCGGCGCCACCCAGACGGTCAGCTCGGAAGGGAAGGAAGAAAAACCTCGGGATGCCAGGGCTAAGACGCCGCTGGCAGTGATCACGTCCCCGGCCAAACTCCTCACCTTCGTCGCGACCAGTCCTTCGAGCATCCGAGTCGCCGATGAGCCCCACGTGACGGACGCCAATTGATGAATACAGGCCCCAGCTAGGCCCGCAGGACACAAGGGTTCGCTCTCCTGTAATGGAATCTATAAGGAAGTTGGCACGGAAACTGCAAAGTATAAAGACAGCATTTATTAACCCTTAAGGGTGGTCCTACAATCCACACAACACTCTTCAGTATTGCATAGAGTAGCACAAAGAACTTGCGTACATGGTCCCCTTTTATACACAATAGAGGGGCTCATAAGTGGGTGGATACAACATGAGATCGAAGAACATTACCATTTATGGTCATTTTCGATACTGAATCAATACATGGGCGGAGCTAACACACTCCTTGAGCCCGCGAAAACATGGTCAAGCAAGGCTAACTGATAACAGATGTGGTCAAGTCTGGGCATGCGCCAGATGGACAAAAGAGCTATTTATAGACTGTTACCAGGCAGATTTCAAGAGCAACTGATACAGAGGTTGGACTCTTCTCGTGGAGAACACGTGGAGGCATGACGATACAAAAGGGAGTCTAAACTTCAGTCAACATAACGGAGAAAACATGATCTAAAGGGAAGGGAATAATGTCTTTAGTAAATGCTTAATCACATCGCTGTTTCAATTTACAACATCAAGGGGAACTTCATCAGGGCTGTAACATGATAAAACAACATAGATATTACAAACAAATCATAAAGCACAGGACTAACAACAAGTTTTTTTGACAACATTAAAAAGTACCCATAAAATCACATGGATTGACATGTAAAACATTTTTATCTCAATATGTACATATATACAAACAGATGTTTAACTGACGGCAGTTTAATTTTGGAAAACTGTCCACCTGGTAGATATTTGTAAACAGATGTTAAACTAACCGTGACCAACCTAAAGTTAGTGTACACCTTGATCTATTAATCTACTGTCATCCAATGGAGGCAACACATTTTTTGAAAACCCAAGCAACATCAGAAACTATATGTAGAAATAGTGTAATTGAAAGAGTTAATAAGTGTGAACAGAAAAAAATGGAAAAGTGAGGGAATATATACAAGAGGGAGTGAATGTATAGCGGAAAACAATCCAAATCAAAATAGACATGCATACCTTGAATCAATGTATATGTTCTTGAAAATAGAACAAGTCTTGAGAGTTTGATGAAGTATAGTGTGTTTCACATGTACTTCAGATTTCTGTAAGAAAACACAATATCCAAAATCATAATAAATGGCATTCTGGGCCAAACTTATACTACTGTAACCATAAATACTCTAGAATGGATCTTTCTGATATCGTGCACTATTTGATAGATATACAGCATGATTGTCACATACCAAATATTAGCTCACTAATAGGGAAAGTGAGACCAAGCTGAGTACATAATATGATAAATGAAACCAAAGTCCCCTTTGTAATCCAAAAAAGTGGGAAGCCAAAAATATAATACACATGTAAGACAGTGTAAAATAATAATGTAAAACTTATCACACACTATAGGATACAAAATCATGAGAACTGTATCCGTCAGCAAAAATGTACTTATGCCGGGGTTGTCATAGTAAAATGGTAGTATAAAGCGTAAATAAGCCTGAACCGGTAGAAACTAGGACAAATGAAGTGCACACGGCCCAGCCCGGCGCGCACAGGGGACAAGCAGTATGCCCCCAGTCTAAAACAACATCGAGGCTTAATCTGAGCATGCCATATCACAAACAGAAAAACACAGAACAACAAAAATTAAGGACATATCTCAAAAGAAAATACAAGTTAGCATCACACAGGTAGTTGTCCCGCAATGGGAAATCCCACGACAATATATAGGAGAACCCACAACCACGGGCATTAAATACAAATCACCCCCACGGACATGCGCGTTGTACCTCACGTGTGATCTTACCGGCAGTCGCCTGAGCAGGGTTCCTAGTATAACGGCGTGTTCCTCGATAAAAGGCAAGAGACCCGCCATGAAATATAAGTATACGGGACTCCGCCCCCTCATAAGAGAATAGCCAATCGATGTGAGTGTGGACCAAGAATCATGGTCTACATTGCCTATGAGTAAGTCAGTCGCCATTTTTAAACAGGCAAATTAGCCAAGAATTGATTGTATTAAATGTGTTTTATTTAAAATATAATCCGCGAAACATGCAGATTTAAAATCCAAGTCATGATCTCAAATTTATAAGAACCTATGAGCTGAAATGGAAACGTACAGCGTTTATGGTTCGCAACACCACCTAATTGAATTTAAGCTGAAATGACAGAAGGTGGTGTCATATATAACGTGTGTAACCAGAGCAAAATACCTGAATACTCTAATATCCAATATACAATGAAAACCAAAAGTAATGGTCATCAACACGAAAAAATGGATCGCCATTTTTAAACGGGCAATGTAGCATTGAAAAAGTAAATAAATATGTATCTATTACGATAGAGCATTGAGCAAATGGAATGTTATAGTGAAAAAAACCTCTAAATATATTTATTTTTCGATCTGGACAAAGAAATATATATAACATCAAATATACAAATTGAGACTGATATTCACCCCATGCAAGCTGTTAGCCAATGGGTTGAGATGTGAAACAGCATTACCAGTTAAAATTAATAAATTGTCATGGTTGAACAGGCAATTGGAAATCGATATAAGATAAATATCAATCTGTTTATTATGAGCAAAAATAAAGTTGGGACTCGAATGTATAAGCGCACGAATAATACGTCATATCTCATCAACCAGATATGATGAGAGTGAGATATCCCACCTACTTTTGAGCTGCTTTGTCAGAGAAAGCTGAGAGACACCATGATAAGAGCAAAAAGTCCAGAATTATATCACATCCAATAAACAGAATAAGGTGAAAAAAGCAAAGGGGTTTGGTAAGGAACAAGTGGTGGAATATATATCCCAGCCCAAATATCATAATCCTTCGCCAAGTGTTTAAAGAAGAACAGTAATAGAAAGTATAAAGGAAAAGGATCATTGGAGGTGATTATAGCCACCAATTTTTTATACATCAATGTACAGTTTTGCCAAAGTGTAATGCACATATATGGTGTGTCCCACCATTACTGAAAGTTGCAAAAGCTCATGACTATTAGAACATGGATTTACATACATTAATCATTTTCAAGAAAGTAATGCATTTCATTATCACTGTTAAATCCTTGAATGGCACTACGTAATCTGCAAATCCATTTCGCCTCACACTGCCTAAGCTGAAGTTCACGATCACCTCCTCTCTCTGCATTTTCCACATGCTCAATAGCGTGAAACCAGAAATTAGCATGACCCTCATGTTCATTGATGAAATGTTCCGTCATGGTCAGGTTTCGGCAAGCGCTCATTCCGCTACGGGATGACAGTCCCAGCTTGACCTCAACAATCTTTTTGGTCCATCTTCTTAGGTCCACCCACCTTCTCTTGCAGTGAGCACTGCGCCGACGAGTGACGCCCAGGGTCTGCACCCCCTGGGCGATGGCTTGCCACATTGACACCTTATGAAGGGCCTTGACCTGTTTGGATGCAATAGATGAAGAGACTGAGTGGACACACAAGATATATGTTATCAGCTAGTGTGACAGGACTACTGCACAACTAGCATAGACATCTCACAGCATTGCATACATGACATGTTTGAAGTGCACATGCTGGCCTACAGATATGATATTACTGCTCACTTTAGAACATCTCTGTGTAATACCCTCCATCCTGATCATATCCATACCCACTACACAACACTCCTGCCATCACATACTCATGGCCCTCGCCAGATGTGCTGTGAAAGGTGTTACAATGTAGCACAGTACACTAATGTGTGCTCCAGAAGCCTACACTTGTATTGCTGCCATGGAGAGACACCTGTACAGTCAGGAGAAATTACTTCAATCTCGCTGGCTAAAACATCACTACAAACCAATAAATAAAGGGGGACCCCTAGTAAACTGATATAGGTAGACAATCAGGGGAAAGAACAAAATAGAAAACAGAAAAGTACTCTACCCATGCATTTCGATGAGTACAATGTATCATATATTAAACTAGTGACACTCTGACCAGACCGAAGAAAAACAAAATATCTAAGCCAATAATATTCGTCTTTTATTACATTTTTTTAAATAAAGATTATTTATATTTTTGTTGGACAAGAGAAACTATTCCAGTAGAACATGTATGAACAATTAATAAATACTAATACATAAAAATGGCTAGCAAATCGCTGCATACACAATCAAATACAGAGAAACAAGATCCCAGTAACCCATCACTTGATCACAACATTCACTCAGACTCAAACCAAATTCATACCGCACGACAGATACACACGTCACACTTACACCAAGGAAAAATCTAAATATGCATTAGGGCCCCACCGGCCTTAGATTCAAAAGAGCAGTTTTGTAGGTACTCAAATTAATACATAATAATAATGTTATGAACTTAGAGGCAAAGTATTAGTTGAGATACATTAAAAAATGCGGGGGGCCCCGTTCAAAGCGCCAACTGGGCTGGAATAGTTTCTCTTGTCCAACAAAAATATGAATAATATTTATTTACATTTTTTTAATAAAAGACGAATATTATTGGCTTAGATATTTTGTTTTTCTTCGGTCTGGTCAGAGTGTCACTAGTTTAATATATGATACATTGTACTCATCGAAATGCATGGGTAGAGTACTTTTCTGTTTTCTATTTTGTAAAACATCACTACAACCATTGCACTTGGGTTGCTCAAAAAAAACACAGGAGACATGCCATGCATGTAAATGATAATGGACATGTAGATTTCTGATGTGACCCTCAGACTACATCTGTATGTGTCTATGTGTTATTTCTTGAGATCACAGAACACACCATATACCTAATGTGACAGAGTTTGTATGGTACACTTCAATTTATCTCAGTCTGCCTCACTTCTGCCCAATCTACCCCACTCCAATCTACCCCAGTCTATCCCACTCCACTCCAATCTACTCCACTCTACTCAATCTACCCCACTCCACTACCATCTACTCCACTTCACTCTACCCAATTTACCCCTCTCAAATCTACCATAATCTACCCAACTCATGTCTACCACAATCTACCCCACTCCCCTACCCAGTCTACCCCACTTCTCCACCCCAATCTACCCCACTCCACTCCAATCTACCACACTCCACTCCAACCTACCCCAGTTTACCCATCAGATCTACCCCACTCCAATCCACCCAATCTACCCCACTGCACTCCAGTCTGCCCCAATGTACCCCACTCTTCTCCAATTTACTCTACTCCAATCTACCCCACTCCACTAAGGTCTACCCCACTCCATTCCAATCGAATCCACTCCACTTCAAACTACCCCAATCCACCCCAACCCAACCCACTCCAATCTACCCCAATGTATCACATCCCACTCTACTCCAATCTACCATACTCCACTGCAATCTACTCCACTCCACTCTACCCCAATCTTCCCCATTCCACTCCAATCTACCCCATTCCAATCCAGTCTATCCCACTCCACTCCAATATACCATACTACTCCCCAATCTACAAAAATATACCCCACTCTAACCCACCCTTCTCCAATCTGCCCCACACTATCCCACATCAATCTACCTTACCCACTCCAATCTACCCCACTCTGCTCAAATCTATCATACTCCACTCTCCTCCAATGTACCCTACTCCACCCAATTCTACCCCAATGTATCACATTCTAACCCCAATCTACCCCAATTCAACCCACTCCACACCTCTCCAATCTACCTCACCCCACTCTACCCCACTTCAATCTATCCCACCACACTCCAATCTACCCTACACTACCTCCACTCCACTCTACCTCAATCTATCCTACGCCATTCCACTCAACCCCAATCTACCCCAGTCCACTCCATTACAATCTGCCCCAATCCATCCCACTTCACTTCAATCTACCCCACTCCACCCCAGTGTACCCCACTCCACCAAGTCTATCCCAATCTACCCCACTCAACTCCACTCCAATCTACTCTACTCCAATCTACCCCACTCCAATCAATCTACCCGCACTCTGCTCTACTCTACCCCACTCTACCCACTTCATTCCAATCTACCCCACTCCACTTCAATCTACCCAACTCCAACCCAATCCACCCCAATCTCTCACTCCACTCCAATCTTCCCCACCTCACGCTACCCAACTGCAATCTACACAGCCCCACTCCAATCTATCCCACTCTAAGCTACTCTATTCTACCCAAACCCACTGCAATTGACCACACTCCAATTTGTCCCACTCTTACCTACTCCAATCTACCCACTCCACTCCAACATACCCCACTCTACTCCAATCTACCCAATCTAGCCTGCTCCATTCCAATCTAACCCACTCCAGTTCACTCAGTATAACCCATTTTATTCCAATCGACCCCAGTGCACTCCACTCCAAATGTCCCCACTGCACTCCACCTCACCCCACTCCACCACAATCCAACCCACTCTACTCAATCTACCCAATTCACCCCACTCCACTCCAATCTGCCACAGTCTACCCAACTCAAATCCACCCCAATCTGCCCAACTCCAATCTACCCTACTCCTCCCTACTCCAGACTAACGTACACCACTCCACTCTACCCCACTCTATTCCAATCCACCCCACTGCACTCCACTTCAATCTCCCTGGCACCCTAATATACCCCACTTCACTCTACCCCAGTCTACCCCTCTCCAATCCAATCCTCCCCACTCCAGTCTACCCCATGCCACTCCCCTCCACAATTTACCTAATTTCACCCCACTCCACTCCAATCTACCTCATGCACCTTCAATCTACCCCACTCTATTAGACTCAAATCTACCCAGCTCTCCCTATTCAATCTACCTCACTCTACTCCGCCTCAATCTATCCAAACCTACACCATATCAATCTACCCCACTACAATCTACCCCACTCTATGCCACTCCACCCTGATCTACTCCACTCCACTCTACCCCAATCTATCTGTCTCAAATTTACCCCACTCCAATCTACTCCACAATAATCTACCCCAATTTACCCCACTCCAATCTACCCACTCCACCCCACTGCAGTTCACACCACCCTACTCTTTGCCACTTGTAGCCATGCTAAACAGCAGCCACCTGGATATACAGATTGCCAATAGCTTCCGCATTGGCGCTATCTATTGGCTTTGCCAGTGCTTGTTTTTCATACACGCAGCAACATTACAAAAAAATGCATCCACAGAAGATTTGAAAGCACTCAACAGTGCACAAACTCTGCTAATGGCCCTGGGGATGTCTGCTGTGCTGCTCCTTGTGGTATCTCTGCCGTTTATTCTGAGAAACTGATGACAGTACAAGTACAACGATTACTATCGTTTCAAATACACCTGTGGCGTGTCATAGCATGACGTCTCCACAAACCCCTGACAGAGCATATCGAAATTGTACTTTAACCACTGCAGTGCACATGCTTAAATATTATTAACGGACAATTAAGGAATGACGTAAAGGCGTAGAACAGACGTATGAAAGAAATGAGTATACCGCGCTTCCTTTCGCACTAATGTAATTTCTCATCTTACAATGATTGATCCAGCAATGAAAATGGAGTTCACTCTCACGTGAATACCAGTGGGACCTGGACGCTAGAAACTCTTTTTAGCTCTGTGCACTGGCAGCAAATTTTATGGCAAGACCGGAGGCTCCTATCATGCTTTCTATTCTTGCATTTATTAGCACAGCAGCAAGATAAGCGCTAGAACTACAGTTCCCAGAGGGCCAAGCAGGACGCAGGCCAATGGGAACTAAAGAAACATCAACCTTACAACCAATGGGCACTGCACCCAGGCGATAACGTCACATCTGACCGCGAGCAGTGCTCTTTTCTTGCTGCTCGCAGTCAGATAAGTGCTTTATCTTACTCGCTCTGTTCATTGAATGAATTAATTATTGCCCAAAGTTCCCGCTCGCTTTTGCCTGTGTGCCGGTCTGCTTCTCTGCATCTCCGTCTTTTCCCCCGCTGCGCGCACACGTTTAGTGTTCGTTTTTAGCGCGTCGCGCGGCAGCGCTTGTTTCCTCAGGAGTCTCCGGTGTGCGCTCCTCGCGCTATCGCGTCTTCTGCCTGCCGGTTGAGAATTTCTTGGGTTTTGTCTTCCCGCCCCTAGGGGAGTGGCTTTGTCAGACCCTTCCTCTCCTCTCCTTTATTTCACTGCAGCCTTAACCCTGCTTGTTTGTTCCCAGTGTTATTATTATGGAATTAGACAGCTCACCTGTCTCTGAGGACCACCTTGACGATAGTGAAGTATTTAAATCTGATTTAAACACGTTTATTAATGATTCTGTGGAGTCAGCTGTGGCGGCGTCTATGAAATGCCTGTCCAAAGGCATGGAGAATTCCATGGTTAGTCTGCTGTCAAGAGCTTTGGCCCATTCTGCGTGGGATAGCAGAAAACGGAAGGTGGCGTCCTCTGCCTCTTTACCTATGCCTAAATCTGCTTCACGTTTGGTTAGCGAGGTTTCCTCGCACTTGACTGAGGACCCTGTTCCTCCCAGGCCTCCTACAAAGGAGGGGTTACTTTCCTCTGAAGGCAAGCGTAAAGGCAAGACAAAACACGTAGAAGTTCCTATGAAACTTCTCATTTCCACCATTTATGACACAGACAATGACATGGGTGATGCTAATGACCTTTCAGATATTTTTGATGTCCCTGACCCTTCTTCTCCTCCTGCTAAGAAACTCAAATCAGACTCTTTTGATTCTTCCCCTGTGCTGGACTCTGAGGAGGTTCCTATGTTAGACCCTACTTCCATTCGCCATCCCACCTCTACTGAATGGTTTCCTGCCCAGCATGTAGGGGAATATATTTCTGCCAGACTGCGTTTGCCCCTTGACAAGTGTGCCAGAGCCAAGTTGAAGTCTGAGTGTCCCAAGCCCTCCTTGGCAGCTAACATTACGGTGGTTCCTATGATTGATCAGCCCTTTTTAACTTTTTTCTCCAAGTTTGGTAAGGATCCCCGTAAGGGGGTTGATAAAGCCTGGTCTACTTGCCAAGACAAATTGCTGGACGTTGTGGGTCCTTTGGCTCGCATATTTGACCTGGCGGAGGCAGCCCGCCTTGAGTGTTCTGACTTAAATGTAGAAGATATATCCCTGTGGGTTCAACGTGCTTTTTGTTTGTTGGGTAATGCCAACGCCGCTATCATTCATGAGCGCCGTAAAGGTCTCTTGATTAAACTCGACCCCAAACTAGCTAATTTGGCGTCTCAGGATCCGGGTCTTAAAGCTGAGGGTCATATTTTTGGTGATTCGTTAGTCAAAGATCTGAGTAGATTTGTCACCACGTTCGCCTTTTTGGACAAGGTGCAACAGTCTATCAAGAAAGTGTTTCCCTCTCGGGTTTTTGGACGGGCCTGCAGAGGCAGGGGTCGCTCTTCCGGCTCCGCATATGCGAATCAAGGCTCCAGAGGTTCCTTCACCTCCAACTCTCAAGACTACAAACCACAGTTCTACCAACAGAGAGGTCGTGGGTTCCGTGGCAGAGGTCAAAAGAATTTCCGCAACTACAACAACCAACAAGGTCGGTCTTCCATTTCCACCCCCAGTTGGGGGTCGTTTAAAGTTCTTCCTGCAAAATTGGTTCACACTCAGCGCAGACCCTTGGGTCCTAGATACTTTGCAAGGTTATCTTATAGAGCTTTACGCTCCGCCTTTCCAACATGGGTTCCCTCCTCCTCTGTTTTTTTCAACAGAAGTTTCTCATCTCGTTACTCTGGAAATCCAATCCCTTCTCCAAAAACGGGCCATCCAAGTAGCTCCCTTGGATCCAACAGGGTTTCTCAGTTCTCTTTTCCTTGTCCAAAAGAAGAACAAAAAGATGCTTCCAGTTATAAATCTGAAGTGGTTCAATCAGTTTGTGGTATATCGCCACTTCAAAATGGAAACGATCATCCACTTACGGGATACCCTCCGTCCGAACGACTGGATGGTGCTGTTGGATTTACAAGACGCATATCTCACCATTCCAATTCATCCGCTCGCACTCAAAATTCCTTCAGTTTCAATGGTTAGGAGTCACTTATCGTTTCACTTCCCTTCCTTTCGGCCTCTCCTCAGCACCTTGGTGCTTTACAAAACTCATGAAACCCGTAGTATCTTACCTTTGCTCTTTGGGAATCCGGCTGATTATTTACCTGGATGACATTCTGCTCATGAATTCAGTCAAACAGAACCTTCTGACGGATCTGAGCACCACTCAATTCCTTCTCTTGGATCTAGGTTTCCTGATCAACTCCGAAAAGTAAATGCTTCTTCCCTCTCAAAGCATCGAGTTCTTGGGCTTTCTCGTGGACTCTTCCACAGCGTCTCTTCTTCTTCCCCAATCAAAAGTAGCGACCATCAAGTCGGAGATTTCCCAGGTTCTTCGCACCTCACTTATATCTCTCCGCTCCCTGACAAGGATCGTTGCTCTGCCTTCCGCTTCCATTCATGCCATCTTTCCAGGTCCTCTGCATTATCGTGCTTTGCAACGTTTAAAAGTTCTGGCTTATTCCGATCTCATTGCTCTAGATCAAGAGTCCCGCATCGAACTTCAGTGGTGGATCGACGATTTAGATGCTTGGAACGGGCGGACCATCTTCGCTTCAGCCTCAGATCTTGTGTTAGAATCCGATGCAAGCCTGTAGGGTTGGGGCGCCCGTTGTGGTCCAATATCGACTAGCGGTTCATGGCCTCGCGAGAAGTCGAAATTGCACATCAATTGTTTAGAGATGCTTGCAGGCTCCTTTGCGATCAAAAGCCTCACAAAAGACAGATTTCAATGCTCGATACTCCTTCGCATGGACAATGTTTCTGCGGTTCGTTACGTGAACCATCTAGGTGGCACCAAATCCAAACCTCCAGCAGAGTTAGCAAAAAGTCTTTGGGAGTACTGCCTCTCCAACAAGCTATCGCTCACAGCAGTGTATCTCCCGGGAGATCGCAACTCGGCAGCAGATTGGCATTCCCGCTATCTACGAGATTCCAGCGATTGGAAGCTGCTTCCATCCATCTTCCAATCCCTCTCTCAAAGATGGGGCCCTTTTCATACCGATCTCTTTGCTTCTCGCCTCAACACTCAATTACCTCGTTTCTGCAGTTGGTGTCTGGATCCTTCCGCCCTAGCTACGGATGCGTTCCTGTAGGATTGGTCCCTCCATCTCAATTATGCCTTTCCTCCGTTTCCCATGATCCTGGTCCTAGTGGTCCCCTTTTGGTAATCCCAGGTGTGGTTCCCGTCCCTTCTGGAAATGGCGGTGGATTTTCCGGTTCTCCTCCCTGCGCGCAAGGACTTACTCCAGAATCCCTTAGGCCAGCGCACAGTTTCATTCTGGACAACACTCTGGTTCTGTCTGCTTGGAAGGTTTTCAGCCTCTCCCTCCTGACCTCCTCATTTCGCAGGAGGCTTCTCTCTTCATCAGTAAGGCCTGGGCCCCAGGTACCTCCAAAGCTTACAAATCCTCTTGGTCTTTATGAGCAAGCTGGTGTCTGGAGAGACATCTCGATCCCTTTTCAGCCCCTGTGAATTTTGTGATTAATTGTTTGGCCTCAGAGACCAGTGCAGGTAAGTCCTATAGGACCGTTAATTTGTATCGATCAGCCATTTCTCTGAACCATACCCCGATTGATGGCAAGCCCATTGGCGCGCACTCCTTGGTTTGCAGACTGCTGCGAGGAGTTCATTTTTCCAAACCTCCGTTGGCTAAGTATTTTACTTTCTGGGATGTTAATGTGGTGCTTAACTTGTTTTCTGATTGGCCTGATAATTCTGTTCTCTCTCTCAAAATGTTGTCTGCCAAGCTTACCATGCTTTTGTGTTTAGTTTCCATTAAACGTGTTTCAGATGTCAAAGCCTTGGATATCTCTTCTCGTCAGTTTTCCCCTACGGGGGTTTTGTTTCACATAAGTAGACGAACAAAGACACATTTGAATTCAGTGTTTTACCCTTATTTTCCTTCCCATCCTAAACTATGTGTAGGTCAATGCCTTAAGGTCTATGAACAAAGAACACGGGATCTCAGGACGTCATCTAATTCTCAACTCCTCATTTCCTTCCGCAAACCTCATCTTCCGGTTTCCTCTGCTACCTTAGCCCGTTGGGTCCGTTGGGTTATGTCCCTGGCTGGCATCGATACCTCTGTTTTCGGAGCCCATTCCTCCAGGGGAGCCATGGCCTCCAAGGCCTTTTGGGCTGGCTCTCGTTTAGAGGACATTCTGAGATCCGCAGACTGGTCTAATGACAATGTGTTTCGCATGTTTTATTGTAAACCTGTTGTTACTGCTTCTTCTTTAGTTATTGATATGCTTTAAACAAGCATAATTGGAACCTCCGGTCTTGCCATAAAATGTAGATTTTCCTAGTATATTATGACGAAAAGTCTTAATTTTATTAAAGACACGGAGGCGAATATTATCCCGCCGCTATACTTCTAGCATGTGTGCTTTCCCTCCCTGCAGCGGCTTCAGCGTTGCCTCCGCGTGTCTTCGTGATGACAGCAGTTCTCTGGTTCTCACTCCGATTCCTGGCAATTTGAACTCTTCCTCTTCTACTTCCACTGGATCCCCTGTGGTTCGAGAGACTTGGCTAAATTTTGGTCGATATGTTTTTTCTTGGACTTTAGCTGTTTCTATTGTTTTCTCAATTGTTCCTTTGTTCAGATGTGACGTTATCGCCGGGGTGCAGTGCCCATTGGTTGTAAGGTTGATGTTTCTTTAGTTCCCATTGGCCTGCGTCCTGCTTGGCCCTCTGGGAACTGTAGTTCTAGCGCTTATCTTGCTGCTGCTGTGCTAATAAATGCAAGAATAGAAAGCATAATACTCGCCTCCGTGTCTTTAATAAAATTAAGACTTTCCGTCATAATATACTAGGAAAATCTACATTAACGCGAATGAAAAAAAACTAAAACAAAAACTAAAATGGTAATGTCTCGCTCACTTCTCCAGAGACAGAAAGATGTGTTGAAAGGGAATCTAAGGGTGAGCCTGCAACGTCCGCTCCACCTGGTAAACTGTTCTGACTCTTCCTTGCCTCTGAGGTGTGTCCCGTTACTCCCCGGCTCTGTGCGCGAGGTGGCTGGCAGGAAAGGTAAAGTTGCGCGCGCGCTGTCTGCACTCCCCAGGACTGACGCTGAAGGACGCATTCACACTCTTTAACACAGTGCTGGTGGCTGAGAGCTGCAGCCTGCGCGATGCACAGTGTGCATGACATGGTCACACGCCTGCTGATGTGCTACGAAGTCTCCAGTGCCAGTTCCTGTCTTCAGCCTAAACCCCACAACTTGTCACAGGGCGGGCTGGGGTCAGTGAGACATGCTGATCCCACTACACGGTGATGAGCTGTGAACGTGAAAGGGTTGGTCATATGTGATTAAGGCACCATTCCCCTGATTGTGTTTGAGTCCTGGGCACTGCAGGGTTTAAGCCAGAAGCTCATGAGTCTTAATGTGCCTGCACGTCATCACAGGGAAGTCATCAGCGCTGGTGGCAAAGCATTTGCCAGACAGATGACCCCACAGACCTCAGGTCAGTGAGTCGGTCATGGCTAAGCATTTGCCAGACAGATGACCCCCCACAGACCTCAGGGCAGTGAGACGGTCATGGCTAAGCATTTGCCAGACAGATGACTCCCCACAGACCTCAGGTCAGTGAGACGTCAGCTCAGCAAAGCACCAGACAGATGGTGCGTGTGCTCTGGTGAAGACTAGTGATGGGGGTAAGGGACTCGAATGGTGGATTGAAAGTCCCATGGCTTCTAGATGCAACAAACCCAACAGTCTCGCAAACCAATAATCTGGCTATTGTCCAGGATCTTTATTGAAATTTTTCTATCAAGCTACAACAACACGAAAAAGCATAAAATAAGGAGCACGGACACCCGGCTCTCTGTTCGGTGAGCCACCATTGCTTTCATTGTTAGAATTCGAGGAGTAAATGATTTTCACAACAAAATTAGGGAGGCGGAATCCTCAACAATTATGTTCTTTAATTCAGATAGCAAAATAAAGGGCAGAGCAGGCAATGGATTCTAAGAGATGGAGTCTGGGCACAGGCGGAGGAGTGGAACCCAGGCAGATATGGAAGGGCAAAAAATGAGCATCTGCTTTTTTTTAGGAAAAACTGGATCAGGAATCCATACAAGCCTGAATTCATTGCGCATGTTTTTGGGATTAAAAAAAAAACAAAAACTTTTTATAGTCTTACAAAGAAACAAACAAGCATTTACAATGCACTGGTCTCAGCATTGTAAGTTAGAGCTATTGGCATTGCTCATGACATTATTTTGTTTACCATCCACAAGAGGAGAAAGACATCTGGAACATGTCAGACACTCCCCTTAGATTTCAGACAGATCAGAGAGCATCTGGAAGCTGGAACACATTCCCCCTTAGTACCCCGGCCCATCTGAAAGCACCTAGAAACTGGAAGAACCTGCACTTTACTATAGAGCTGGAATAAATGTTAGCTCTCTTGTGCAGTTGTTATAAGTTATACTTATGATTCCAACTTCTAACCTCAAACCCGGATTTATCAGCAGTTGTAAGTAAAGTCCTGGTGATGCTAGGCAGGTACCTGCTGACACCCCACCTCCCACAGGGCACCTTTTCGTTCATGTCACTGCTTGAGAACAGTCCAGATGTGATTGTTTATTCAGATTCGGGTAACTGTAATCATGTGAATAAGGCATCTGAAGTTCAGCTGATGAAAGGGTGGAAGTATTGATCCCTCTTTAAAAAGTAACTTATTCAAAGATTAGAACAATATTGTTTTTGAAACAATATGCTGCACAAAAAGCCCTCATTCAATAAAAGGGCTTAAGATAGCACTGTGTGTCCATCAGCGGCCCTCGGCCATGGTACATCAATCACACGACATACATTATGATGCACAGGCTACAGAACAGGAAATGTGTTTCAAGGTCTAGAGCATAACTTCAGGCTCACCACAAAGGTCAAAGAATTGCAGTACCTCAACTGCACTTCCTAGAGGTTAAAAGCCAAGTACTCACAACACACCACATAAAACAACAATTAGAGACAACAAAACCTTCTTAGCACATCAACAACTAGAGATCAGAAATCACCACAATCAGATGACCGCAGTACTGAAACTGACAATCATAGGGGCTTCAACTATGTCAACAAGATTACCCACAGATCCCCAGAGTTACCAGGTATAAGCCATGAAGACTTTGGATGCAAGAACACCTTAAAAAACGAAATTGTACATAAATGGACAAGCCATGTTTTTTTTTTGCGCTTTAGACATCTGTGTACGTGCCCATGCTCTAAATCATGACTTGTGCACAAAAGTATCAGCAACTGCACAGGATTAAAGCCTTAAGATGCCAAAACTCAGAAGTCGCCATGATCTGGTAATAGAACCTCAGGTACTGCAGGCACATCTCAACACTAAACATAGACACATACGCATACCACAAAACACACACAAAATCACCATTACCCAAAACCAGCATCACACTGTACTTACTACATAAATCTCAGACTATTCACTTCATAAGTAACTCAATCACAAGGCTGGTCGTGTAACTCTGAATAGTTTGGGGTCCGGTGCGTGGATCTCCGGAGAGGGGGCTAGGGGAGTACAGCGCTTGGAATTTAGAGGGTGCCAAGAGCCCTAAAATACCCTTGTTCCACCAGAGATTAGAAGTGAGGGCACGAAATGAGTAGAACACGCGGAAGAAAAACGTTCGGTACTGCGCTCCGTTCCCGCCTAGTCGACAGCCTCGTTGAGGGTACTGCCCATGCCCTCAGCCCTCACCGGACTCCGCCGAGCCCCTCAGAGACGCCGCCCACCCCGAGGCTCACCTGCAGCCGCTGTCTCCCGCGCCGCCAGCCTGGTAACTCCGGGAGACGTGGACACTGGATCCTGCAGGAGTCCGTCGCGGAACACAGGTGTCGCTGTGCGAGGCGCCTCTCCCGGAATCCCTTCCTGGAGCAGCTGGGGCAGCAGTGATGTTACCATCGCAGCAGCGCTCTCAGCCAAGGGGCCATAAAGCAGCGCTGCCTGCCCCTACTGCGCCACAGTTAATCCATTAGACTATTTTAAGATGGCTTCCGTTATGGTCGACTGGAGCTTACACATTTTAGCGACGGCTGGTGGAAAGGCAGCTTCCATTCTAGATCCTCGGGTTGCGTGCAGCTCAGGGTCAAGGGAAGTACGTCACTGGAAAGTTGATGGGAGTGTAGGTCACCAAGTTGGTGCTGCCGCGGCGAGCGAGCCCAGCTGCCAGTCATTGAGGGAATCGCCATGAACACCACCATGTTTCTCCGAGGTCAAGCAGAAATGCCTCGGAGAAATGCAGCGGCATTTTTGGATTCGGGGGCGTGTTTTTCTTTCTCTCCTCTTCCCATTGGCTGGAATGTTTACATTCCTGAGGAGAGAAAGAAACTAAAAAACACGCCCCTGAATCTGAAAAAGACGGGGCTTAAATGGACAGACGCCCCTCTCCTCCAATGGCTGGCCTCCGTTTAGGAAGCCAGCCAATGGAGAAGAGGGGCGGGTTCAAGCCCCATACTAGAAAACATTAAATCTCGCCAAGCGAGACTGCGCAAGCGCAGCCTTCGCTAGCCGAGACCTAAAAAGGGCCTATCTAAAGCTATGGTTACAGACCCTGTCAATAAAAATAACACAAACAGTTCCTTTTCAAAAAGCCGTGGCCCATAGCGGCAGATAAAATGGGAGTTGTACCACTACACCATGTCTTAATAAATCAGTCTCCCAAAATATTGAATCCACTACATCTACCACTAAAATGTCATCAAGATAAGTAGATTTGTAGTTAATAATAATCTGTACTTCTCGAGACATACTTATCTTGGCAATATGTTGGTAAGAAATATTACGGATTGAAAATGTTATCTATTTAATATAAAACGCACAACATTGATACTTACATTCCCCCAAAATGTGTACCACACCTAGTCAGTCACAGACAAATCGTTACTTCCATTTCAGTGTACACTGTCCACTCACTCACTTAAAATGACTCATATTCAGAACAGCCTTCGATGTCGATTAGCAGACTAACCCTCAACCATGAACAAACAGGATTAACGCAGTACCAGACCATCAGAGAAAATGAAATTAGGCTCATCTCTGTAAGCAATAGGAAATGGAAATCTTGACCCGAGAATCTCGAATAATTTTGGGTGTTGAACAAACATTTGATCACGTGGGTTGGACTTGGGAAGAATCAGTGAGGTGCGGGGTGAACGATTTAAGGATTATGGAATATAGAGATTTCTGAATCAGTTTTCAGTTCTATTTTCAGTTCAGTTTTCAGTTTGATTTTCGTTCGGTTGTCACTCACCTCTGTCCACTTACCCCACACCTTATCACTTTTTTGGGGCCTGTTCACCTCTGGTTTCTCGGAGACCCTAGCTCAGGCCACCATCAGTGGTGCTCCTTGGCAAGTGTCCTAGTGCGTAATGAGCAGGTCCTTGGTTACCTGCTGTATACACAGAGGACACGTCACAGTGAAAACGTTACAACATTTCATGATTATTACATCATTATTAGATCGCACTCTTTGGGCGATACCATGTGTTTCCAGGCTAATGGGTGAACAATCCAAGGCAAAGACACAATCCAGTTTCACGAGGCACATCAATAAAGCCACTAAATGAGACGATGAAAAGATGAGCCCTCCTCGACGTACTGACTCAAAAGCTGTACGTTGTGGCGGCTTCCCCTGTGTATCCAGGCAACCAGGGCGTCGTGACGTCGCACTGTGGGGCCTGTGAGGTAATCAGAGTTCTATTCTCAGGGTTCTGCGTCTGGTGCTGTTGTGAAGAGATGGAGGCTTTCAAACCAATGCTGGAATGTACGTTGTGTTACGTTTAGTAGAATTTTATGCGAAATTCATAAAGAACTTCTCACAGAAAACGTATCCCTTAAGACAATTGTTGAAATTAAAGAACCAATTCACATGGGATAAAGAATGTCAGGATACCTTTGTATCCTTAAAGCAGGAAATGTGCTCTACGGTACCTTTACAAGGTTTTGACCCCACTCTTTGCAACATCATTACTACAGACGCAAGTTGTAAAGGTATAGGTGCAGTGCTGACCCAAAGGGATATCAAAGAAAAAGGGTTTACTATAGCCTTTGCCTCACGCTCTTTGACTCCCAGTGAAGAAAAATTCTCTGTTATTGAGTGTGAAGCACTAGCCTGTGTTTGGGGGCTTGAACATTTCAGGCAATTTGTCTGGGGCAACAAGGTTACCCTACGTTGTGACCACAAGCCTTTGACTAAAGTCTTTACCACAAAGGGTTTGTATGCAGTGTCACCTAGGCTTGCACGGTTATTGATGCGACTGTTTGAGTACAATTATGTTGTAGAGTATGTACCGGGGGTAAAGAACGTTGCAGCAGGCTTTTTGAGCCGCATGCCCTTGCCTGATCGCGAGGAAAGAAATGAAAGTGATGAACCTTGTATTGCTAGCGTGAAGGAGGACCTGGATGGAATATCACAAGAGGAATGGGTTTCTGAGCTAAAGAAAGATAAAACCTTGTGTGAAGTAATCGAGAGAGTAGAAAATGGATGGGGTAAAAAATCATCCTTACCAGAAAGTCTAAGACATTTTTGGGAAGTGAAGAACGAACTTTCAAAAGAAAACGATTTACTTTTAAGGGCGGGGGAAGTCGTTCCTCCCAACACGTTAAGAAGGAAAATGATAGAAATCTGCCATGAGGGTCACCTTGGAATAGCCAAGACAAAGAATAGAGTGAAGAATAGTTACTGGTGGCCAGGTGTGAGTATTGCTGTTGAAAGAGCGGTCAGGGACTGTACCTTATGTATAAATTCAGATAAGTCTCAGGTAACTTTTAGACCTCCGTTACAGCCTATTTCCTGCCCTTCCATGCCATGGGAAAGGGTTGGGGTGGACATTACTGGACCCATATTGGACAATGGTGAACAAGTATATGTAATTATCCTCATCGACCACTTTTCTAAATGGCCTGAGGTTAAGTTCATCACTCAACCAGATTCCTTGAGTGTATTAAAATGTATGGATGAGGTCTTCACACGTGAGGTGTTACCTAAAACCATTATCAGCGATAATGGACTTCAGTTCACGTCTGAAACTTTTAAGAAATACATCCAGAGAAATGTAATTTGTCATAAGACCACCTCTGTGTATCACCCTGCCGGAAATGGGGCGGTTGAAAGGTTTAACAGAGTTATCGAAGGGATTGTACAACTGGCCAACAGCAGTACGCTAGAATGGAAAAAATAAATTCTTAAAACCATTTGGGCTTACCGCATCACACCATGCGTCACTACAGGGCACAGTCCTTTTGAACTGATGCATGGTAGGACACCATTGTCAAAGGACAATGTAGGATGGGCCAAAGCTGCAAAGAGAGTTGACTGGTCCAGTGTACAAGTTATGGGAAAAATTAAAGTAGCACAAGATTCTTGTAAGGAAAGGTATGACATTAAACATGGGTGCAAACCTGTCAGGCCAGAAGTTGGGGACACAGTCAAAGTTAGAAGAAGTGGACATATCAGCAAAGGCGATGATAAATTCACACAGCCCCTATCTGTACGCAAAGTGTATTGTAATTCAGCTTTACTCAGTGATGGTAAGGTTTGGCACTTCTCCGCTCTTTCACGTTGTGCAAACGCAAGTGTTGAGCATAACGGGGAAAGGGAGACACACAACCGCGCTCATGATAGCACGTTCGCTGATTCCTCAGATGAGGAAGTAGTTTGCGAACCTCACGCCCACCACTCTCTTGAGCAGACTGAACCCGGACAGATTACCTCTTCCCCCATCCAAGGTGGTCTGCGCGCTCCAAGCACTGGAAGAGCTAGCAGAAAGTTACCCTCCGTACCCACTTCTGAATCACGCCACACTCAGGTCACTAGTAGGGTAGGTAGGAGGGTATTACCACCTGTTAAGCTGTCTGACTATGTACGTGAATGATTTATTGCTATCTTCTTTTGCAGAGCAATTATTCTCTGGTTACCACTTGCATTACCTTACAATGAGTTGTTTTTGCATGACTACACATATTGCATTGTTTTATTATTATCTCTCTCTCTCTCTCTCTCTATATATATATATATCTCTTCTACACTCCCCTTCATCTTTATTTACATCCCTCCTTAAGAGGGAAGATGTGTTACGTATGACTTATGTCCACTTGGCGCTCCGTACTGTTCCATCTGCGTCATCAGCTGTCAGATTGGAATGTTGACAGTTGACGACCAGGTGAACGGTAGCATTTGTGGCGCTCCGTCGTTACGGAGCCTGTGTTGGTGTATATGAATAAAGAAGCTTGGATTCTCACTCCGCTCTTCGAGTAATTGTTGTTCCAACCATTACTTAAAATAAGTTATTTAATAAGTTAAATGTTCATGCTGACAATGTGTCTCCAGGGAGCTCCAGCAATTTATATTCAAAAGGACTCCCACTGGGCGAAATACATTTCTTCTGTCTCTCCAGCCCCTTCCCTCTACCAGCAACTTCTAGTAAACTCCCAAACTCCTTGTAGGAAGTGCTAATATAAATGGTGTCTAGGTCATAATCAGTGCCATAGAGGGGAGTTTAAAGGTAGTCATGGAGTGCTTCATACCTATGTAGGAAGAGAATAACAAACTCCTGAAGCAGAGAAGTCGAGAAGTTCCCAAGTCAAGGCAGGAATGACAATGAAAGGGTCAGTCTCGTTCATGGTACAAGGGAGAATCCCATTCTTAGATGGCGCCCATGCATAGGCAAATATTTCTCCTGGCATCCCAAACAAATCTGACATCCAAAATATTTAATGGATCAACAGGTTCCCCCTGATGAAAGGAGCTTAACACCTTCAACCGAAGGTGGACTATCATAAAAACAGTTCCCTGAGTGCCGTATCATTGACACTGCTGTGGGCAAAATGGATGCCAGGAATGAGCCATGTGGTTCTCAAAGCGTTAATCAATCCACCCGGTATGACTAGTGACATTTATAGACTGGAGGACACCAACAAACTTCATTGTTGAATCTTTTATGGGAGGCTAAAAAGATGTAGCATTCTTCGAGGCATTCCTTAGATTCTTATTAAAGTTCACAAAGGACCATGTGCACAGGTCAGGGAAATATTTGATAGTTGAATGACTCATCATTTTTTCAGTTAATAATGACCTAAGGAATGCAGGTGAGCATCATGCCTGCCTTGTTATTGTTACCCATTCTTGTTCAACTCCCCAATAAAACAAGACCCTCTGCTTCCTTTTTTTTCAAAGGTTGGATGGGGAGAAGGCCAATGACTACTAAACACAAGCAAAGTAATTCTGGTCAACTATACACCAACTGGACACCAAAAAGGGCTAAACAGGTGTTTGCATAATACCAAATAAAGCATCAGAATCCCCACTAAAATATGGAAAGCAACGTGCCAAGACTTCCTGGATTTGCAAGAACTTTATTGAATGAGCTAAGGTCTTGTGGTATCTTGAAGTTACATTTAGAAACCCTCTGACTGGGAACCTGCACATTGACATTACAAGTTACTGATGCCTTCAATGGTATCAAAATATTTTTCTTCCTATTGTATTTGTTCCTTACAGATTCCGCCAATGTCATTTTATAGGGCTCAGTTGTTGGCTGACAGAGCTAAATGCAAGAAAACATAAATAAAATGAATGGTTTCGAACGTCGAAAAACATCTGGGGCCTCATTTTGGCTTGGTCGGAAAATCCAAGCCCCTGTTTGCTCATGGTTCAGATTTACCAGTTGTGCAAACTTTGTTTCTTCGGGAAGTTGCCCTCCTCCAAAACAAACCTGCTAGAATTTAATAGGGGTGTGGGGAAGGCCAGGTCGTTAGTAGGAAATGCAGAGTTTGAAGAGATAATCACCCAAAAATCCTCATGTTATTCTACATCAAAGGGAGAATCAGAAAACTCTGAATAGGTGGAATTTAGTGCACCTGAAAAATTCCGAACCCAAGGGTATCAGATTTGATAAATTCTGTAATAGCACACCAATAGACCTAAAGCAATCTGAGCTCGGCAATCACTGTTCATACTCTTATGCCAGATATATAAATCTAAACTAAAGGTTGAAATGATATAGCAAAGATGGAGTCCTCTACGATCTAGAAGTGCTAACAGGAATACTTTGACTACAGTTCCTGATATTACTGTGAATCCTTCTAATAACTCATGTTCTGAAGTGTGCTGCGAGTAGTTGAGCTTCATGCAAATTTACTTAAACAGCATGTCAAAAGGCAAGATATAAATAAGGAGCATTATCAAGCTGTAGTTTTCTCCTGTAATATTTGTCTAAGGGCTTTGGACTGAATTTTTTTTTATGTTTGAAAGCTTTATTAGAGAAAAATAAGTATTACAATAAGGTGACATCAGCAAATATGAGAAAAAAAAAAGGTATAAGATGGGACAAAGAAAATAGAAGCAGCCAATATCACAATGAAAAATAAAGCATTTTTTAGTTATGGGGAGGGAAGGAGGGGGGGGAAGGGAGGAGAGAAGAAAACAAAAACATGGTATTTATCGTAGAAGATGGGTAAGCAATAATAGGAAATACAGTAAATGGCAATCAAAAAGTACAGTAAAAAACCATCATATGAGTAATTGCATGAATGAAACAGAAGTATGAAGAAGGTCACTATAAAGCTAAATAATTACAATATTGAGACTGAAAAATATCATCAAAAACTGCAGGCAAGAGTACATGTGTTCAGGGGGGCTTGAAATTATCCGAAGATAGTGGAGAGTAACTCTTTTTGGCGGATTGATCAAGGTATAGAGTAAGAGGTAGCCAGTAAAATTCAACATTTCGGGAGGGTTTACAGGAGGAAGCAAAGGCAACATCAAGTCTGTGTGAGTGACATACAAGATTCCACCAACAATTGAGAGACAATTTGTTCAGAGATTTCCAATTAGAGACAATATGCTGTAATGCCAGAGCCAACATAAGGTCAAAAAGACCGCGAGAATGTGGGGGGAGATCTAAATCCTCTGAAAGGCTACCAAGAAATACTAAAGAAGGAGAAAATTGAATAGAGAGGTTGAAAATGCGAGAAAGGCGAGAGAATAGCTGAGACCAGAAAATACGAGTTGAAGGACAGAAGAAGAAGAGGTGGAAAAGATCCGCAGAAGGGGCATTACAGGTCCAACAATTAGATACAGCATCAGGTTGAAAGCGAGAGATAGAAAGAGGAGAAAGGTAAAGTCTGTGGTAAAAGAAAAATAGGGATTGAGTGAGAGAGGCAGTACGGGAAATCTTCAAGGATCGAGCCCATATTTTGTCCCAGAGAGAAGTCGGCCATGAAGAATGTAAGTCTGTCTCCCAGGACAATTCTAATTTTGATTTGAGACGATCTGGATTGGGGGCTGAAAAGTACCGGTAAATGATGGAAGCTTTAGGAGTTGTAGAAAGGACAGTGAGTAGAGAGGAAGATGAGGTAGGTAGATCTTCAGAGGGGAGAGAGTAATAACGATCTAGAATGGTTTCCATAAGGATAGGGAATTTCTTTGCAAAAGAAGGAGGGCAGTGGAATTGAGACCGAAATGCAGGAAATGAGCAAGGGGATGACCCATCAAAAAGATGACGTATCCAAATGACGTACCTTTCGCTCTCCATGAGAGCCATGCAATAGGTTGGTTGTTAATTAATAGAAGTGAATTGTACCATATAGGCAATAGTAGGAAAGATTCCTGCGTTACTGAGGAAGGTGAAACTAAAGGGCGCAGAAGAGAAGAAGTATGCTTGAATAAAAGGGGATTAAGGCATGGGGCTTTAGAGGTAAAACGAATTACTTCTTGGAAAGAGTACGGAAGCAGTAGTTCCTGTTCAACAGAAAGCCAGAGGGGAGAAAAAGGGGAGGGTTCCTGAGATAACCAGCGGGAAGCCTGTCGAAGGGAAAAGGACTTATGGTAGAGGCGAAAGTCTGGAAAGTTGGTACCACCATTAAGTTTAGATTTACGTAAGTTGAAAAGCGATATGCGGGCTTTTTTCTGCTTCCAAAGAAATTTGGACAACGCAGAATCAATGCGACGGAAATAGGAGTTTGGAATACGAAGTGGGAGCATGGATAATAAGTAAATCAAAATAGGGGCAATCATCATTCTGATGGAGTCAAGACGGCCCCACCAGGAAAGAAATAGTGGATTCCAAGAGGTAAGTAATGAGTCTATTCTAGATATGACTGCATTCATGTTGAGTTGAATGGAGGAGGATATAGAGCTAGAAAAAAGAACACCGAGATATTTAATTTTTGTAGAATTCCAAGCAAAGCCAGTAGCCGTGAAAAAGTGGGGGAGACAAAGTTTGGTTAAAGGAAGAATCTCTGTTTTGTCCGAGTTTATTTTGTAACCGGAGACCAAGGAGAATTTCTGAAATTCGTCTAGTAATGCGGGAACTGAGGTAGGCGGGTCAGAAATAAATAAAAGAATATCGTCAGCATATGCAGACAGTTTAAGATGACGTTTACCGTACGGGAAGCCAGAGATGGATGGATTATTGCGTATGGAGGTAAGGAAAGGTTCAAGCGCTAAAATAAATAAAAGAGGTGATAAGGGACAGCCCTGACGAACACCACGTTGGAGTGTGAATGGGGAAGTGAGTTGACCATTAACGAGAACAGATGCTTTGGGCATAGAATATATCAAAGAAATATAAGATATGAATTTGGGGTTAAAGCCGTGCCATTTTAAGGAAGCCAGAAGAAAAGACCAGTCGACTCGGTCAAAGGCTTTCTCAGCATCTACTGAAATGGCTGCAAGGGGAATCGATAGTGAAGGGGCTTTACTTAAAACATTAAGGAAGAGTCTAGAATTATCCGAGGTCAAGCGGCCTTTAACAAAGCCGCATTGTTCTTTCCCTATAAGATGTGGCAGGAGCGGGTCAAGGCGAAGAGCTAATAGTTTCGCAAAAATTTTATAGTCAACATTAACTAGAGATATAGGTCGATAATTTTTACAGAACTTAGGGTCTCTACCATCTTTAGGGATAAGGCATATGGTAGCGTCCTGAAAAGAACCTTGGGCTGATCCAGTAGAACAAAAAGACTGAAATAGAGATAGAAGGTGGGGTAAAAGAAGGTCTGAGAAATGTAGGTAAAATTCAACTGGGAAGCCGTCAGGTCCTGGGGTTTTCCCCTTAGTGAGGGAGGATAGAGCAGAGGACAGTTCCGAAATCGTAAGATCAGAATCAACGGCCGAAATATTAAGGTGGGAAGTATCCGGTTGAGGTATGTTGTCAAAGTAGGATTGAATAAGCTCTGGGGTGGGAGGGTTTTCCGGAGTATATAAAGTCTCATAAAAAGAGTGGAATTGTTCCAAAATTTCTGCATTGGTATGAAGAAGTACATTAGAGGGGGAATAAATAGAATCAATATTAGTACGTTCTTTACGAGATTTTAAATAATTGGCTAACAGTTTACCTGATTTATTTCGACCTCCATAAAATCGCGCGCTGCTCCGGAGAAGAGGAGGCAGAGTCTGTGGTAAGGTTGTTAAAGGCAATCTTAGCCTTAAGCAATTCAGGAGACATAATCTTATCGGAGGAGGTATAGAATTGATGTTCCAGAGATTTAATATGTGCAAGGGTGACTTTACGTTTTTGAAGGAATTTTTTCTTTTTTTTAGAGACAAAATCAATAATAAAACCTCGGGCTGTGGCCTTGAAGGAATCCCAAAGAATATGAGGTGGGGTATCAGGCGTAGAGTTAAGATGAAAAAATTCAGAAGCAAAGGCACGAAAAGAGGAGGAAAAAAGAGGATCAGTAAGAAGAGAAGGGTTGAAGCGCCAGCGAGAAGATTTAGGAGTAGGAGGAAGAAGGTCAAAAACAGTAATGATAGGAGCATGGTCAGAGATAAGAATCGGTTCAATAGAAGAAGAAATAAGATGTTGAGAAAGAGATGAAGAGAGAAAGATATAGTCTAAGCGGGAGAAGGAAGCATGAGGAGGAGAGAAGAAGGAGAAATCCATAACGTCTGGGTGAGTGAGTCTCCATGAGTCTACAAGATGAGTTTGGGTAATAGTGTCAAGGAATTGTTTATGTGGTTTATGAGGGGAAAAACGAACAGAGGATCTTCGGTCTAAAAATGGGTCAATGATCTGGTTACAATCTCCACCCAATAGAAAAGCATCATCTTTATGCTGAATACATTTTGCTGTAATGGAGGGCCAAAAAGAGGAGTCAAAACATGTGGGACCGTAAACATTGAATATCGTAAGTGGGATATTGTTAATTAGTAGTTTAGCTAAGACCCAGCGTCCCTCGTCATCCTTTTCTTCTAGAACTACTTTACACTGGAGTCGCTTATGAATCAAAATGGCTACTCCATTCTTTTTTTGAGAAGCAGGAGAAAATAAAACAGTTCCAACCCATAGTCGCTTTAGCTTTAAAGATTCGATGTCAGATAGGTGAGTTTCTTGGATAAGGGCGATATCTGGATTGTAAGAGGAAAGGTGGGAGAGTACTCTTTGCCTTTTGATAGGGTGATTAAATCCTTTCACATTCCATGAAACAACTTTGAAGATGAAAGCTTACTAAATTGATCTAAATCAAGAATTGCAAAAGCATACTGTACATGTAATAATAATTCAAACTGTATAGAAGTATTAACCATAAAACTCTTCAAAAAGGAAGAAGGAAGAACAGGTAGAAAAGGAAGAAGAAAAAGGAAAAGAGAGGAGGAGAGGGATGGGAGAAGGGAAGGGAGATCAGTGGGGAAGGAAGAAGGAAGAGAAGAGAGAATGCATAGAAGACAGTACAAATCCAGAAGGATGACTGTATTAAACATACCTGAAAGAGAAAAAATACACATAGGGAAGGTGGGGAGGTGGTGATGCTTTACAAGACGTACGGACCAGGATCAGGAGAAAAACCACATCGAGACCGCACAAAAGGAACATGGAATGGGACAAGGTGTTGAGAGGAGTATCCGATACATATCCGTCTGGGGAGGAAAAAAG
Organism: Triturus cristatus; assembly: GCF_964204655.1. Classification (NCBI taxonomy): domain Eukaryota; kingdom Metazoa; phylum Chordata; class Amphibia; order Caudata; family Salamandridae; genus Triturus; species Triturus cristatus. The sequence continues at coordinate 969,072,819 of NC_140593.1, read as the reverse complement.
GGAAAAAATGTTAACCTACATAACATGTAGACGTAAAAACAGAAGTCCAGAAAGTAGAAAAAGAAAATAGAGGGATATATAGGAGATGCCAGAAACAGATGAAGGAGAGAAGAGATACGAAAAGAGAGTGTAAGAACTGAGATGAGAAGTAAGGAGAATACATGAAGTCAAAGACAAGCCATTAGGAAGACAAACAAGTTAAACAATAAAAATCCAATTTCAGCCACTGATCGAAGCAGAAGAGGAGGCGTCCATCCCTTCTTCAAGGTGTAGAAGAAGAAAGTTCCTTAATTCTCCAGGTTCCTGAAATGACCAAGTCTTTTCTCGATAGGTGACTCTGAGAGTACAAGGATGAAACAAGCCATATCTTGCTCCTAAGGCGCGCAGAGAGGGACGCATAGCCAGAAATTCTTTACGTCTGGCGGCAGTGACGTTAGAGACATCCTGAGATAGATATACTCGTTGACCTTGCCAAGACACTTGTTTTTTACTCCTCGCAGCTGAGAGAATCAATAAAAGATCTGTGTATTTCAGAAATAAAATGATGACTCCACGAGGTTTTGAGGAGGAGCCCGTTCTGGCACCTAGTCTATGGGCTCTTTGTATACTAATGGAGGTGGAAGGTGGTAGGTCCAGAAGTTTCGACAAGAAAGTGGTGAAGAAAGTTACTGGATTATCTCCCTCAAGATTTTCCGGTAGATTGTAAATACGGAGGTTATTCCTCCTATTTCGATTTTCCAAATCCTCTGTATGCTTTTGGAGTGAGAGGACCGTTTTTTCTAAAGAGTCTATACGTTGTGTGTTGGACTGAACTTCAGGAAGGTGCTGTTCAACAGTAGAAAGACGGGCATCCATATTTTCCCATTTATCCTTTAAAAGCTGCATATCTGAACTCGTTTTTTCAATAAATGGGCGCAGCGCACGCAATTCCTCTAGAATTTGGTCAGTAGAAGAATGTGAAGGATTGTCTTCTGGCGTAGGAGAATTTTGCTTGAGGCGCTTGCCCGCCGGAGCGGGTGGGGAAGACTTACTGGTGTTAGTATGAGCCAATGATGATTTTGGAGTCGTCATTTTCGCAGATGCAGTGGCTCTATTTGTACCAGATGAAGATGCTCCTGAAGTATTCCCCAATGGTGTGAAGACAAATTTAGGTTTGCGTAAGTTGACCATAGAAAGAAATGAACGTGCGACAATATAGTCTCAATTCCCTGTGAGACGACTAAAGGTGCATGTGAAATGTTCAGAAATATCTCCAAAGAGAGGGTGAAGCACCCAGACGTAACTCAGTGGAAAAGGCGACAGGGAATTAGATTGTGCTAAATAACGAGTACAAAAAGGGGAGGATGACTAAAATGGAAGCACAGGAAGGAGCATCCTGAAGTAGCTGAGGCACAGGAGAAATGGGCAGAAAGTCTCAGAGAACGTTGTTGTCATAGCGTCATGAGGAAGAAATTTAGGATAAAAAGTATTTCAGAGCAGTGAGCATGTTAGGGCGGGAAACATCCAGTTGTCAGGGGTGAAGCGCCGTAAAACTGCGTATTTGGACGTTTCCTCTAGTGTGGAGGAGGAGAGAAAAAATGCAGCAAAGGCGTCTTGCGCAATATATATAAATCTCACCCCTGAAATGAAGTCGGTGTCTGAAAGTTCATTGGTGTCCAGTGGCACGTCGTGTAGTGACAGCTCCTGTCAGCAGAGGCTCCGATGTTCGGAAGAGCTTCAAAATGGCGGCTCCGTGAGGGGCAGGGAATTCATCGCGGAGAGGGGCGAAAACGGCTCCACCAGCGGTGAAAAGCTGCTCCGCTGATTCCGTAAATGTTCCGCCAGCCAAATCCGGCGACGGTGCTCAAAAGCGTTCCCGTTTACATCGGGAAAAATACGCCGTAAGGTGATCGATGCGGCGGAGCTCCGTACCTAGCCGGCCATCTTGCGCGGCATCCAAGCCACGCCCCCCTTTGGACTGAATTTTAATGGTGTGTGTTTATTATTTGGGAGTGTCTAGATTTAATGAAAATAAAATTAAGCAGGGGACTATGGCAATTTAAAAAATAATTGGCGAGAAGATGAACGTTGAAATTATATAAAAAATTTAAAAAGGTTAGGTTTAAAAAGGTGTAAAAAAAGGTTGATTGCAAAGAACACAGTATTTCATTTAGGAACTGATGATGGCTGGACTGTGCAAACTGTTAACATATTTTATAAAGACTCGTAGCAAATGATTATGTCTTAAATATTTAGTATTAGTGAGCGGGTAAAAATCCTATGCATTTATTGGTTGCATGGAATTATCCTGGCCGAGTTAGACAAATTCAATTAATATTTTTATTCTTCTTTTGTTTTTGAGACTGTTTATGCCTCTGCCTTGTGCAGAATGTATATCTGCCCGGGTACCTCATAAACTTTAAAGGTTTCCGATATAAGCCAGTGGATATATTGACAAAATATGGTTTAAAAAAAATAATATGGACCACAAATATTGTGTCAAAAATATTGCAATGTCAAAAATATCATGACTCATGAGACAGAATATAGAAGGTAAGAATATTGCCTTTTTAGTGGCGACCGATGTGAATTTAATATTGCTGAACCCGGCCGAGGGTGACTGCAGTGGACCTCGTTGAAATTGTCCGTCACACTCACGAGATGACGTTCTCGTTGTGCGTCTGTTTCTACAGTCAGTGGAGCGTCGCGGTCAAGATCAGAAGCAAGGAAGAGCTGCGGTCAGCTCAGAAAACCAGTATGTCATCGCTGTAATTGAATGGATGCATGACAGGCTGCATGATACGTCGAAGGACATTTTGAAACAATTCAGCCACAGATGACACCGACATGCGCACGTTTTTCTGAGTGCAAACGCCGTGAGGGGAACGGCTCACCTGTGCTCGATTGCTTCCACCAGACGCCGTGAGGGGAACGGCCAACATTTTAACATTGGACTACTGATCCCAGCAGCCCTGCAGCGGTGACGCGGCAGCGAAGCTCCATTTAAACCGCGCACACTTCCAGCAGCGCGGGACGCGCGCGGGCGTGTCCGGGCCAAGGGCGGGCCCGTCAGCGCCCGTCTAAGACCGGATAAGACTGGGCTTAGCCATTCCCCTTGACATTTAAGTAAGACCTATTGTTAATATAGTGGTAAGATTATCTATACATACATGCGGGACATGATCTAATGTGCATTTTATTAGTCTTGCGCTATAATTGATTAAGTGACTGTTGTTGTGGTTTTATTTTAGCATCTTTTTAAAGAAAATTGTATATTGATTTAGCATCGGGATATACATGCTGTATCTAGGCGCAAATACTTGAATCCAGGCCAAAAAACTTGCCCGTTGTGCTAACTGTGGGTCCCACCTTGTTTATACTATTAGGAACGGCACCTTACTGGCTTCTGCCCTGTGGCATTTGGCCATAGTTAAGGAGCTATAATAGTTATATTTGCAAATTGCGCATAATATCCCTAGGGTAACAATGGGAAAGAGGAAAGCAGCAGAACCAATGACAGGGAAAAAGAAGATAGCAAAGACGCAAAAATTGGCTAAATCTGCTGCAAATAATTGTACTTTGGCTGCCATCGATGATTTGATTGAAGAAGTTGAAAACATGTTGACATGTAGCAAAGAGACTAATACTAAGGGGAAAAATAAAATTTCATCTTACTATGGTAGAAGAGAAAAGGTGGTACCAGCAAAGCCTACTAGTCCAACTGTCATAGTCCATCAAATTCACACAAAAGTACAGCCACAATTGCTAACTACATCACCCCCGAAGCTGAGTTTGAGCACTGATACGACATGTCTCTCCAGGCCAGATAATACTGAAAAGCTAGATAGGATTCCAGGAAGAACCACCAGTAGAGGGGTGATTAACGTAGATTGCTCGAATAGATACTCACTCTTGGATGTTAACCCAGAGGTTGTCCATATGGATAACATGAGCAGGGAGGATGAAATTGGTCCATCAAACTCTGGTATGATTGAGGATGACAACCAGGTACGGTCGTATGATACCCATACCCTTGTGGTAGATCTTCATAACAAACTCAATGTAGTTCAAGAGGAGGTAAGGACAATTAGAAGAATGCTAGAGGCTTTAACTTCCCACTTGCCAAGATACCTGGGAGGCCTAATTCCTGCATTGGAGGAGAATACCCATATAGAGAAGAAATCCCATTGCAGTAATATGGAGAGTCATCTAATCAAACCCTTACCTGAAGTGATCCCAAATCATCCCACGAATCAGAATCCAATTTTGAGTAGAAATATAGCTCCAAAGTCATATTCTCCATTCATTCCTGGAAGAAATCTGGTTAATAGATATGAACATCCTAACAAACCTATTTTGCAACACCGTGTACAACGTACTCATGTTAACCCAGGAACCTCCCGTACAAATGGATTATTACAAACTGCCCAGGATTCCTGGAGGGGGTCCGGGGGATTAGAGCGGAAACATGGTTTAGATCGGGCTCCTTATCACTCAATTAGGGAGGATTCGGATTTCTGTAGGGTGTTCCTTACAAATGTCCCAAGATTAAAGTTGGGTAATAGGGAGGATAAGGACTCCCTTGTAAATAAAGTTACACATTGGATTAGAAAGGAACGCCAGTGCCTCTCCATAAATAGATCAGATATAAAAAATGTGGAACGGATTCAGCAAAATGAGGGAGATCTGGATATAAGGGTAACATTCTATTCCAAAATCATTGCTGATAATTTAATAACTATGAACTTAAGATCTCATTCTCTTTTCAATTCTAGTATCGGCATTAGGCAAAAAAGAACTTGTATATATAGCACGGATACTGAGCCACACATTTGTGGCGGGCAAAGGAATCTCGAAGCTATAGATTGACTGAGTCAAGTGTGGAATCAGTATCGCCCTGGGGGTGGGATGTTCTCTATAGCGTAATTGTTGTACCATCTGAGGTGGATATACCTCATGAGATATTATGCCCTGAGGAAAGACAAAATATTAATATTGTGGAGTCTGAAGGTCCCGAATGTATTAATGGCGATAGTCACCATATTATTCAACCAACACACATAATAGTAGGCTGCAATGGTCCCACTACCAAACCCACCTGTCCAACCCCAAATTGTGTGAAGATGGTGTCTTGGAACATAGCTGGTCTTATAAAAAAGTTCCAGGAACCAGATTGGCAGGAGTACATTGATGCATTTGACCTTTGCCTCTTTCAAGAAACGTGGGCTAGGGAACCTCTGCATAGAATGGGTTATAGAACATTTAGTGTAGAGGCCCAACAACCAACTAGAGGAAGACCATCAGGAGGACTCCTAATCTGGGTAAGGAATAATATAAATGCCTCCATAGGAATTATACCTATTGAGACAGAGGATATCCTGGGCTTAAGTTTTAAATTTACAAATAAATCATGGTTATATCTATTTAATGTATATATAAGGCCAAGAGTAAGCTCAAAATAATCAATAATACTACAGCTTTTGGAAGAAGCCTTAGATTCTATATCACTTAATGGGCCTACTATAATTGGTTGTGATATTAATTGTTGTTACGAACCGTTGTCAGGTATAAATGAAATCTTTGAGGATGAAGATATAGCTTTGGGTATTCCATCTTTAAGGACGGAAAAAGCCCCCAGATGCTCTGCCTCTGCATTACAACTACTCAACTTCACTGTAGCGAAAGGACTAAGGTCATGCAATGGTAGAACCCCGTCTGATCTCGGTTGCTCTAACACCTTTTCGAGAGGTCTCTCTTCATCTCGTATTGATTACATCATGATAAGTGCTGCCTACTGGGTCTATGTGAAAGATTTCAAAGTAGATGACAGAAGAGAAAGTGACAACTTCCCCTTATGTTTAGATCTCTCAGTGGAATATTTTCAAATCCACCCATTGATTCATTTTGGAACAGGGATGGAAGTTATACAGCCTACAGTGAGCAATAATAGGAGGGCAGTAAAATGGCCTTCCATAATGGGAAAGATAGAACCACTTACTTGCATTTATAAAATTTTTAGTGACCTAGTATCGTCTTACTTAATTGAATGCCCTGGGATCATACCTATAACACAGATCCATCTAAAACTGGTAGAAAAAATAAGACCATATCTAGCTAAATCGGGGACTGCAAAGCCCAAACACACTATTAAGATAAGACCAACTAACCCTTGGTTTAATAAAGAATGTGCTGCAATTAAACAATGCATTTATTACAACAGGGGGTACCTAAAAATATTTTTGTGCAGTTGGTCAGGTTACACGAGAATAATTTTGCAAGAGTGCGTTGGGGCCAAGGGGAGAACTCACTGAAGAGATACCAGTTAATAGAGGTGTGCGCCAGGGCTGTGTCCTGGCGCCAACCCTCTTCCTTTTATATGTCAATGACATGGTTGAGTTCTTGCAAACATCCAATCATGATTTCCCAAAATTGGGTGGAAATCATGTTTGTGCATTAACCTTTGCGATGACACAATATTGTTGTCACAAACACCGAATGGTCTGCAATGCCTTCTAAACTCACTCCATGAATATTGCAAATTAAAAGGCCTGAAAATTAATCCTGCAAAAACTAAATATATGTCGATAAGGCCCCACAAGTGTTTTAAGAATGATATAAAACTGAATGGAGCGAGTTTAGAGCGTGTCTCTAATTTTATTTATCTTGGAGTGAATATTGATTCCAAACTCTCCTGGAACCCACAGATAACGAAATCAAGATCAGTTTTAATACAAAACTCTGCACCAGTTTTAAAGAAACTTTTTGCAACCACGTCAAAGGCCATCACTCCAGCCCTAGAAGTTTATAAGTCTAGGGCCCAATCCGCTGCCCTATATGGCTCAGAGCTGGGGGGGGGGGCTCTCTTTTGAATTTAATCGCGGGGGAAAACAAGATATTGAGAAAATTAGTTGCTCTCCCCCAAAACACACCTGTGACCCCCCTAATGCTTGACATGGGCATAAAACGAATTGGCCAAAGGGCTGTTTGGATGACCTTGTCATACTGGATAAGAATATGGACGACTGAGGAACTTTATACCTATAGACAAGCATTGAGTGAACTATTGGCCCTTGACACACATGTTACTTTCCCGTGGTTGATCCACATTCGTAAATGGTTATTGGACCTGGGTTTGAGCAGGTTTTGGGAGAACCCGAACTTGCTGATCCCTGATTCAAAACAGGAAATCAAGACCATTTACTGGAATTTTATCAGGCACAATGTCACTTTAATTTGTGGAGTCGGCACACTTACTATACAATTTCTGATGTTTAAAATAATCCCCTACTTTGAAGAATTCTTAGATGAGATTGAACCCCTACTTGCTAAGGTACTGTATCTAAAATTTAGGTACGGTACTCTCCAGATCAAGTCTTTTACTTCCAAGTGGGGGACTGCTCAGAAAGGGGAAAATGATTGTAGGTGTACCCAGTGTCATTCAGAAAGTAAAGAGGATGTTGCGCATGTTTTATTTTTCTGCCCTGCATATAGACATCACAGAAACAAATGGATAAAACCCTTGGGCAGGAAATTATGTGTCAGGAAATTCAGTGAAATGTTGCGCATTTTAAAACTTGACACCTCAAAGCTCATTGTATTTGGTATTAGTAGATTCTTATTGGCTGTCAATTATACTAGGATGAAGAAAGGGCTCAAATTCTAACTTTATGAATCTTATGATATACTGCAGTCATATGAGATTTACACGGAAAATCAAAATGCTGAACTGTTGACAGTTGATGATTGTATACACTTTTAACTTGGAAGAGTTATGAATATACGATGCCACGCAAAATGTATAACATTCTTATTTTTGCACTTTGCACTTTGCACTTTATGGAAATAATTAGCCTCCGGCTACTTGTAAAATCTGGCCCATGGAGTAACCCATATGTTAAAGTACCACTAATGAAAAAGTATCTGCGCACTATCCACTTTGAATTTTAGGGAAATGACTATGTTGCTGCTAATGATAGAATAAGGTGTTATCCCCTGTATTGTAAATTATTAATGGATGGACTAAGGTTTTGCACATGTAAATAGATTTTCCATTTTTATGTTTTTGTATTTATGCTTTTATGATTCTGTGAATCGAATAAAGATGCTAATGATGATGATAGTTATTTGATATTGTTTTGTAAATATAGTTTTATATTATATAGTTTTATTTAATATAGTTGTATAAATATCGTTTGTAATTAGTTTGATAAATATTAGTTATTTTAGGAATATAGGTTATTGGTTATAAAATAATAATTGTTTTTAATTTGTTTCAGTATAGTTGAAGAGTTTGTTGGTTTTATATGAAATGCATTTTTCTTAAATTTAATTAGAGATTGTTAATTAGTAGGGGGTTTCTGCATTTCTGGAGATTAGGGTGTGACTTTTTTACAGTGTAAATTATTGCTTTTAATGTATAATGAATTTTATGCAGTGTAATAATTACTTATGTAAAATAATCATTTGATTATTTATTATTTATTTTTGGTTGATTTTTAAGTAATTGTTAATTGGATGATCAACGTATTTACTAATTAAACTCTGCTAATACATTTTATATTTATTGGTTTAATTGTTTTACTTAATAATTAATTTGGATATAATAATTTCTCGTTTTTATAATACTATTTATTTTGTTATTAATTTTCATTGTCAGTGTTTGCATTTTCGGGTGGAATGGCAGTGTTTTAAATTAAAATATATTTTTGTAGTTATAGCTTTTTATTAGCAATATATAATTTGTATATTGAAATGTAATTATATTTATTTTATACGTAATGCATACATGTCTTTAGTATGTTTTACCTTTTTGGTCATTATGTAAATGTTTTATTTAAAAAGTTTAGGAGTCCGAATAGTAAACCTGATCTCTTCAAAGATCAAAATTCTATCGAAGGTTGCATAGACTGGAGTGACAATAGTGAATCTGAAACCTCCAAATTCCATCACTTTCCCTAATTGTGCTTATCTTAGAATGGTAATAGTAAATTTGACCCCTCCAAAGTCACTATCTTCTCTGTTGCTCACATTGGAGTGCGAACAGTAAATCTGACCTCTCCAAAGTTCAACACTTTCCCTACTTTTGCTTATGTTGGGGTTGTAATAGTAAATCTAACCCCTCCAAAATCCAACACTCTCCCTACTACTGCTTAGATTGAAGCTGGAATAGCAAATCCAACCCCCTCCACAGTACACCATTTTCCTTACTTTTGCTAATATTGGAATGAGAACACTGAATTTGACCCCTCCAAAGTCCAACACTTTCCTTACTTTTTCTAAAGTTGGAGTTGGAATATTAAGTCTGACCACTTCAAAGTCCAACACTTTCCCTGCTGTTGCTTACATTGGAGTGGAAATAATACATTTGCCCTCTCCAAAGTCCAACACTTTCCCTACATTTGCTTTTTTGGAATCAGACTACTACATTTGACCCTTTACCTACTGTTGCTCAGATTGGAGTGGGAATAGTAAATCTAACCCCTCCCAAGTCCAACATTTTCCCTACTTTTGCTTAGGTTGGAGAGGGAATAGTAAATTTGACCCCTCCAAAATCCAATATTTCCCTACTGTTGCTTAGGCTGTGGCTGAAATAGCAAATCTAACCCCTCCAAAGCCCAACACTTTCCTTGCTTTTGCTAAAGTTGGAGTGAGAAAGTACATTTGACTCCTCCAAAGTTCAACACTTTCCAACTACTCAGGTTTGAATGGGAATAGTACATCTGACCCCTCCAAAGTCCAGCATTTTTCCTACTGCTGCAAACAGTGCAGCGAGAAAAGAAAACCTAACTCCTACAAAATCCAACACTCTCCCTGCTATTGCTTAGATTGCAGCTAGAATGGCAAATCTAACCTCTCAAAAGTCTAACACTTTTCCTACTGTTGCTAATATTGGAGAGAGAATACTGAATTTGATTCCTCCAAAGTCCAATACTTTACCTACTTTTGCTTACATTGGAGTGGGAATAGTAAATCTGACCCTTCCATAGCCCAACGATTTTCTTACTGTTGCTTAGAATGGAGAGGGAATAGTAAATGTAGCCCTTCCAAAGCCCAACACTTTCCCTACTTTTTTCTAAAGGTGGAGTTGGAATAGTAAATCTGACCACTCCAAAGTCCAGCATTTTTCCTTACTTTTGCGTACACTGGAGTGGAAATAGTAAAGCTAACCCTTCCAAAGTCTAACACTTCCCTACTTTTCCTTATGTTGGAATGGGAATTGTAAATCTGTCCTCTCCAAAGTGTAACACTTTCCCAACTGTTGCTCAGGTTGGAGTGGGAACAGTAAATCTGACCCCTCCAAAGTCCTACATTTTCTCTACTGTTACTTCGATTGGAGTGAGAATGTCAAATCTCATGCCTCCAAAGTCCAGCATTTTCCCTACTGTTGCTTACGGTGGCGTGGGAAAAGAAAATCTGACCCCTACAAAGTCCATCACTTTCAATATATTTTTGCTTTCATTGGAATGGGAATGGTACATTTGACTCTTCCAAAGTCCAACACTTTCTCTAGTATTGCTCAGATTAGAGTGGGAAGACTAAATCTGATCCTGCCAAAGTCCAGCATTGTCCCTACTTTTACTTATGTTGCACTGGAGATAGCAAATCGGATCCCTCCAAAGTCTAACGCTTTCCCTCCTGTAGCTTAGATTGGATTGGTATAGTAAATCAAACCCTTCCATGTCCACCACGTTCTATAATTTTGCTTTGTTTGGAATAAGGATAGTAAATCTGACCCCTTCCATAGTCCACAGTTTCCCTACTGTTGCTTGGATTGGAGTGGGGATAGCAAATTTAACGCTTCAAAAATCCAACATGTTCCCTATTTTTGCTTACATTGAAATTGGAATAGTTAAGCTATAGCCTCCAAAGTCAAACACTTTAACTACATTTGCTTAGGATTGGAATGGAAATAGAAAATGTAACTTTTCCAAATTTGTTTGTATTGAAATGGGAATAGTAAATCTGACTACTCTAAAGTCCAACACTTTCCCTACTTTTGCTTATGTTGGAGTCAGAATAGTAAATTTGACCCCTCCAAAGTGAAATAGTTTCCTTATTTTTGCTTGGACTGGAGTAGGAATAGCAAATCTGACCCCTCTGAAGTCCAGCACTTTCCCTACTTTTGCTTTCTTTGGAATCAGACCCCTCCAAAGTCCATCACGCTTCCTACTGTTGTTCAGCTTGAAGTGAGAATAGTAAATCTGACCCCTCCCAAGTCCAACACTTTCCCTACTTTTACTTAGGTTGGAATGGCAGTAGTGAATCTTAACTCTCCAGCTCTCATTTTTGTGTGTGTAATTTGTATAAGTTCTTTTAACATATTCTTATTTGCTTTCATTTTAAAAGTTAGTTTAATGAGAATTCTTTTTTTATTATTTATTGATTTTTCAATACATTTTTTCTTACTATATTTTTACTGTGTTAATTCATACTTCTTAAATTGTTTAATAGCTAATGCTTGATATTACTCTTTTTATTTATATTATTCACGTTTATTTTTTTATCTTGTGTCTATTGTTTTTTTTTTCAATTATTTTAAGGTATGTTTTTCTATTTCCCATATGTATAAGTTATAATTGTTTTGATGTATTGTTAATTTAAGTATATGTTTAAGTATGTAATATTAGTTTAACAGTTAATATGTGTTTTAAAGTTCATATAGTGTACAATAGTTGAAATGTAATTTACATACTCATTTTTTGATGATATTGTGGTCTTATACATTTCTGCTGTTGATATTTTTTCCCTTTACATACCAAGCCTATAAAGTTGATATTTCTGCTCTCGATATTTGTTTAGGTGATATTTTTGTCACCAATATTTTTGTCAACAATATTTTGTCAGACAAATGGTCTGATGAGGTTCATGAGGACTTTTTTTATGGGACTTCTCTTGTGATCAGAAACTTGGTGACTTTGTGGATTTTAACCCCCATCCCTCCAAAGAGAGAATCATTAGAAATTGTTCCCTGTGTTAAAACCTTACTTTCTGTTGCAACGTTTAGCAGCACAGCACATGCCAGGAGAGCATGTTGAATGTGTATACTTCAAGGAATTTGTGGCATCCCATGATGTACCGCAAACCTCTGCCTCGGGGGAGATTGCTATAGTTTGAAACAAAAGCGTAAAGGGAAAAATATAGAACATTGTTTTGAATGGCTCACCTTTATTTGTGTAAGGTGGAACCTTTCAAAAAGTCATAGTTATTTTAATGGTGATGCTCCTAATGGAGCAAGAGACTAAGCCAGAACCAAACAATGTTTGGGCCTTAAGGGTGCATAGCAGACCGTGCTTAATTAAAATATAATTCTAAGAATAAACAAATAAGCACTTTAGTTGAACAAGAGTACATACAATTGTGCAAAGATTAAACCTACAAAACCCTCCTTGATGACTGACACATCGCCAAGAAGAGTTGAACAAGGGGTGTCTTAGTTTGCCTGTTGATGCTAATTTACTGGATAAAACTAGGTGGGGCTTTGAGGGAAGACTGGCTCTACAGGTTATAAGGTGGTTATGTAGAAACCTTGTGTCATACTTTGTTTCCCTATTATTAGGCAAAAATGCAAAAAGTACATAGAACAAGGCATGATGCAGCCCAATCACAAAAATAATTGGCGAGAAGATGAACGTTGAAATTATATAAAAAATGTAAAAAGGTTAGGTTTAAAAAGGTGTAAAAAAAGGTTGATTGCAAAGAACACAGTATTTCATTTAGGAACTGATGATGGCTGGACTGTGCAAACTGTTAACATATTTTATAAAGACTCGTAGCAAATAATCATGTCTTAAATATTTAGTATTAGTGAGCGGGTAAAAATCCTATGCATTTATTGGTTGCATGGAATTATCCTGGCCTAGTTAGGCAAATTCAATTAATATTTTTATTCTTCTTTTGTTTCTGAGACTGTTTTTGCCTCTGCCTTGTGCAGAATGTATATCTGCCCAGGTACCTCATAAACTTTAAAGGTTTATGATATAAGCCAGTGGATATATTGACAAAATATGGTTTAAAAAATACTATGGACCACAAATATTGTGTCAAAAATATTGCGATGTCAAAAATATCATGACTCATGAGACAGAATATAGAAGTTAAGAATATTGCCTTTTTAGTGGCGACCGATGTAAATTTAATATTGCTGAACCCGGCCGAGGGTGACTGCAGTGGACCTCGTTGGAGTCGTCCGTCACACTCACGAGATGACGTTCTCGTTGTGTGTCTGTTTCTACAGTCAGTGGAGCGTCGCGGTCAAGATCAGAAGCAAGGAAGAGCTGCGGTCAGCTCAGAAAACCAGTATGTCATCGCTGTAATTGAATGAATGCATGACAGGCTGCATGATACGTCGAAGGACATTTTTAAACAATTCAGCCACGGATGACACCGACATGCGCATGTTTTTTTGAGTGCAAACGCCGAGAGGGGAACGGCTCACCTGTGCTCGATTGCTTCCGCCAGACGCCGTGAGGGGAACGGCCAAGCTATTGCTCCACACCGTGAGGGGAACGGCCAACATTTTAACATTGGACTACTGATCTCAGCAGCCCTGCAGCGGTGACGCGGCAGCGAAACGCCATTTAAACCGCGCACGCATCCCGCAGCGCGGGACGCGCGCGGGCGTGCCCGGGCCAAGGGCGGGCCCGTCAGCGCCCGTCAAAAACCGGATAAGACTGGGCTGGGCCATTCCCCTTGACATTTAAGTAAGACCTATTGTTAATATAGTGGTGATATTATCTATACATACATGCGGGACATGATCTAATGTGCATTTTATTAGTCTTGCGCTATAATTGATTGAGTGACTGTTGTTGTGGTTATATTTTAGCATCTTTTTAAAGAAAATTGTACATTGATTTAGCATTGGGATATACATGCTGTATCTAGGCGCAAACACTTGAATCCAGGCCAAAAAACTTGGCCGTTGTGCTAACTGTGGGTCCCACCTTGTTTATACTATTAGGAACAGCACTAGTTAAGGAGCTATAATAGTTATATTTGTAAATTGCGCATAATATCCCTAGGGTAACAAGGGTGAAGAGGAAAGCAGCAGAACCAATGACAGTGAAAAAAAAGATAGCAAAGACGCAAAAATTGGCTAAATCTGCTGCAAATAATTGTACTTTGGCTGCCATCGATGATTTGATTGAAGAAGTTGAAAACATGTTGACATGTGGCAAAGAGACTAATACTAAGGGGAAAAATAAGATTTCATCTTACTATGGTAGAAGAGAAAAGGTGGTACCAGCAAAGCCTACTAGTCCAACTCTCATAGTCCATCAAATTCACACAAAAGTCCAGCCACAATTGCTAACTACATCACCCCCGAAGCTGAGTTTGAGCACTGATACGACATGTCTCTCCAGGCCAGATAATACTGAAAAGCTAGATAGGATTCCAGGAAGAACCATCAGTAGAGAGGTGATTAACGTAGATTGCTTGAATAGATACTCACTCTTGGATGTTAACCCAGAGGTTGTCCATATGGATAGGGAGGATGAAATTGGTCCATCAAACTCTGGTATGATTGAGGATGACAACCAGGTACGGTCATATGATACCCATACTCTTGTGGTAGATCTTCATAACAAACTCAATGTAGTTCAAGAGGAGGTAAGGACAATTAGAAGAATGCTAGAGGCTTTAACTTCCCACTTGCCAAGATACCTGGGAGGCCTAATTCCTGCATTGGAGGAGAATACCCAAATAGAGAAGAAATCCCATTGCAGTAATATGGAGAGTCATCTAATCAAACCATTACCTGAAGTGATCCCAAATCATCCAACAAATCAGAATCCAATTTTGAGTAGAAATATAGCTCCAAAGTCATATTCTCCATCCATTCCTGGAAGAAATCTGGTTAATAGATATGAACATCCTAACAAACCTATTTTGCAACACCGTGTACAACGTACTCATGTTAACCCAGGAACCTCACGTACAAATGGATTATTACAAACTGCCCAGGATTCCTGGAGGGGGTCCGGTGGATTAGAGCGGAAACATGGTTTTGATCAGGCTCCTTATCCCTCAATTAGGGAGGGTTCGGATTTCTGTAGTGTGTTCCTTACAAATGTCCCAAGATTAAAGTTGGGTAATAGGGAGGATAAGGACTCCCTTGTAAATAAAGTTACACATTGGATTAGAAAGGAACGCCAGTGCCTCTCCATAATTAGATCAGATATAAAAAATGTGGAACGGATTAAGCAAAATGAGGGAGATCTGGATATAAGGGTAACATTCTATTCCAAAATCATTGCTGATAATTTAATAACTATGAACTTAAGATCTCATTCTCTTTTCAATTCTTGTATCGGCATTAGGCAAAAAAGTACTTGTATATATAGCACGGATACGGAGCCACACATTTGTGGAGGGCAATCTCGAAGCTATAGATTGACTGAGTCAAGTGTGGAACCAGTATCGCCCTGGGGGTGGGATGTTCTCTATAGCCCCTGAGGCCCGAAGTGTAATTGTTGTACCATCTGAGGTGGATATACCTCATGAGATATTATGCCCTGAGGAAAGACAAAGTATTAATATTGTGGGGTCTGAAGGTCCCGAATGAATTAATGGCGATAGTCACCATATTATTCAACCAACACACATAATAGTAGGCTGCAATGGTCCCACTACCAAACCCACCTGTCCAACCCCAAATTGTGTGAAGATGGTGTCTTGGAACATAGCTGGTCTTATAAAAAAGTTCCAGGAACCAGATTGGCAGGAGTACATTGATGCATTTGACCTTTGCCTCTTTCAAGAAACGTGGGCTAGGGAACCTCTGCATAGAGTGGGTTATAGAACATTTAGTGTAGAGGCCCAACAACCAACTAGAGGAAGACCATCAGGAGGACTCCTAATCTGGGTAAGGAATAATATAAATGCCTCCATAGGAATTATACCTACTGAGACAGAGGATATCCTGGGCTTAAATTTTAAATTTACAAATAAATCATGGTTATATCTATTTAATGTATATATAAGGCCAAGAGTAAGCTCAAAAGAATCAATAATACTACAGCTTTTGGAAGAAGTCTTAGATTCTATATCACTTAATGGGCTTATTATAATTGGTGGTGATTTTAATTGTTGTTACAAACCGTTGTCAGGTATAAATGAAATCTTTGAGGATGAAGATATAGCTTCGGGTATTCCATCTTTAAGGACGGAAAAAGCCCCCAGATGCTCTGCCTCTGCATTACAACTACTCAACTTCACTGTAGCGAAAGGACTAAGGTCATGCAATGGTAGAACCCCGTCTGATCTCGGTTGCTCTAACACCTTTTCGAGAGGTCTCTCTTCATCTCGTATTGATTACATCATGATAAGTGCTGCCTACTGGGTCTATGTGAAAGATTTCAAAGTAGATGACAGAAGAGAAAGTGACCACTTCCCCTTATGTTTAGATCTCTCAGTGGAATATTTTCAAATCCACCCATTGATTCATTTTGGAACAGGGATGGAAGTTATACAGCCTACAGTGAGCAATAATAGAAGGGCAGTAAAATGGCCTTCCATAATGGGAAAGATAGAACCACTTACTTGCATTTATAATATTTGTAGTGACCTAGTATCGTCTTACTTAAATGAATGCCCTGGGATCATACCTATAACACAGATCCATCTAAAACTGGTAGAAAAAATAAGACCATATCTAACTAAATCGGGGACTGCAAAGCCCAAACACACTATTAAGATAAGACCAACTAACCCTTGGTTTAATAAAGAATGTGCTGCAATGAAACAATGCCTAATGAAGGCTTTGCATGCTAAGGACCTAATTGTTATTAGGGAAGCAAGGAAGACATATAATAAAGTGTTGAATGCAGCGCGTAGAAACTGGGAAGATGCAAGCTGGGAAGAATTGATAATAGCATCAAAATCGGGTGATAAATTTTCATTCTGGCGGATTATTGCAAATGGTAACAAATCAAGTAATCTAGCTCAAGATTACAACTTGGATCCTGGTACATGGCATAGGCACTTTGCTCATCTATATGCTCCTTTGGCTCCTACGATGAGTGACCATTATTACAGTATTGAAAACCTCATGTCATCAGATGAGATTGTCCCGCTGTTCTTTAGTAGAGAAGATACCAGATTGGCCTTGGCTGATATTAAGCCATCAAAAGCACCTGGTCCTGACAAGATACCGGGTGATCTTTTTAAACATGCTCCGGAGGTGTGGGCACCATACATTAATTTGCTATGTAATGCAATTGCAGGAGGGCAGCCCATACCTGAATCTTGGAAGGGAGCGGAGATTGTCCCCATGTATAAAAAGGGTAGTAGGGACGACCCCGCTAATTATAGACCCATTAGCTTGTTAGATATATTGCAAAAGGTCTATGCTAAACAGATTTTGGATAGGCTGAATGACTGGATGACTGCAAATGATGTACTCTCTCCATGCCAAGCAGGTTTTAGAAGACGGACAAGCACCATAGACCAGGTGTTCAGATTGGTAACGATAGCCTGGAAATACACAAGGCTAAGATCTGGCCATTTATACGTGGCCTTTATTGATTTAAAGGCCGCATTCGATTCAATTCCTAGAGACCTTTTATGGCTGCATTTATTACAACAGGGGGTACCTAAAAATATTTTTGTGCAGTTGGTCAGGTTGCACGAGAATAATTTTGCAAGAGTGCGTTGGGGCCAAGGGGGAGAACTCACTGAAGAGATACCAGTCAATAGAGGTGTGCGCCAGGGCTGTGTCCTGGCGCCAACCCTCTTCCTTTTATATGTCAATGACATGGTTGAGTTCTTGCAAAAATCCAATCATGATTCCCCAAAATTAGGTGGGAATCATGTTTGTGCATTAACCTTTGCGATGACACAATATTGTTGTCACAAACACCGAATGGTCTGCAATGCCTTCTAAACTCACTCCATGAATATTGCAAATTAAAAGGCCTGAAAATTAATCCTGCAAAAACTAAATATATGTCGATAAGGCCCCACAAGTGTTTTAAGAATGATATAAAACTGAATGGAGCGAATTTAGAGCGTGTCTCTAATTTTATTTATCTTGGAGTGAATATTGATTCCAAACTCTCCTGGAACCCACAGATAACGAAATCAAGATCAGTTTTAATACAAAACTTTGCACCAGTTTTAAAGAAACTTTTTGCAACCACGTCAAAGGCCATCACTCCAGCCCTAGAAGTTTATAAGTCTAGGGCCCAATCCGCTGCCCTATATGGCTCAGAGCTGTGGGGGGGGGGGCTCTCTTTTGAATTTATTCGCGGGGGAAAACAAGATATTGAGAAAATTAGTTGCTCTCCCCCAAAACACACCTGTGACCCCCCTAATGCTTGACATGGGCATAAAACGAATTGGCCAAAGGGCTGTTTGGATGACCTTGTCATACTGGATAAGAATATGGACGACTGAGGAACTTTATACCTATAGACAAGCATTGAGTGAACTATTGGCCCTTGACACACATGTTACTTTCCCGTGGTTGATCCACATTCGTAAATGGTTATTGGACCTGGGTTTGAGCAGGTTTTGGGAGAACCCGAACTTGCTGATCCCCGATTCAAAACAGGAAATCAAGACCATTTACTGGAATTTTATCAGGCACAATGTCACTTTAATTTGTGGAGTGGGCACACTTACTATACAATTTCTGATGTTTAAAATAATCCCCTACTTTGAAGAATTCTTAGATGAGATTGAACCCCTACTTGCTAAGGTACTGTATCTAAAATTTAGGTACGGTACTCTCCAGATCAAGTCTTTTACTTCCAAGTGGGGGACTGCTCAGAAAGGGGAAAATGATTGGAGGTGTACCCAGTGTCATTCAGAAAGTAAAGAGGATGTTGCACATGTTTTATTTTTCTGCCCTGCATATAGACATCACAGAAACAAATGGATAAAACCCTTGGGCAGGAAATTATGTGTCAGGAAATTCAGTGAAATGTTGCGCATTTTAAAATCTGACGCCTCAAAGCTCATTCTATTTGGTATTAGTAGATTCTTATTGGCTGTCAATTATACTAGGATGAAGAAAGGGCTCAAATTCTAACTCTATGAATCTTATGATATACTGCAGTCATATGAGATTTACACGGAAAATCAAAATGCTGAACTGTTGACAGTTGATGATTGTATACACTTTTAACTTGGAAGAGTTATGAATATACGATGCCACGCAAAATGTATAACATTCTTATTTTTGCACTTTGCACTTTATGGAAATAATTAGCCTCCGGCTAATTGTAAAATCTGGCCCATGGAGTAACCCATATGTTAAAGTACCACTAATGAAAAAGTATCTGCGCACTATCCACTTTGAATTTTAGGGAAATGACTATGTTGCTGCTAATGATAGAATAAGGTGTTATCCCCTGTATTGTAAATTATTAATGGATGGACTAAGGTTTTGCACATGTAAATAGATTTTCCATTTTTATGTTTTTGTATTTATGCTTTTATGATTCTGTGAATCAAATAAAGATGCTAATGATGATGATAGTTATTTGATATTGTTTTGTAAATATAGTTTTATATTATATAGTTTTATTTAATATAGTTGTATAAATATCGTTTGTAATTAGTTTGATAAATATTAGTTATTTTAGGAATATAGGTTATTGGTTATAAAATAATAATTGTTTTTAATTTGTTTCAGTATAGTTGAAGAGTTTGTTGGTTTTATATGAAATGCATTTTTCTTAAATTTAATTAGAGATTTTTAATTAGTAGGGGGTTTCTGCATTTCTGGAGATTAGGGTGTGACTTTTTTACAGTGTAAATTATTGCTTTTAATGTATAATGAATTTTATGCAGTGTAATAATTACTTATGTAAAATAATCATTTGATTATTTATTATTTATTTTTGGTTGATTTTTAAGTAATTGTTAATTGGATGATCAACGTATTTACTAATTAAACTCTGCTAATACATTTTATATTTATTGGTTTAATTGTTTTACTTAATAATTAATTTAGATATAAGAATTTCTCGTTTTTATAATACTATTTATTTTGTTATTAATTTTCATTGTCAGTGTTTGCATTTTCGGGTGGAATGGCAGTGTTTTAAATTAATATATATTTTTGTACTTATAGCTTTTTATTAGCAATATATAATTTGTATATTGAAATGTAATTATATTTATTTTATACGTAATGCATACTTGTCTTTAGTATGTTTTACCTTTTTGGTCATTATGTAAATGTTTTATTTAAAAAGTTTAGGAGTCCGAATAGTAAACCTGATCTCTCCAAAGATCAAAATTCTATCAAAGGTTGCATAGACTGGAGTGACAATAGTGAATCTGACCCCTCCAAATTCCAACATTTTCCCTAATTGTGCTTATCTTAGAATGGTAATAGTAAATTTGACCCCTCCAAAGTCACTATCTTCTCTGTTGCTCACATTGGAGTGCGAACAGTAAATCTGACCTCTCCAAAGTTCAACACTTTCCCTACTTTTGCTTATGTTGGGGTTGTAATAGTAAATCTAACCCCTCCAAAATCCAACACTCTCCCTACTACTGCTTCGATTGCAGCTGGAATAGCAAATCCAACCCCCTCCACAGTACACCATTTTCCTTACTTTTGCTAATATTGGAATGACAACACTGAATTTGACCCCTCCAAAGTCCAACACTTTCCTTACTTTTTCTAAAGTTGGAGTTGGAATATTAAGTCTGACCACTTCAAAGTCCAACACTTTCCCTGATGTTGCTTACATTGGAGTGGAAATAATACATTTGCCCTCTCCAAAGTCCAACACTTTCCCTACATTTGCTTTTTTGGAATCAGACTACTACATTTGACCCTTTACCTACTGTTGCTCAGATTGGAGTGGGAATAGTAAATCTAACCCCTCCCAAGTCCAACATTTTCCCTACTTTTGCTTAGGTTGGAGAGGGAATAGTAAATTTGACCCCTCCAAAATCCAATATTTCCCTACTGTTGCTTAGGCTGTGGCTGAAATAGCAAATCTAACCCCTCCAAAGCCCAACACTTTCCTTGCTTTTGCTAAAGTTGGAGTGAGAAAGTACATTTGACTCCTCCAAAGTTCAACACTTTCCAACTACTCAGGTTTGAATGGGAATAGTACATCTGACCCCTCCAAAGACCAGCATTTTTCCTACTGCTGCAAACAGTGCAGCGAGAAAGAAAACCTAACTCCTACAAAATCCAACACTCTCCCTGCTATTGCTTAGATTGCAGCTAGAATGGCAAATCTAACCTCTCAAAAGTCTAACACTTTTCCTACTGTTGCTAATATTGGAGAGAGAATACTGAATTTGATTCCTCCAAAGTCCAATACTTTACCTACTTTTGCTTACATTGGAGTGGGAATAGTAAATCTGACCCTTCCATAGCCCAACGATTTTCTTACTGTTGCTTAGAATGGAGAAGGAATAGTAAATGTAGCCCTTTCAAAGCCCAACACTTTCCCTACTTTTTTCTAAAGGTGGAGTTGGAATAGTAAATCTGACCACTCCAAAGTCCAGCATTTTTCCTTACTTTTGCGTACACTGGAGTGGAAATAGTAAAGCTAACCCTTCCAAAGTTTAACACTTCCCTACTTTTCCTTATGTTGGAATGGGAATTGTAAATCTGTCCTCTCCAAAGTGTAACACTTTCCCAACTGTTGCTCAGGTTGGAGTGGGAACAGTAAATCTGACCCCTCCAAAGTCCTACATTTTCTCTACTGTTACTTCGATTGGAGTGAGAATGTCAAATCTCATGCCTCCAAAGTCCAGCATTTTCCCTACTGTTGCTTACGGTGGCTTGGGAAAAGAAAATCTGACCCCTACAAAGTCCATCACTTTCAATATATTTTTGCTTTCATTGGAATGGGAATGGTACATTTGACTCTTCCAAAGTCCAACACTTTCTCTAGTATTGCTCAGATTAGAGTGGGAAGACTAAATCTGATCCTGCCAAAGTCCAGCATTGTCCCTACTTTTACTTATGTTGCACTGGAGATGGCAAATCGGATCCCTCCAAAGTCTAACGCTTTCCCTCCTGTAGCTTAGATTGGATTGGTATAGTAAATCAAACCCTTCCATGTCCACCACGTTCTATAATTTTGCTTTGTTTGGAATAAGGATAGTAAATCTGACCCCTTCCATAGTCCACAGTTTCCCTACTGTTGCTTAGATTGGAGTGGGGATAGCAAATTTAACGCTTCAAAAATCCAACATGTTCCCTATTTTTGCTTACATTGAAATTGGAATCGTTAAGCTATAGCCTCCAAAGTCAAACACTTTAACTACATTTGCTTAGGATTGGAATGGGAATAGAAAATGTAACTTTTCCAAATTTGTTTGTATTGAAATGGGAATAGTAAATCTGACTACTCTGAAGTCCAACACTTTCCCTACTTTTGCTTATGTTGGAGTCAGAATAGTAAATTTGACCCCTCCAAAGTGAAATAGTTTCCCTAGTTTTTGCTTGGACTGGAGTAGGAATAGTAAATCTGACCCCTCTGAAGTCCAGCACTTTCCCTACTTTTGCTTTCTTTGGAATCAGACCCCTCCAAAGTCCATCACGCTTCCTACTGTTGTTCAGCTTGAAGTGAGAATAGTAAATCTGACCCCTCCCAAGTCCAACACTTTCCCTACTTTTACTTAGGTTGGAATGGCAGTAGTGAATCTTAACTCTCCAGCTCTCATTTTTGTGTGTGTAATTTTTATAAGTTCTTTTAACATATTCTTATTTGCTTTCATTTTAAAAGTTAGTTTAATGAGAATTCTTTTTTTATTATTTATTGATTTTTCAATAAATTTTTTCTTACTATATTTTTACTGTGTTATTTCATACTTCTTAAATTGTTTAATAGCTAATGCTTGATATTACTCTTTTTATTTATATTATTCACGTTTATTTTTTTATCTTGTGTCTATTGTTTTTTTTTTTCAATTATTTTAAGGTATGTTTTTCTATTTCCCATATGTATAAGTTATAATTGTTTTGATGTATTGTTAATTTAAGTATATGTTTAAGTAAGTAATATTAGTTTAACAGTTAATATGTGTTTTAAAGTTCATATAGTGTACAATAGTTGAAATGTAATTTACATACTCATTTTTTGATGATATTGTGGTCTTATATATTTCTGCTGTTGATATTTTTTCGCTTTACATACCAAGCCTATAAAGTTGATATTTCTGCTCTCGATATTTGTTTAGGTGATATTTTTGTCACCAATATTTTTGTCAACATTATTTTGTCAGACAATTGGTCTGATGAGGTTCATGAGGACTTTTTTATGGGACTTCTCTTGTGATCAGAAACTTGGTGACTTTGTGGATTTTAACCCCCATCCCTCCAAAGAGAGAATCATTAGAAATTGTTCCCTGTATTAAAACCTTACTTTCTGTTGCAACGTTTAGCAGCACAGCACATGCCAGGAGAGCATGTTGAATGTGTATACTTCAAGGAATTTGTGGCATCCCATGATGTACCGCAAACCTCTGCCTCGGGGGAGATTGCTATAGTTTGAAACAAAAGCGTAAAGGGAAAAATATAGAACATTGTTTTGAATGGCTCACCTTTATTTGTTTAAGGTGGAACCTTTCAAAAAGTCATAGTTATTTTAATGGTGATGCTCCTAATGGCGCAAGAGACTAAGCCAGAACCAAACAATGTTTGGGCCTTAAGGGTGCATAGCAGACCGTGCTTAATTAAAATATAATTCTAAGATTAAACAAATAAGCACTTTAGTTGAACAAGAGTACATACAATTGTGCAAAGATTAAACCTACAAAACCCTCCTTGATGACTGACACATCGCCAAGAAGAGTTGAACAAGGGGTGTCTTAGTTTTCCTGTTGATGCTAATTTACTGGATAAAACTAGGTGGGGCTTTGAGGGAAGACTGGCTCTACAGGTTATAAGGTGGTTTTGTAGAAACCTTGTGTCATACTTTGTTTCCCTATTATTAGGCAAAAATGCAAAAAGTACATAGAACAAGGCATGATGCAGCCCAATCACAAAGATACTCAGCAGTGTGCATACACATAAGACGAGAGCTCGCGAGTTTCCCAGTTCCTTGCATGAGATGGTCATTCACTCCATGCCTTTCAATTTGAGTTCTGGTATGTTTAGTCCTTTTGGTTGTGGTCTGAACTACAATTCCCAGAAAAAAACTTGGACTGGGTCAGCAACTCACTCTTGGAATAGGGAAACATGAGAGCTCTCTGATACCCAGGAAGTTGCCTGCCATTTACACACATTTTTAACAACGTAACATTTCAAAGTCAAATACGTGCAGCCACATCGCAGGATGAAAGGAAGAAGAGGATGGACGGGGAGAGACATTAGAAAGAATCACCAAAATGAAAAAATTAGTTAACAACAACCTGGAAAAAGGAGCATGAAACAACAGTGACAGTAATAATAACAAGCATTGGCAAAGCCAATAGGTCTCAACTAGGCAAGAGCTATTGGCTTTGCCAATGTGTTTTAGCCATGTTGTACACCAGCGTGGCTGCTGTTCAGCATGGCTAAAAGTTTGGGCCATAGAGGAGAGTGGCATGGAGTAGCATAGAGTGGCATAAGGTGGCATAGAATGTCGTGGAGTGTTGTAGAGCGGAGTGTCATAAAATGGAGTGTTGTAGATTGGAGCGGTTAGATTAAAGTGGTGAGCAGATTAGAGTAACCTAGATTGCAGTGGCATAGAGTGTAGTGGAAAAGAGTAGAGACACATAGTGTAGTGCTGTAGCGTAGAGTGCAGTGGCGCAGAGTATAGTGAAGTGGCGTAGAGTGGTGCAGAGTAGAGTGGCATAGAGTAGAGTGTCATAGAGTGGAGTGGTGCAGAGTAGAGTCCAGTGGCATAGAGTGGAGTTCTGCAGAGTGATTGGCATAAAATTATACTAAGTAGAGAGGTGCAGAGTAGAGTGTAGTGGCATAAAGTGCATTGGCATAGAGTAGAGTGGCGCAGAGCATAGTGACGTAGAGTTCAGTGGCGCAGAGTGAAGTGTTGCAAAGTAGCGTGGCAGAGAGTGCAGTGGGATAGTGTAGAGTGGTGTACAGTAGAGTGACATAAAGTAAAGTGGTGCAGAGTGGAACAGAGTGGCGTAGAGTAAAGTGTTGCTGAGTAGACTATAGTGGCATAGAGTGCAGTGTTGCAGAGTAGATTGGCTTAGAGTGAAGTGGCATAGAGGGCATGGTTTTGAGTAGAGTGGTGTAAAAAGCATTGGCGTAGAGTGCAGTGGTTTAAAGTAGTTTAGCGTAGAGTGCAGTGGCATAAAGTAGAGTGATCCGGAGTAGAGTAGAGTGGCAAAGAGTGCCGTGAGTAGAGTGGAGTAGCGTAGCATTTAGTGGGGTGGAATAGAGTGGCACAGAGTGCAGTGGCGTAGAGTGGATTGTTGTGTCATAAAGTGCAGTGGTGCAGGTTAGGGTGGAGTGGTGCAGGGTAGTGTGCAGTGGCATAGAGTGCCATAGAGTAGGGTGCTGTGCATATTAAAGTGGTGTAGAGTGTAGTGGCATTTAGCGTAGTGGCATAGAGTGTAGTGGGACAGAGTAGACTGTATTGGCATAGAGTACTATGGCGTAGAGTGCAGTGTTGCAGAGTAGTGTGGTGTTGAGTGGTGTAGAGTAGAGTGGTGCAGAGTAGAGTGGAGTAGCGTAGAGTTGAGTGGTACAGAGTAGAGTGGCGCGGCCTAGACTGGAGTGGTGTAAAGTGGAGTTGCGAAGAGTGCAGTGGTGCAGAGTGGCATAAAGTGCATTGGCAAAAAGTAGAGTGGTGCACAGTAGAGTAGAGAGGTATAAAGTGCAGTGGCATAGGGTGGAGTTCTGCAGAGTAGAGTGGAGTATGCATGGTGTGGTAGCACACTGCCCTTACAGAACAATTTCAATGACCATTATATTTGCACAGACATACAGTTTTACTGATAAATGTATACAGCATACAAACAATAATGTGTGGAAATATCATCACCTAGTATATTGATTATATTAAAATATTTGTTTCCACCGCACTTCAGAATTACTTGTGCTTTATTTGTGTTATGAAATGTCTGCATAGTTCATTACAGACATTTGAGCTTTGTTGTGTGCTAGAAAAAATGCTTTCACAGCAAGACCGTCACATCTCAGTTTGAAGTCAGAAAAAGAAAAGTAAACACCAAACTCCCTCAGAAGACAGAGCCTGACAACTGACCTCTCCCTTTGAATTCACAGCAAATCTGACAAGAAAACAAGATTTACAGGCCTGTTTACAAAAAAGGGAGTACTCGGAAGGAAACAGTAAGGGATGCTCTTCGTGAGGGATGAACTCAACTGGACAGCCAAGAAACAGAAAGTATGCAAATGTGAGTTACAGATCACAATGCCAATGGTAAGAAATGGACGGAATACATTCACATGGAAGCTTTCCGAATGTCCCAAGATGTCTTTAGCAAACCAGACAGCTGTGCTGT
Organism: Triturus cristatus; assembly: GCF_964204655.1. Lineage (NCBI taxonomy): Eukaryota > Metazoa > Chordata > Amphibia > Caudata > Salamandridae > Triturus > Triturus cristatus. The sequence goes on along the minus strand of NC_140593.1, from coordinate 969,046,443 downwards.
CTGGTAGCCTCCAACTTAAAAATACATAATGAATAGTTTCTTGGAAAAGTGGTCATGGTAATGGTTTTCTTGACTAAGGGTTTCTTTATTTTCACATAGATCCCATCAAAATGCGTTTGTATAATAGGAAACAAATGCATGAAGAAACTTGAACGACGGTGGAAAGGTGCTTAAAGTGCAAATGAAACAATGGAATGTGCCATTCATTTTGGAGGAAAGAAACAAACTTTACTGATCATAAAAAGGCCATTTTAAAGCTCCTGTAAGAGTAACACCTTGAAATTATTAGAATTTATTAGAAAATGACGACTCCACGCACCACCTGCACTGTTTCATCACAAGCTCTTTGAAACGCGCTGAAGGACACCTTAAGGAGAAGATTGACACCTTCTAGAGAGATATAGCTCCCAGTTACTGTTTACAATGCCTACCCACAGAGAGACACGTCAACTCTAGTGGACATCTTCTTGTACAGATGTAATTTATAGTATAAAATACCCTCAACAATAAGTTATGTATAAAATGTTAGATGAATAACTGTAAGTAACAGAGGGGTTCTGAGTGATCAAACGAAAGCGAAGCTTGAGTTACTCATCTTTAATTTTATGATCGAGATAGCACCTTCTATTTAATCTCCCACAGCTGTCATCAGCTGTGCGGGAGTAGAGGAGTCATGGGGAGCCTGACATAAAATGGCCTCACCTCTGCCTACCCCTACCCAGCTTTAAATCTAGTGTCCTGCCACCCATCCCTATCACCCTCTAGCAATCCCACCCCTTTGCTACCTTAATTTTTAAATATGGTACCTGGAGTCCTGCCACTATGGTTGCCACTTTGCCTTGAAAAAAATATTGGCCATTTTTATATGTTTTTACAATTGGATGGCCTAGAGATCATAATGGTTTATGTAAAATACTCTGTTTTCGGCTTATCTTTGCTTTAAAAATAATTTAGGAATAGATTGTACAACTTCAGAATGCTCTAGTTGTCTTTTGATGTTGTATTCGTTGCTTTAAATTTCTATTTTACAGGGGGAAAATACCAGATTTGAATGATTTTCCAGATTTTTTAAAAATGTTCTGGCATTAAAATACTGGGGAGGCTGCAACCATACCTACCACTTTTCCACACCATCCTCAGTATTACCTTTACTCCTCTCAAATATAAAAGAAACACACGCTGGGTGCCCTGTTAGCCCTGCCCTAAAACTCACCGCTCACTACATTTACCCTTCTCTCACCCATCTAAATGGTATACTGATACCCACCGCTCCCCATCTCCCGCTCAAATATAAAATAAAAATAATGGTACTACCTGTCTAATGTTGCTCACTCAACCACCCTCTGCATTTGCTTACTCAGTTCTCCTAACTTAATGAAAGCATGATATATTTCCACCCACGCACACCACTCTTTCTCCAATCTAACTACTCCCCCACAAGAAAATATAAATATCTCCTACCACCACCCCAACATCCTCTGTGTCTCCCCTCCCTCTTCCAGAATGAAGCTGTGCTCCCTGGTCTCCAGAGCAGTGAGCCAGCACCCCACTAACAGCCTGTGTCAGTGTGTACTGGATTTCCTTTATGTCGTAGTAACTGTGGGAAACAAGTTTTGCTTTAAACTGTTGAGACATCATAGCAGTGATCAACCATATTTAGAACCTGGTATTCAAACTAATGACTCTCTGCCAGAGCCATAAATGACATATAGAATTAGAAATGGGTAACAGTGAATTAAGGGGATGTCTTTCACTGAGGAGTTCTGAGTGACATCAAGTAGACAATAATAGTGCCCCCTAAACCATCTGCCTCTGGTTTCAACACAGCATGGTCAGGCTGGGATAGAAAATAAGCCTGGGCACAAATATAACAAGCATTTGCAATGCAATAGGTCTCGCATTTACGCGAGTTTGAGCTATTGACATTCCAAATGACAATGCCTTTTATTTTTGTTTTTAAAGCATAAATAAAAGGCATTTACAATGTGTTGGAAACAGCCCACTCCCACTCCGCAGGGTGGTGGTGGACTCCCCGAACACACTGGGGTAGCTTGGCTCAAGTGGTCAGGAAACAGGCACAGTGCTAAGCATACAATATACCCATACAATAACCATGCGTGCATCCGTTCCAAAAACGACTCTACACCGTAAAAATTATGAAAATATTCTTCTTTATCTTTTTCTCTTAGTTGCTGATTGGAAAAATAAATAAGACAATCACAATATACAAATTTAAATAGTGCAGGTCAAATAAATACTGGCTGTTTGATGAAATAAATAGGGGTGATCATAAATAACAGGGCATAAATACAAGTGCAATATATACAGACAATTAAATACTTTGAGGCAATAAATACTGTACCAATAAATATTGTACACCATCAAGTCCTGTGGACCTATAAATATAGTGCAGCAATAAATAGGTAAAAACTCAATAAATACAGTATCCCCAATAAATAATTAAAAGTATACCGCAACCCTCATATAATCAGATGACACTTCAATTCTTAAGGGCTGATAGGGCCCAGGCACAGCTTGTAGGGTTGTGGAAGGCTTGAGGGGGGCTACTCCCTGGCTGGGACAAGGCTGAGGCCTAATCTGAGGTAGATCAAAGGGGGTAATACCAGTGCCCTGGCTTTCTCTCTCCACACAACCTCTCTAGGTTAGTCCCAGTTCACCCCTTGCACAGTCAGGTTGGTTTCAGCACCTCCCTAGCCCCTTAGAGCAGTCTCTCAGGTCTCCACAGGGCCTTAGGCGCCCTCTACTCCACTTACTGCCCTTTTTCTGATGTTCCGACGCCGCTGGAGTCGTGTCGACGCTGTGAGGCGGTTCCGGTTCGGTCTCGGCGGCCTCGGCACAATGTCAGTTCTTTGACGACGCCGGCAGGCGGTTCCGGTCCGATGTCGGTGGCCTCGGTTCGATCTCGACCTCCGATTCGACGGCGTCGGGCAGTCTCTTCACGATGTCGACTTCGGGCGGCTCCGGTCCGATGGCGCTCTCGGCTCCGATGACGTCGGCCGGCCTGGCCTCGATGTCGACTTCCGGCGACTCCGGGGTGCGATCCTCACCCCCGACCTCCGGTGCTCCTCCTCAGAGGCTCCGGGCGACTCCGGAGTGCGATCCTCACTCCCGACCTCCGGTGCTCCTCTACCTCGGTCTCCGACGACTCCGGAGGGCGGACTTCACTCCTCCGATGACGCCGCTCGCTCGACCTCGGTTCACTTCCTCCTCGACCTCTGGTATTCCTCACGACCTCCGTCGGCGCCCTCTCACGACCTCTGGCGGCTCCGGGTACGACGTCTGCTACTTCAGTCAGCGCCGCTTCTCCACCTCGGGCTCCAGGTCGTCAGGCTACTCGACGCCGGACTCCAGGGAAACCAGTTCTCAGGTCAGAATCTTGCTGTTTTCTTGGTTCTAAGGCCTGTTCCTGCTGTCCAGGTCCTTAGGATAAGTTTCTTCTGTCTTCTTCCCACACAGGGCTATAGGCTGGGATCCATCAGTAGGGACAAGTATCAAGGGTGGGTTTATGGACCCCACTCCAGGCACAAGTTTCCACCCCTGCTGCTTCACTCCTTCCTCCTTCACTGTTGTGCTCCTCTCTCTTCACCAGTCAGGTGCCAACTGCCTCTCTTATCCTCCCAACATTCTAAACGGTCTCCAACTGTCACAGGTGGCCACCATTTTGTGCTCCAGGCCCTCAGACAGAAGTTTCAGGGGTAGCTAAAATGGCTCCCTGAATCTGCAGCAACACTAAAAAGTCTGGTGGTTCCCAAAAAGGAAAAATTCAAACTGGGTTTGAGGCAAAAGTGGGACAAAATAAATAATGATGAGGAGGGACCACCCAAAGGGCTGACAGGTCTAACACGCGTCCCCCCCAGCTGAAAGTGGGGAGAGCTACCCAACCCCTTGGGAGTTCTCATCACTAAGGCGGAAATACCTTGAGAGACCGTCTGCATTGGCGTGGTCCACTCCAGGCCGATGTTCCACCTGAAAGTCCATCCCCTGTAGGGAAATAGACCACCTCAACAACTTGGGATTCTCCCCCTTCATTTGCATCAGCCAACGAAGGGGTCTGTGGTCGGTCTGAACTAGGAAGTGCGAGCCAAACAGGTATGGCCGCAACTTCTTCAGAGCCCATACCACTGCAAAGGCTTCACGCTCTATTGCACTCCACTTCTGTTCCCTGGGAAGTAGTCTCCGGGATAGGAAGACCACGGGTTGATCCAGACCCTCTTCGTTGAGTTGCGATAACACTGCCCCAATGCCATGTTCTGATGCATCTGTCTGGACAATGAACTTCTTGGAAAAGTCTGGGGCCCTTAAGACCGGGGCCTCGCACATGGCTTTCTTCAATTTCTCAAAGGCTTGCTGACAAGCCTCCGTCCAGACTACCCGTCGAGGTTGTTTCTTGGACGTGAGCTCCGTGAGAGGGGCTACGATGGTACCGTACCCCTTCACGAAGCGGCGATAGTATCCCGTGAGGCCCAAAAATGCTCGGACCTCAGTCTGTGTCTTGGGGGGTTCCCAGGCCATGATGGCCTCGATCTTCGCCTGGAGGGGTTGCACCGTTCCCCTACCCACCAAGTGTCCAAGGTACACTACCGACCCCTGCCCGATCTGGCACTTGCTGGCCTTGATCGTCAATCCAGCTTGTCTCAGGGCCTGGAGAACAGCTTGCAGGTGACGCAAGTGATCCTCCCAGCTGCTACTGAAGACGGCTATGTCATCCAGATAAGCAGCAGAGAAACTCTCCATCCCGGTGAGGATCTGGTTTACCAGGCGCTGAAACGTGGCAGGTGCGTTCTTGAGCCCAAAGGGCATCACACAGAACTGGTAGTGGCCATTGGGCGTGGAGAAGGCTGACCTTTCCCTTGCTCCATCAGTCAAAGAGATCTGCCAGTACCCAGAGGTAAGGTCAAAGGTACTTAGATATTGGGCAGCTCCCAGCCGGTCAATCAATTCATCCGCCCTAGGGATCGGATGAGCATCAGTTTTTGTCACTGAATTCAGTCCCCGGTAGTCCACACAGAACCTCAGTTCTGGTTGGGCACCCGGTGGTGCAGCTTTTGGTACTAACACCACCGGACTGGACCAGGGGCTGCTAGAAGGTTCAATCACTCCTAGCTCCAGCATCTTAGTGACTTCACTGTGAATGCTGGCCTTCACCTTGTCTGACATCCGGTAGAGCTTGGACTTCACAGGTGGGCTGTCTCCTGTGTCCACGTCATGGACGCACAGGTGAGTCCTACCCGGAACAAGGGAGAACAACGAAGAGTACTGCCCCAGGACCTGGCGACAGTCCTCCTGCTGTTCAGGAGTTAGAGATGGGGAGAGAATCACTCCCTCCACCGACCCATCCTTCTCTTGAGACGCAAACAGGTCAGGGAGAGGCTCGCTTTCCACGTCCTCTCCTCCGTCAGTCACCATCATCAAGATGACTTCGGGCCTCTCGTGGTGGGGTTTGAGGCGGTTGGCATGCAGCACCCGCAGGGGCTGACGAGGGGTCTTCAGGTCCACCAAGTAGGTAGCCTTACCCTTCTTCTCCAACACCTCAAAGGGTCCTGACCAGCGATCCTGGAGGGCACTAAGCTCTCCTGGTTCGATCACCCACACCTTCTGGCCAGGCTCCAACTCCACCGGGTGAGCGTTGTGGTCATACCACGCCTTCATCACTGCTTGGCTGGCTTCCAAGTTGTCAGAGGCTTGCTTCCACAACTTAGCCATTTGGCTCCGGAAGGCCAGCATGTAGCTCACCACATCCTGGGGGAGCTTTCTGGGAGTTCTTTCCCATCCGTCTCTCACCAGGTTAAGAGGTCCACGTACAGGGTGCCCATACAGAAGCTCGAAGGGGCTGAAGCCCACTCCCTTCTGTGGCACTTCCCTGTAGGAAAAAAGTAAACAGGGTAGGAGGACGTCCCATTTCCTCCGCAGGCTTTCAGGCAGACTTCTGATCATGCCTTTTAAGGTTTTGTTAAACCTTTCCACTAGACCATTGGTCTGGGGGTGGTAAGGAGTTGTGAACCGGTAGGTCACTCCACACTCCTTCCACATTGCCCGCATATATGCTGACATGAAGTTGGTCCCCCTGTCGGACACAACTTCCTTGGGAAAACCCACTCGGGTAAAGATTCCCATCAGGGCCCTAGCCACAACAGGTGCTGTTATGGTCCTCAGAGGTATTGCCTCTGGGTACCGTGTGGCATGATCCACCAGAACCAGGATAAACCTGTGACCAGCTGTAGTTGGTGGATCTAATGGACCCACAATGTCGATGCCCACCCTTTCAAAGGGGGTGCTAACGACAGGGAGTGGTTCCAGGGGAGCTTTCAGCTTCACCCCTGTTTTCCCACTGGCTTGGCAAGACACACATGTCCGGCAGTAGGTATCGGACGTCACTTTCATCTGAGGCCAATAAAAGTGTGGGACAAGACGGGCGAAGGTCTTGTCTTGCCCCAGGTGTCCTGCCAATGGTATCTCGTGAGCCAACTCCAAAAGGAAGGCTCGATAACGTTGAGGAACTACCAAGGCTCGTGACGATCCATGTAGGGGTGCCTTGGGTTCACTGTAGAGGAGGCCATCCTCCCAGTAAACACTGTAGTTCCCGTCAACGTTCCCTGCTGCCTGGGCTTCGGCCTGTCGCCTCAGCCCCTCAAGGGTAGGGCACTCCCTCTGGCCCTGGCAGAATTCCTCCCTGGACGGGCCTCCCTCCACGTGCCACTCGGCCGGGATGGGTAGGTCCTCCAGGTTGGTAACGTCCCCCTCCGCAGACTCCTGGTCCACCACCTCCGGTGGCCTATCCGTCCTACGGGGTGGAGACGCCGAGGCAGGCTCCTCCTGTCCTCGGTTCTTCCCTTGACTGGCAGCTGGCTGGGCCTTTGTTCCAGGCTCCAGCCGGAATGAACTCCCTCTTCGGGTAGTCTCGGACCTTGTGCTAACACAGGCCCAGTCAGGTGTACCCAGCATCTCGGTGTGAGTCCGGTATTCCACCTCCTTCCAAGCGTTGTGCTCCATGTCATTTCCCAGCAGACAATCGACTGGCACGGCAGGGCTTACGGCAACTCGAAGTGAACCTGCAACCCCCCCCCATTCAAAGGGAACCTCGGCCACGGGATAGTGGCCTGTTCTGCCGTCAGCCATCGCGGCTGGGTGGAGTACATCGGGAATTACCTGCTCTGGAGACACCAGCTGGCTACGCACCATAGTCATACTGGCTCCTGTGTCTCTCAGAGCCTCCCCTCTTTGGCCGTTGATGGTGATCCACTGCCCATACTTTGCGGTATTTGCGGGCACCTGGATCTTGGGAACCATCTCCCGTTCTCCCAGGGACACTAAAGTGACACCCGCCCACTCCCTTCCCTTAGTTAAGGGCATCTCCTCCCCGAGCACTACACTAGCTACTCCGGGGGTCTTTCCTCCAGTGGGAGGGGGTGATCGTTTCTGACACTTCGGGTCTCCTTTATAGTGTCCAACGCCACCGCACTCGTAGCAATGGACAACCCTTGGCTGCTGACTCTGGCCAGGATTAGGGTTTCTGGGTGGGTTAGCCTTAGAGGTGAATCCTGTTCCCTTCCCTTGGAAGTTATTTTGGGGGCCTTTGGAGAACTCCTTTTTCTTTTCCCCTCCCTCTTTCTTCTGGGGGGCGCCCTGTCCGGCCTTTTGAGTATCCCCTCCAGTCCCCCTTGTGGACACCCGGGTACTGGCCCAAATGTCCGCCTCCTCAGCAAGCTTCCGGGGGCTGGTCAGCTTGCTATCCACCAGGTGTTGCCGCAGTTCAGGGAAACATTTCTCGAGTAGGTGTTCCTTCAGTACCAGGTCAAACAGCTCCTCGTAGTTCCTTACTTCACTGCCCTGAATCCAACCTTCCAGTGCCTTCTTTGCATAGTCCAGGAAGTCCACCCAATTCTGTGTGCCCAGTTTGTGACTACCCCTGAACTTCTGTCTGTACTTTTCAGGTGTTAGTCCAAACTTTCTGATGAGCGCCAGTTTCATGGTGGGGTAGTGGGTCTGCTCATCCTCTTCGAGGCCCAATAAAGCATCCCTACCAGCTGGAGGCATGTACCTATACAATCCTCCTCCCCAATACTTCACTGGAACCCCATGGGCCCTCAACGAGACCTCATAGGCTGCTAGCCACTTGGCGATGTCGTCACCCGCCCCATAGCTAGCTACTATGTCCTTTGGCAGGTAAGGTTTGGATTCCCTGGTGATTTCTTGGTCTTTGCTGCCACCATTAGGAACAGTTGGTGCCCCAATTCTTAAGATCTGAAGCTCTATCTCTTTCAGTCTTATCTCATGAGCCATCCTCTCTTTCTCCGTCTCATGAGCCAACCTCTGTTCCTCCTTCTCCTTCTCCAGCTTTGCTAAATCCCATGTGAGCTGTCTTTTCTCTCTCCGATCTGCTAACTCCACGCTGGATAAGCCCCCGCTAGAGACAGTGCTGCCCTTCCTAGAAAGTGTCCTGGGCCCTGCTGACAGGTTCCCCACCTCAGGTTGGTACATCTCAGCCCCCTCGGGGTCAGGCTCTCCATCCCTGTCTTCCTCCTCAGCCTTGCTTTCTCGGCGTGCCTCCCCCCAAGCCCTTAAGCTGGTTTGGAGTGCACCCTTCTTTGCTCCTGGGGGACAGTACACCCCCTCCTGCTGGCAAAACTCCCTGAGTTGGGCCACAGTGTACGTTTCTAAATCTTCTAGTACAAACTCCATCTTGCCCACTCAGGTTAGAGGACAGGTTTTTGTGCAGTAACTATGCAGGGGGGTACCTTTAATAATACCTCCTCCCACCACCAGAGTAAATTTGGAAAAAACAAAAACCCACAATTAGGAAGGCCGCTCTTGAGAAAACTCCCGGTGTAGGCCTATGGACTACCCACAGTTATTGTTGAGTATGCGTAGGCACAGCTCTATCCCACCACTGAACACCAATTTATGTTGGAAACAGCCCACTCCCACTCCGCAGGGTGGTGGTGGACTCCCCGAACACACTGGGGTAGCTTGGCTCGAGTGGTCAGGAAACAGGCACAGTGCTAAGCATACAATATACCCATACAATAACCATGCGTGCATCCGTTCCAAAAACGACTCTACACCGTAAAAATTATGAAAATATTCTTCTTTATCTTTTTCTCTTAGTTGCTGATTGGAAAAATAAATAAGACAATCACAATATACAAATTTAAATAGTGCAGGTCAAATAAATACTGGCTGTTTGATGAAATAAATAGGGGTGATCATAAATAACAGGGCATAAATACAAGTGCAATATATACAGACAATTAAATACTTTGAGGCAATAAATACTGTACCAATAAATATTGTACACCATCAAGTCCTGTGGACCTATAAATATAGTGCAGCAATAAATAGGTAAAAACTCAATAAATACAGTATCCCCAATAAATAATTAAAAGTATACCGCAACCCTCATATAATCAGATGACACTTCAATTCTTAAGGGCTGATAGGGCCCAGGCACAGCTTGTAGGGTTGTGGAAGGCTTGAGGGGGGCTACTCCCTGGCTGGGACAAGGCTGAGGCCTAATCTGAGGTAGATCAAAGGGGGGAATACCAGTGCCCTGGCTTTCTCTCTCCACACAACCTCTCTAGGTTAGTCCCAGTTCACCCCTTGCACAGTCAGGTTGGTTTCAGCACCTCCCTAGCCCCTTAGAGCAGTCTCTCAGGTCTCCACAGGGCCTTAGGCGCCCTCTACTCCACTTACTGCCCTTTTTCTGATGTTCCGACGCCGCTGGAGTCGTGTCGACGCCGTGAGGCGGTTCCGGTTCGGTCTCGGCGGCCTCGGCACAATGTCAGTTCTTTGACGACGCCGGCAGGCGGTTCCGGTCCGATGTCGGTGGCCTCGGTTCGATCTCGACCTCCGATTCGACGGCGTCGGGCAGTCTCTTCACGATGTCGACTTCGGGCGGCTCCGGTCCGATGGCGCTCTCGGCTCCGATGACGTCGGCCGGCCTGGCCTCGATGTCGACTTCCGGCGACTCCGGGGTGCGATCCTCACCCCCGACCTCCGGTGCTCCTCCTCACAGGCTCCGGGCGACTCCGGAGTGCGATCCTCACTCCCGACCTCCGGTGCTCCTCTACCTCGGTCTCCGACGACTCCGGAGGGCGGACTTCACTCCTCCGATGACGCCGCTCGCTCGACCTCGGTTCACTTCCTCCTCGACCTCTGGTATTCCTCACGACCTCCGTCGGCGCCCTCTCACGACCTCTGGCGGCTCCGGGTACGACGTCTGCTACTTCAGTCAGCGCCGCTTCTCCACCTCGGGCTCCAGGTCGTCAGGCTACTCGACGCCGGACTCCAGGGAAACCAGTTCTCAGGTCAGAATCTTGCTGTTTTCTTGGTTCTAAGGCCTGTTCCTGCTGTCCAGGTCCTTAGGATAAGTTTCTTCTGTCTTCTTCCCACACAGGGCTATAGGCTGGGATCCATCAGTAGGGACAAGTATCAAGGGTGGGTTTATGGACCCCACTCCAGGCACAAGTTTCCACCCCTGCTGCTTCACTCCTTCCTCCTTCACTGTTGTGCTCCTCTCTCTTCACCAGTCAGGTGCCAACTGCCTCTCTTATCCTCCCAACATTCTAAACGGTCTCCAACTGTCACAGGTGGCCACCATTTTGTGCTCCAGGCCCTCAGACAGAAGTTTCAGGGGTAGCTAAAATGGCTCCCTGAATCTGCAGCAACACTAAAAAGTCTGGTGGTTCCCAAAAAGGAAAAATTCAAACTGGGTTTGAGGCAAAAGTGGGACAAAATAAATAATGATGAGGAGGGACCACCCAAAGGGCTGACAGGTCTAACACAATGCCAATAACTTAAACTTGTGTAAATGCGAGACCTCTTGCATTGCAAATGCTTGTTGTCGTTTGTGGTCGCTATCAATATCACGTTGAATGTCACATAGTCAGGAATCATTAAATAAGAGCACAGACCAAAACACAGCAATTTGCTGTTCTGCCTTTAACTTACTTACTCTTATTTATTCCATGTTACGGTTAAAAAGACGAGCGTTTGCGTCACAAGGTGTCCACAACCAATCAAGTAAGCTAAAACATATTTTATTTGAGATGGAAAAAGCGCGATTGTCCTGGATTGGCTGGCGGACCTCGTGTCAGTGGATTGGCTAGCGAAGTTCCTGACAACTATTAATTTGCTGTAGGGTCTTGGAGTCAGTACAGTGGTTTGCAATTGGTCGGAAAATTGTTTATTGTAATAAAGGACAAAAATGTACATCTGAGAAAAACAAAAAGGTTGGTAATTAATACAATTTATGTGCTCACAATCCTGGGGGTTTAAATTGAATCCACTTACGAATGGAAAGTGAGTTGATTATGAGTAGCATTGGTAGCGAAAGGGGCAAGCACTAAGAAAATTAAGAGAGTGCAATTTGCCTTTTGGTATTAAAGGCGATCTCTTCCTTATTTCCCAACACAGTGGGCTTCCACCCAAGTTGTAATCATCAACAGTGCATTTTAGGAGACTGATGCCAACTGCCAACCACAAACTCCCTAACGTCCTACATGCTTACAAGTACTCATACATTGCTGTATGGTATGTAGTGCTAAACCAATCCCTTACTTGTATCCAGACATCAGTGTGCGATGGGCATCACCGGCAGAGAAGAGTTCAGAAACTGAGTTCCAAACTATATAAACAAAGGAGTATACACATCCCTCTTGACTCTAAAACACTAGTAACCGGTGCCGGAGGGCAAAGGTGAAAATTAACTTCACTGCATTCTCCTCCAGCTAAACAAGTCAAATCGGAATACAGTAGGACCAATTTACAAAAGGAAGTGGAAAATCTGTGCTCGTAAAAACACTCCTATGAACGGGCGCAGATTTTCTACTTTTCGCTGTTCACAAAGATTGCTTCTACTACACCGACGAGGCCATGCCAATCACAGTCTACCAGACAATCGACTGGCAAGGTCATGTGACATTTTAGGAGTCACTACTTCCACATGCAAATTTTGAGCATGGGTACAATTACACACTAAAACGGCGGCAAAAATACGCAGTTGTATTTTTGGCATGGAGAAAACCCCTCCTTCACACCCCCATGAAGATTGGGGAGGGTCCCCTCACCTTCACACCCCGGAAACGGTTTAATTTCAGCCATTTGCTGGAGCAAATCTAATTGGTTCTAGGGTGGGAAAGGGCTGGAAAAGAGACTTTATTGGCTGAAAGTTAATGAATTTGGGTTTTACTAACTTCCATGTCAAACTGCCTTCCTGCTCCTCCTATTTCTGTGTTCTTGTGGTCATTTATACCGTTAATTTCAGAGTGCATTTCCCCCTGTTAAGTATCATTTTATGACCATAAAACTGTTTGCAAACGAAAAGGGCTTAATGAATCGGGCCCATAACGTTTTCTAGAGCACTTGCTGAGCACCGTTCTGCTAGTTACATTGAGTGCTTAAAGTGCTGCTGGCTGACACTCTTGGTATGAGTAAGTGGCACTTGTAGATTCGGTCACACCTCCGAGAGGAAGAAAACAGACCCAGCAACTCCAACCCATTTCTTCTTCGAGAACCTCAGACCGAGAAATAGCAAGCACCAGCGTCAATTAATTACAGTCTGCTCTCAAGGCAAGATGTCACTGCCTTCGCAGTAAGAAGTTAAGGGGAAGAGCAGAACCTCCCTGGCACAAAAGACCTACTACACCCAGGGAGATCCCATGGCTTGCGAGGTCTGCACCAGGGGAGAGCACTGCACACCCACCCAGAAATTAAACCCAAGATGCACTTCTCACGTGCTAGACCAGACCTCTACCCTAAAAATAGGTTTGCAACCATGGAACCTTGGCAGGAGTAAGATTTGTATGTGTAAATGAATCCTGGCTATTTGCTTTAATTCGAAATGCAAGCAAAGCATGCTAATATTGCACACACCGATTTCAGTTTAATGTGAAAATGTTGGAAACACAACTTTCAAGCATAACATGAAGCTGGGTGAAAGCCAACAGATTATGTGCTTCCACTGCAAGGTTAACGCCGGTTCAAAAAACGTTAACTATTTACTTTTACTAGAAGGGGCATGTAGCACAATAAGGGAAGGATTATAGCTAAAGGCCAGCTTTACGAAGCCAAAGAAATAATATTGAAACGCAGAGGCTTCACTATGAGCAAGCTGCATTTTCAGATAAGGCATTAGAAGGAGAGTATTGTATTCCCTACTAATGAGCAACCTCAAACTTATGGTGATTAAAAGAAAGTGGGGGAACCATGATTTCTCTGCTGAGTACACTGGTTTTCAAACCTCTCGATCATTTGAGTCTCTTAGATGGCGAGTGGTTTTGCTGCTGGTCCGTTTCTTTATTAAACATCGCTTTCACACATTTTTAAGTTCACTTTTTTCATTTACCCCTGCAAGTGCCTTTCGCAATCTTGGAACTGTAAATTTTAAAAAACGAAATGGCAGCTGCATCATGCTACGTTGGTGATGGGATGCACATACATGCGTTATAACCCTGGGTCACCATAGCGTCCTGAGGCGTCCTTGTGTGCCTGGAGCAGGCTCTGGGGCAAGTCTCAAGGCGTTACAATCAGGAGCGTTTAAGAGGGAGGGGTCCAGTTCTATTTCCGTGTTTCAACAAGGAGCTCAGTGACCCACTGCGCGTGGGCATATTTGTGATCGCAGCCTTCAGCTGCCATTAATCGCACTTCAGTCACCGAGTTTAATGAGAGAGAATCATAAAATCTGCTTCCGACGTGCTCGCCCGAAAGGAGAAGGTGAGAAGCTCTGAATTAAAGTAAAAATTAAATAAACAAACAGAGCGTTTTCCCTGAAGCGGGCACCACGCTCCAAATTAAAGTAAAACAAGCGGAAGTGATCGCGTTTGCGATCAAACATCAAAGCGGCAAAAGTGAAAGTAATCGAGCAGAGCATCAAAGGGCTGGGTGAGAAGGGAGGGGGGAATGCAATGAGCAGAGGAGCAGCTGTGCACGTGCATGTGATCGTGCACTCAAGGTTTAGGCCAGCCAAAAGACTGTGGGTAGCACTTTGAAAATCCCACATATAAAATGTCTCTTCGAGCCTTTGGCTCGCGGGACCTAAAAATGGCCCCTATTAGTGAATCAGATAGCTAAAAAAAAGGCCGCATTTGCAAAATAGGGTAGTTTTGAAGTTGCAAAGTTAAGCTGTATAAATGTTTTGCAAGCTGTAGAAAACTGCATTTGTGTTGCAGGCAATGTTTGTGGTAATATCATGGGAATCAACAGTACAAATCGACCCAGCACATTATAAAACTGTCCCACAAATAGGCAGAAAACCAGCCCACATACTGACTTGTGAGACCAGCACTTTGGGCATTGCCAGATTGCCCTATAAGTCAGTTGGACCCTGCTACGCATGGGCAAAGAAGCCTTTCCTCCCTATATCAAATATAAAAATACCTGACCTTCTGCCATATACTTTTAAAGTTTTAAAAAACAGAGAGAGGGACCCCAAACCAAGAGAGAGGGGTGCCAAGCAGGACCGTAGTCAAAAAAGAAAGATCTCCCTTGGATCTATGGATAACAAACGTCATTCAAACATGCAGATTTCACATAAACTGGATGAGATACGGCATCAACGAAGCAAACCAATTACTTAGTTACAAATTTATTTCAAATTAATCAAAGGTTGTCACATCAAACCAAATGTTGTACATACACATAAAAGGTAAACAATCGACCAAATGTTAAAACTAAAGTTAAAAACTTTCTTAAAAATCGTACACAGGAGATAAATGAAATAAATCGCAATCAACATATATGTAAAACAGAAAATTGGGAAAAGAGAACAGGATAAATAATCCTACTCAGACACAGGAAATCGTTAGCTCACAAATAAATCAGTTCTAACCACAATACATTTCAACTAAAGTATGTTTAGCACAGAATCATTATCAATACAGATTTCAAAACGATTTCCTTATATTAGAGCATCGACGCGTTTCGGCAGGCCACAGTATACAGCCAACACCTTCCTCAGGATTAGTTGTAGATCCCAATTTTAATAAATTTAAAATCTGAAAAAGATGTACAACGAAAAAGTATAAGTGACTCCCCCGGTACATTCCCACAAACAGTATTTGATATACTTCGATGACCCTAACTCATCACTTTTTATGGACACATAGAACACACACATTCTCTCACACCGTCACCTGTAAATGCTAATGCTATTTATCAGAGTAAGATTTAAAAAAATTCTCACAAAGTACTAAGAGGCGCTCAGATAGAGCAGTTCATTTATACTCTTTTGAGATAAGGATACTCTAACAAGCTATCCTCACTACACTAGTCATTTAAACCAGTCCAAGTTTGTTTTGATTATTAAACTCACAGTTATAGAGAAAAATCAGAGAATTCCGATCCCTCTTGTCCAAACTGAGTCCACTACTCAGCGCTACGATTTCATCATGGATCTGTTTAAATAAAAAGTTTTTTTCTGAAGGCTAGTATCTTCAAGCATTCGTAACATTGCATTCTTATTTTATGGGCAAATGTAAGAATTTTACCTTATATCTTCTTTAAATATGTTTGTCGTAGTTGTTTGTGTATATTTTCTTAGATGTCCAAATAGGCTTGAAAATTATACACGGACCCTACCCAATATAAATTACAAAAATATGTTATTCATACTTTCTTGCGTGAAGCTAAAATTTCTAACAAATTGGTCAGAGTGCAGAAAACTTAATATTTACCAAATTCTTCAATTTAGTACATGCGGGTCCTCAATCTTTTTTCCTTTTATTTCCTGCTGTGTGTGTCTCAGTTCTGAGAGCTACCCTTTATTCTCGGATGACCTCTACAATAAAGCAAATGCTTATTTAGGCAATATAAACCCAAGCTGCTCAGATCTCCTATATTCCGCTTCTGTTACTGTTGATATTTAGGCACCTAACGTACATTTTTTGAAAACATTGCCCTGCACCCACTATCTAGTCCGTATCCATAACTTATCCACATTGCGTTTAAACAGGCTGTTTAGGTATGAGAATACACTTATATTCCCCAGAAAAACAGTGTACTCAAATGGACGCGCAGCTTGCATAATATCTAAAAGACTCTGTCCAATCTTATAGTAGTGCACACAAGCGTAGATGGTGCTAATATAAGCATTCTTATATCCGTCATAGTGCACAGTACATAGGTTACTAGTCTCCTCAAAGAACTAGGTAAATCACTCTTTACCTTAGACAAGTTTCTTTTATGTGGCTTGAGGTCGGTAGGGGTAAAATCGTCCCAAACCTGGGATCTAGTAACTCCCTGCAAACAAGAGATCGCAAACATGAATATGATGGCGCATCTCGTTAGAATCGGCCTAAGAGTTCCTAAGTAGGTTCCCTGTTAACTCACCTTACTCGGGTCCGGTCAGCTCCGCACAGTGGATTCCTTCAAATCTCATGAACACGGAACCCACGAATCCCCTCAATTTAAATACCGGCCCGTGTCTAAGAAACCGGAAGTGAAAAAGTACTTCCGGGTTACAAAAATAGCCCTAGGTACGACTACATAGATTCAACTGGCGAATGATCCGCCATCTTAGAGAGGTTTTTCTTTAAAGAAAAGAATTATGGAGGGCACACCAAGCCTCTTGATTATCTATATTATGTTAATGTCAAACCACGGCATCCTTTCCCATATAGCCGATACCGTTCCTGTTTGAGATGTGCCATAATAGCATAACAAGTCGTACAGTGTATTATTCCTACCAGATCTCAGAATAGGCAAAGAACCCCTATTCCACGACACAGAATATAGGAAGCTCATCATCAGAACGAAATTTCACTATCGATTAACCGAGATACGCTGTACTGCTAGAACATCTAATCCTCAGCAATTCTTTCTATATTTTCACAATGAATATTTAGGTTTTAGATGTCAGGGTATATTGACATTGACCAATGACCTAGACTGTCATTATAGCAATAGCGTCAAACCCTATTGAAGACAGTACTTTGATAAGATAATGGGTCCATAAAGTCCCTTCTAGTTCCTGTTTCAGCTTTCTTCATAGCACAGCATTGTTTAACCTATAATAGTGACATACATTGGACCTAGTGCTGGGGTCACCGTATTTCACTGAGCATGGATCTTATTAAGAGTGGGTGACACCGGAATAATCACAGAAATAGATACCAGCTATCCCCCATGGTCATTCCGTCTTTCAAAACAAACAGAAGGAACATATTTTTATAAGATATATAGTCAGACAGCAAGAAAGCGTTCCCATTCTTCTCTTGAGTTGAGGCCTTTCCTTATTGAGTTCAAACGAGAAATGTACCATTGCTCACGTGCCTTACGCTTGCTAGTAATATTGCCGCCTCTCTTATCAAGTTTGACTTTTTCCAAAATGAACCAGGCGAAATCATTTTCGCCATGCCCAAATTCAAGATAGTGGGGTACCAACGGTGATGTCAATTTTTTTGTTTTGATGGCCGATCTGTGTTCTTGAAGTCTGACTCGAATCTCTCTCCCTGTTTCTCCTACGTATCCCAGGTTACACGGGCAACGTAGAAAATATACTTTTTCGTTGTACATCTTTTGCAGATTTTAAATGTATTAAAATTGGGATCTACAACTAATCCTGAGGAAGGTGTTGGCTGTATACTGTGGCCTGCCGAAACGCGTCGATGCTCTAATATAAGGAAATCGTTTTGAAATCTGAATTGATAATGATTCTGTGCTAAACATACTTTAGTTGAAATGTATTGTGGTTAGAACTGATTTATTTGTGAGCTAACGATTTCCTGTGTCTGAGTAGGATTATTTATCCTGTTCTCTTTTCCCAATTTTCTGTTTTACATATATGTTGATTGCGATTTATTTCATTTATCTCCTGTGTACGATTTTTAAGAAAGTTTTTAACTTTAGTTTTAACATTTGGTAAATTGTTTACCTTTTATGTGTATGTACAACATTTGGTTTGATGTGACAACCTTTAATTAATTTGAAATAAATTTGTAACTAAGTAATTGGTTTGCTTCGTTGATGCCGTATCTCATCCAGTTTATGTGAAATCTGCATGTTTGAATGACGTTTGTTATCCATAGATCCAAGGGAGATCTTTCTTTTTTGACTATGGTCCTGCTTGGCACCCCTCTCTCTTGGTTTGGGGTCCCTCTCTCTGTTTTTTAAAACTTTGAGCACAGCCCTTTTGGCTGGAGAGTCCTTTCTCTATATACATTTAGTCCGAACTAGAGCTTTCTGCCTGTTCATGGACCAATTTAGAACGTTTGGTTTTAGTGAAGACCAACTAAATAGAATTATCAACACTAAAAATGGCAATAAGATCACTGTTTTATCTAGTAAAGGCGAAAATTGGGGTAAATTATTAAATCTCAAAAAGAAGCTTATACGAACAGAAGCTCATGCCGAATTCTTGATCGAATATGTAAAATCGGGCACAATCCCAATTGGGTTACAAGTTCGCAATGAACCAGGCCTTTTCATAGAAAATAAAAAATTCCTTGAAACATGGGCCATGATATCCAATAGATGCAGCCGTGATTGGATGCTCCTCATTATTGAGACTGCCCAAGAGTTGATTATCATAGAAAAAGAGGCAATAGACAAATTAGAGATTGAACTAAAAAACTGTCCCGCTCTTGAGGAAGCAAAGAAAAAACTAGATGATATAAATAGGGATGTAGATGGATATAGAGACTATCTGCTTAACAAAAAGACTAATAAACTAAGAAAAGATATGGATCGCTTCGCCCAGGAAAAGATTTATCCCTTTCTGAGAGAGAACTATTTTCAACTCAGAAATGAGAGCAACTGGGAAAGACCCCCACAGAGACAAGTTTACAGTAGAGGTGGGAGAAAACAAGTCACCTTCTCAGAGACCTCAGGGTCTAGTAGTGAGGATGACAATGGAATGAGAGAGGAGCCCACAAATAGGGTTAATACAAGAGACTATATACCTTTTTTAGACTCGCGCCCGAGGAGAGCACAGCGCTTCAATGGGAACTCGGGGAGGGGTCAAATGAACAGGGGCCCTCCACAGCAACAGGAATACATGCGCACGAGGAGCCAACGGTACTGGCGACAGACCGAGCACCAGTAATCAACCTGTCAGACAAATCCCTAAGTGATATGGAGATTAGTATCCTTAGTAAAGGTTTTAGCTTTGTTCCGTCCACCACTATAGACAGATTCCAATTAGAGAAAGATTTACGCTCATTCTTCAGAAAAATAAGACTAAGACGATTCTTTGAAAATCGGGAAAGTCTGGAACGGGTCAATGTGTCGGGTCTTAAACCTAAGTCATCATTTACTCCAACTTTGGCTATGGTAGGGAGAAACATTGAAGTTTTTGAAAAAGCAGTTGAGAGTGATATTGCCAACATTCTTAGTAGACAGAACAGGACGGATCTTGGACAGAATATCAATAGAAATGAGAGACAGGCTCTAAATTCCCTTAAAACAGACAGGAGTATAACGATAAAGCCTGCAGATAAGGGAGGTGGTGTTGTTGTTTTTAACACCAAAGACTATGAGCGTAGAATGTATGAATTGCTCAATGTCAGGGAACACTATAAGCGAACAAATGTGCACAGCTTAGCAGCTGTGGCCAGAGAGTGTCTCGATCTTTTGAGAGAAGCAAAAGAGAATTCCTGGATCTGTGACGACGAGTTCAAATTTCTTAATAACTTGGAGCCTAGAACTCCTGCTATATACGGTCTACCAAAAATCCACAAACATGCTACTGATCCACCTATGAGACCAGTAGTGAGTAGCATTAATTCTCTCTTGGAACCGGTTAGTAAATACGTGGACCATTTCTTACGTCCTATTGTCTCCAATTTACGATCATATGTGAGGGATTCAGCCCATATTATCTCTCTGGTGGAAGGCAGACCCTTCTGTGGAGAGACTCAATGTCTAGTAACACTGGACATTGAGTCTCTCTACACTAATATCCCTCAAAATGATACGGTGGAGGTGATTCGAGAGCTACTAAGGGATCAGGACCTTGGTGGAGCCAATGCTGACTTCATTGTCAGCTGTGTTAGCCTCATCCTGAAGAACAATGTATTTCTGTTTAAGGATGAATACTTTAAACAGCTGAAAGGTACGAGCATGGGGGCTACCTGTGCTCCTAGTCTGGCCTGCCTGTATGTAGGCCAGTTTGAAAATAAGCACATTTACAATGAGGTGGCCCCTTTCTTCGAAAATGTAGCGGGCTGGTACCGCTACATTGATGACATC
The DNA here is from genome assembly GCF_964204655.1 of Triturus cristatus. Taxonomy (NCBI): domain Eukaryota; kingdom Metazoa; phylum Chordata; class Amphibia; order Caudata; family Salamandridae; genus Triturus; species Triturus cristatus. Next base: position 969,026,241 of record NC_140593.1, on the reverse strand, counting down.
TTCCTCATATGGGAGGGTGACACTGACAAACTCAAAGAGTTCCTGGCCTGGCTTAATCTGGGTGACCCAAATTTGAGGTTCACGTTCCACTATAGCAGAACCAGGGTAGACTTTCTAGATATTTCCATCAAAAACTCTAATAGATGTTTGGAGGTTGAGTTGTTTACGAAACCCATGGCGAAAAACACTCTCTTCCATTTCACCAGCTTTCATCCTAAATCCCAACGGGAGAGTATTCCCTTCAGCCAATTCCTTCGTCTTCGAAGGAATTGCTCTGATTTACAGGATTTTTACAGACATGCTGAGGACTTGAAACGCAAATTTAGGGATAGAGGCTACCCCAAAAAACTTCTGACACACTCTCTAAAACGTGCTAGGTTTTATGACCGCAATGCACTAGTTAATAAACCTAAATATAACAAGATTAGGGAGTGTAGAGGTAGGGCCTACGTAGGCGCTAAGGTGGATACGTCCTCCACTTTAGTATCAGTTATAAACAAAAGGATCCACCTTGAAAAGGAGGTACTGGGGAGACTGAAAAAAAGGGGATGATGGTGAGTGAGTGTCCCTAAACGTGTTAGGGCACACTCAGTGTTGTTTAAATACCCCTCACACACCAAGAATGGCCCATGGTGTCATGCTTCATCATAGGGGTCTTCCCGTCCCGCTGCGGGACGGGGCGTGCTGCGACCTACGACTACGTGGGAGCACTTTTGATGAAGTACTATGTGTGGTGTAAAGGGAGGGTCTATTGTAGTTGTGAATATGTGTGTGTTAAAAAGCAACTGGCCCAAGGAGACTGAAAAAAACTTTAATTAGTCCCAAGAGGGCTGGAGCTATTAAAAACAAAAGTGCGGAGTTTGCCTACGTAATGTGTGGTTACTCCTTGTGGGTCAACATGTTTCGATGCGGAGCATCTTCATCAGGACAGGAAAAAAGATCCCTCCCTCCCAAATAGGAGCATGTGCTTAGTTATATACAAAAGTGAGACAGATGCAATAAATGGTGCACGTATATACAATACCTAATCGTATGTATGTGAATTTATATGTAAATGAGGATAATGCCTCATGAACCTAGAACGGGTGGGATCGTAATGGAGCCTCAATTGTGCCCTGGCTGAAAATCTCAGCTACGAGTCTGTCCCTCCCGCGGTTCCGCTAGTTAATAAACCTACAGCTAAGAAAGAATTCCCTAATAAAGTAGTTTTTGTCAGCAAATTTTCCAACTTAAGCAACCAGATAAAAAACATTGTGAACAAGAATTGGCACATTATCAACTATGAAGAAGGAGTGAAACTAGAAAGACCACTGTATGCATTCAAAAAGAACAGCAATCTTAGGGACATGTTGGTGCATACGTACTATGAGAATAACAATCTGACACAAAGGACGATCACCGACAGCCCAGCACTAGGCAATGTTAGATGTGGCACATGCAATGTGTGTCCGCAATGCATACAAACCAAAGAAATCACCTACAATGGTTGCACTATTCATTCTAGAACACTGAATAACTGTAGAAGTAAAAATGTTATCTATTTTCGAGAATCGAGTCAGACTTCAAGGACACAGATCGGCCATCAAAACAAAAAAATTGACATCACCGTTGGTACCCCACTATCTTGAATTTGGGCATGGCGAAAATGATTTCGCCTGGTTCATTTTGGAAAAAGTCAAACTTGATAAGAGAGGCGGCAATATTACTAGCAAGCGTAAGGCACGTGAGCAATGGTACATTTCTCGTTTGAACTCAATAAGGAAAGGCCTCAACTCAAGAGAAGAATGGGAACGCTTTCTTGCTGTCTGACTATATATCTTATAAAAATATGTTCCTTCTGTTTGTTTTGAAAGATGGAATGACCATGGAGGATAGCTGGTATCTATTTCTGTGATTATTCCGGTGTCACCCACTCTTAATAAGATCCATGCTCAGTGAAATACGGTTACCCCAGCACTAGGTCCAATGTATGTCACTATTATAGGTTAAACAATGCTGTGCTATGAAGAAAGCTGAAACAGGAACTAGAAGGGACTTTATGGACCCATTATCTTATCAAAGTACTGTCTTCAATAGGGTTTGACGCTATTGCTATAATGACAGTCTAGGTCATTGGTCAATGTCAATATACCCTGACATCTAAAACCTAAATATTCATTGTGAAAATATAGAAAGAATTGCTGAGGATTAGATGTTCTAGCAGTACAGCGTATCTCGGTTAATCGATAGTGAAATTTCGTTCTGATGATGAGCTTCCTATATTCTGTGTCGTGGAATAGGGGTTCTTTGCCTATTCTGAGATCTGGTAGGAATAATACACTGTACGACTTGTTATGCTATTATGGCACATCTCAAACAGGAACGGTATCGGCTATATGGGAAAGGATGCCGTGGTTTGACATTAACATAATATAGATAATCAAGAGGCTTGGTGTGCCCTCCATAATTCTTTTCTTTAAAGAAAAACCTCTCTAAGATGGCGGATCATTCGCCAGTTGAATCTATGTAGTCGTACCTAGGGCTATTTTTGTAACCCGGAAGTACTTTTTCACTTCCGGTTTCTTAGACACGGGCCAGTATTTAAATTGAGGGGATTCGTGGGTTCCGTGTTCATGAGATTTGAAGGAATCCACTGTGCGGAGCTGACCGGACCCGAGTAAGGTGAGTTAACAGGGAACCTACTTAGGAACTCTTAGGCCGATTCTAACGAGATGCGCCATCATATTCATGTTTGCGATCTCTTGTTTGCAGGGAGTTACTAGATCCCAGGTTTGGGACGATTTTACCCCTACCGACCTCAAGCCACATAAAAGAAACTTGTCTAAGGTAAAGAGTGATTTACCTAGTTCTTTGAGGAGACTAGTAACCTATGTACTGTGCACTATGACGGATATAAGAATGCTTATATTAGCACCATCTACGCTTGTGTGCACTACTATAAGATTGGACAGAGTCTTTTAGATATTATGCAAGCTGCGCGTCCATTTGAGTACACTGTTTTTCTGGGGAATATAAGTGTATTCTCATACCTAAACAGCCTGTTTAAACGCAATGTGGATAAGTTATGGATACGGACTAGATAGTGGGTGCAGGGCAATGTTTTCAAAAAATGTACGTTAGGTGCCTAAATATCAACAGTAACAGAAGCGGAATATAGGAGATCTGAGCAGCTTGGGTTTATATTGCCTAAATAAGCATTTGCTTTATTGTAGAGGTCATCCGAGAATAAAGGGTAGCTCTCAGAACTGAGACACACACAGCAGGAAATAAAAGGAAAAAAGATTGAGGACCCGCATGTACTAAATTGAAGAATTTGGTAAATATTAAGTTTTCTGCACTCTGACCAATTTGTTAGAAATTTTAGCTTCACGCAAGAAAGTATGAATAACATATTTTTGTAATTTATATTGGGTAGGGTCCGTGTATAATTTTCAAGCCTATTTGGACATCTAAGAAAATATACACAAACAACTACGACAAACATATTTAAAGAAGATATAAGGTAAAATTCTTACATTTGCCCATAAAATAAGAATGCAATGTTACGAATGCTTGAAGATACTAGCCTTCAGAAAAAAACTTTTTATTTAAACAGATCCATGATGAAATCGTAGCGCTGAGTAGTGGACTCAGTTTGAACAAGAGGGATCGGAATTCTCTGATTTTTCTCTATAACTGTGAGTTTAATAATCAAAACAAACTTGGACTGGTTTAAATGACTAGTGTAGTGAGGATAGCTTGTTAGAGTATCCTTATCTCAAAAGAGTATAAATGAACTGCTCTATCTGAGCGCCTCTTAGTACTTTGTGAGAATTTTTTTAAATCTTACTCTGATAAATAGCATTAGCATTTACAGGTGACGGTGTGAGAGAATGTGTGTGTTCTATGTGTCCATAAAAAGTGATGAGTTAGGGTCATCGAAGTATATCAAATACTGTTTGTGGGAATGTACCGGGGGAGTCACTTATACTTTTTCGTTGTACATCTTTTTCAGATTTTAAATTTATTAAAATTGGGATCTACAACTAATCCTGAGGAAGGTGTTGGCTGTATACTGTGGCCTGCCGAAACGCATCGATGCTCTAATATAAGGAAATCGTTTTGAAATCTGTATTGATAATGATTCTGTGCTAAACATACTTTAGTTGAAATGTATTGTGGTTAGAACTGATTTATTTGTGAGCTAACGATTTCCTGTGTCTGAGTAGGATTATTTATCCTGTTCTCTTTTCCCAATTTTCTGTTTTACATATATGTTGATTGCGATTTATTTCATTTATCTCCTGTGTACGATTTTTAAGAAAGTTTTTAACTTTAGTTTTAACATTTGGTAAATTGTTTACCTTTTATGTGTATGTACAACATTTGGTTTGATGTGACAACCTTTGATTAATTTGAAATAAATTTGTAACTAAGTAATTGGTTTGCTTCGTTGATGCCGTATCTCATCCAGTTTATGTGAAATCTGCATGTTTGAATGACGTTTGTTATCCATAGATCCAAGGGAGATCTTTCTTTTTTGACTACGCTTCTGCCATATACCTCACCACTCTCTGTGACTTCCCTTCCCTTCCCTCTCCTTAAGAGAATGTGCTCCCAGTTCTCCAGCGCTGCTCTGACAGGCTCTTGGAGTGGCCAGAGAGAGCAGCCTGGAGTTCCTTTATGATGTAGCAACAGTGAGTTACAAATTCTATTACCCACTGCTGTTATGTCATTGCAGTGAATTACTGGATTTAGAATCCTTTTATTCACGCTACTAGCTATGAGAGCCATGCATAATATATAGCAATATAGATGGGTAACAGTGAATTATGGGGTTGTTTTTCTCTGAGGGGTTCTGAGTGATATCAAATAGATAACAATAGCGAAACTCGAGTTGCCTTTGATTAGGGCTCCCAGTTTTATGGTATTTATTTTTTTAACATTTCCGTCTGTATTTATCCATATTTATTTTTTGGCCATTGTATCTGTATTGATCCATATTTATTTTGTGTTTTGCATATAAATGAAGTTGAAAAACTGTACATTTCCATATTTATTTAACTGATGGAAGCGCACTCATACTTTGATGTCTGTCGTGTTTTAGCTATTTAAGCTGTCAAATATTACATATCATTACATCCACTAGAAAATACTAGCATTATACCATAAATATATGTTGACATGTGCCATTATTTAAATACATTTCATCCTGTTTTTTTAATTTCCCATGTTGTCCATATGCTCAGCTGCTGCCTATAATTTATCAAAGACAGCATGGAGAGTCACTTAAAAGGAGCACAGTTTTCTGTATTTATCCACTTTTAAAAATAAATGCAGACAGAAAACACATTGTTTTCTGCCTGTATTTATCTGTAAAATTCCGTAAAAACGGAAAACAGGGAGCCTTACCTATGATTTCACTCACAACTCCAAGGTTAAAAAAATCCCCGTAATTCACTTTTTACCCGTCTATAATTTTATGGTATGTATGTCCATGAAAATCTTCTGTTTTCAGCTGCTACACAGTGGCAGAGGAGTAAGGGGGGGGGGAACCAATGCATAACATGACTTCTGTTATGTACCCCAATCCCAAAGGTTAAAAACAAAACTCTACCTGACATCCTTGACCCACCCCACCACCTTCCGGGCCTTCCCTCTGCCCCCCTCATTCAGTCAAAGCAGGGGAGCTAAGCTGAGAAGCTCTTAGGTGGTCTGTCAACCTGGCCTGTAAGGTCTTTATGACAACACAGGAGTGGGGACCCGTTTTGTTATCAACTGTTAGCATGTCATAGCAGTGGGTAATGAGATTCAGACACTGGAATAAACTAATGCGAGAGCCATACATAACAATGACATTGAAGTACTCAAAGGGCTTAGTGTGGTATTTCCCAAGTGGTTTCTTCCTTGCTTCTTCCTCTCCTTCATGTACAATGGAATGTTCCATTTCCAGGATTCCATCAGCGGTTAACCACGATTTAGATCTGTGTTCTCTCATCTATGGCTTGGGTGTCTGGCAATAAACGTATGTCTTCACTACATTGTGTTCCTTGTGAAGATTTCATGTTGCCTTCCCACACTGGCGATGAGGATGGGATTGCTGATGGCCGACACCCCAGCACGCTGATGGAGTTGAAGTGCTAAATCTGATTGAAGGCGCTATTTTCAGCTCTTACATGTTGAGCTGGGTTGTGGAACTTTGGTCAGATGACTTCAGGAGTTAAAGCCGAACTACCCTGGTGAGACTGTATGTGTTGGCCTTCCCAGACAGTCAGATAAGTTTAAAGGAAAGTAACACTCTTGAGTAGTCTGGCTATTAGTATGTTGTGACTCTGCCTATTAGGGAATCTGTGCAGGAATAATCAACCGGCTCCTGTCTACGCTACCATAGACTGCGTATGGGATTGCGCAACCTTTTGAATGAATGCCTTTTAGTGCATAATAAAGCCATTCAGTATTGTGAGAATTGTATAGTGGCAGAGAGTATTTTTAGCCAAGATCCCCTTCCCCTCTTCGAAAGAACAGCGTGCTCATCTCTTCACAAGATTCAACATTTCAAAGGAATTATGTGCTTATCTCTTCACGAGTTTCGACCCCACTTCAGAAGAACAGCGCACTCACCTCTTCAGGAGATTCAGCACGTTCCATCTGGTTCTCTCACTCCCTTCAATGGTGCGATTGCTCGCGCTCACCATTGTCGGAAGCACAGTTAGGAGGAGCGATATTAGCATATGATTGCAGTTGGAACACAATTTATTGAAAAGATAGAATTCACTGCCTCTGTTTCGAGTGGATTTGCCATTGTAATGCCCTGCATTTCCCATCTGCCCATGTGAACGTTTCCTCTTCCTGTCTCCTTAGAGAAAATTCAGCTTCAGCATATAACTATTGAGCCTGCTTTGCACTGTTCCTGTGCTTACGTACAGATAGAATTTTGCGCCATCAGTGATCCACACACTGACAGTGGATCACCTAGTAAAAACAGTGATCCGCACACTACACTACCCCAGTTATTAAGTAAGGTCTATCAGTGATCCACACACTTACAGTGGATCACCAATCAGTGATCCACACACTTACAGTGGATCACCAAGCTGAACCAGTGACCCACACACATATATGCTGGAGGGATATAGATCACTGGACACCTTGTGTTATTCAATTCATGTTACTGATCTGAGTGGAATTTTGATTAGTAATGTGTTGTGAACAATTATTGGGTGGATTTAGCACATAGTACCAACAGAGAACTCGCACACCTTGCAAAGCATTACACTATTACTCTTCTTTATGAGTACTTCTGGGGAACCACAAATAATTTGGAGTAAATTGAAGAACGTTCTCAATGACCATCTCATGGTTCGTGGTCCTAATGTGAGTATCAAAAGGAAAGCGGCATTATGGTTACATTGATTGGGTGCTAATGGGCAAGAAACCTTAGAACATTTACCTGAGCTAGCTGAGGATGATGCAAGAGATTTAAATGGTTTTGAAAAATGCTTGAAGAAAGTAGATTACCACTTTTTACCCAGATAAAGCACCATCCTGAAGAGATATCATTATGGGGGAAGGAAACAGAAGAAAGGTGAAAGTATAGAGGAGTTTTTATCTGACCTCAGAAAACTGGCGGAAACATGCAAGTTTGGCGCAGTACTTGATGAACGTATTCATGACCAGTTCTTTTTAACATGCAACATTGATAGAGTAAGAGAAGAATTATGGCTCAAAGATGTCCCCCTTAAGTGAAGATAAATGTAACACACATGAAGAAAGGGGGGAGGTAAATGCTGTGAAATAGAAAAGGAGAGAGTTATTTAAAGCAAATGACCAGACATTTAAAGTGAAATGTTACAGATGTAGAATGAAAGGTTATATGGCTGGTAGTAGAGAATGCTCTGCATGGAGGGCTATATGCAATTATTGTGGCAAGAATGGACACTATATTGCATGTTTTAAAAGTAAGATGTATGAAAAAAGAAACAAAAGCTCCAAGGTATCAGAAATATGTGCTGAAATAGTATTGCAGATGGGTGACGCAGATGAGGTCAGTTCTAAAGATATTGTGAAAATAGAAGTAAACGTAGAGACAATGTTTAATTCATATTCTAGGCTTACTATAATTTCTGAAAAGGTCTTTCAGAAAAAGTTCAAAAACAGAACCGCTCTAAATAGAAGAGACATTCAGCGTAGTGGGTATGGCGGGGGCCAACCTATCAACATGAACGGTTACTTAATAGGGAGAATTTAATACTAGGGAAGAGAAGTCCAAACAAAAGTATATGAATCTGAGAAGGGTGACAATATTTTAGGCTGACCTGTCCAGAAGAGATTAGTTATATATCTAGACCCCAATGCTTGTTCTCAAATTCAAATACAAACAATCCAAGAAAACGACTTGGTGAATAAATTCCCGGACGTTTTCAGTGAGGAGTTAGCATGCCTTAAAACATACATTCACAAAATAAAATTGAAAAATGCCGCTACTCCTGTAGCATCCAAGGTCCATAGGCTTCAGGTGAATGTCCAATATGCTGTGAAAAGAAAGTTAGAAAACTTGTGCGAACGACATGTTATTGAACTAGTAAAAGCCACGGAGTGGCAATTACCTATTGTGGTAGCATATAAGGTTGATAATAAAGTGAGGCTATGTGCAGTTCTCAGGGCCCTAAATAAAGAGGTAGTGGTTGATAGATTTACCTTACTCAAAATTTCTGAAATGTTCACAGCTTTAAAGGGGGACCCAAATTTACTCAACTCACGACTTAGCATCAGCCTATTACCAAGTACATCTGCATCCCGAATCACAGGACCTCACCGCCCTTATTACACCCCTTGGCACTTATAAATTCAAACGCATGCCCTTTGTGATAGTGTCTGCTGCCTCAGTGTTTCAAAGAGCCATGTCATCCATGCTACAAAACTTTCCTGGGGTCTTTCACTATCAAGATGATGTATTGGTATGCAGGGCCTTGAAAGCAGAGCACTATAGGAGAGTAGCAAAGGTACTGGAAAGATTGAAAGAATTCGGATTGACAGTAAAAGCTGACAAGTGCAAGTTTTCGCGCCAAGAAAGAACTTAAGTCATTCCTTGGGATGATACAATTCTGCTGCAAATTCCTGAAGGATTTTGCTAGTAGAGCATTTCAAATGAGAACACTTTAAACTAGAGCAGACTTCAATTGGTATGACAAGTATGGAAAGGAGTATCAAGATGTAATATGTTGTCTAAAACATGTTCCCAAATTGAGTTCTTTTGTACCAGGCAGAAAAGTAATAATAGCAGTCGTTGCCGGCATGGCTCACAGGTGGGGGGCTGGCGCGAGGTCGCGTGGGGTGGGGGGACAGGTGAGGGGTCGCGAGTGAAAGGGGGAGTTTGCGCGGGGGATAGGTTCACAAATCATTTAAAAAATTCAAACCTACCTTTCTGCCGCCCGGGACCCACGTCTTCACTGCTCGGTTTGCCCCTGATTTCTTGCCTACGGCAGGAACAGGGAGCAAGCAGCCTCCCTCCCCTACCCTAAGCCAATCACAACGCTCCAGTGGAGCGTTGTGATTGGTCGGAACGCCGCCCAGCCAGGGGCTGTAGGGGATTGCATGCTCTCTGTGTAGGTTGCAATGCAGTCTGCATGGAGAAGTGCAGAGTACACATGACTGGTTTGGGTGGACCAAGATGGCCAACCAAACCAGTCATGCGTACTCAGGAGTGGGCAAACCTCTCCTACCCTGCCCGGTCAGCTCCGCCCACCCGCCCTCCCACAATACAGAAAGAAAAATAAAATGGTAATAACCAAAGATTATTACCATTTTATGTTTAGGCTTTCACGCACTGCGAGAAAGCAGTGGGGCGACACTCCTCCACCCTAGTGGAGGAGCCGCCTCTGAATAATAGCCACGGGTGCAAACACAAAGGGCCCAGGAGTGGTCCTATCCCAAACAAGAGATGAGGGTAAAGAAACCATCACCTTTGCTTCAAAGTCACTATGGAGCGTGGAAACAAACTACTCCGTTATAGAGAAAGAAGCCCTAGCGGTATTCTGTGCTGTACACAAATTCAAGAATTTTTTCTGGGAAAGTGAATTCAAGGTCAGGTCCGACCATAAACTGTTTAAAGAGATCTTTGGGTAAAGGGACTTGGACTCTGTCTCCAGCCGTATCAGAAGATGCATCATCAATCTAGGGGAGTTTACGTTTGCCGTGGAAAATATCCCAGGAATAGAAAACAAAGCAGTTGATTGTCTTTATAGGCTTATTGGCAACACTGAGAGTGTGAAAGGCAACAGGATACTGAAAGATGAAGAGTATTTAGCAATACTAAAAGTTTGCATAATATCTGATGGAGTAATTGCGGAGGTAAAACAGAAAGAAAGATTAGAAGATGACATGATTCTTAGGCAGGTGAGACAGTATTTCAATGAAGGTTGGCCCTAAAAGAACACGGTCAAGTGTGAATTCAGAGCATATTGATGTGTAAAGATGAACTTTCAGAAATGGATAGCTATCTGTTTAGGGGAACCAAGCTAATTCTTCCAGAGGGTGTAACCAAGCTCATAAACATGGCACATGAAGGCCACTTTGGAGTCTCCAAGACAAAAAAAAAGCTATGGATGGACTTCTGGTGGTTGGGTCTGGACATGCACATAGAATGGTCCATAATTGAGTGCCTATTGTGTAACGCAAGTGACAAAGGTTTAGTTGCAAGAAAACCTCCCATGCATATGCGCAAGATCCCGAATAAACCATACAACGATGGGCATGGACATAATCGATCCTTTATCTGGAGAAATCTCAACACCGTATATCATTGTTTTAGTGGATCTCTACTCCAGACACCAGCACAAAAAGACGTCATAAACTTTCTAACTGATATTTCAGCAAGAGAAGGGCTACCATCTACAATCATGACAGACAATGGAGTACAATTCTTCTCAAAGGTAAGGCAGAAAGTTGTGGAAGAAAACAGCATAACCCACCTACGTTCGGCATTATACCACTCTGAAACAAATGAAACTGTGAAACTTTTTAATAAAACCATAAAAGAAGGAATACAATTAGCAAAAGCAAAGAAATTGTGTTGGAAAATGGAATTATTCAACAAACTCGAAGCTTACACCACACCAAACCATGCTAAAAAAAAACATTCAAACTGTTAAAAGGCAGGAAGCCACACTCACAACTGGTTCCGGCTTGGAGTGGAATAAGGCTTGGGTAAGCATCCATACCAGACAGCCCTGGAGACAACGCGAGAAGAAACTCCAGGACGTAAGAAAGGAAAGAAGGGACCAAGACCACCACACCAGAGAGTCTAATGTTCATGTGGAAGATTGGGTGAAAATAAAATGTCCAGGGGTGTGCGTCATAGGGTCAATATTATCAAAGGTCATGAGAGTAATAAAATTGTTTCACATAACCATTAAAATGGAGGATGGTAGAATATGGAATCTGGGCAGGGTAGCGAAGCTAAATTACTCTGCGGTCAAGGACAATTCAAGTTAGTCTCCAGTTGGGGAAAGTAATACCAATAACAGTATACTAGATACTGAGACCCACATGATGAGTAGAGGCACAATAAAACATCCCACAGGTGAAATCCCGTATAGAGTGCGGGCACAAACTATTAAACCCCCTGGGTACTTGAAAGACTATGCTAGGGTGCGAAACCCCTTCTTACCCTTAGGCCTGCCTAAGGTCACTGTTACGTGGGAGATTTTGTGTTAAAGGAAATGTCAATGAACTGTTTTCTATCCATAATTACCTGCTTCAATTTTGTCCTAATTGAACTCATGTAAGTTAAATGCAATATATATCCAGTAAGGTCTTGTACTGTTCTGAACGTTTACATGTTCACCCCTTTATGTCAAGAGTGCACCCTTTTCCTTCCCATTATCTTGTGACATCTCTCCCTGCCCTCTTCACATGTTTTATGAAGAAAGGGGAATGTTTGGTATCTCCCAAGTGTTTTCTACCCTGCTTCTCCACCCCAACGCCCCCCTTCATGTACAATGGAATGTTCGTTCCTGGGATTCCGTCAGCGGTTAACCACGATTCAGGTCTGTGTTCTCTCAGCTGTGGCGTCTGTCAATAAACGTATGTCTTCTCTCCGTTGGACTCCTTGTGGTGATTTCATATCGCCTTCCCACACAAAGGGCCTGATTATGATATTGGTGGATGGGATACTCCGTCATGTTTGTGACAAAGTAACCCTGTCTGCCAAGATCGTAATGAGGCCCTCAGTCTCCAGCCATGGTCACCCAAACTGGACAGGTCGTCCAGGTTGAATGATAGGCACAATATTGCAAGTCACAGATGAGTTCCATGTCCAAGTTAAAGACTGAGGCCGAACACTGATTACCTTCATAATTTTAAGGACCTTGGGGCCCTGTGTACAAAAATAAGGAATATCGATTTTCAAATTGCGATTCATACCAAATCGCGATTTGGAAATCGCAATTCCTAATATACTAAAGAATATATTTTAAAATAGCGATTCCTAGTGAGATTACAAATAGACCTGCCTCTTGAACATTAACAAGGTAGGTTGCTGTTAGACCTCTCAGCCCTTGGCGTGGTTTCCCCTATCTTTTTGCTTCTGACCTCCTGTTTTTGGATCCTGCGCTGACTTTCGTTTTTGCTGGTTTTAGGACTCTGGGCACTTTGTCATTATTGATCAGTGCTAAAATGCAAGTGCTTTCTGTTTAAAAAATGATGGTAATTGATTGGCATATCTGATTTACCAGTAAGTCCTTAGTACAGTGCACCAGGGGTACCCAGTGCCTGTACATCAAATGCTACTAGTGGGCTTACACAGCACTGGTTGCGCCTCCCACACGAGTAGCCCTGCAAACATGTCTCAGACCTGCCACTTCAATGTCTCTGAGTGCAGTTTTAAACTGCCATTTCGACCTGATAAGTGCCCCCACTTGCCAGGCCCATACCCTCCCTTTTAGTATTTGTAAGGCACCGCTAAGGTGGGCCCAAGGCAGCCCCATGGGCAGGGTGCAGTGTTTTTCACTATTGCAAGGCCGATCTCTCCCATAGGGTAACATAAGGATTGCCTTGAAATATCGTTCAAGTGTAATTTTCTATTGGGAGCAGATCGAGAGTTAGAGTTTGGGGTCACTGAACTCCTAATTAAAGAATATATCTTTTTGTGAAGTTGGTTTTCAAATTGCGTGTTTGAAAATGCAATTTTTTAGAAAGTGGGCATTTTCTTGCTTAATCATTCTGTGCTTCTGCCTGTCTGTAGAATATATGTCTGGGTTGCTTGCCAGTTGGGCTCTTCTGCATTCACTTTAGAAAGTCACACAAAGGGAGTTGAGGTGCACCTTCCCTATCCTCATGGGCCATCACCAGGCCTTCCTGAGCTAGAGTTGTGGGAGGAGTTGTCACTGAAGCCTGAATAGGGCTGTGCCTCTCCTCACACAAAGCTGTCTCCACACCCCCCAGTAGTGTGTCTGGAGCCAGGTCAGGGAAAGGCAGGGTCTTATGTACTACAAAAACTTTCTTTGAAGTTTGTCTACTTCAAAGGCAGAAAGGACTGGACTTTGCTTTCTGTATTCTGCTCCCAGGGTTCTCCAAGTGCTTGAGTTGAGCTTGCCTCCTGTTAAGAAGTCTCAGGGCCTTCAAAGATTTATCCCTGACAGTGCCTGGGCTCTCCTGAGGAGAGTCTGGATTTGCCAAGTTGTGCCAAATCCAGTTCCTGCATATTCTCACAAGGACAGCCCCTTCTATGCCTACGAGGACCGGAGGCAATACTAATTTTATGCAAACAGAGTCCACCGTGGGACTCTTTTCAGAATAATAGGCACCCCTCCTACATCCGTTCAGGGAAGCAACCATTCAATGTATTACTCTGAAGCACCAAATGGTACATACACACTTTGATAGTATTTCATACAGAATGAAATAGAATTATTAATCACAACTTGCTGACAATGGTTTCTGTGGTTATCTTTGTATTATTTTTCTATAAAATATGCAGATAACAATACAACTACTAACATCGATGACGCAGTAATCCGGTGTGCAAACAAATACCAATTATACACAAAAGACACAAAAATGCAAACATTCACTGGTTGTAAATATTTACAAACATAAACACATGTATATATGACATTGCAGCATGTGGAACAATTATTGATCAACAACCAAGTGAATGAATGTCGACGTTTTGACCCGTAAAGGATAACGTGGTCTCCTCAGGACAATAGTCGTCCGACTTACTTCCTGCAAGATAAGGAAAAACAGAAACCAAGACCAATCGCCAGTCTATATACTCTAACTGCACAAAGTTTATGTGTTATATTTATGGTGGCAGGCTGCCATAACTCACCATATAGGGTATCTGCTGTCCACTGACCAGTCTGCAATACAGTCAAGGAATGTGGTGAGCACCTGCCATATTTCCTTCGTGGTAAAATCCCACTAGAAGGCAGCAATAGCAATATCACCACCAATTCCACATGGCATGTGTCAATCTGCCTGTGTGAGGTTTTGTAAAAATTATACAATTTGTATAGCAGTGCGTGCACTATATGGTACACATCCCACAAGTAACATACAGTACATGTGCAGCGTTTAGTGACTGTCATGTAACCCTGTGGCCATCTGTAGAGGGAGCGTATCCTACACCAGCAGTTCAAACGTTGCTTGCCATGGCTGGTGTCAATCCATGAAAAACCTCCTTGTCAAGTTAATGGGAAGGTCACCTCTAATAGAGCCAATTTCCACATCAATCATGATCTAAATATCAAGAGTATATGCAACAATATCCCACAGTTAATGATGTGGTACATGAACTATGTCATCTACTCAATCCGACTTAGTTTTGCCCAACAGTGCCATACTCAGCATGCTAAAATCGCAAGACTCCAATCGTGTTCATGGATCAAGTCGCTAGATACTAGGTGTCACAAATTGAGCAACCCTTTACTGTACATTCCTGAGTGTCCAGTAATTCTACACGAGGTGTCCGTCAGAAATAAAGTTGACAGCATGTATCGAGTGCATGCAAACTCATTTGCGTTGATAAATTAATCAGTGATTTAGTGGTATGCAGACGTGAATTACATGCAAATTCTCTATATCCCCTTGGTATAAGTGATTTACCTATGCCCCCAGATCCAGGGAAGAGAGGCCGTGTGTACGGAAACCAATGCATCACCAGTCCTTTCACTCCCAGGACAGAAGCAGCAGGCCATCAAAATAAAGCAGGAAAAGACAGGTAAGAGCAGTTCCTCTAAACTCTTACCTGTCTTTTCCTACGTTGACCCCTGGGAGCATTAGAACAGGACCTCTTTAAATAACCAGCTCTCGTGTCCCCCCTTCCTGATTACATGCATCAAAATAAAGCAACAGGCAGTGTGGCAGTCCCTCCTACAGCATCAGCTCTTCTTCCTGGCAGACTGTCCTCAGTTCAAAAGTGTTCTGTTTTTGGGGTGTCAGAGGTCCAATACTTTTACCCCATTCTGTCTTTGAAGTAGGCAAACTTCAATGTATTCATATAGTTGCGTGATTGCCATTTTGAGAATACTTTTTGCCTAAATTGTTTCCATAAGGATTTCTTGGGTAGTGTCTGGTTGATTTGGCAGTGATTTGTAAGACAGCTTTATTGAACCCAGTTGAATATTTTCAAGGGTTTTATTTGCTCCTGAAAGACATTTAGACACAATGTATAGTCTTTTTTCTATGCTAAAGCGGTATATTAGCTGAATTCAAGACTGTCGGGCAATTTACAAAAAATGCGATTAAACCACAGTGGACAGACTTAGATGTATTGCTATTTTCTAGATAAACAACAGAGGTCAGGTACATTTATGATTTATGTTGAAGGCATGTAACTGTTTAACCTAACCATGGGACAGATTTAGAGTTCTGCGGAAGAGTTACTCCGTCACAAACGGATATCCCGTCTGCCATATTACAAGTGTCATTTGATATAATGCACTTGTAATATGATGGATGGTATATTCTTCACATTTGTGCTGGAGTAACCCGTCCGCCAAACTCTAAATCAGGCTCCATATGATGGTGGAACATCAACACGACAAACAATCTGCAGGCATAGTATTAAGGCATATATAACATTTCACTTTTTTTTACATGGAAAAGAACTTTTCAAGGATGAATTGTTCAAGCACTCCTTTCACCTCAGTCACTGTGCATAACTTTAGAAAAGCATGGAACTGTGCATAAGGCAGTGCTTAACTTGTGCCGGTGGTTGCAGTTAGTGGACATTAGCTCTCATGTCTGGGTACTTGTTGACATGTGTTTCGCCCCAGGTGGTGGGTTACTTAGGGCTTTTTCAAGCTTTTGAAAGTAATTGGAGGTAAACTGCATTGAGTCTGGGAGGATGGCGGTCGAGCAAGAACCAAGTGGACACTAGGCTGTGCCTGCAAAAAAAAAGGTCAGTATGTATCCTTTCAATTGCAAGGACCAAGAAAGAGATCTGATGTGGACCTGGAAAATATTGTCGGGCACTCTTAACTCCTTCGAAGTGGTAGAGTCAGGTCCACTTGCCTAAGGAACGATGATCCAGATTCTTCAATAACATTCCTTACCACAACAAATCCTAATAGTTTCAAATCTGGTGCATTGTTTTACCATTTCATAAATGTATCCGAATGTGTACTATGAAGAACAATCTTATTGAATACAAGAAAGAAGCAAAACATCACTTTTGAAACCATTGAATTGCATACAAGTCCTTATTTATATTTGTAATTGATATGTTACTTGTAGTATATTGTAGTAGTATTTATTTAGCACTTCATACTCATGACACAGCGCCAAAACGCTTCTAAAGATGCGTAGCGCACTACTCTGGGGGTGTGACTGGACTAAAGAGTGTGCGTTTCAGGTGTGGCCTAACAGAGAAGGGTTTCTGTGTTCTGCATGATTGGCCACAGCTGTTCCCTTGGTGTGTTTGTGTTGCTGAAATAGGGGGCAGGGGTCTCTAGAACGAGGGCATCCAAAGAAGCATAGCAACACATCCATTACAAGAGGCGTGGCCTATATATTTATGTGAGTGGCCTAAAACATGCTAACTTAAATACTGTGCTTGACACAGTGTGCCACTAATTGGGTGCCTCTATTTGTGTTTTGTTAGTATATCTCAATACATCACACAGCAACGAACACATACATTTAAAATAAGTCAGGCTTACTGTCTTTAGCATTGCTTGCTAGCACTGATTTTTATTCAGAATCAGAGAAGGAAGCATCAAAACACATTCTTTCCTTCATATCACTTTCCCCTGCATTCTCCCGAGCTGCTTTAGTCACTTATGCCATTTCTCTTTACACATTTCATTCTGAAGTCTTTGATATTTCTCCCATTTCATCTTCTCTCCTTCCATTACTGTCTTCTCAATCTTTCCTTTCTGTATATACTTCTTTTCGACCACTCCATCCTCTCTCTCTTTCTCGCTTTCTCTCACACACACACACGCACATGCGCACACGCGCACACGCACACACGCACACACATACACACACACATACACATGTTACCATCCTTGTGGGGACTATATGTGGATACCTGCCTTGTGGGGACTAACCTTTCCCAATGTTTTTAAAATATACTAGTAACTGAAAAATGTTAAGAAAAAATTCCTCATACAGGATCCTGCTTCAAATTTGCAAATATAGTGTTATTTAATCGCGCGCACACAACCATCCTTGTGGGGATTTGAACACGTGCTACCATCCTTGTGAGGACCTAGTCCATAATACTATTTACAATTGAATACAGTGAAAGGCACATGGCTAAATGTTAATTTTATCAACAATAAACACAGACAACATTATAATCTATTCATATATGAATTGCTGCATATATACTGGGGCATACACAAAAGACGGGTTATGTTAAATTGTCCGAAAATATATCATGATTACAGAAAGGTACTTAAAACTGAACATAACCTATTAATTAGCGTTTAAATTCTTAGGAGATAAGGGAACTAACACATAAAGAAATGAACATATGGAACTAAGGAATATGGGTCCAGATGTACGACCCACGAATTAGCGAGTCGCAAATTGCATCGCATTTGTAACTCACAATGTGTGACTTGCAAATTGGAATGCACAACAGTGTCTGAGACCCTGTTTGCTGTACCCAATGGGGTTGCAAATTGCATGCCTCATGCATATTAATGAGGCTGTCACAATTTGCGACCCAATTGGAAATGGCTGGCACTCCCAGGGATGGTGGCCTGCTGAGGTCAGCAGACCACCATGTCTGGGACTGCTTCTAAATAAAGCAGTTTTTTTTTTAATGCAGCCCGGTTTCATTAAAGGAAAACAGGATGCAATTAAAAAGTTAAAATGAAACTTTTCAGTTTCATTTTTTAAGGGCAGACAGTGGTCCGTGGGACCACTGCCTGACCTTAAAAACATTTTTAGAGCCACTCACAAAAGGGAAGGGGTTCCCTGGAGACCCCTTCCCGTTTGCGAGTGGTTTACCACCCTTTTGTGAAGGGTGGTAAACTGAGACTGTTTTGCGACCACAAATGCGGTCGCAAAACAGTCATAGATAGCTTCAGGAGTCACTATTAGGAAGGGATACCCTTGGAACGCCCCTTCCTAATAGCAAGTTACTAATCCTATTTTGCAAAACACAAATTGATTTGCGACACGCAAAATAGGATTAGTACATGGGCCACATGTTTTTTGCGGTCGCAAATGGGTCTAAAACCCATTTGCGCCCACAAGAAACTTTAGTACATTTGGCCCATGGTCAAGTAGAATCCAGAGCTTCTGTAGCTGCTTACATGTTTGCCAAAATAGCTATTAGGTAACGAATGAAGGTGGATGTGATCACAGTAGCACCAGGGTCTGTATAGAGATGGTCTCTTCAGCTGTGATGAAAGTTCCCACAAAGGTAGAATCTGAAGAAAATTGTATTCATGTCACTATAAAAATAGCATATAATTATAGTAGTGCTCACAGAGATAGTGTGTGAATGTAATCATGTCCCAGGTCCCCACAGAGATAGTGTGAGATTATTGGGATGTTCAAGGTCCCAGAGTTAGTACATGAAGAGGATTGTGTTCAGGTCCTACTGAAATAGTGTGTAAAGATATAGCTTAAATCCCCATACAGAGAAAGCCAATGATGTTCAAGTCCAAACAGAGCTTGTGTGTAGTTATAGGAGTGCTCAAATCCCAACGGAGATAGTGTATTATTATAGTGATGTTCATGTCCCCACAAAGATAGTGTGTTATTATAGAAATGTTTAAGTCCCCACAGAGACAGTGTGCTGTTATAGTGATGTTTAAGTCCCCACAAAGATGGTGTGTTATTATAGTGTTTTTCAAGTCCCCACAAAGATAGTGTGTTATTATAGTGATGTTTAAGTCTCCACAGAGATAGTGTGTGAAGATGAATGTGTTTAAGACCCCATTGAAATAGTGTGTGGATTCAAAGCTTAAATCCCATTATAAAGAATGTGATGCTAATGATGGTCAAGTCCACACAGAGGTTGTGTGTAATTTTAGGAATGCTCAAGTCCCCACTGAGATGGTATAGTATTAGAGTGATGTTTAAGTCCCCCCTAAGATAGTGTGTTATTATAGCGATGTTCAAGTCCCCACAAAGATGGTGTGTTATTATAGTGTTATTATAGTGTTATTCAAATGTTATTATAGTGATTTTAAGTCTCCACAGAGATATTGTGTGAAGAGGATCGTGTTCAAGACCCTATTGAAATAGTGTGTAGATTCAAAGCTTAAATACTATCATAAAGAGTGTGATGCTAATGATGGTCAAGTGCACACAGAGGTTGTGTGTAATTTTAGGAATGCTTAAGTCCCCACAAATATAGTGTGTTATTATAATGATGTTCAAGTCCCCACTAAGATAGTATGTTAGTATAGTGATGCTCAAGTTCCCACAGGGACAGTGTGGGAAGATGATTGTCTTCAAGTCTCCACTGAAATAGTGTGTAAAGACAAAGCTTAAATCCCAATGCAGAAAGTGTGAAGCTAATGATGGTTAAGTCTAAACAGAGGTTGTGTTTATTTACACAGTTTTTAGAGTGATGCTGTTAGAATAGTGTCATTCACATTTCCCTTTAGAGTTGCTGTGCTACGTGCATTCTGTAATCAGTCTGATTTATAATCTTCCTGTATTACTAGCTCCATATAGGCAGCAGTCTTATATTGACAACCAGTCATTATATAGTAGTTGACATATCAAATGCAATTGTGCCTATATTAAATATTGCCTAGTCAAGGCAAGACCCTCATTATATAACTATTCATGTTTTGTCATTCTATTATTATCCATCTCCTATCTGTCCTGTGCAGTAGTGGGCCACATACAACTATTTTCTATTGAGCAGACACACACATTTTTGCTGTGGTGATGTCATCTCTGTTTCCAGACCTCCAAAAGCTGCATAAACATGGAGAAGTACTGTCATTGGACATTGGAAGCCAGCACACCACTCGCTGTTGGTAATCCCTTGCCTTCCAGAAGAGCTGCTCATTTTTTACCAAAACCTGGGATGGTTACTAGAGGTCCCCACATAGAGACTGACTAATTGTTTCAGTATATGCTGCATTGCAGTTTATACATTTCGATGCGACATGGAACCTTCTTCTATTATGCCCTCTAACTGTTCTAAATAGGTTAAGTGTCTTTTTAATTCCCCAAAAACCTTGTTACCACAAATATCTCTTTACTAATTGTTCACCATTAAGCTAAACATGCATACATTCTTTACCATTTCATCATACTGTGTACCACCTTGCATGTGTGTGCTATGTTTTCTACAACATATTTGGTTATAGCCAGTAAACAGGACTTCACAACCACTAAATTAATGAATAGACAAGCCCTACATGTATAAAATAGAGATATCAGGAATATGTGATTCCTACCAACTGATTCTGCACATGTAGTTTCTTCAACCTTCTTTTACAGTTAGGTATTATCCTGAACTCGGAGACAAGAAACTGGCCCGGTAGAAGAAATTTAAATTTTGTTCATATTGAGTTCACCATAACTACCACACATTAGGTTTAGTTTACATAAAAAGACATCAGTAGTGGGGTGTTGGTTCTGATGAAAGCCATAGACCCTGGCTATCTTGTTTATCTAGTTTGATGACTGAAACATGTTTACCCTGGGTGAAGAGGGATAAATAAACAAACCAAGTTTGGCTGTTGTTTGGTACTTTTAGCAGTTTTCGAATCCCACTGGCAGCCCTTTGACTGCTATAGTTACGAATATGGAATTAGTACTAAAACTTTTTGAAGCGAATCTGTTAACAAAAACCCCAGCACAGGAGCCCAACCAATAATTGTAAAAGGTTTAGATTGGTGAGGAGCAGACCAGAGGATGAAGCATGCCACTTTGGTCATTCCTAAGTAAGGTCTTTATTCTTCTCGTATTCTGGTCTGTCATATGTATTGTGTATATATAGATTTATAAAGTGGCTGTAGGAGTGGCAGCATTATCTAGCTTGGGTGAGTAAAAACATATTTAGAAAAAAAATCTTTGTTCAGGATCCTGCAGAAAATTTACAAATATTTATTTTATGAATTGTGTACACAGAAGTATGCCTATGGAGTCCTCAAAGTGTGTTACCAATGTTATGAAAACGTACTCAATTAACAAAACAGTGAAACTAGAATACATTTGAGTGCAAACGGTTACAGCGTTATTTTATGGTGAGTCACACAAATTATCACGGAGTTCACAGTGAATAGACACAATATATTATACCCTATTGCCAAGCAATAGTTTAAATAAATCACACTTTTGAAGTGCTCACAAATGTTTAAACATTCCTGGATAAGGTTTTAAGAGTGTTATGCCAATATCCAGTCATGACCCAGTGCACTTCTCAATTGTGGCACACTTTCTGGCCACACTACCCAACCTATTGAATTGGTCTAATTATCTTCAACATGGGCCTTCAACAGTGTTCTAGGTACTCAGTCATGATCTTTACTACAAGAGTAAGAAACCAGGCTCAACAACTAAAGCAGGTGCCCTAGCCATAACCCTATGGATCCAGGTGTGTGCAAACCTGTTACTGCACTCGCAGCTTCTTGTGCAGCAGTTGCTTAGCACAGAGAAGGGGGCAGCTTGCTACACTGACTGCTTGAAAGCTAGCAGTGTCACTTTACTAAGTGTCACTCCCATGTCTAGGCCATTGGGAAATGGCCTGCAACTGTCAGTGGGGAGAGAATTGTGAGCACTGTTTCTTTTGTACAATCTCCATGGCTATAGAAACATAGGGGCACACGGTGCCTCCGCGCTGCAATTGCTTAACATGGTTAGGAAGCTAATCTGCCTCATTTCACCTCGTAGGTTTACAGCCTTAAGTGCAATCCAAGTTCCTATGACTGGACCAGCTCACATCTCTTACAGAGAGCTGGTCATCCTCCAGGACTCTCCACTGTAGCACTTCTTCTTTATAGACCCAAATTAATAAAGTCACCTCGTCTTGCTTTGGAAAGCTCCGCATGATAAAAAAAATCATCCCCTACCTTCCACTAGACTCTCGTAAAACAGTAGTCCATGCCCTTATTACCGCTCATATGGACTACGCAAATAGTCTGTATGCAGGTGCCCCGGCATACCTCATAAACCAACTGCAGAGAGTCCAGAACGCAGCGGCCAGGCTGATTTGCAACATCCCCTATTGCCACTCCATTTCACCCCATCTGATCAAACTTCATTGGCTCCCAGTGAGACTGTGCATTCAATTTAAAGCCTTAACCCTGGCTTTTAGAGCTCTTAATGATCGAGGCCCTACCTACCTGCGTCGCAGAATGAAGTTCTCACAAGCACCACGAAATCTCAGATCCAACCATCTCCGCCTTATGATTTGCCCCCGTTTTCGCCTGGCACGCACGGGAGGAAGGGCCTTTGCAGTGGTCACATCCAAACTGTGGAACCAGCTTCCTATAGAGCTAAGATTTCTGACGTCAGAGCCTCTATTCCGGAAAAAACTCAAGACCTGGCTTTTTTCCTTTATCTAATCCACCCACTCCCTTTCACAGCCCTCTGACCCTTTCGAGATATTGTCTTCAGCGCCGGGACACCTCCGTTGGAGGTAGCTGAGCGCTCTATAAACTACTAAATAAAAAAATAAATGGCCACCTCAAATAGGCAATTGATGCAACCATCTGCACGGCCATCATGGCTGCTAATCTAATCTCCACCTCATTGTATTGAATGAGGCAACCGGTAAGCAGTCAGTACACCCTCAAATGCAACTAGCCTGGGATAGTGTGGAGCCCCATAAGAAAGAACTCTATTGCGCCAAGATCCTTTGTTTCGTCAGTCAATTAACGGAAGGACCCCATCTGGTCCGGGGGGGGCCCATGACTGGCAAAGTTTGTTTGCTGCATTTCAAAGGGGTCAAGCATTCCCAGCTGTGTACAAACACAGCTCCCAACAAACCCCTATAGTCTGCCCAAGGAGAATAGGGAAGGCTCAGCTGAATGTAAAGTTTTTATGGCCAATGTTCCTAGAACTCTAACAAACCATTGATGGGAGGACAAGAACTTGTTGAAGCATAAGTCCATCCACTAGATTCACCATGTTACGGGTTGTTGGTCAGTCATAAGGGAAGACATTATCAAGGCTAGAAGATGCACAATCCCCCATAGGGCCACTGATTGTATTGAAGTGCTGCTAACAAACAGGAGCCATTGTTGATAATTTGGTGGCCCTGGGCTTAAGAACTACACCAACTTTCGGGGTCCTATATTCGATTCAAATATAGGCCTGTATTTAGTGGGCCTGAACTTAATAACCAGCCCCTAGCTTTAAATGCTGGGGATGTGCCGGTGTTAAGTTTTGTTTATTGACTACAGCAGCAAGGAGCCCAGGTGGCTAGGGGGAGGCGCTCCAACGAGTTGTAGTTGTTGAGGACTCCCAGATAGGGCACCCTCGTGTTCACTCTATTTCCAACAGCCAACTCACTAGTCACATATCTCCAGGCCAGATATTGGGGCTATGTAGCTCGACCTCGAACTTGACACTACATCAGGCCATTTCTGGTACTCAAGTCCACTCCTTCTCTATTGACCGTCTCTAGTTTCACAGTCACCTAAAGCAAAGGCATCCCCAAAGCTCTTTCTGCTTTCGTGGAATCTAGCTGGAGTTAATTCAAAATTGTCTTTACTCCACTGGATTTCGTTTGTGGAACCTGTGGACATCTGTATTTTCCAGGAAACCCAGAGAGTTAGACCCCACTCACAGGACAGGGTACTTGAACTTCTACATACCTGCGTTACCGAATAAATGTGGGCTCCCTACCGGGGGTCTGTTGATTTGGGTAAAGATCGCAATTAGATGCAGTGTTACCCAACTCCATACTGGCAGCCCTGATTTCCTGGGAATATTCAAGGGGAGCTCCAACATAACCCTTGATATCTATGATATCTATGCACGAGGTTCACAGGGGGGTAGACAATCTGATACCCTGCAGAAATTGGAGGAGGTACTGAACAGGAGAGATCCCTCTCATTTTCTGATTCTAACAGGTGACTTCAATGTCACCTTTAAGCCCCTGGCCCCTCTTTGTGTTGCCTCTCATGATTGTTTCTGTGCAGGAAGGTGCCCTTTCCTGCACAAAAACAATCCTGTTTACAACACAGCCACCCTTGCACAATGGGGCAAGGGTGCCTGCGTCGGAACTAGGCAGTCCATTGAGCGCCAGTACTGGGAAATGACAGGAATGCACCGTATAATTTTAAGTATGCCGTATTCCTGCCCTTCCCTAACAAGCAGTGCAGTGCAGTAAGGTGGCCTGCAGCGCTGTGTTGCATGATTTGTTGACCAATGTGCCCCTTAATGGGAGTATGTAATACCTCTTGTAACTCATACCACTTCAGTATGGAATGTGTGTACTTTGCAGTGTATGACTGCACTGCAGGCTGAGTTAAGTGAATACATTGTGAAGGGCATCATCAGAGACTCTTAATTAAAAAAACAAATTATGCACATAGGAAAACAAAATGTGTAAACTATGCATCTAAAGTGAAATTATGCATCACATTCTAAGGCTTTATTTCTGGTATTTGACCATTTAACAAACATTGATACAAATTCCGATGCTGTAGAAGATGCAGTGGCTTAAGAAACTTCACTACGAGTTCAGTAAGTGATAATCAAATTATTTACCAACAAAATAGTGAGTATTTAGTGCTTGGATGACCCAGAGCACCATTTAATTAATGCTGTTCATTGAAGCCCTTACATTTTTTTGGGTACTTTTATATAGCGCAAAATCAACCCAAAGGTATTGGAGCGCTTTACATGACCACTTACATTACACAAGGGCATATTTTTTTCCAAGCACGGGGAGATCAAGTGATTTGCCGAGAATCACTGGATCTGATCCTGAGACTCAAATCTGGATCTCCAGTGCCACAGTTAGCAGCTCTGGCTGTAAGCCACATCCTCTACATTAAAGTAGTGAGTAAGTGAATTAAAGAGAAAATAAAAATACACAAGCACAAGTTAACTAATAGGGATGCCTTGTTTTCTGCTTTCAGTATTGGGTTACCAGGCATTCACATTATTGGGCCTCTGAAAGCACCTCTTTCCATTGGAAAAAAAGCCCTGATCACCCGTACAAATATTTATTTATTCTAAATGTGTCTTAATGGAGCACTTCGGCGCTGAATACATCTTAGAGATGCGCCATGTTCTAAAATCTCGGACTTGTTGAAAAAGTACTGCATTTACAACAGTGGCAGTGAAATACCCCTTATTTCAGGACAATGCAGGTAAAGCACACATGAATTTCCATGGATTTAAAACGAAATAAATTAATGAAAAAGAGGAACGCGCTTTTCGCGCCTTTTTGTGCATTAAAGTATCCCATGTTTTTAGGTCTCGGCTCGAAGGCTGCGCTTGCGCAGTCTCGATCCGAGATTTAATGACTTGGAGAAGAGGGGCTTGAACCCGCCCCTATTCTCCCCTGTTCTCCATTGGCTGGCCTCCTCAATGCTGGCCAGCCATTGGAGAAGAGGTCCGTCACTCCAAACAGGCCCCGTCCTTTTCGGATTCGGGGGCGTGTTTTTTTCAAGAAGTCTAATTATCTCCTCCAGCCAATGGCTGGAGGAGAGAAAAGAAAAACGCCCCCGAATCCGAAATCGCAGCTGCCTTTCTCCGAGGCATTTCTGGCTGACCTCGGAGAAAGGCGGTGGTGTCTTCCGGTGCCCTCGGCTTGTTTATTTATTTTTTTGAGGCAAAGATTAAGGAAAAGGTTCAGAATCAGATGTTGATATGAAGTCGAGACTCGGACCTGCTTCCCCAACTACACAACTCTGACTTTAACGATACATCATCTTACGATGCTATGATTGTAAAGTATAAGCTATTTAATCTCCCCAAATAGACCATCATATCACACTGCTCGTCCACCTGGCCAATAACGTCACTCACGCAATCGCTTTTTGTCATTGTACACGTAACTAGTTAAACAATCAAGTTCCCCCCTTTAGTTTTGTTCACACAACTCCCCGTTATCGCACAGACGACAGACGCTCAAGTGGGCGGGGCTGCGTGCGACAGACAGCAGCGGTGGCGCTCCTCGAGAAGAGCGTGGAGAGGCGTGGCTCGCGGCGGAGGGCTGCGCTGGGGGGAGGGCAGGGGTGGGGCCAGGGAAGGCTGTAAGTTGTTTGCGTGCCGGGTACCCTGGCCGCACTACCCTGTGAATGCATTCCCCGGGCTCGAGAGGCAAGCAGGAGCGCGGCACGGTGCCTGGCGGCAGCCCCGGCAGAGTTGCGGCCCGTACTGTCACCCCTAAACAGTTGTAGTCACCAGTGCCCCGGGAAGCACCGCTGCACAAGCGCGGCCTGCGGCACCTCTCGTACCCTCTGCTGGCTGTCTTCGCGTTACTGCGATTCCTCGCTCTGCAAGTGGGATTGTTGTGCGCCTGGTGCTGGCAAAGAATCGCCCCGGGCATGGCGGCTTGCAGCACTCAAGGGCCCGAGCAGGAGCGACAGGCGGAGCGCGTACGGGCGGCTCACCGACAGGCCTTCGAATGCATCTCGCAGGGTCTGCGCATCGACGAGGAGCGCAAAGGTGAGAGGGCGGGTGGGTTGCGTTGTCATCATAACTTATGCTGATTGATTCTACGACCGATTTGTTTATACTGCGCTGCCTCATTACCTGCTTCGCCAGCTGAGAACATATTCACGTGGATGTTTTTGCTTGACAGGTGACGCGAACATTTGACACCGCCCTAGGGGTGTGTGTGTTTATGCGAGACCCGAGATGCGTAGTGTACTTCATTCGGATGTGGGATGTGATTTTATTTATTTAATTATTTAATGTAGCGTGGACATTTACCCGAAGGTGTCAGAGCTCTATACAATAGAACCAGTACATTACAGGAAAGAAATGTTACAAAATAGAACGTTACAAAAATAAACAGGAAATTAGAAGAGGTAGGGTAAGAGCATAGAAGGCAAGAACACAATATCAAACACAGCAAGCTAGGGTGAGGAATGTACAAGAAAATATTACAAATTTACAATGATGAACTAACTTCCTAGAGGGGTCAGAGAATTAAGGTATTAGTTCTGAAAGTGTCTTTGGAAGAGAAGTGTTAGTATCGCCGAGTTCAATGGTGCTTAGTTTACTGACCTCGAAAGGATTGATGGCTGAGTAGGCCTTGCTGGTATTTGTAACGTGCAGATCAATTCATTTTCGTTAACTAGTATGTAACTTACTGAGTCCTCCTGAAGCTGCAAAAATCCACCTACAAGGTAAGTAGCTTACATTAAGGAAGTAGCAGTGTGAGCGAATTAGATGTTCTCAGACTTTGATTGCGTAGCCATGGAGCAATGCTTATACTTGAAGAGGTTTATTTATAAGACACAATGCTTGAAATTGAATGTGCTCTTCGCTATGGAACCGATACAGCGATTGCAGGTGCAGGAGAAACATGGTCAGGTTTTTTGTTTCAGGATCAACATCAGTCTGGGATTTTTTGTTTGGTTACTTGTGGAGACTTTCTTTCGAGTTTTCGATACTCAGAAGACTTGGGCCCTTCCTCGAAGCTGGGAATGTTCGGTTTCCCGTGGAAGTCCGGAGTTGGGGTGCGGTGCCGCCTCCTCTGTCAGCCGCAGACCGGGCTGCATGCACGTGCGTGACCCGTCCTCAGCTCTGTAGTCATCATTACTTTCATTCAGGGGAAAAGTAAAACTACTTCAGAAGGTGCGGTTCTTCTGAAAGACTTTACTAGCTTGTAAAGGTTTACTCCTACAATATATTGAGTGTGAAAAAACCACAAACGTTGAAGAGTATTCTGCCTCACACTTTTTTTTCAGGCATTGAATAAATCATAACAGTGATTCTAACTGATAGGAAAGAATTAAAGACATATACGCTGATAAAAACCATAGAGGACAAGCATTTACAATGCAACGGTCTCGGCATTGTTAAAGTTAGAGCTATTGGCATTGCTCATGACAATGCCGTTTCTTTAAATGTTTTAAAAACAAAAACATAAACAAAAATAATGTCATGAGCAAGGCCAATAGCTCTAACTTTACCAATGCCAAGACCATTGCATTGTAAATGCTTGTTATTTCATCCTGTCGGATAAAGGAAAGGGCTTACTCCAGACATCAGGTGAGTTTAATACTCTCTGCCTTGAAAGGAAACTCAAGGCAGGAGTTCAGAACGGCAGACCAGAGTTGCAAATGTACATCTGTGCACAGTGCATAACAAAAGGGTCAATAGCATCGCAAGAGACCCCTGCGGCTGAAAACTCCTGAAGTCTCCTACCTTCTCAGACTGGGGGATGGGGTTGCTCCTAACAACTCACCTTCCTACAAAGAAGCGGCATGGGGAAGCTCTGATATGCAGCAGGGATGGGGCTGAGGCTTGCAGAGAAAGGCTGCCTGTGAACAGAAACTCCATTTACAAATAATTACACAACTGCAACAATCACGCAGCATTTTTACTTTTAAACGGCAGAAGTAACTTTAAAGTGCACTTTCTTTTATTTGTAATCAAATAATTGTAATAATAATTGTGGGTAAATAGCTGCAGCGCTAGCATGGCTTTGTTCACTAGGAAAGGGTCTCGTATCTCGAGCCCTTCACTCTTGAGCTGTTTTCTCAAGATGTTCATTTAATAGGAATAGAGAGATGTGAGGAAGGAGAAAGCGGCAGAGCTAGGAACTAAAATATATAAGGGGAAGCCCACGGAGAGACATGACATAGGAGCACAGAGAGTATTTAGAGGTTGCTATGAAGAGGGATAAAATGTGAAAAATGTGTGGAACTATATATGTGTTAATACGTGTAAGGCTTTAGTGGAATTGGAGAGAAGGAAGAGAATTACAGGAATGACGTGAGGAATGTGAAGGGAACTTCAGATGGATAGATTTGGGGTGAGATGATATGGGTAAGAGCAGAGGCGCAACTAGAGCCAAATTTCGGGGGGGGGGGGCTAAGATTTTTTTTTCAGGGGGGGGGGGCTGAATCTTTTAAGCCATAGGCAGAGTGGAGCTGCCTGCGCTCTTAGAAGGGGTGAAACAACAGTGAGGCCTCATTAACATGCAAGTGGTCTTTAAAAGACCTGTGAAGTGCTCGGGTGCGGCTCTGTGTGCGCCGGGAATCTGTCTCATCCCGGGCTGCCACACACGACGGGAGGGGGGGGTGGGGGTGGGCTGAAGCCCTGTGAGTCCAATGGGTGTTGCGCGCCTGGGTAAGAGGCACTTTACATCCAACATTTAAAAAAATCCCTGCAGGCCACCACCCCTGTTATTGTAATGGGTTGTAATTTGCGACCTAGCTCATGCAAACTAATAATGTAAACCAAATTGCATCCCACTACTACTCTGTATGATGTGAACTGACCGATTAGTACATTGGTTGGTTCGCAAAATACAAATCCATTCAGTGAAAGTGAATGTGCGCATTGCAACCCCTTTTGCCAAATGCATTTTTTGTACACGAGGCCAAGGCACAGATTTACTAAAATATCACACAGTGCAGTGCAGCAGCCCCAAATGCTGCATGAGAAGGAGAGACCAGGCGAGCACCATATTTACAGAAATATGTCGCTCTACTCCCCTCTCCCTAGCGACAGTGCAGAAATATGCTGCCGTGCGCCATGCACACACCTTTGCACCGTAGTGCAAGGGTGTCTGCATGAGTCTACCATATGATTTGTACTGGAAGGATAACCTTCCAATACAAAATAGTATGCTTAGACTAACTTTACAACTTTTCCCACCTTCTATGAGTACTGTACAGTGCAACACACATACAATGTGGGAAAAGAAAGGAGAAATTAAAGCATTTCTTTGTGGCAGCGCCTTGTTGAAGTGGCCTTTATTTTTTTGACTCAAAGACATGTCTACTTTTTTAAGTAAATAGGGTTTTCCATCAGAAACCATGTGGTTGCATAGGAATGTCCATGCACCACCCATTGAACGCCCTCTTGACGCTAAGTAAGCTGCTTTGCACTACTGTCAAGTTATTTTCTAGCGCAAAACAAGTTTTGAACTGGAAAGTCAATTAGTAAAAAAAGATTTTGCGCCAATTTGCGCTACTGTTGTGATGCAAACATGGGGCAAATTTTTGTAAATATGCCCATATACCCCCAAGTGTTCTTAAATAGCGGATCATAAGAAATCACTATTTATGACTCTGGACCCATAGTTCATAACCTTTTGCTATTTCTAAATAGGAACGGGAAAATGTACTTTTTTTAGCAGAAGCATTTCTCAGGGTGGGGGGCGGTGGGAGGGTAGAGGTGGTGGAATGATGCATAGTTTCCAGTAATGAGGATTATTTGAGTTAATCAAGGCTCAGTTTCTGACTTAATATAAATAATAACCCAGTACTTGTAAAGCGTGAACTAATCACCCCTAAGGGTCTCGAGGTGCTGGGGGCCATCTGGGAGATTAAGCGAGCTATTGCCCAGAGTCACATGGTGCTGGGCTGAGATTCTGCCGGCGTCAGGGATCAAACTGGTTGCCCTGTGCTTTGGATCCAGCCATATGCAAATCAGTCTTGACCCTGCTCCAGTAGGAACAGTCCGGCCAAAACTGCTAGGCCAGACCCGCCCTAACCCAGAACACAAGCAACCAAGCACCCGTTGTGCTCTAGTAATAGCTCATCAGACAGGTATAGATTGGTTCCAGTGACAGTGTTTATGGCACCCACAACTTTGTATAATGTAACGGATGCTCATGTAAAGTGCTCCAATACCTTCAGAGCAGAGAGCACTGAAAAGCCTAGGAACCTCTGATATACCAAAAGGCTTTGACAGACCATTTAGAGTGATTTCAAAAGACATTGTTACAGAAAAATGCCTGAAGGGCTGTCACCAGTGGTGTAGCAAGGGGTTTGTGGGTGGGGCGGTCTGCCCTCGGCGGCATGAGTTTTGGGGGCGGCAGCCTTCTCCCCCTTCTCTTACCTGCGGCCTCACGAGGCATCCAATGCAGGATTCATTTGCCAGCAGCCCCCCCTCTGGCTCTTACGTCCATAGCGGCAGCAAAGGCTGAGACCACCACGGGCGGCAAAAGGCCTAGCTACACCACTGTCTGTCACATATGCTTCATTTGAAAGAGCACACAAGGGCACCTTCTCTCAATTTACCTCAGGATAAATATAGCGGCAAAGCACCTGAATCAAATTAAGTCCTATCACTGGATATGGAGGGAGTTAATAACTTAGACTCAATATGAAACAGTAAATAGCACTCAATAGCATCAATGTCCAGTCTTTACTTTATGCTGTTAAAAGAAACAGGCTTAATTTCACTGGTATATAAATAGAACAGAAATACATAAGATAAGCAAAGAAATATAGAAGTAGACAGTACCTTATCAGGCCGGGCGGCAACACCAAATACTTTCATAAATGGGTTAAAGTAGCTGCTGCTGTACAGTGAAAGGATATTGCAAATCACTAAGGAGTTCCATGAATCTGTATAGCGGGGTATGGCTAAAATACAAATTCCTTTCAGGTCATTCAGATTCTGAGGTCATTTGCAATATTCTTTTAACATACAGCAGAGAGGACTTTATGCCTTATAATACATGATCTCACACTCACTCGTCTCACAAACTACTTAAATCCCCATTATCCTGCTCTTTCAAATTAAAGATAATCTGCTTGAAAACATAAAGTATTACAGCTAAATCTGTAGTGTGGAATTTAGTACACCATAAAGCAGTTATTAACTTGCAGCAAAAAGGAATGAGATCCAGTTTATTGTATTGTAACTGCTTACTACCACTGATGAGGCATAGAAGTGTTTTATGCAGGTAGCACACTATTTCAGAACTCAAGGTCTGGTGTTAGTCTGGTGGTCATTAGGTATTACTAGTTATTTGTGTTAATTGGGGTTAGGGTTGTGCCCTCAAGAAACTGTTCCATGCATTTCTTCAAGGTTTCTTGTGCTAGAATAAGTCATTAGAAAGAAGGTGTGATTAATAATGCTAGTTCATGTTAATGGAAAGTGGGATGAGTATTTCTATTCTTTATACTTCCCTTTGCAACCATCGTTCTTTATGTATTTTTGAGATAATACCTAGGTGCTATATTTGAAGGGTGATCTGGTTCTCTCCTGATATTAGCAAATGGAGTGTGTATAAAGGTATTGTTCTTATTTAGTTCTCCCTTGATCTTAAAGGGTCTTTCAGTGACGTCTGTTTATAGGCAGAAAGGTCAGAATGTGTGAAGGTACTCGTTATGAAAGATCACAAGTTAATCTGATTGAAACCTAAGTGATTCAAAGAAGCTCTAATCATTTCAGGAAGGGGATTCCATAATTTGGTGGCTTGAACATAGAAGGTAGTGCCACCACACGTTTCTTCTTGCTGGGCATTAGTAAACACAATGCCATCTTTTAATATAAGCTCCCTTGTTAGAAATATTTGGTGCCTTTTGATCAGAGAAATTGTATTTCTTTGCTATTTATTGCTCTGTGAGTGAAGCAATACAGCTTGAAAGAGTATCTTTTAGCAGTGGGGAGCCAGTTTTGTAGGGCCTTGGTCACCAACATCTCATTGAGATTCTCTGCCCACAAATCGTTCAGTTCTGGGGGTAGAATGTGCCTAGTTGGAACTTGACCAACTAATGGGGTTTGGGGTGTCTGGAGAGAGTGGACTCTCTGTAAAGACTTTTGTATAACGCGAAGGATGTCCATTGTACGGGTTTGGCAAACCACTTCTGATGGCAAACCACTTCTCATGGATTACGCACAAAAAGGCTGTATGTAGTAGGGACATGGCCAGCTAATGAAGTTTGGGTGTCTGGAGGGAGTGGGATGTCTGTGAAGACTTCTGTACAAAGCGAAGGCTGTGTGTTGTAGGGTGGTTGGCCACCTATGTCTCATTGATTGTGAACAAGAGATTGTCTACGTACAAAGGGTTTGGTACAGGGCAAAGACTGTGCATAGTAGGGTTTTGGCCACCTAATGGGAATAGGATGAATGGAGAGGGTGGGTGCTCCATGAAGGCTGTGCATTTTAGGGGCTTGGTCACACATATCTCATTCATTGAGCATGAAAGATCGCCTACACACACAGAGGTTCAGTACAACCCCCACTACCTCCCCATCCAAATAAATGACAAGCTCCTGAGTATGTAGGCCCTGGGGCAGAAAAGACCTCGGGAGGGGAGCCACATGCTCCTAACTAAATTGAAAAATCTTCCCAGGCCCATCCCAGATTGACATTCAGCTCCTTGTGTACAAAAAGAAAAGCATGCACCGTTTTGAGCAAGCTAGAGCAAAATGTTCTTGCTTGCTCAAAGCGGAACACTGTTTGCTATGGCATGGCAGGAGTGATGTTCCCTCCACGCCATTGCAAACTGCAATGTCCCGGGGGTTTGCACCCCGGGACATTGCTGGAGCCGGCACTGGGGGTACGGCTACAGGAGGTGGGCCGCACAGCCCCACTCTTTCCTTGACTAGGGGCCTGTCCCGGGAAGGTGCCGCCCCTCCCATTTCTTCATAGTACTCTTAGGCCCTGGGGAAGTGGTGGTGCCTGGAGCCGGGATGGAGTGGTCTTCGAGGCCCCCCATTACATTAGCCCCAGCGAGGTGGCAATCCCCGGGGCTACAGGAGGGTCATAGGGCCTCCCCTCACTTCTTTAATAATTAGCCCCGGGTAGGTGGAGGTCCTTGGGGCTGCGGACGGCTGTGCCAGCCCCTCTGCATTGCGTTCATTATGTTTGCCGTAGGGAGGTGGCGGTCTCCGGGGAGTTGGGGTGCTGCATGGGCACCCCCGTATTACTATATAAACTGCCCCCGGAACATGCCCCACCCGGGGGCCCTTATTTAACAAAACACAAGAGACTCTACTTTGTATTTTTTTAAATCTCCCGCCAAATATTTAAAATATGCTTTTTTGGTCTGGGGGTCCTGGTGGGACCCACCCAAGAGGCCTAGGGGGTCAGGATGTTTCTACCGTGCCCCTATTCTTTTTTTTTAAACATTTATTTCTTGTGCCTTAGTTCAACCGAATCACAAGATGGCTGTCAACACTTCCTGGTTTGAAGTGTTGGCAGCCAATCAGATCTTAGGCATGAAATCCTTCGCATCACTATATAT
The DNA here is from genome assembly GCF_964204655.1 of Triturus cristatus. Taxonomy (NCBI): domain Eukaryota; kingdom Metazoa; phylum Chordata; class Amphibia; order Caudata; family Salamandridae; genus Triturus; species Triturus cristatus. The sequence goes on along the minus strand of NC_140593.1, from coordinate 968,991,701 downwards.
GCAACTGGGAATTTCTTTAACTTTCTCCGCAACAACTGAACGGATTGACACCATTTAACAAAAAAGTCACTTTCTGGACCAAGAGCTACCTTTCTTCAAAATTTGATGTTATTCCATTCAGCAGTTCAGGCTGTAGCCGTGTCTAAAGTTTCCAATCGAAATTAACATGGAGAAAAAGCATTTTAGGACCCCCCCTTTTTCTCGGTCCTCGCTTCACTGATCAACCCGAGATTTTCAAGACAGCAGCTGAAGTGAGTGTCAAACTAGTTTTGAAAATTTGCCGAAAATGTGTATGTGTGTGTGTATATATATATATATATATATATATATATATATATATATATACAAGGCAGCGTGAGTCTGCTGAAACGCGTAGATGCTAAACTTCGTCTGACAATAAAGGAGACCGAGTGTCAAAATTTACCTTGGAGTACCGGATGTTCATTCCTAACAAAGAGTGTACCTTTATTTGGATATATATATATACATATTACCTACTGGCGGTCGCCAGTAGGTAGTTATAGTTAGGACCGTGTTTCCATAGGAAATCCGCAACATTCTATTTTGAATAACTTTGGCGCCGATTGACGAATACTGGCGAAATTTTCAAAATAGGTGGGGCACTCCGCTCCGCTCCTACCCTGAAAGTCTCGGGGGGATTCGTCAAGTGGGGGCTGAGAAAAAAGGGGGGTCCCAAAACGCGTTTTCCCCATGCATTTTTCCATAGGACCTTTAGTCTAAGCTACAGCCCGAACGGCTGAACAGAATTACTTGAAATTTGGCAGAGAGGTAGTCCTCAGGTCAGGGATGTGCCTTTTGTAGGTCTGGTGTAAATGTGTTCAGTAGTTGCTGAGAAAATAGCATTTGAATCAATATATATCTATAGGCATGCTCCAAGCGCGTACGGTAAGCTTACCGTACGCGTACGGTGCCGTGCGCGAGCTTAATTCTGATTGGTGGTTACATGACTGTAAACATTCTAATCGGTCGAAATCAGGAAGTGTCGGCCTCCATTTTGTGTGTCTCACACTGATAAGCAAAGGAGGAGAACGTGGAAAGGGGGCAACGAAGAGAGTTGCAGACCCCCTAGCGTTTGTCAGGGGGTCCAAGAAGGTCATAAAAGTATGAAAAATAAATTTAATTTTTTTTAAAAAAAATCGCGTGGTGCACGTACGGTAAGCTTACCGTACGCGTACGGTAGAAAAAAAAAATAGAAGTAAAAAACAAATTTAAGTGTTAAGATATTAGGGGGCTCTAAAAAGAGCCGTTGTGTTTATGAAGTCTTTTTTGGTACCTATAGGTAAGTACCGATGCAGAGTCTAAAGTTCAAGAGGAAGACTCTGTTGCCTTCATCATTGAAATGTACACCGTCTCCTCTATAAATGTCTTGCATGTTGTAACGCAAGTTGTTGTGGTATATAGAACCCATACCATAGTCTCTGAGGAAAGCAGAAACAGACTTATTGACGTGCTTTCTTGCTTTGTCAATTTGCGGACAAAATTGGTTGGACCAGTTCCACTTTTGCCTTTGGCATATGTTAGAATATACGAAGGCAGATTGAGGAAAAAGCGACATCAATTGCACAAAGGTGTCCTTAATAAGCATTTCCAGACCTACACCAGTTAAAGTGCCTAGGTCATTTCCACCACAGTGCACGATAATAAGGTTAGGCTGTGGGAGATGTTGAAAGGTTTTCACCAAAGGCAATAATTGGTGCCACTTTAACCCTCTCTGACCAATCCATTTAATGTCTACATTTGGCAAAGCAAGGTCTCTCACCATACCTCTGTTTTCTGCATACTTTTCACTCCAGAAGACATAGCTGTGACATACAATCCACACTGTGAACATCTTTCAAGGAGATCTGGATGCACTCAGAAGGTGTCTTTCAGTAGAATGGCAATATAAAATGAAATACAGTTGTAAAATGGAGGCATACATATTTTTTTAAAATAAAAAGAACTCATTGGCTGATTCAAATCTTTTTACAGTAAAAAGTAGGCTGTATGTGTACATTTTTAGAAGCATGTGTTGTATTGGTTCAGAAAATTGTGTTCCCACAGAAGATTAGTTTGGATTTGCTGTTAGGTTGGACAGGTGAAGCACTCTTGCTCTTTGGATTTGAAACATTGTGTGCTGAACTACTGACCTCTCTCCTCACAGCAGTGTTTCATGAGCTGTTGCTATGGTAGCAGGCAGAAGTCAAGTTGGGGGAAGGGTACATTTGGAAAAGGGTTGAAGTTTTAAACCAATATAAATGTGTGATTTCATTTGAAAAAAGTGGGAAGCACTGAGATTTGTAATTAACATGTATATGTGTGAAAAAAGAGAGGGAAACATTGCCATTTACTGGTTCTGGAGAGAGGAGAGAGGTGTAGAGCTCTGATATTCTGACTCTGATAGTCTGCTGTTTGAGTGCCACATTTCTTTCTCAACTAACTAATTTTAAAGGTGAGTTATGAGTTTGAGAGGGGATGTATGTGGTGATTTTTGATATACATATTAGAATTGTGATTCTTCTTTAAAAGTTATGTTTTACATTTTGTGGTTTGGGAGATATTTAACTGTCTTTAACTATTTAAATATTATGGAGTGTGTTTTTACCATAAGTTAAAGTGTACTGGTATCACTGAGGAATACTGTTTTGTGCCTAGAATCAACCCATGAGTCTGTGTGCACACAGGAATTGTTGTCAGAGATTTTAATAGTGATGGTCCGGTTCTGTAAGAATGGCATTTGTAGGAAAGGGGCAGCTTTCTTTTTGTAAATATGATGGTTTCCATTCAGCATAAATCAGTAAGACACAAATGGGAGGAAAATGCTAACACATTTGAAATTGATATCGCAGATTTTGCTTCTCATCATGCAATTGCTGAGCTTGGTCATACATATACAAAACTGCAATTAAACCTTGCCACACATGTACTTTTACATACATTACTACAATGTTTATGCTGTTATGGATGCATGCATGCATATGTCTCTTGCAACTGAAAATACACAGTCTGCATAAGCAGACTCTTAGCACACACCCAGCAGTTTATCCTGTAGAATCATGCTGAGTATTCACAAGTGAGTGGTGTTTCAGGTAGCAGTGAGTAACGCTAATACATTCAACATCACTAAGGCTGATTACTTTTGCTGGGGTGTAGTCAGTCACCAAGGTCACACATGTTCATGGTCTCAAAAAGCTGTTTGCACATGTGCTGTTTTCTGTATCTGAAAACTGTAATGAAAATGTATCAGACTGTTAGAGTACTTAACACTTGCAGAAAAAGACAGTAGTAAGTGTGCTTTGAAATTGGCAAGCAAATTTCATGTTCTGCCTAGAATCACAGAATGAGTCTGTGAGCACACAGGAATTGTTGTCAGAGATGTATTTCGTGTCACTCTGGGTCTTTTTGGATGTATCCATGCATATGTCTCTTGTAACTGAAAATACACAGTCTGCATAAGCAGACTCTTAGCACACACCCAGCAGTTTATCCTGTAGAACAGTGGTTCCCAAACTGGGGTCCGCGGACCCCCAGGGGTCCGTGACATATTCCCAGGGGGTCCGCAGGCAGAAGTTGTAAAAGCACTGCAAAGTTCATTGTATAATCCGTAGTTTTATGGCAACAATAAAGTGTCAAGATAACTCCGGTGATTAATGTACCTTCTAGAGAGAGATGGGGGTTTTGTCCAGTGGCAGCTTTGAGTCGTCTAAGGTAGCGCAGAGGGTGAATATGCCTGCTGCAAAGAACGTGTACCATGCATTTCAAAAACATTATTTTATGTGCATAACTCAGTGGTTAACTGCTTTTGTCATTGAGATTCTGTTGGCACTGTGAAGTTAATAAGTTACAATCGTAATCTAGCATAGTGTGCTATGAACTGGCATAAAAGAGCTGCATGCAAACAGTATGGTACAAGTTAGTAAGTTATGTTTTTTCCCAGTATTTCATTATCCTGATGCTGCTAAAAAAAGGTTTGTTTGATTATAAATACATTCTTATTCTTAAAGTCAATAGCAAACACTGTGTTATGTTCTGAATTCAGAGTTTGTGCTTCTCCAGACCAAGCACTCTTAAGGAAATCCTACCAGTATGTATAACATGTGAATCCTACACCTTAAAGTCAACTTTATCTTATGTAAGATTCTCTATACACTGATTACACATGTATGATTTATTGTTTCTTTATTTATTTTTTTGCGAATGACTGTGTAAATGTTTGAAATTTAAATAGTGCAAATTGTTTTGGGTCCCCGGCTTACAGTAGTGACTCAATGGGGGTCCTCAGGAGTTAAAAGTTTGGGAACCACTGCTGTAGAATCATGCTTAGTATTCACAAGTGAGTCGTGTTTCAGGTAGCAGTGAGTAACGCTAATACATTCAACATCACTAAGGCTGATTACTTTTGCTGGAGTGTAGTCAGTCACCAAGGTCACACATGTTCATGGTCTCAAAAAGCTGTTTACACTTGTGCTCTTTCCTGTTTCTGGAAACTGTAATGAAAATGTATCAGACTGTTAGAGTAGTTAACAGTTGCAGAAAAAGACAGTAGTAAGTGTGCTTTGAAATTGGCAAGCAAATTTCATTTTCTGCCTAGAATCACAGCATGAGTCTGTGAGCACACAGGAATTGTTGTCAGAGATGTATTTCGTGTCACTCTAGGTCTTTTTGGATGTATCCATGCATATATCTCTTGTAACTGAAAATACACAGTCTGCATAAGCAGACTCTTAGCACACACCCAGCAGTTTATCCTGTAGAATCATGCTTAGTATTCACAAGTGAGTGGTGTTTCAGGTAGCAGTGAGTAACGCTAATACATTCAACATCACTAAGGCTGATTACTTTTGCTGGAGTGTAGTCAGTCACCAAGGTCATACATGTTCATGGTCTCAAAAAGCTGTTTGGACATGTGCTCTTTTCTGTTTCTGAAAACTATAATGAAAATGTATCAGACTGTTAGAGTAATTATCACTTGTTCTACCACAGTAGTAAGTGTGCTTTCAAATTGCATTCGTATGAAAGGGGAAGCTTGATTTCTGGAAATGTGATGGTTAGCATTCAGCCCAAAACAGTTTCTCAAATAAGAGGCAAATGCTAACATATTTGAAATCAACATGGTAGATTTTTCTTCCACTCTTGCAATGGGTCATGTAGTTGCTACATACAAAAAACTCATATTAACCCTTACCACACATGTAGTCTTACATACATGTTTACAGTGTTTAAGCAGTTATGTAAGGGTCCATTCAAGTCTCTCTTGGACCTGACAGTAGACAGTCTCCAGAACCACACTCTTAGCAGCGAGCTAGCTGTTTTTCCTGTACACTCATGCTTACTAATCAGCACTGTGTGGTGTTTTAGGTAGGAGTGAGGAACGCTAATACATTGGACATCACCAAGGCTCATTATCTTTGCTGGAGTGTAGTCAGTCAGCCAGGTTACACATGTACATGCTCTGAAAAAGCTGTTTGGACATGTGCTCTTTTCTGCTTCTCTAAACTATAAAGAAAATGTGTCAGACTATTAGAGTAATTAACAGTTGCAAAAAAAAAAAAAAAAGTGCTTTTGAAATTGCAAATCAAATATCGTGTTCTGCCTAGAATCACACCAAGAGTCTGTGTGCACACAGGAATTGTTCTTAGAGATTAAATTCGTTTTGGTTTTGTTGTGTTTTTCACTTGTAGGAAAGGGGTAGATAGTGTTATAAGATTAGAAAAGATCATAACAAATATAGTAATATATTTAAATTACAAAAAGGTATTTTTTTTTACTTTCTTTCAGGTATTGCTGCAGAGCAGTGAAGGAAATATAAGATGCCTATAACAGTGGTTCCCAAACTGGGGTCCGCGGACCCCCAGGGGTCCGTGACACATTCCCAGGGGGTCCGCAGGCAGAAGTTGTAAAAGCACTGCAAAGTTCATTGTATAATCCGTAGTTTTATGGCAACAATAAAGTGTCAAGAAAACTCCGGTGATTAATGTACTTTCTAGAGAGAGATGGGGGTTTTGTCCAGTGGCAGCTTTGAGTCGTCTAAGGTAGCGCAGAGGGTGAATATGCCTGCTGCAAAGAACGTGTAACATGCATTTCAAAAACATTATTTTATGTGCATAACTCAGTGGTTAACTGCTTTTGTCATTGAGATTCTGTTGGCACTGTGAAGTTAATAAGTTACAACCGTAATCTAGCATAGTGTGCTACTAACTGGCATAAAAGAGCTGCATGCAAACAGTATGGTACAAGTTAGTAAGTTATGTTTTTTCCCAGTATTTCATTATCCTGATGCTGCTAAAAAAAGGTTTGTTTGATTATAAATACATTCTTATTCTTAAAGTCAATAGCAAACACTGTGTTATGTTCTGAATTCAGAGTTTGTGCTTCTCCAGACCAAGCACTCTTAAGGAAATCCTACCAGTATGTATGACATGTGAATCCTACACCTTAAAGTCAACTTTATCGTATGTAAGATTCTCTATACACTGATTACACATGTATGATTTATTGTTTCTTTATTTATTTTTTTGCGAATGACTGTGTAAATGTTTGAAATTTAAATAGTGCAAATTGTTTTTGGTCCCCGGCTTACAGTAGTGACTCAATGGGGGTCCTCAGGAGTTAAAAGTTTGGGAACCACTGGCCTATAAAATCAAGAAAGCGAAAACAACAGAAAAGACAATTGGAGGACCCAAGTTAGTTGAAGATGCTCATGTTGGGAAAAAGAAAAAGTCTTCTGGTAAGCAGACAAAGGAATTCTTTAAAAATATATTCAAAAAAAGGAAAAATTAAAAAAATGTCCCCATTGGAAAAACTGTTTCAAGTAGAAAACAACAGGACAATAGTGAGAATTTACTAAATGCTAATGTAGAAGCACAAGCAATAAAAATTGACTTGAAAAGAAAATCAGCATTTAAAGAGATCCGTAGGAAAATGTTTCAGAGAAGAGTGATGTCCAATTTGCTAAAGGATGTGAAAAAATATAAGAAAAGAGCTAAATTTTACAAGAGAAAAAAAGATATTGAAGCCATTGTAGCTAAGGCTTTAGAATTAAAAAGAAAACTATTCATTTTAATTTTGAACAGAATGCGTACATTAGATAAAATGGTCAATGTAATGAAGTCACAAAGCAAAACGAAAAGAGTAGTGAAAAGAAATAACTTTTGTAAAGGGTTTTTAAGAGAATGGATACATAGTTCAAGTACTGAACCATTTTTTAATGAAGAGAGTTATCTTCAAAGTAATAGTTTGCTGCATGCAGTTGACACCACTGGACGAGCATATGAAGTAAAAGATGGTTGTATAATGGAAAAGGAGAAAATGGTTCCAAGAAATGAGGAAGAAGTGATCGCGGCTGAGGTTATGGGGAGACGTCCTAAAGCCCCAGTGTATACTTGGAATTGTAGTAGTATTTGTACTTTGCGACAGGAATCTATTGATAAATTACGTGAGTTTTTAAGAGAATATAGTAAAAAGAGTGTTAAACAGAAGATTAAGGTGCTTCAAGGACTAGATCCATGCAGAGTGAGAGAGAATACTGGTTTGCAAGGACACTCTCTGGCTTGTCTATCTAGGAAAGTTTGTAAAAGTGTTTTTCACCATTTTAGGATGCTGGCAGTTCATCATACTGAAATGAGAAAGTTTGTGAGAAGATTGTATTTTGCTAAAAGTCCAACACTAACGTTAAAGGAGTTGAATAGGGCTCTGTTCCGTGGATCTGTATCAGATGTAGAGAAGGTTACTGATGAAATTCAGTTTTGTTACTTTGGTCCGGAACAAGAAAGTGCAGAAAATGACACAGTTATTGAGGAAAATGTGGAAGAGAATGTAGAACCCTCTGTAAGTAAGAAATTTGAAGATCAGATGACAAAATTTGCTATCACCTCTAATGAAAGACCAAACATTACTTGTATATATTGCCGGAGAAGCCATTACAAAAATCAAACAAGGAATGTTGATCTGTGTGAAAAAAGTGAAGAAGAAGATAATTATAAGTGGAAGGATTTTGCAACATATATATTTCTTGAAAAATGTTTTGATTTGGGTGAAGATCAGCGTATTTGCAAATATTGTTATAACAAGTTACAAGAAAATAAAATGCCTGCTAGAGCTGTACATAATAATTTAGAACTGGTTGATATTCCAGTTGGACTTTCTGATTTAAATACGTATGAGTCTATACTCATTCAATGTGTTCATCCGTTCCAGACCATAGTACGTATGGAGCCAAAAACCGGTAAATTACCTCCTTCAGATTTACAGAGAGGTTTAAAAGGAAGAGTGGTCTATTTGCCGTTGGATTTGAAAAAAAATATGGAAACTATTGATGCAGATACTTTGGAAACTGAACCATTAGTTATTCTGGTTAATGATGTACCTACGAAGAATAAGAAAATTTGGCAGGATCTGGTAGATGTACGGAAAGTACAAAGAGCAAATTTATATTTGAAAAGGAATAATAAATGGTATGAATCAATTTATATAGATGAAGATGAAGAAGATGTACTAGGAGAAACAGAAACACCAACTGGGCAAATTGAAAAAGTTGACAAGTCAAAAGAAGAAGAAATTTATGAACATTTCAGCATACATCCTCTTCATTCAAAAGAAGTAATGGCAAACACCATTGATCTGTTTCAAATGAAAAAAGCCAAAGGAACTCCCGTGAGTGTATGGGAGGAGAGCTTGGAAGCTCGTTGTTTTCCCCAGCTGTTTCCTACAGGAGAAGGTGGACGATACGATGAACGCCCAGTACAGATTCCTGCTTCTGAGTATCGGACTACAAGATTATATGCAGAAGATCCAAGATTTCGTCAAAGTATTCCATATTTGTTCCATCTGTTATTTGAAAGTGACTTGTCTGCACTATCTTATGCAGTAAACCACATTTTAAAAAGTGGAACACATCTACATAATGTGTCTACTAAGGATTTTATGAACAAAGTGCAGCAGCGAGATGATCATTTGGAATCACAATTGATCAATCTGATGGCTTGTCAGCGTGGGACAAATGAATATTGGTACCGACGCCATGGAGAATTGAAGTGTATGTTACGGAATTTAGGAACTCCTATATGGTTCCTAACCCTAAGCTGTGCCGAGTACACTTGGGATGATTTACTGGATTTTCTACGAGAGGCAAATTCAAACATTAAAAACATCGAATACAAGACAGCTGGAGAACTGTGCTCATTGGATCCGGTTAATGTTTGCAGATATTTCATGCATAGATTTGAGGCTATGATGTCCTTCATCTGCAATAAAAAAAATCCACCTCTTGGAGAAGTTGTGGATTTCTTTTGGAGAAAAGAGTACCAAGCAAGAGGTGCTCCTCATATTCATATGCTGTTGTGGATCAAGGATGCTCCAAAATTTGGAACAGATGCTGATGAAGCAGTGTTATCTTTCATTGAAGAATATGCAACATGTGCTATACCTAAAAGCACAGAAGAGAAAAAGTTAAAAGAGCAAGTTTTACGTTTCCAAAACCATCGGTGTGGAAAATACTGTCGACGGAAGTACAAGACCAAAGATAAATTCTACACAAAATGTCGATTTGGATTTCCTAGACCTGTTCTTTCAAAAGGAAGAGTCAACAGTTTTATGTCAGCTGTGCGACATACTATTACAAGAATATCTCCCAAAAATACGTACAACCTAAGAAGAAAAGAAGAGTCAAAATATATAAATGACTACAACCCAGTCATTTTATCCATGTGGAATGCTAACATGGATATTCAGTATGTGGCAGACAATTCTATTGCTGTTGCTCGGTATGTCACATCTTACATCACTAAATCTGAGAAAACGGAATTGAAGGAAATGTGGGAAGAGATTTCTCACGAGAAGACTGTCAGTAAGAAGCTGTACAGTTTCAGTTTAAAGATGTTATCACATCGAGAAATTGGATCCTACGAATGTTCAGATAGGTTATCTTCTGCAAGTCTGTACTCGAAATCAAGAAGAATAATTTGGGTCAGTTTAGGCCTTGCAGGAATGCGAAATCGGGTACTGAAATCTGTTGGAGAAATTGAATATTTGGACGAGAACGACCCAGAAAGTACAGATATTTTGAAAACAAACATGTTGGACACATATTACCCAAAAAGAAGTCATCATCTTGAGAACTTGTGTCTCTATGAAGTGCTGCAGAACTACATTTTTTCACGGAAAGCCACAGAAGACATCAACAATGGAAAATATAAAGTCATTGGTGAGGAAGGATGTTTGGTGATGCAAACAAAAGGAAGTTTGATTAATCACAGGAAGCTGAGTTGTGACACTACTGACAAAAAGGAATTTTACTACTTGGCACATTTACAGCTGTTTAAACCATGGCGTTCAGAGGACGAACTACTTGGAGAATTTCAAAGCTATGAGGATTCATTTAATGCATGTAAAGATACCATTGAATGCAGTATTTTCAGGAATCATGTCCAAATGTTAAACGAAGAAATTGAACAGGAAGCTACAATTGCAGCTGAAGTAGCTAGAGACAGTTCTCAAGACAGCCAAAGTTCTGGAACACTCAGTCAAGATCCACTAGGACAGCCAATCTTAGAAAATGAAGCTGCAATAGCCATGACTGAAGTGGAAACGGCTATGAATCAAGCTCAGGAAGATTTAATAGACTTACTAAATTTGGAACAACAACTGAATGAAGAACAACAACAAATTTATGAAGAAGTCAGAAAAAAAATTGATCACGGATTACAACATGAAAATAAAGAGTGCACATGCACATCATTTGAACCAATTAGGTTGTATGTGAGTGGACAAGCTGGAACTGGGAAAAGTTTCTTAATTAAAGTCATCAGAAGCTACCTACAGCAAAAAACTGATTCAACTTTGTCTTGTGTTGTTACTGCTCCAACTGGGTTAGCAGCATATAACATTAAAGGAATTACTCTCCATCGCTTGCTAATGTTACCAGTGGAGCATGAGAACAAAATAGAATATCACAAGCTAACTGGCGAAGCATGCTTCGAAGTTTCAAGAGTGTTGAAGAAGATGCAAGTTCTCATTATTGATGAGGTAAGCATGGTATCAAACTTAATGCTTGCCTTTGTGCATTTAAGAATGCAGCAAATTCTAAAGAGAGACGATGACGTTTTATTTGGTGGAAAACATGTTATAGTTTTTGGGGATCTTCTACAGCTTACTCCAGTTAAAGGACAACCAGTGTTTAATACTGTGACACATGAGGACACAAAGAAGTCATTAGGAAGCATTGGTAATGCGAATATGTGGTCATTCTTTGAGTACAAAGAACTCACTACCAATATGAGGCAAGCAAACGATGAAGAATATGGAAGTATTCTGAAAGATATCAGAATTGGACTACTCACAGAAGTTGGCAGAAAAGCATTACAGAGTCGGTTGCTACATAATTTATTTCCAAGTGAAGAAATAGTTGCAGAGAAAATATACAAGAACATTGCAGAAAAAAATACTGTAATCTGCTTAATGCCAACACTACGTGAATGCTCAATATTCAATGAGGAACTTTTGAAATTGGAAAAGGAAGAGATTAAGAAAATGGAAGCAGTGGACAAAATCCAACATGAAAGAATTACTATTACATTAACAGGCGAATTGAAAAATAAATTGGATTCTCTTGAGAAGAACATTTCGAAAACAGCTGGATTAGAAAACAATCTATATCTTTGCATGAACTGTCGAGTATTTTTAAGGAGAAATTTGGATGTTGAAAAAGGTTTAGTAAATGGAGCTATGGGTAAAGTTGTGGGTTTTGTTAACTACCAGAAAAAAGAAGGAATTGAGTTTTTAAAAATAAAATTTGATCAAATTGAAGAGGTAAAAGACATTAGTCGTTGTTCAGTTCGTTTTTTGCTTGTGAAAGACTTATATGTACGTAGGAAGCAGTTTCCATTTTCTCTAGCATATGCTGTAACTATTCACAAGTGTCAAGGATTAACTGTTGATAGGGCATTTGTAAACATTGGATCTACTGTGTTCAAAGAAGGTATGGCATATGTTGCTTTGTCACGAGTGAAAACATTATCTGGTTTATTCATGATAGACTTTGATGACTCAAAAGTTAGTGCAGATGCAAATTGTGTAAAGGAGTATAATAGATTAAGAAGAACCTATGCTCCTCATTTAGGTCAGTATCCTGTGTTGGAGAAACGTGTGGTTTCTCGGAAAAGGAGATTTGAGAATATCTGTAATGAGGATGTAGAGAAGAGGAAACAAAAAGAGAGTCATGTAATTGCAAGCAAAAAGAAAAAGGACAATGTTGAAGAGGTTGTTGGTTGCCATTTTGAAAATAGTCTCGTGTCAACTGCTACGCAAATGTAGTGCTGAATGTTGTATTTTTTCTTGAAAGTTTGCAAGAGCAGATAATAGAAAATCATGAAAAAAGATTCTGTTCTGTGCTAAGTCTTCTTTATGAGAAGCTGAGTGTTGATAAAGTTAAAATAGAAAGTGTGACTGAAATTAGAAATCTATTAGATGTATGTTCAGGACGAACACAGTTTTCTCAAAATGTCCAGCAAGATGCACAGGAATTCTTGATGTACATCCTTTTGGTACTTGAAGATGAAGGGATAGAAATTGAAAATTTGTTTTGTCTCTGTTATAAATGGGAACATAGTTGTGAAAACTGTTTCTACACATGCAGCTCTAATGTTGATTCAGAAAGGTTTATCTATTTAACATTGCCAGAGACTAAATCAGTGAATTTTAGTAAATTAGTTAAAGATGCCAATCATAGCATGGAATGTTGTGAATGTAAATCTGACATGTTTTCAACCTTACTTTTCAAGAAATATGGACAGTATGTAATTTTAATGATGCAACATTGTAGAGCTGATGGAACAAAATTGGACACTTTAATAAAGAAATTTACAGGACAGCAATTATCAATTTCTGGAAAAACTTTTGTCACAGTTGCAATAATTTTCCATGATGGGCCTATTGTAACTTCTGGTCATTACACAGTTTTTCTTAAATGTGAAAAAGGCTGGACACTGTGTAATGATTCTCAATTGGTTTTCAAGCAACGTTTGCCTTTTGATTTAGCAAATTCCTATTTAATTTTTCTGAAACCAAAACGTTAGACAGAAATTGCAACATGTGTACAAAACATTATTGCAATTTAATTGGATTACCATTGGAAATGTCATCAAAAAATATTTTAAAAATTACCATTTGGCCTAAAGGAAAGGTAATAATGAGCATTGTGGACTTCTTTGACACAAATTATTTTGGTGATTATGCTTATGCAACAAAATTTCCAGACGATATTTATTTGAATTAGTTATTGTTCTTAGGTGAGATTTTTATTGCAAATGTTACATTTCTATTACGGTATGTTTTAGTGAGAAGAGATTCTGGGCTTTTTTTAAACAATCTTTCAGATTGTTTTTTTTTTTGCCTGCTGTTAAGTGATGAATGCAATTGCTTTTACGATTTACAGTGAAATGCAATATATTGTGTAAACAGCAAAAAAGGGCAAAAAAATGTTTGTTGAAATATGGAAATATGTGCACTGTTTTCTAAAATGTATTGTTAAATATTAATACTTTTTTCTTTTTTTACAGATTGAGAAAGGAAAAATATGAAAAATAAACTTCTTTATAGAAAGTTAAATAAATCACTTATTTTTAATTAAGTTATTTTGATTGGCAGGTAAGTGTGAAATTTCTGGAATTATCACACATTTACTTTAATGCTCACTTTTTTTCACTACTCTTCTCTATGTTTTTCTCATTTCTGTAGTAGTCCCTCAAGGACCTTGTAGGGTGATTACAAATTTTTTGTTTAAAAAAAAAAAAAAAAAAAATGCGCGTACGGTAAAAAAAAAAAGTGATTAAAAAATTTAAACAAAGTTAAGAGGTAAGGTTGGCTCTTAAAAGAACCGTTGTGTTCATAAAGGGAAAGAGGAAAGAAAGAATGGGAATATTAACAAGGACCACAGATGTGCTGGTCTATCCTATTGTTTATTAGGGAAACACTGGTCTTCGCATGAACAATTAGGCCATGACATCTTGTGCACCTCATTGAAACCCTCCCAAAACGAGGGTTTATTTCCAGAGGAGCAGAAGAGGGTGATGCTCCCACCACAGAGGAAGGGCTCAGCTGAGCTGCCGAAGAAGTACTCGGCTGAGCTTCTGCAGGTGTGCTCGGGTGACTTACTGGAGATGTTTCTCCAGTATGTCGAGCATAAGTCCTGGGATGTTTATCCTTAATGTGTCTAACCATAGAGTGATTTCCAAAGGAATACTTCTTCCTTGGATTCCTTCTAGATAAGACACGCTGACAAAGGAGCATTTACCTTTTTCTGCCCCTCTGGATAGGTAAAATATTCACATACAAAAGAAGTCTTTTGCTTCCTCCTTCTCTCTCTGATGATGCTGCTACCAGGCTCACTCTCAGAAGAGGACTGCTGTTCTGCCATCGTATCTCAAAGACAATTCAGCTCCTTCTCCCAAGGGGTCACAAGCAGTAATGAGGGGAATGGGTGTGGTGTAGGAAGGTTCTAGAACTGAAAGTAGTTTAAACCAATCAAAAGTGTTGTTTCTTGATCACATGACCAACCGTACGCGTACGTTACGCTTATGGAGCGCTTACGGAGCGCTTACAGAGCGCTTACGGTAAAACTACGCATGCGCGTACAGAAGACACGCGTGCATGCGCATTACAGGCATGCTCGTACACTTCCGCGTAACGTGCGCGCGCGTGCGCGTGCAAAGCATGCGCTTACGCGTCGCGTAGGAAGTACGGACGCCTACGCAAATTGCGTAACCATACGCAAACAGAGTAGAAATATTCCGTACATAAAGCGAAACGTGCGCTTACGGTAAGCTTGCCGTACGCGCACGGTAAATTTTTTTATTTGCTTTTAAATTGTTTAAAAGATTCACTATGTTATACAACTAGTGAAACTTTATATATTGCAGAATGCATTACATTTTACCATAGTGTTTAAAGGGAAAAAAAAGTAAATAAAAAAGATGTAAAAAACCTTGCAAAGTAAAAAAAAAAAAAGAAATGTTTCACACACGTTAAATTTAAGAATTAGCATTTAAAAAACCATACAAATTCAATGAAAAAACCATGGGTCTCACACACGTTATAGTTAGGAATTAGCATTTAAAAAACCTTGCAAATTCACTGAAAAAACCATAGGTTTCACACACGTTATAGTTAGCTGGACATTTCACTCGTAAAAAACCAATGAAATTCCCACGTTATAGTTAGTTCAGCTAACTATAACTCGCGCACCCACAATCCACTGCTGATGACGTCACATATTACATCACTCATGACATGGTCAGTGACATCACTCATGACATCACTGATGACATCACTGATGACATCACTGATGACATCATCCTTGTGATAGAGTGGCAGACCTCCTCTCACCCTAATATAACAATTGATACACACATTCAAAAATAGAGACTAAAATTTACAAAATATTGGACATACCAATACCAGTTACAACAATCTCTTCAGTAATTCTAAGATCCACATACACATCCACTCATTCACCAACAGTCCTATACAGTCACTCATACATGTACTCACTCATCATATGTACTCATACACCTATACATCCTGTTACACAACGCCACTCATCCATAGAGTTACTCACACACATTGTCACTCATGCTAATAAAGAATCAAACATACATTTACTTGCATATACAGTTATACACACCACCACACTTACTTCTACAGAAACGTACACATACTTAGTCTTTTAAACAATCACTTATAGAAACACATACTTATTCATACAGGAACTCTTTCAATCTCTCACATATACTCACTTATATACACCAATAGTCACATATACTAGTTTAAAACATATGTAGTTACTCATAGAGACACGATTGAGACAGTCATTCACTCACTAACACACCCATGCACACACTCATCCACCCCTACAGTCCTGCACACATGCTGTCTTCAACACATACAAACAGTGAGTCACTCATTCATGCACCTATGCACTACGTAATACCCCCCACCGAACCATGCAGACACTCAGACTGATACTCAAAAAACCAACTAATAACCTATATAGACACCCATGTAGCTACTCACCAACCCATGCAGCCACTTATACACAAAGTGAGAGACTGATACAGATATTTACATATTTAAACATTACTCACTAAGCCATGTATTCACTATGATACACTTAATCAGTCAGTTACACAATACATTTTTCAAAAAAAAATCATCCATTTAGACACTTATATACCCATTTATTCTTCCATCGACCTTGAGATATACATATATAAAATATATTTAATTTTCAGAAAAACACACATTCACTGGATGATGTCATCAGTGATGTCATCAGTGATGTCATTTGAGATGTCATCAGTGATGTCATGAGTGATGTCACTCACCATGTCACGAGTGATGTAATATGTGACGTCATCAGCAGTGGATTGCGGGTGCGCGAGTTATAGTTAGCTGAACTAACTGTAACGTGGGAATTTCATTGGTTTTTTACGAGTGAAATGTACAGCTAACTATAACGTGTGTGAAACCTATGGTTTTTTCAGTGAATATATATATATATATATAGCATTTGAAGTATACCTTTCGGTGAGTTCTATAGGGCAAGAAGAACAAGCAGTACTCTGCAAGGGTATAAGGTGGTGGAAAAAGAAATGACTAATAGATTTATCCAAAGAGGGTACTCCTCCATAACCCAACAAAAAGCTTCAGATAAGGCTAAGAAATTGAGCATAGAGAAAGTGTTTTTGAGCCTTCGAAAATTGCGAAAAAGTAGAAAGAGACAAAAACGCAAAGGTTTATAACAACCGACAATACTAGGCATGGAGAAGTGAGATACATTTTGAGAAAGCATTGGCACCTTATTAGAGGAGACCTCACTATAGGCCCTCAAGTGAAAAAATACCCTGAAATAACAGAAAATCTAAATCCTTGAGAGACCACATAGTCAAGAGTGAATATCAAGAAAATATTGGCATTCAAACTTGGTTATAATGTTTAAAATGTAAAGCATGCCAACATGGGGCGAACCTCACTGACTTGAAAACAGTTTTTAATAAACCTATAAAGATAAGAGGTTGTCTAAACTGCAAGTCGAGCTTTGTTGTATATATTTTAAAATGCCCTTGTGAGAAAATATATATAGGAGCACAACATTACCGGCCCATAAAAGAATTTTGCAGCGTTGGAGGGCAATAATTAACAAAAACAGAAGTTATCCTGTAGCCAGGCACTTTGAGAAAACCACCAGAGTAACCCGAACTTGATGCGCTATAGCTGCATAGCAGAGATTCCAAGAAAAAGGAGGGGCGATATTAGAGATAAACAGCGAAAACTAGAAACTTATTTTATCCTTGAGTTTGAAAGCAAAGAGCCTAATTGATTGAATATTGATGAAGATCTATTTAACAACTGCTGTAGAGTTTGCACATTCAGGAGAGCCATTGTTTATGTGAAGTTTAGGAGAAGGACAATGGACACTAGCACTTTATTACTAAGCACCTAAAAAAATATTTTATATAATATTTTATATAAGCTCTAGAATCAGTACTGGCACTTTAGAATTCTTTTTCAAAAACTAAAAACAAAAAGCTTGAAGCACTTTAAATAAGTAAGGCGGACATGAGAAGATACATATAGGAGGTATATATGTAAAAAGGCAGCTAAGGAGCAGTAGGCACTGATGCACTTTGGATTTAAAGAGGAACTTTCCTTTTTGTGTCTAAATATATCTGTCATTTTTATATTCATCGAATAATTTGAATTGTTGATTTCCATTGTATTTTATTGATGAAATTATGCACTAGCATTAGTAAATAATAGAGCAACATGTAAAACAAAACCTGTTACAAAATGGCGTCCGTATTTACCTAAATGTACTGCCTTGGGTTGCAATGGTATTTGTCCTGTGACTATGTCAATTTATGCTATTGTACATTGTGTGTATTTAAAGTTAAGGAAAATGATGATCCGTGTCGTGAAGAAGGCTGCATGTATCAGCCGAAATGCATGGATACAGTCACAAGAAAATAATAACAACATGAGTGAAATTCCTTTGGAGTGCTGGTTCGTTTCAGGAAGGAGAAAGGAGTTGGGAATATCTATCTATCTATCTATCTATCTATCTATCTATCTATCTATCTATCTATCTATCTATCTATCTATCTATCTATCTATCTATCTATCTATCTATCTATCTATCTATATATATATATATATATATATATATATATATATATATATATATATTATCTACTGGCGGTTGCCAGTAGATAGTTATAGTTACAACCTAGTTTCCATAGGAAATCTCAAAATTCTATTTTGAATAACTTTGGCGCCGGTTGACGAATCCTCGCGAAATTTTCAAAACTAATGGGGCGCTCCGTTCAGCTCCTACCCTGAAAGTCTCGGGGTGATTCGTCAAGCGGGGGCCAAGAAATAAGGGGGGTCCCAAAACGCGTTTTCCCCATGCATTTTTCCATAGGACCTTTAGTCGCAGCTACAGCCCGAACGGCTGAACAGAATTACGTGAAATTTGGCAGATAGGTAGTCCTCAGGCCAGGGAAGTGCCTTTTGCATATATGGAGTCAATCTGTTCAGTAGTTCCTGAGAAAATTGCAGTTAAAGCACATAAATATCTATAGCCGCGCACCGTGCGCGCACGGTGCGTGCACCCTAACGTGCGCAAGCGTAATTCTGATTGGTGGTTACATGTCAGTCAACGTTCGAATCGGTCGAAATCAGGAAGTGGCGGCCGCCATTTTGTTTGTTGTGGGTGTGAGAGTGAAAAAGAGAGGTGGCGAACGTGAAAAGGGGGCAGGGTAGAGAGTTCCTGACCCCGTAGCCTTTGTCAGGGAGTCCCTAAAGGACCCCGAAGGGTGAAAAAACATTTTTTTTCTTTTTTTTTAAATCGCGGGGTGCGCGCACGGTGAAAAACCATAAACAAAAATAAAAAAAAATAAAAAAATTAGCATTTAAAAAACCGTACAAATTCACTTAAAAAACCATAGGTTTCACACACGTTATAGTTAGGAATTAGCATTTAAAAAACCTTGCAAATTCACTTAAAAAACCATAGGTTTCACACATGTTATAGTTAGGTGGACATTTCACTCGTAAAAAACCAATGAAATTCCACCGTTATAGTTAGTTCAGATAACTATAACTCGCGCGCCCGCCACTCTATCACAAGGATGATGTCATCAGTGATGTCATGAGTGATGCCACTGACCATGTCATGAGTGATGAAATATGTGACGTCATGAGCACTGGATTGCGGGCGCGCGAGTTATAGTTATCTGAACTAACTATAACGGTGGAATTTCATTGGTTTTTTACGAGTGAAATGTCCACCTAACTATAACATGTGTGAAACCTATGGTTTTTTAAGTGAATATATATATATGTACACATTTTTAACCTTAATTTCTCAAAAACTATAGGATGGATCTACACCAAAATCACAAAAAGCATGCTTTTTGCCAGAGTTTGTGAAATTCACTTCAACATGATTTGGGACCCCCCCCCTTTTTTTAATTACATGACACCAAAGTAATAAGTAACCCAAATAACCAATTTCCTATTGAAACATGGTTTTAACTATACCTACTGAGTGGTGACCACCACTCATAGTTAGGTGAATTTCTCAGTGACAAAATTAGTGTTTTGAACACAAAAAACACACAGAAATTTAGCAGTTATAGTTTGCAGCACTAACTATAACTTATGATCTCTCATATGACATCACTCATAACATGCTCTAATGACATCATTTATGACATCCCTGATGACATCTCAAATGAAACAATTAATGACATCACTGATGACATCATACAAAGAGGGTGCTAGTTTGTTTTACAGTTTACATAGGGGCAAGTAACTACTATATTAATTTTGTGTAATTTTTTACAGCTTGGGTGATTCAAAAGGGTATAAGGGTTTAAAAAACGCGTGCACTCCTAATGTACCATAGCTGTGCAGAGGGATTGAACATGCTATAAATATTTGCATTCATAAGTAACTCTGTGTGTGAGTGACAGTTGACTTGTATTCAGTATGCTTCACAAAACACTTTGGTTCTGCAGAAAAAGTTTCTAACAGGAGAAAGATTCTACATAGTAGATAGTTACTTTTGTAGGCAACTTTGAGTTAGTAGAGCAGCATGATATGTAATACTTAACATAGAAGAATGTGTGCACCAGTACTAGCCTATGTACGCCTTCTTGTTTTGCTTCACAAGAAAAGCAATCTATAAAGTTTTCACAACAGTATAAAGGCTGCAAGTAGTATAATCTTTAGCACTTTCAGATCTCGGTTATTTTTAACAAATAGTGTTTTTTGTGACAACAGTTGCATAGCATGTACACTGTTCTTAATAAATTCTTTTTAATATTCTGTGGTTTATTTTTCTCATGAGAGTTTCACTGTTTGCAAACAGTGTGGTATAGAGAGAATGCTCTACATAGAGTAAACACTGTTAACAGTACACTCAGTTCTTTATTAATATCAACTTCATTTCTAAATGTAGTTTTGGTATATGTCGAAAGTTTTAAACAGATAATAGCTGAACATAGCATGACATTTGTTCGGTAACTAGTATTCACTGTTTTGGCTCACTTTGAACAGTTGTATACAGATTGAACAATATACTGAATGGGGGTTTTCCATATAATTGTGGTTGATTGTGAATGGCAACTATACTACATGTAATTTACACAACAATATGTGGGAAAACGAAACTTGGATGATATTAGTGATGTCATCAATTATGTCATCAGTGATGTCATGGATTATGGCATGAGTGACGTCATATGTGAGGTCATAAAGAGTGCATGGCTACAGCCAAGTTATGATTAGTGCTGCTAACTAAAACAGCTGTATTTCGGTGTTTTTTTTCATTCAAAACATTAACGTTGTCACTGTGAAATCCACCTAACTATAACATTGCTTTAACTTTTGGAATTTTCAGTGAATTTCTAAGGTTAATTTTAGTTGAAAACTCATATTTTTTATTAAACCTAACTATAATGTTATTTTAATCTTTGATTATTTTCTAGGGTTTTTAATAATAAACATATATTTAAAAATAGATAGACGCTATGTATTTCAAGAATGTTTTCGCAGAGAATATTCAACTTATTAGAAATATTCCCAGCACAGCTTTCATAGACTTTGTATGCATCTATATATAAACTTCATATTTATATTTCAAAAAGACCTTGATCATTTTCTCCGTAAAGAAATTGACCCCAGTTAGTATATCGGGACTAGTTCCGAGCAACCAGGGGGTGCATCCACTCAATGTGCCCTATCAAGCACTGGTGGGAGGCATCCTCATCTCTTCTGATCTCTAGAAGTAGCTCCGCTACAAATGTCATTATATCCAAACCCTCTTCCCCTTCGGGTACGCCTCTAAGGCGGAGGTTGTTGTGCCTACTTCTGTTCTCCAAATCCTCCACCTTTATTTGAAGTTCAATGTTTTATTCCTCGAGGAGAGCTAGTCATTGCCAAAGGTGTTCCTGGTCTTCCGTGCGAATGTCCATTGTTTTTTCAAGATCATCCACCCTCTCTCCAATTTCTGTTATGTCTTTTTGAGTTCCTAAATGCATGATTTAAATTCATTATTAAGAGAACTAATTTCTGATTTGATCTTGTGCAAAAGGTTGGTCATAAATGCTTGGGTAAGAGGGTCTGTCGATCCTTCTGACGAGGACGCCATGGGCACGGTAGCCGAAGGACCAATTTAGTTCCACAGGGATACTACAGTATTATTTTTCAGATTTGCTGCGGCGTCTTTCCCTGTCTTGTAGCGTGGCATGTCCTTTAGTTAGTAGTGCTCCAACTATGTACCAGAGCCAGGAAGACAGAACAGGAGGTCCAGGCTGAGCCACGGCCCAATGTGGGATCGTTTACAGTGGAGCAGGAGGATCAGTTAGGACAGTAGTCGAGTGTCCTTGTGTAAAAAGTGCCTCTGTGAGGTAATTTAGATCGGTGACACTATTGCCCGGTGTCGGTGGCCCCGTCGGCCTCTTAACTGTGGACCTTGAGAAGACAGGGGATTTCACCTCCGCCCTAGGCCTCGTCTGTTGTAGTATTTCCTCATTTCTTTACTGACCCCTGTTAGTGAAGTTGAAGCAAAGTGATGACAAGGAGCACACGGTGTAGCATGAGGTAGTTAACGACACTCCAAAGAACCATGTAATATGCTGGAATGTCAGGCTCATGTGCTAGCAAGGTACCCCCAAGTGCTCACATAGTCGAGTGTGCCAAACAATGGTGTGCTCCATCCTCCCTCTCCATAAATGGCCGGGCCGTGGGACCGTCCAAATCAGCCATTATATCACCTTGGTCCCCAGGTGGCATGTGGCCTAGTGGTGGACAAGGCCTCTGTGATCTCCCTCCTCAGGCTCGCTGCTCCGTCGATCGACCCCTCTCTGCTGATTGGGTCTATGCTTGCCGTGGAACGTCTCCTCCACTGCCAGTGCCACCATCAGCCTAGCTTCTGCCTGGGGGGGTGGGCCAGGGCACAGTCCAGCTCCTCACTATACCTTGCCAGGGACTGCCACGCAGCGCCCCGATAGGTGTATTGCCTCAAATATGGCAGGGTACGTGGCTTCTTCAGCCCAGCAGTCCCCCAAATGGCGGTCACGAGCTTTCCCCCAGGTAGGCACTGCGCTTTCACACTTTTAGGGGACGATCCCCGACCCCAGCTCCTCAGCCTTCAGGATTGCACAGGCCAGCGGTAGACTCATTCGAGGTCCAACAGATCCCGGTGAATCGGGCAATTGGGAGTGGTGGCTGTGCGTGTAGGCCCCAGGTCCCATTGCAACACCAATGGCCCCCTCGTTCGCCGATCCTACAAATTCCTCTGGTTCATTCTCCTGCCCCTCCGGTAGCTTCAGCAGCAACAGTGCCATGTTAAGAGCTCCAGTGTGCAGTATCTCCAGCTCTGCCAGTCCCCAAGATGGTGGTTTCAGGCTTCCACCCGCAGTGCTCCGTACCTTCGCGCCTCCCGAGCCTCCTCTCCTCCGCCTCGGAAGTCACCCCGAGCACCACCCAGGACAGTGCATGGCTCACTCAAGGCCGCAGATCTACCGACGGATGTTGGTACACACTCAGCCTGCAGCCCTTGGGGATTCAGGCAATCGAAGATGGCGGCCCCGTACCCGAGCCGTGGCCTCTCGATCGTGGTCACAGCTCTCAGGTCCGCCGACTCAAAGAACATGGGCAGGCTGCTCTCAGACCCTTCCAGGGTCCTGCATGTCGTTGGGGGGAGTCCTTCAGTGCCCCCGTGCCGTGATATTAGCTTTGAATGTCAGCAGCGGCCCGGAGCTCTCCAGATGCACGTCTCACTCCATGCGCTGCGAGACCCCATCCCCCGTACATCTATTTTTAAGCTCTGTGATCACGTTCACTGGAGGTTTGTAAGATTGCAGTGTTATACATTTTGTTATAATCTGTTGTACAGAGTTCTTTTTCACCTGATCAGTTATTATTGAATGCTAATGTTTTATAATAAAGTCAGCACAGTAATATATTGTATTTATTTATTTTGTTTACAAAATTACAGCTCTCGTGAGTTGATAACGTGAGCCAAAGACAATCCTCTGCGTGCACTACCAGGGGGCTGTACTTTCAGTCTGGCTCTCTGGATATGCTTGTAAGATCCTACATTTGGAATTACGTTCATAACAGCATATTTTTGTAATTTTGAAGAATATAAGACATGAGAAGTGTTGCTTAAAGTACAAAAACTGTTGGTGTCTTGCTGCATTTGAGATAGTAGGAAAGTTCTCTGTATTTTATAATCTCGAAGCCCTCTCATGAGACACCCACGAGACGCCCGGAAGAGGAAGGACGTTCCAAGGAATGATTGTGATTTGTTCATATGAATGTCTTTATTTAACAAACAAAGATTCCTTCCTTGTTGCAGCATTTGCCTATTGTGTTGCTTTCTGATTACAGCTTTTTGGCTACCTCTCTTACTTTGCTCATTTTCTGTCATCAGAATGTCATCATCTGATTCAGATGAGAGTCCTACTGTTCCTGCAAGTCTGCCACCTCAGCCAGCCAGGGAAACCTTGTTCTGGCAATTTTTCAGATGAGGCCTGGTGGAAAGAAAGTGTTTGCCAAAGTGTGATTTGTAACAAATGCAAAAAAGAGTTCTGAAAGGGCAGCTGGAACAAGCAATAGTTCATGAGTACCGCCGGGATGTTGTGACATTTGAGAGCTATGGACTTCAAACGCCATGCTCTGATTGAGGTTAGCCATTGTTGCAGAGCTTTCCAACCTGGTGACAGTGTGCCCATTCAGATACTCACTGTGCAAGAAGATAACACCCGGCATATCTCAACAAAGTCCTTTTTTGCTGTTTATGCAAAGAGATTACTTATTGTTCTGAGACAAGCAGTGGTGCACAGGGCAGGCTTGTCAAGGATCATAAATGCTCACCTAGGCAGTATTCTTTTTTATAACATTTCTTTTTACATTTTTCTCCTCTTTGTTTTGAAGAAGATGTTGTTTTTTCACTCCCAGTTTGTTGTTTTTGTTCTATTCGTATAAACAAAATGGTAACATTTTTAAAAAATACAAAAAATACAGTTGTTGAAAATGTTACTTGAAAAAGCTTTTTTCAGAGCTACCCTATACTTTCATTATGTAAGTTGTTTGTTCTGTGTCCCCCATTTCTTACTTCTTCATGACTCTTATGAAACACTTGCAAGAGCCTAGGCTCCCATGCATAGCATGGCTGACTTGCAGGCTTCTCACTAAAGCCAGGCGCACAGTCCTCCATATCCATTCCGATGGGGCAGTGTTAGCTGCTTTGCGCATGCAAGCCTCTCACACGAGCATACTTTTATAATGGAATTTGCATTTTCAGTGAACATATCCTGTTCTTATAGGTATAATTTATGTGCACAAGATTTTCACTACCTCTTTTTTATACGATCCAGCGAGACTCTCACGAGATTGTAAGAATACCTTAGAGGAAGAAGTTACATTTTTCTTCATTACTATGCTTACCTATTACAATCCCCACTACTAGACTAAGGGGAGACATGGCCCTTTCCACTGAGACCTTGCATGAAGATTACTGGTCTGTAGAGTAGGGTGTAGAGACACTGCCTCTCCATTCACACCTTTCCTAGGCTCAGTACTACGCATAGTAGGGTGGGAAATGTACTCACTTTTCATTCAAGACCTCATTATACCATACTAAGAACAACAAGTACTAGCCTCCCCACTGATACCTCTCCACAGGAAAATAACTATATTTATTAGTGTGTGGGCATGGATTTTACTGTCCACTCACAGATCTCCCCAGTCTGACTGATATATACAGTAGAATGTAGGGAAACGTTGTCTTCTGCACTAACACCTATCTCGAAAACAACTTGGATATACAGTAGTATGTAGTGAACCAGTGGCATCTGTCCTCATAACTCTCCTTAGAACAACAGCGATATCTAGTGCTGTCTGGGAAGGAAGTCATCTCTCATCTAACACATCTTACCAGAGTAAGAGGTGTATCTAGTAGGGTTTGAGTGAGAAGAATCTCTCCAATCATACCTCAACTCATGGTGACAGGTGTCCATACTAGGCTGTGAGGAGAAATGGCCCTGTTTCCTGAGGCAAGTCTTGCATGATAGCTCTGTGTAGTATAGTGTATAGAGAGACTAGCCTCTCTCCTGTGATGTCTCTCTTGGATAATGCTTGTGCAAATTAGGGTGTGAAAAGTGGCTTACCTTTGTCATCACATGTCTCCCCATGATGAAAGAAGTACAAGTAAAAGCTGAAATCACCTTTATACGCATATGTATATCTTGCATAACAACTATAGAGAATATATGATATAACAACACACTGCCCTCTCAGCTGAGACATCTTCCCACCCCCATAGTTACACATGTGCAAAACATGATGTGGGTAGAGGCTGCTGTCTCTGCTCATACTTCTCTTCATGATCATGAATGTCATCAGTAGAGTGTAAAATGGAGGATCCTCTCTATTGACAACTGTGTCTTGCACAACCAGTGTGCACATTTGAATGTAAGAAGACACTCACCTCTCACTCAGACAACTGCTTATGGGGACAGGTATGTATAGAATGGTGACAACAAAGACAGAGCAATGTGCTGAAAATTCTCTCCAGGTGACAAGCATATATACTAAGATGTGCAAAAGAACTGCTGTTTCTACTAGCAGACAGTAGTGCGTAGTATACTATGAGAATGCATTCACCTCTGTACCAAAACCTGCCTCTTGTATGAAAATCCTTATTCTACTGTGGAAAGAAGGCCTAATCTCTCTATAGTACCTTAAACATACATATACATTCAGGAAAATAGGTACAGTTCTTGAAGAATGAACTGCCACTTTAAGTCAACATTAGAAGACTGCATTAATTTTCAAATCTTTAAAAGAAATTAAGGAAAGAAATCAGTAATAATTTCAAACATTTCATTTAAAAAAACAATTTAACAACATAACAAACAATAACATTAAAGAACTACAACAACAATAGAAAAACAACAAACTTTATAAATTAGTATTTATCTTTGCTGAGTTATAAAATATACAAAAAGGAGTTCAGCAGGGGCATCAACAACAGGGAATACACCATGAGTTCCACTGGCACACTGCAACATATGAGGGCTAGGCACCCTCAACACCTTGCTCGAGGTGAGTTAACCCATTCTGCAGAGCTTGATGTCTCCTCAGGTAGCGTGTAAAGGTAAGAATGTTTACATTTGAACAGGTATGATAGGCATCTTCCACTCTGCACATACATAGTGTGTGGTTATAGGGATATTCAAGTCTTAAAAAGATTGTGTGTGAAGTAAATAATGTTCAGGTCACCATAGGGCTAGTGTGTGATTATAGGAATGCTTAAGACATGACAGAGTGTGTGTGAAGGTAATAATGTTTAGGATGTACCTGCTTTTATGACATGCTGTCGAATAAAGCTTTGAAACTTGAACTTGTAATAATGTTCAGGTCACCACAACAAGAGTGTGTGAAGAGAATGTTTAACTCTCCTCACAAAAAACTGTGGTTACTCAAATGTTCAAGTCCCCACAAAGATAGTGTGTGGTTAAAGGGATGTTCAAGTCCTGCAGTGATAGTGTGTGGTTACTAGGATGTTCAAGCAGCCATAAAAATAGTGTGTGTTTATTTGGATGGTCAAGTCCCTACAAAGATAGTGTACAAAGATAAAAGGGTTCAAGTACCTAGAACGATAGTGTTTAAATATAATCTTTAAGTCCCCTCACAGAGAGTATGTGAAAGTAATAATGTTCATGTTCAAACAAGGATAGTATATGATTATAGGCATGTCCAAAACTACATATACATATTGTATGATTATAGGGATGGTCAAGTCTTCCAAAGATTGAGTGTAATGATAGTGATGTTGAAGTCCCCACAGAGATAGTGTATGATTATAGGTATGATCAATACCTTACAGAGATGGTATGCAAAGGTAATGATGATCAAGTTATCACAAAGATAGTGCATGAAAATGATATCCACGTCTCCACATAGGTAGTGTGTGTAGAATGATGTTCAAGTCCCCGTAGATATAGAACTATTACAGGAAAGTTTAAGACCTTACTCTGATTGTGTGTGAAGGTAATCATGTTCAAGTCACCATAAAGACAGTGGTTGATAACAATGTTCAAGTCTCCACAAATATAGTGTGACTGTAATGTGGTTCTAGTGTTACGAGGTAATGTGGTCCTGATTCACAAAGGTAAACTTATACTTTTTTGTATGTTTATGATTTCTTGCAATCCCCATAGAATTTTACAAGTAGCATATTTATGACTACAGAGTCTCTACACATGGGGCATATACTCCACACATAAAAAGATAGGAAGTCTTAAAGATACTGCTCCTAAAATTGCTTTGTGAATTGCAAAACTTTACCTTTGTAAATCAGGCCCTGTGTGATTATGGAAATGTTCAAGACCTCACACAGATTGTGTGTGAAGTTAATCATATTCAAGTCCCCACAAAGATAGTGTGAATATAATGGTCAACTCTCCCCACAGATAGTGTTTGGTTAGTGATATGTTCAAGTCCCCAGGGAGACAGCATGTGGTTATTGGGATGTTCAAGCTGCCACAAAGATAGTGTGCATTTATTATGATGTTCAAGTACCCAAAGAGATAGTGTGCAACTATAGGAGTAATCAAGTACCTACAGGTATAGTGTTTAAAGATAATATTAATGTCATACACCGATAGCATTCGAAGGTAAGATTGTTCACTTTCATCGATGTTCAACCCCGCACATAGTTAGAGCCTGATTACGATGTCATTCTGAAACTCTTCTGACGAATCTGTTCCGGAAATGTTTTGGACGGAATCGGGTTCTGTGAGTCCGACTGACCGATTATGATGCTGCCCAACATCGTTCGGTCTGACTCGCATTGACTTTAATGGGAGCCTGTGTTCCGAACCACAACACAGGCTCCTATTGAGTAAAGGGGTGGTTGAGGAAATCCTTGCAACCTGTGGCACCTGCCACATTGTGAATGGTTGGAAGAGGGGGCCCTTGAGTGCCTCCACGGGCCTCCACCGGACACCTCAGGGTGAAGGGGGGCCTGCAACGGTCCCCTAGAATACAGATTCTGACAGCTGTTTTGTGTTGGGCTGACCAAATCAGAACGGCTGTCTGAATCAGTCATCATAACCGCTCGCTCAGAACCGTGTCCATAGAGCTGTACGATTTGGCTCTGTAGGACTCTGGCTGTCCGAATGCCTTTCGGAACCGAATTGGACAGGCCAAATGGTTTCTGGGCATTATAATCGGTCGTTGGAAATGTGTACGATTCAGACAGAAACGTAGGTTCCGAATTGAATTCTGAGATAGTGAATCCCATTTGGAGCCTTTCCGAACGAGAGTGTAATCGACCCCATAGAGTGTGGTTGCAGGGATATTCAAGCCTTAAAAAGATTGTGTGTGAAAATAATGATGTTAAAGTGCCCACACAAATAGTGTGTGATTATAGGACTGTTCAAGAACTCACACAGATTGTGGGTGAAATTAATCTTGTTCTAGTCCCCACAAAGATAGTGTGTGAATATAATGTTTAAATCTCCCCATAAATAATATGTGATTACTAAAATGTTCAGTATGATTGCGGAGCCTCAAAACTCGTGGCAGAGACTTTGCACATAAAAAGATAGGGAGTTGTAAAGATATTACTTGTAAATTGCTATGCGAATTGTAAAATGTCATAAACTTACAGAAAAGTGTACGTTTACCTTTTTGAATCAGGCCCTGTTTGAGTATGGGAATATTGAAAACCTCCAACAAATTGTGTGTGAAGTTAATCATATTCAAGTCCCCACAAAGATCGTATGTGAATCTAATGGTCAAATCTCCCCACAGATAGTATGTTGTTAGTGATATATTTATTTCCCCACAGAGCTAGTGCGTGCTTATTTGGATGTTAATGCTGCCTCAAAGATAATGTGTGAATATTATGATGTTCAAGTCCCCACAGAGATAGTGTGCAACTATAGTAGTATTTAAGTCCCTACAGTAATTGTATTTAAAGATAATCTTCATGTCCTTAAACAGATAGCATGTGAAGGTAAGATTGTTCACATTCAAACAGGGATCATAGACATGTTCAACTCTGCACATACATCATGTGTGATTATAGGGATGCTAAAGTCTTAAAAAGATTGTGTGTGAAGTAAATGATGTTCAGGTCCCCACAGAGATGGTGTGTGATTATAGCAATGTTTAAGATCTCACAGCATTTGTCTGTGAAGGTAATCATGTTCAAGTCACCACAACAATTATGTGTGAAAATTATGATGTTAAAGTGCCCACACAAATCATGCGTGATTACAGGACTGTTCAAGATATCTCACAGATTGTGTGTGAAATAATCTTATTCAAGTCCCCACAAAGATAGTGTGTGAATATAATGTTTAAATCTCAACATAAATAATGTGTGGTTACTAACATGCTCAAGTCCCCACAGAGATAGTGTGTTATAGAGACGTGTGGTTATAGGGATGTTCAAGTCACTGCAGTGATACTGTGTGGGTACTGGGATGTTCAAGCTGCCCCAAAGATACTGTGTGTTTATTAGGATGTTCAAGTCTCCACAAAGTTAGTGTGCAAAGATAATAGTGTTCAAGTCCCAACAGCAGTGGTCTTCAAACACTTTAATGCCCCCCATTGGCAAAAATATCATTGGGGCCCCCTCAGAATTTTCCGCAGGTAGTCTATTAAATTAGCATATGTCTAGTATATTTTTTAAACCTTGAAGATAAGTTCTGTTACTGTTTTAAAGATGCAATCAAAATGCATGATTGCCAAACATACTGTTCTGGTCAGGTATGCCTTACTAACGTGTACAAGTATCCACAGTGTCATTATTAGAAATGGTGGCTGGGGGGGGGATTTGAAGAATATTAGGAGTCCTTTCACTTTAGACACATACTTCCAGCTAGGATATAAATAACAAAGTATGTTAGGGATGGTGGTGTTAAGCATCCCGTAGGTGCTCGACATCTAGGTCGGGATGAGGTACAGACAGCATTTAATGATGCCTAGATCAAATGAGACTTTCAAATATAGTTGTATCTCTGGAATATTTTTTTAATTTTGTAGCTGGTGTTGTTTAATAGAGTCTCATTATTGAGAATGCTGAAATATAATAAAACTATTCTAGAAATGAATATGTAAAACTGAAAGCACTGTGAATAAAAAGAAATTATGGGTGGAATGCTTGAAATAATCTCAGCCACTGATAATTATTCTGGACCTCTTTCTCAGTGAGAACTCTAAAGTGGGAAGCGCAAACTTGGATCTTGAAATCACTTTGCTACAAAAGTCAGCTACACCTTACTAAAAAGGCCCAGCAAAGGTGAAACTAAATTAAGGTTTGCTTGTTTTCCCATGCAGAGGGAACTCAGCTTGGCAACTTGGTTTAGAGCATTCCTTCCAGAGTAGGCCAAGACTGATATGGATGTGGTTGGTTCTTTCTTATAACTAGAGCGATTTTTCTTTTCCCCACCACCTCCGTTGTTAGTGTTGACCCCTCACATGCCCCAACCTCCTGCCAGCAATAAAAATGTAGCCATTACAAAAATTGGGTAACCCAGTAGTAAAGGACCTGGGTGTAATCTTGGTACAAAAAACAGTGGTCGTGAACAAATTATTGATACAACAGAGCAAAAGGCTCTCACTTAGTTATATTATTTACTTATTCACGAGCTAAATAGAAAATGATTTTTTGAGTAGCTCACAATATTAAATATAACATTCCAACATCAAAAAGGGGGGGGGGGGGGCAACTTACAAAGTCTAAATCACCATACATTTATTTTCATTTAGGCAATTTAAATTTTAAATTTCAATAATATACAACACAAGGTTGCTCCAAAGGGAACGTGCATAAAGCAAGAGTGCTAAAGGGTGAATGAGTGAAACAGAGAATGATAGAGCATAGTGAAAAAGGAATTCTTTGATTCACAAGAGGATCGGTCGTAATTCACCGTCCAAAACAAAACCTGGCCACATTTATAAGTTACAAAGATGCATTTATGTAATTAGAGAATTGAAACCATTCAATGGTCTAGCATGAAAGGAAGTTGCGTGTCCCAGGCGGTTGAGGAGGGGGGGAGGCGTTGACGTTTCGACCCGACTAGGTGGCCTTAGGGGAAGTTTGAACCTTGGCCGTGCGGGTCTTCATCAGGACCAGAAGGGCAACCTGAGTGACTCCTAGACTTAATTGTATGCCTAAAAAATTTAAAACAAGGAGGGGGTGATATGGATGTTGTCCTAAGATTCATTAATAGAAAGAAAGAAAAGGCCTGATAGGCGGCTTACCTGATATACTTCAGGAGCCAATTTTATTTGGTGGAAGCGCATAGAGAATGTATGCTAATTCCAGACGTCCTTCACGATGTAAGGATTATTGTCTGAAAAATTACATCATTCAATTAAAATAAAGCCTCCCATGCCAAATTATAAGGCTAAGCGTAGGAATGACCATGTTTACCTGGGGTCGTCGGGAACCGTATTTGGTGTCTCTTATGGTGATGGATTAAAGCCGAGCTGTCAATAAATGAAAGAGGGCATTAAAAGGAGGAATTAGTTTCGAAACTCTGGAGCATTCTAGACTCAGGCCTCAAATTATCCGGGAATTTACCTTGAACCGAACTAATCGGTCGCAGAAGCGTCTCACCGAGCTGGCGGCCGTGTATGTGCCCCCTCCCCCCCCCCTTTTTTTGATGTTGGAATGTTGTATTTAATATTGTGAGCTACTCAAAAAATCCTTTTCTATTTAGCTCATGAATAAGTAAATAATATAACTAAGTGAGAGCCTTTTGCTCTGTTGTATCAATAATTTGTTCAGGACCACTGTTTTTTGTACCAAGCAATAAAAATGTATCTTGATGTGGTCAACTTTGGCTGCGTCATAGTGCTTTTTTAACATTTTAATTTCAATTTCATCCATGCAGCAGAGCCAGCACGCTGCTGTACAACTTGGCAAAAAATCTTTTACAAAGCCAGTAGCTCTCTCGTTGGTGACACCTGTTGGCTTTGCTAATGCTTGTTATATGACTGTTCTTCATCCACCTTTGGAAATTAAGCTGTTTTAATTTGTAAAGCTTTGGTAACAGTTTTGAAACAAGCAATTCAAATTACCTAAATGTAATTAAATAATATGGCAATATTTTAATATATCTTCCAAGAACATCACTAATGTTCTAAGAACATGTTTTTTTCTGTTAAAATTAAACTTTCCCATGATGTGGGCATAAAATTACTGCAGTTAGGCCTCTGCAAGAACGCAGCTGTAAGCACAATGCAACTCAGGTCAAACACTCATATAGTCATCATCTTAAGAACGTATTCCAAAGTGCATAATAATATGTAATCTCACTTGCAAAAATCGATCAGATCAGTTTATATTGTACCATGGTTTAATGCACCATCATTCTTTAATTGCAGGTAAGGATCAAACTGCAATAGTGAGGTAATATGGGATTCGGAACGGACCGAAATTGCTTTTTAGCAATGTTTATAAAGCCACTAACAGTTGTCAAACATAAATAGTCTAAATTCAAAAGTTTCATGTAATTTTTTTTTTTACTTTATTAAATAGGGAAAAGGTTACTTTGCATGTACAATATTTTTTATTACAGGGTTACGTACCTTTTCCTTTAAAATATCTGTGCTTTCTGCTGCTAGTATGTTTTCCTGGTTATCAAAGTGTGTTTAAATGCAAAGTGTGTTTAAGACTGCAGTACCACCTCCTGTCTACAGTTGCAGAGCTGAGCAAAAATATAAACACACTTTATGAAACACAGGTCCCCACAAGGCAATTTTTTTTAAAGTTGTAAAAATTGACACAGATGTATGAGAGGCCATTTTTTATCATTTAAAGAACATTGCATTGTGGGGACCTGAGCTCAGGTCCCCACAGTGCAATCAAGTCCCCACAGCGTGAGTGTGTTATCACACCCAAGTCCCCACAAGGATAGTAACACAAACCCACTTCTTCTCATATATTGTGGGTAAATTTTTCAATAGCTGTGTACATCTTGTACACACTTTCCCATAGATTCATAATTACAGTGGGCACATATATGACCATTGCTCTGTGCGCCTTGTAGACCGTCCAATGAGCATGTATTCAGAACACCCTTAGACACATTGAAAGACCTGGTGAGAAACACGTGGCGCCTTCGGCCTCATCTCCAGAGCTCTCAATCGGGCCCTCATGAACACTCCCCCACACCCTGAAGTCACCTAGAGGGGAGTGAGTTTACAGTGCGCGCCACGTATGACTCATATGTTGTTGTTGCATGATCATCGAAACTCCTTATACACAACACCTAAGAAAAGGAATATACCATGTAATATTAAATTAATATGTGTGAAATTAGCAGGGTCTGCGTGAGTGACATGATTGCCTTATAGGTTCTTGCACAAACTGTTGAAAAAGAAATCAGTGTTTTTTCTTAGAAAATTAATGACATCAATTTAGGGCTAGTTCAAGACCTAGTTCCCAGTTTGCTTTTAATTAAAGCTGATGTTGAGCATAGGCGGGAACCACCTCACTTAAAGCCCTGTGTTGTTAAGAAACAGGACTGAGATAGGATGTTTATGCTTACAAGTCATCAGTGTACGGATGGTGTGTGAAAACATTTTATTTGATTTTTATTTCTAAAGTTTTATATATCGCGAACATGACCCTTGCGGGAATCAGAGCGAGTTACAGTGTTTATTATGGCTTATGTTGTGTTTTAGGCCCGAATTATGAGCTCCGGGATTAGTTGATGCCCAGGGTTGGGATTTAACAGGTGTTGAGTTGGGATTTAATAAGTGTTAACTGAGATTTGAACAGGAATTGGTAAAAAATAGGGCACATAAATTGCCCCTCAGTGTTGTGTGTATATAGAAGGGGATGCAGAAATCGTGTTGTTGCAAACCTGTGCCTGTGTGTGGAGAGAGTTCATGAGCAACGTGTATTGTCTGAATGAAGAGCAGCTGTTACGTCGGTGCTGCAGGAGTCTTTAAATTGTATAGTTTCTTTACATGCCATGCATTGCTTTCCGTCAGAGGAAAGGAATGCTGCTCTCCAGGGCCCTGGGGGTTTCCTCGGGTTGTTTCAATCAACCCTCTATGTTATTCTAATACCAGGAAAAAAAGAAAATGTAAACACTAAAGGCCCTCACCTGCTAAAGTAGGAGAGTCATGGACAAAACTATGAAAAACGTTTCAATCATGTGAATTGGAATGTAAGAGACAGCAATGAGTTGTAAAAATCAGAAAATACTTTGGAGCTAGCTAGAAAGGCGATCGGGGGGTACGAGCTAGATGACATGTTTGAAGCCTCAATGTATGTGCCATCTCGTGTAGGTACGTAATAATGTAACCAGTAACCAGTATTGCAGGGTTAGATATTTCTTGGGTTGTATGTAATAAAGTTGACTTTTAAAATGTGGACTACATAAAAGTCGAGTTGAAATTGTCAAGGTAATAATGTTGTGTCCTTCATTATTACCATTGACAATTCCAAAATGTTGATTTTTAAAAGCCATTTTTATTACATACATTCTTTAATGTATCTAACTCTACTATAATAACCCTTTAGTACCCCAACGTGTCCCATCTTGAGCATTTAAAACCCAAACTACCTCTTTACACTTCCCTCCTTTGAATCCTAAACCCCCCTTACTTGGCTTTAAGCATTTACTAAACCTTAAGGATACTCTTCCCTGAACCCCAAAAAACCTCTCTGTTTACACTTCCCAACCCAGAACCCTAAAAACCCAAACTACTCTTTAATGCTACCCTGTCCTAACCGCAGAAGTTCTTACTATCCATTAACGCTACCCCTGAACCCTAAAAAACGTACTACCCCTTTTGGCTACCCTCTCTAAACCCTACAAAATTCTTACTAACCCTGACCTTTTACACTACCCTTCCTGAAATCTAAATCCCCCTTACTATCCTTTTACGCTACACATCAGTAAACCATTAAAACCTGAATCACCCCTTAATGCTACCCTTCCATGAACCCTAAAAACTCTCACTACCTCTTAATGTTGCCAATCACCAAATCCTACTAACCCCTTACTACCCTTTAAGACTACTGTTCCTTGAATCCTAAAAACCCCTACTGGTCCCTGCCCCCTTCCCCACCACACTCTAAATGCCTCTCTCTACTTTAGCAGGAAGATGCTTTTTTGCCCCTGCTTCCAGTACACTTATCTTTGCGCTTTAAGGAACAACATGTTTCAGTTTTGTTTGTAGCCACAACCTTTTTTCATTCTACCTTTTCAGTAGACAACACTTTTGACAACTTTTTTTCGTCTACTTTTTCCCACTATATTTTTTAGTTTCAAAAAGTAAGTTTATTGAAGAAACAAATAATGCAGTACAATATAATATGAGGAGAGCAAGGAAACAAAAAGAAAGAAAAAGTGAAAGAAGGGAGAAAATAAAAATTAAAAATATTAAATAATCATAACTAGGATGGAATGAAAAATCAGAAAAATATCATTATAACTATACAACAATGCATTGCAGTTAACAGCCATATAGAAACATAGTATTAGGCGGAGTATAACAACGTACTATATAATTTTAATATCCACGATGTGGAAAGTCATGGAGGTCGGGCAACTTCTTGTTGAGCAGGAGATAAAGAAAAAGAGCATTTAAGCACAGGAATCAATAAATGATGTAACAGGTGACCAAACACTAAGGCGTTTCATGGCTAGATGGATGGGATGAATACATGCTGTATCTAATCGATGATAATAACAAACCGCATACCACCAAGCTTAGAAGGACAGATTCGTAAAATCTTTCCAATTTTTAGCGATCTGATGAAAGGCAATCGCCAACAATACGTCTACAATTTTTGTATTAGAAGTATGAACTTCCCAGATAGGAGATAAACTACCTAAAAATATGTGTGTGATAGAAAAAGGAAAGTTAGATTGAAGATAGAGTTAATTTGAGTCCAAACAGATGCCCAAAAGTTGTGTATGTGTGGACAAGTGAAAAGCAAGTGTTTTAAGTCAGCTAGTGGAGATGAGCAGGACCAACAGGTGTCTGGTATTGTGACATCCTCTATGCATATGTATCTTGAGGGTTTGTTTAACCTCACATTCAATTTTTTTTCCATAACACCATCCTCAGGACACAGCGTTGCTTAGTTTCCAACACTTCTCTTTTTATCCAACAATCTCTTTGAGCACGCCAATATCTACAATGACCAATTCGTAGAGTGCGAATTACGAATTAATCGTCTCAGGAATGAATCCAAGCTGCAGCGGCTCCTGCGTTTACAATCAGTTTGCTTGCGGTCCAGGATATGTTGATGTGGGCGTCAACGTTTGGACCCGGCTTGGGGCTCAGAGGGTGATTTGGGGCCTCGGCCTGCGTTTCTTCCTCAGGACAGGGGTGGGCAACCTGGGCAAGTGTCGGAATTTCACACCCGCAAGGTATTGCGGACCGCGGGAGTGAGTCCTCCTACTGATCCAAGATGTTGCTGGAGGCTAACGTCCTCATCCATCCGTAAAGGGTAGTGTAAGTCGATCAATTTAATGCTGGGCAATCAATGCTGCGGCTTCAATTTCAATCTCCTGGCGTTCGTGATCCACACATGGGTTGCAGGATCGCTTGGAGCTTCTGCGCTCCTGCAACCCATGTGCGGATACCTTGCGGGTGTGGAATTCGGACACCACACAATTGCCCAGGTTGCCCGCCCCTGTCCTGAGGAAGACCCGCAGGCCGAGGCCTCAAATCACCCTCTAAGCCCCATGCCGGGACGCCCACATACACATAGCCTGGACCGCAAGCCCCCAACTCTAACGTGCCAAATGATACATCTCTGTATTCCAAAAGTATATGTAAATAGACTCTTTGTGAACCATTGATCAAGTACGGCCAGTCTATATAAAAAAAGATTGATAACTGACTATCAGTCCATCCTATGAATTGTCTTAATTTTTCCTTTTCCAAACACTATTTGGAATTCTTGTCCTACCCCTCTTTTCACCAGAACACTCTCTCTTTTCGCACGTTGCCCTGGAGCAACCCGTTTTTCCTGTATCCCTCTTTTAATGCAGTAAGATATCTACTGCCAGTTGAATAATGAATGAATAAAACTTTTGTTAAACTTTGAAAAATTTCGGTTGTTGCACATCATAATATTGTTTGTCAATCAATCAATAAGCTTTATTCGACAGTTTAGTCATAAAAGCACATTACAATCATAACACAGAAACATATAAATTACCTAAAATTTATAAAACTAGGATTAAATTCATAATTCAACCGTCGCTAAAGCTAAAATCCACATAAATTTTCTCAATTTAGGGTATCACATATGTCCAAATTACTATTAAAATTCCCTACCTTGGGGCTAACATTTGGTAAAACTTTTATAATTTGCGCTTGATCACTATACATTACCATCACAACTCATGGCTTTAGCCCGTATACCCCAGGCCCACCCTAGGAACTTGGCCATTGCTATGCAGATAAGGGGAGCAGTATCGGTACTCAGAATACGGAAAGCTATACGATAGTTCCTGGTACCCAATAACTTGCAAACGGGTTTTATCCAGACCTTCCGGGGTATCATATACATTGGGCAAAAAAATAGCAGGTGTTCTACGGATTCACAAACCTGTTTGTCTTAATTACTGTGAGCTGACATCGTACATGCGCTAAACTGCTCGAAAGATTACTGTAGGTTTGATTTATATCGTTCTAAGTGAGCTTTAGGACCATTGTTTTTCATATCAAGTATTTAATATGGCGTGGGTTCTAAGCAAAGTTGGAGGAACTAAAATCTTCCTTGAATGTATATTTGGTTAGAGGCAAGATTTCACAATTATTCCGATTGAGCTTATAACCCGAGACAGAGGCAAATAATTTTACTTCTGTAAGAAGGCAGGAAGAGAAGATTGAGGTTCGGAAAGAAATAATAAAATGTCGTCAGCATAAGCTGCTAACTTAAATTGGGTGTCTTTGGTTACAAATCCTTTTATATTAGCATTTTGATGAATCCTGGACAAAAAGGGTTCCAGGGCTAGATTAAAGAGGAATGGTGATACTGGACAACCCTGATATACCCCCCTTTTTAGTTCAAAATAGGGCGATGAAGTACCATTCACAAAAACTGATGCTCGTGGATTGGAATATAAGAAAGAAATCAGAGAAATGATTTTGGGGCCAAAGACGAACCATTTCAATGTGTGAAAGCGGTACAACCAATTTACTCGATCGAACACCTTCTCGGCATCCAGTGCTATTGCAGCTAATGGCTTAGGAAAATGTGAAGCTTTTGATAAAATATCGAAGAACAATTGAGTATTGTCGGAAAGGAGACGGCCTTTAACAAAACCAGATTGTTCCGCTCCCAACAATTGGGGGAGGAAGGATTCAAGACGAAAAGCTAGGGCTTTAGAGAAAATGTTATAATCAATATTTACAAGATAGATGGGTCTGTAGTTCTTATAATATTTCAAATCTCTCCCATCTTTAGGTATTAAACATATAAAAGCTTCTAAAAAAGAACCTGAAGATTCTCCTGACTGTGTGAAAAGATTAAGTAGTTTAGGAAGAAGAATAGGAGCAAAGTGGTTAAAAAACTTCAACTGTAAACCCGTCAGGTCCCGGAGCTTTATCCTTCTTAAGTGATTGTAAGGCAACAAGAAGCTCTTGTAACGATAAATCAGCCTCTAAGGGGGTAAAGTCGATTTGAGGAGTATAAGATTCATGGACACCTGAGAGAAATTGTGTAATATCGGATTCTAAGTGTGTAATCTCAGGAGAGCATAATGATTTGTAAAATAGAAGGAATTCATTGAGTATTTCTGGATCTTCAGTGCGCAATGTGTTATGTTCATTGTAAATGGCATCAATATCAAACTTATTATGTTTAGTTTTTAAGTAATTTGCTAAAAGTTTGCCAGCCATGTTTTGACCACCATAGAACTTTGCGCTCGATTTCAGCAGGTATAATGAGGCATTATCTGTAGATTCATTGTTAAATTGAAATTTTGCCTTAATAAGTTGAGAAAGACAATTTTTGGATTTGGAGGAGAAATAGGAATGTTCCAGCTTTTTTATCTCAGTCAAAAGATCACTGGTAACCTTACGGGCATTTTTACGTTTTTTGGAGACAAAACCAATGATGAAGTCTCTGGCAGCTGCTTTTAATGCGCCCCAGATTACAGAAAATGAAGAGTATCAGTTTGGTTTATAGAAAAATATTCATTAAAAAAGGAAACAAAAGAGGAGTAGAAATTTGGATCTAAAAGAAGTGAATTATTAAATCGCCATCTTCTTGGTAAATTAGACGTTGAAACTATGTACAATTGAATGGAAATGGGAGCATGATCTGAGAACAGAATAGAGCCAATTTCAGCATTTCTTAGGGTTCGGGATACATTGTGAGATATAAAAAAAGAATCCAACCTGTATTGAGTTTGGTGGGCTGGGGAAAAAAACGTAAATTCTTTAGTAGTGGGATTACAAATTCTCCATGCATCTATGAGTTTATATTGTTGAATGGTCTGAATGAATAGATTATAAGCTTTATGAGGTCTAAAAGATACCAGTGAGCTTCGATCTAGGAAGGGATGCAATCACCAACGAGGATAAAATTATCTTCAATACATGAGCAAATTTGCTGAGACAAAGAAGACCAAAACAAAGGGTCTCTGATAGTGGAAGCATAAACATTGAACAAAGATAACGGAACACCCCCAACTTGCAATTTAGTATTTAAACCATCTGCCATCCTCATCAGACTGTTGAGAAAGCAAATGAATGTTTACCGATTTATGACAGAGAGTAATAACTCCATTATGTTTACCATCACCTGGAGAGAAAAAGACATTTCCGACCCAATTTTTCTTTAACTTCAAAGATTCTATAGCATTCAAATGAGATTCCTGCAAACATACAATGTCCGCTTCCAATTTAGATCAATGCGTTACAACACGTTGTCTTTTGATGGGGGAATTCAGACCTCTGACATTCCATGATATAAGTTTCAAAGACATAAAAACAACAATAACTGATCAAAGATAAGAAGGCCCACAATGACCTTCGAATCATAAAAAGTAAGATGAGTAACATTCCAACCATAAAAGCATAAAATATAGTGATAAAGAAAAATTGAGAACAGTAGATATTAAAAGTGAGCTTAAGATAAGAAACCAAGAAGAGTAAGAGGGATGATATGCTTAGATAGAAAAGTGAAAGACAATGAGAAGAAAAAGGGAAAAAGAAGTACGAGAAAAAAGGAGGACGTTCAAGAAAGTAAGGCGCTCAACGAAACGAGGATGAGAACAAACCACAGCAACTCAAATAAGGTAAGGGGGTATAATGAGAGCATACATCAAAGGACCTTTAGGGAAGAAGGGAAAAAAAGACAACAATAGTCATTGTTACAAAGGAAAAAAAAACATATTATAGAAATACTATTATAACAAGAGCAAACGAAACAAATGATTTAACAGATAATATAAATGGAAGTATTAGATGCTAAAGTCTAAAAACACAAAGCCTAGAAGAGATTTCACTATAATAAAAAAGAGGACCAATTAAACAACCTGAAAAAAAGAAACTCCAAAGGAGTCCATGTAGTTAGTTCTATTAAGAACAATGAAACTTTGCAAGTAAACAAAAACCATCATAGGTCGTCAACATGATGTTGCAAGTGACCCTGAAAAAGCAGGAATGAAAGAGATCAAATCCAACATCTATAGCCTGTAGAGACGTCTCAAAAGCAAACCACAGTAAATCAATAAGATGAGGTTAGATGATAAATCAAACAGCTAGAGAAGATGAAGCTCCAGAAAAGTCCATAGAGTCAAATATGGAGAAATTGATGAAACTCTTCAATTTGACGCTATCATCATAGATCTTTGTTTTGTTATTATATGTAACCTTGAAGAGGCAGGGGTGAAAAAGGCCATATCTAGCACCCATCTCGCGTAAGGCAGGTCTCATGTTCAAAAATTTCTTGCGCCTATTTGCTGTGGGCTTGGCATAATCCTGAGCCAAAAAATAATGTAGAACCAGACCATGAAATATGTTGAATAGACCTGGCTGCTGAAAGCACCTTGAGAAAATCTGTATATTCTAGAAAATACATGATGACCCCTCTTGGTCTCCGTGAAGAGTAGGTATCAGCACGATGGTGACCAAGTCTATGATCACGCTGAATGTTGAGCAAAGTCCCTTCAGGTAGGTGCAATATTTTAGGAAGAAAGGTTTTGAAAAAAGAAATGGGATCCGGCCTCTCTGAACCCTCCGGCAGACCATAAATGCGAAAACTATTTAGCCTATTTCGGTTTTCTAAATCCTCGACCTGTTGCTGCAATGATGAACCACAACACAAAATGGAGCTCTAGGGGCAGAGAACAGGTCGTCCCCCACTCTTAAGTTTCTATACAACAATTGACCTGTTCCCAAGGTGAATATACAATTCATGCATCTATACCCGTTGTCATATATTTTTAGACAATCTATACAGCATGTGGTTGCACCATCTATGCTACTCATGGGTATGGCGCACCAATTTAGGAGGAAGAAGAAAATCATACGAGGTAAAATAGAAAGAGTGTCTCTGTAATCCCCAGGTATATGTCTCTAAACACCCAATTGTAGTGAAAAAAGTGTAGGAAAGGAGCGAGGATGCCTCACGGTAGCAACACCAGGGAGGTTTAAGCAGGAAGGTACTCGCCTGCTACCTCAAGGTCTCATCATCAGCTAACCTCGCTCCAGAAATTAGGTTGTTTAAGGGAAGAAGAATGGGTAACAACCCAAAAGATAAAGTGCTAGGGTATGTGAAAAAGAAAAACTAGTGCCAAAATATGTGCACCAAGGGAGACCCCACAACTATATACAGTTCTGAGCTAGACCACACTGGCTTACGATTTTTATTATATGCTGTGTGTCTGCTCCTATTAAAATGCCGACATGTTTCATTGCCTTTGGGTACACTGACGGCAATTTCTTCAGGGCGTGGGGTTTTGTCGCTTAACCCTGCACCTCCGCTTATCTTTTTAAAAAACACTTCTGTAAGAGACAAGAGATAAAGAGACACACAACAACACATAACAAAATTAATTGGCATCTGGCAAAGGGAATCTGATATGTACTGCGTCCCTTAATGCGTATCCACCATGTCATTTACCGGGATATTGCCCAACGTGGGTATACCTTTACCCGCGAGCTCTTGTGTGTGAAACTGCACTCCTTCAAGGCTCTTCCAATTAACTCCTACTGTGAGTCTGTAACACATAACCAAGAATCACAAAACTGCTTGGTAGACACTGAAACTCGCTTATTCAATGTGTGTCTATCCTTCTGCTATGTGCCTGCTGGGTATATCTCACACTGATGGTCTGAAGATCTCTGTGATATCCCTCAACCTCACAACTATCCCGTTTGCCATTGTGTAACCTGGAGTCTAGCTGTGGCTACAATGATACGCTTAAAAATATCGGAGAAATCTTTTCGTGACCCCCGTTGTTTTAAAATGCACCGTAGTACCCTCACAGCCATCCCGTATCTCGCTCTATAACCTACGGTCTTACTACAGTTGCTTTGAATCACCCAAAAGAAGCCCATCTTGCCTTTTAAGGGGAGACCCTTTCTAACCACCCTCTCACATGGCAGGACCCACCGTAACTGTTTGCGCGTCCGGCATTAACTCAGCACCGCATCAACCGGCTGTGGCGTTTCATGGAAATAAATGCGCTCACGCTCACCCCGTGATTGGACCTGAAAGGTCCCGCCTTCATCAGGGAGTGTCTTGTGTGGTACTCTAGCTGGTGGCTGCGTCACCGCCATATTGGAGTGGTAGTCTCCACGGATTGACTACCCGTTGTTTTTGATATCCCCCACTTACAGTACAGGGCAAGTGGAATTTAACGATTGCGGTATAGGTCACAGTGCATAGCTTTTCTTGTTTGTGTCACCGGTGTGAACATACTCCACTCGCCTTATTTACAATTAAATATTGTCCCATATACGAATGCAGGTTGTTAAATATATGGACGCTAACAGCACCAATTGTGTAGTATAGTGGTGCCTCCCTAGTGCGATAATGTGTGGTACCTCAACTATCTGCTCACTCCATGTCTGCCCCTATGTGACACAGACATCCACAATTCAGACTACGGTCGAAAATTCAAAACCCCATAACTTTATTGTCACCGAACATCCCCATCAAGGATAGCTTACATCAACAGCAATTCACGACAATCAATGTGTTTTCGTTATTCCTGTGACTGTCGGTTCAACATAATGCCCTGATGTACTGACAGGTGCGTGTATCATAGATGAATTTCTCGGTGTGGATTGAATTAGCAGTTATTGAAAATTTGTTAATTACTAATAGCACTTCAGGGCATTGGTGGCCCCCCAGTATCTAATTCTAGCATGCAACGCATCGAGTGCTTATTGTAAAAGGTATGGATGAATAGTGAGCTATGTATTTACCCTGTTCCACTCAATAAGATCATTTAATCCAGTCTGATCCACACCTTCCTGGTAGATCCAACGTGCTTCCCTAGTACTTAGTCTGGTCTCCAACGCACATCTTTAGGCGTGTGTTTTTGGGACTGAAAATGTTGCACCAATCTTGTGCTCAGTTTCCCTGCACGTAGTGTACTAAGATGTTCTTGTATCCTGATTTTAACCTTCCTACTGGTAAGACCGATGTAATGAAGGTCACAGGGGCATGTCAGTCTATAAATAACATTGGATGTGTTACAGTTACTGAATTTATTTAAAAAACAGATTTTGTTGTTTGCAAGGGTAACACTTTTAGTGGCAGATGTAAACGCACACACAGAGCAGCTCCCACATGGGTAGTGTCCCTGCGGGATATTGGTCTCTCGAAGATCTTGTTTTGGTCTAGTGTGGACCAATCGGTCTCGGATGTTGGCTGATCGTTTGAATGCAAAACGAGGTGGCGGCATTCGCATGTTCATAGTGCTTAACAAATGCCAGTGCCTACGAATGATCTGTCTGATTTTGGTGGAAAGTGGGCCAAAGGTGGTCACTACTGGGATACAATCACTATTCTTCTTAGGAGTTTTTTCCAACAAGGCAGCGCGAGGCGTATTGTATGCTCGCTTTCTTGCCTGTTTGATGACCTTGATTGGATATGCTCGGTCCTTTAACTTGT
Source organism: Triturus cristatus (assembly GCF_964204655.1). Lineage (NCBI taxonomy): Eukaryota > Metazoa > Chordata > Amphibia > Caudata > Salamandridae > Triturus > Triturus cristatus. The sequence goes on along the minus strand of NC_140593.1, from coordinate 968,947,000 downwards.
TGGCTAGCACATGGGACTGTTCAGAATATTGTTGTAAGGTGGAACAATTGCGGCGGTATCTCAAGAACTGTCCTACGGGTAGATTATCCCGGAGCGCTCTAGGATGAAATGATCTATAGTGCAGTAAGGAATTTTTATCCGTGGGTTTTTGATGGATCGTAGTGACCAGCCTATCGTGCTCGGCCTGGATATCGAGGTCCAAATATACTGCAGATGTTCTTCCTCCTAAATTGGTGAGCCATACCCATGAGTAGCATAGATGGTGCAACCACATGCTGTATAGATTGTCTAAAAATATATGACAACGGGTATAGATGCATGGGCTGCAATGATGAAACCTGGGACTGAAGCACAGTAACCTTCTCATGGGTGTGGTTAAGGGAAGAGATATCTTGTTCTGCCGAGCCCTCGAGAAAGTCTGGAAAAGGGATCCGACACCGGACAACAGGACCTCCTACAAACTTGCCACCCGGAAACACCACCAGCTGATCCGCGCCGCCAAGAGAACAGCATTCAAGGACCGGTTGGACAACAACGCACACAACAGCAAGGAACTCTTCAACATCGTGAAAGAGCTTTCCAACCCCAACGCGGGAAACAACGACATCACCCCTTCGCAAGACCTCTGCAACTCCCTGGCTTCATACTTCCACAACAAGATCGCGGACATACACAGCAGTTTCAACAACCAACCAACGCACACCACGACCGACCAGCCAGCCCCCCCCCACCACCACCCTCCACGCCTGGACCCCGATCAGCACAGAAGACACCATCCGCACGATGAACTCCATCCACTCCGGATCACCAACCGACCCCTGCCCCCACCACATCTTCAACAAGGCCGACGCTGTCATCGCACCCCACCTACGAGACATCATCAACACATCCTTCGACACCGCCATCTTCCCCGAGAGCTGGAAACACGCCGAACTCAGCGCTCTACTCAAGAAACCAACAGCGGACCCCACCGACCTCAAGAACTACCGCCCCATCTCGCTTCTCCCGTTTCCAGCCAAAGTCATCGAGAAGACCGTCAACAAGCAGATGGCCGCCTTCCTCGAGACGAACGGATCCCTCGACCCCTCACAGTCCGGCTTCCGAGCCAAACACAGCACCGAGACCGCCCTCATCGCCGCCACCGATGACATCCGAGCCCTGATGGACAATGGAGAAACAGCGGCCCTCATCCTCCTAGACCTCTCCGCGGCATTCGACACGGTCTGCCACCGCACCCTAATACGGCGCCTCAGCAACATCGGAATCCAGGACAAGGCGCTGGAATGGATCATCTCCTTCCTCGACGGAAGAACACAGCGAGTCCGCCTACCACCTTACAAGTCAGAGGCCTCCGAAGTCATCTGCGGCGTCCCCCAAGGATCATCCCTGAGCCCCACCCTCTTCAACGTCTACATGAGCCCCCTCGCGGCCATCGTACGCAAACACCACCTCAGCATCATCTCCTACGCCGACGACACCCAGCTGATCCTCTCCCTGACCAACAACCCCGCCGCCGCCAGAGCCAACCTACACGAAGGGATGAAAGAGGTAGCCGAATGGATGACGACCAGCCGCCTGAAACTGAACTCGGACAAGACGGAGGTCCTCATCCTGGGCTCCTCTCCCTCCGCCTGGGACGACTCCTGGTGGCCTCCCGCCCTGGGCACCGCACCCAAACCGACAGACCATGCACGTAACCTGGGCTTCATCCTGGACTCCTCCCTCTCCATGACCAGGCAAGTCAACAGCGTCTCCTCGGCGTGCTTCAACATCCTACGCATGCTACGGAAGATCTTCTGGTGGATCCCCACAGAGACCAGGAAGACCGTCACCCAGGCCCTCGTCACCAGCCGACTGGACTACGGCAACGCCCTCTACGCCGGGACCACCGCCAAGCTCCAGAAGAGACTCCAGCGGATCCAAAACGCCTCAGCCAGACTCATCCTCGACATCCCACGATCCAGCCACATCTCCGGACATCTGAGAGACCTTCACTGGCTCCCCATCAACAAGAGAATCACCTTCCGCCTCCTCACCCACGCACACAAAGCCCTACACGACCAAGGCCCGAGCTACCTCAACAACCGAGTCAACTTCTACGCTCCCAAACGCCACCTCCGATCAGCCAACCACGCCCTCGCCGCCGTCCCCCGCATCCGCAGAGCAACTACAGGAGGAAGGTCCTTCTCCTACCTGGCCGCCAAGACCTGGAACTCCCTCCCGTCCGACCTGCGCCTGACCCAAGACCACCTCTCCTTCAGGAAGAAGCTGAAGACCTGGCTGTTCGAGCAGTAGCGGCACCCCCCCCCCCCCCAGCGCCTTGAGACCCTACGGGTATGTAGCGCGCTTTACAAGTGTCACTGATTGATTGATTGATTGATTACTGTAGTAAGACGTTCATTCATCTGAGACCAGTTTTACATCAGGATTTGTAGTTTAGTAGAAGTATCTTCCATAAAGGGGCGAAGCGCCCGTATCTCATCCAATAATATATCCGAAGATACAGGAGAAGAGGCTTTCGGTGGAGAAGGCGGGTCTTTTTTCAGCCTTTTAGAAGTAGCTTTGCCAGCCATAGAAGTGCCTGCAATCGAAGGAGATACTATCTTGGAAACAGGCGCCAGTGACTCCTCCACCTTAGAGAATTCAGAAAAGATTCTAGAATTTTTGATAAACGTGTGTGTAATGTGTGGCGTAGAGGATCAAAACTTTTTAAGTCTTCCCATATGAGAGATAGAGAGATGATGCAAAGAAGCTTAGTAGTACCGTGATCCAATGAGGTCAAAACTACCTCCTGTGAGGAGGTATAGCTGATTGAGCTGTAGATGAAATGCATTTTGTGCAACGTAGTCACCCGAAAAAGTGTTGGCAATGAGGAAGGTCATGCACACAGACTCTCACGTCAGCTCTCATATATAAAAAGTTGAAGCACGTACAGCTCCTCTGAAAGTTATCAGCAGTCAAGGATAGTCCTCAATTACATCACTCTCCCTGTTGATGAAGTGTGGACGACAGCTTGGATTATATAGTAGAAGCTTTGTTACCTATGATCTTAAGCTTTCAAGGAACCGAAGACAGAGCAAACAACCGCATTTCAATATATCAGTTTGCAAGACTAAGGCGCTGCAAGACTCAATAGCAATATTGGGATGGCCCCGCTTAACAAACATGCATATTAATAGACCTCATCTCCAATTTTAAAGAAATTGTAGCGTCAGTGAAGATATCAGGGCACCACAGCAAACGAGCTTCCAAGAAAAATCATGGGCAAAGCAAAAAGACAAACAGAGTACCTCATATAAATGAAAATCCAGCGGGAGGCTCCATAAGTGGTGAGACCTCAGAATTCAAAGTATTGAAACATTCAACTGAAGAAAGGAATCTCTGTGTTCCTGGGCGCGCAACATCTCCTCACCGAGATTTTCCCTCAGGGAGAGCGCCGCAAATACAAGATGGCGGCCGCAGTCCGCGGTAATGCAGTGCCAGGAGTTGAACAAGAAATTCCTCATGCCACAGGACTCAAAAGGTTTTGGGAAATGGAGCGTGCATGTCAGCACATCCTCCGACGTCAGAAACCACTCACCAATTCAGCAAAGGACACCACAGAATGTGGTTGTCATGGCCGGTCTCGCAGAGCGTTACAGAGGCGCCGCCATTCGAGTTGGGCGCCAAGCCACTCCCCCCTCTTCCCACTATATTTTTGATTCAGACCATTTGGTGGGTGTGATACCTTTGTAATTATGAGCTGTGCAGGTCGGAATAGGGGATAATGTGCTAATAGCACACATTTTCCCCTGCCATGCTGCAAAACGTCAAAATCTTTGCGTTTTTCACTTTACAAATTTTGAAAGGTATCACCTAGAGAAATGTGGGTGGGGAAAAATGGCAAGTTCAAAATTTGAACACATCTTGTAAACCAGAATCAGTTGCAAACTCCCAATTGCGACCCAATTGTGATTTCCAGCCGGATCGGAATTAGGTCTCAGATGATCTGCCAAATAGATGGACGCCGTTGAACTCTGGGACATACTCGACTCAACCTTCCCAGACGTCGCCTTCCTGATGGAGACCTGGCTAAAACCCCTCCTCGGCACCCTACATCGCCATACCCATAGCCATAGCCATCCCGGACGGCTACAAGATCTCCCGCACCAACGGAGTAGGAGGGGGAATCGCCCTCGTCTCAAAGTCTCGACCAAAACCGACGACACTCTCAGCACCGCCGAACACCTACACTTCCAGATCCACACCGATCCCAACACCACCCTCAGAAGAACCCTCGTCTACAGACCCCCGGACCCCGAGCACAGTTCAGTGACTCCATCGCCGACTTCGTCAGCACACACGCCCTTGCCTTCACAGACTACATCCTCCTCGGGGACCTTAATTTCCACCTCGAGAACAACAACGACACCAACTCCACCACCCTGATCAACAACCTCGCCAACCTCGGACTCAGACAACTCGTCAAAACATCCACCCACTCCGCCGGCCACGCGCTTGACCCCATCTTCTCCACAAGCTCCCACGTCTCCTTCAACCACACCACTGAACTCCACTGGACCGACCATCGCTGCATCCACTTCACCTTCCGGAAACCCACCACACACCACTGCACCCAACAGATCCCCCGCCGCTGCTGGAGCAAAGTCACTAAAGACCAGCTAACCACCACCCTTGCCCGGAGCCCACCCGCCAACCCCACCGACCCCGACACCGCCGCCGCAACCTCAGACAGTGGATCGATGACTGCGCCAACACCGTCGCCCTGATCAAGAAACCCTCCAACAGTCAACCAGCAAGAAAGCCAGCTGGTTCACTGAAGACCTCCAGGCCTCCAAGCAAACCTGCCGAAAGCTAGAAATGGCACCGTGAGCTACGCAGCCCACAGGAACGCCACCCACAGACACCGCCACCTCATCAGATCTGCCAAAAGGGCCTCCTTCAAAGACCGCCTAGACAACAATGCACACAACAGCAAAGAGCTCTTCAACATCATATGGCCATGTCTGAACTGGGGTGGCAGAGTGGGCTAAAGAATGGTGATGGATCAAACCCAGATCTGTTAACTGGGTGTGAGTGTTTGATTGGTTCTGATGCTCCGTCCATCACCACCCCCTTTTGTACTGCTTTGTTCGCCATAAGTTGGCAGGGTATGCTCAGACGTGAGTCCCTTGCTCACTTTGCCACTGGATTCAAGCAAGCCTGGCTGAAGACGGCTGAAATGCCAGAAACCGGTCCTAGGAAGCTTGTTTCCGGTCAAGGGAAGGCATGGCTTGGCAGTTCGGGCTGGACTGACCCATGAGGCACAGGGTCAGACTGATTTGCATATGGCCATGTCTGAACTGGGGTGGCAGAGTGGGCTAAAGAATGGTGATGGATCAAACCCAGATCTGTTGACTGGGTGTGAGTGTTTGATTGGTTCTGATGCTCCGTCCATCACCACCCCCTTTTGTACTGCTTTGTTCGCCATAAGTTGGCAGGGTATGCTCAGACGTGAGTCCCTTGCTCACTTTGCCACTGGATTCAAGCAAGCCTGTCTGAAGACGGCTGAAATGCCAGAAACCGGTCCTAGGAAGCTTGTTTCCGGTCCAGGGAAGGCATGGCTTGGCAGTTCGGGCTGGACTGACCCATGAGGCACAGGGTCAGACTGATTTGCATATGGCCATGTCTGAACTGGGGTGGCAGAGTGGGCTAAAGAATGGTGATGGATCAAACCCAGATCTGTTGACTGGGTGTGAGTGTTTGATTGGTTCTGATGCTCCGTCCATCACCATCCCCTTTTGTACTGCTTTGTTCGCCATAAGTTGGCAGGGTATGCTCAGACGTGAGTCCCTTGCTCACTTTGCCACTGGATTCAAGCAAGCCTGGCTGAAGACGGATGAAATGCCAGAAACTGGTCCTAGGAAGCTTGTTTCCGGTCCAGGGAAGGCATGGCTTGGCAGTTCGGGCTGGACTGACCCATGAGGCACAGGGTCAGACTGATTTGCATATGGCCATGTCTGAACTGGGGTGGCAGAGTGGGCTAAAGAATGGTGATGGATCAAACCCAGATCTGTTGACTGGGTGTGAGTGTTTGATTGGTTCTGATGCTCCGTCCATCTCCACCCCCTTTTGTACTGCTATGTTCATTGTAAATGGCATCAATATCAAACTTATTATGTTTAGTTTTTAAGTAATTTGCCAAAAGTTTGCCAGCCATGTTTTGACCACCATAGAACTTTGCGCTCGATTTCAGCAGGTATAATGAGGCATTATCTGTAGATTCATTGTTAAATTGAAATTTTGCCTTAATAAGTTGAGAAAGACAATTTTGGGATTTGGAGGAGAAATAGGAATGTTCCAGCTTTTTTATCTCAGTCAAAAGATCACTGGTAACCTTACGGGCATTTTTACGTTTTTTGGAGACAAAACCAATGATGAAGTCTCTGGCAGCTGCTTTGACTGCGCCCCAGATTACGGAAAATGAAGAGTATCAATTTGGTTTATAGAAAAATATTCATTAAAAAAGGAAACAAAAGAGGAGTGGAAATTTGGATCTAAAAGAAGTGAATTATTAAATCGCCATCTTCTTGGTAAATTAGACTTTGAAACTAAGTACAATTGAATGGAAATGGGAGCATGATCTGAGAACAGAATAGAGCCAATTTCAGCATTTCTTAGGGTTTGGGATAAAATGTGAGATATAAAAAAAGAATCCAAACTGTATTGAGTTTGGTGGGCTGGGGAAAAAACTTAAATTCTTTAGTAGTGGGATTACAAATTCTTCATGCATCTATTAGTTTATATTGTTGAATGGTCTGAATGAATAGTTTATAAGCTTTATGAGGTCTAAAAGATACCAGTGAGCTTCGATCTAGGAAGGGATGCAATCACCAACGAGGATAAAATTATCTTCAATACATCAGCAAATTTGCTGAGACAAAGAAGACCAAAACAAAGGGTCTCTGTTAGTGGGAGCATAAACATTGAACAAAGATAACGGAACACCCCCAACTTGCAATTTAGTATATAACCATCTGCCATCCTCATCAGACTGTTCAGAAAGCAAATGAATGTTTACCGATTTATGACTGAGAGTAATAACTCCATTATGTTTACCATCACCTGGAGAGAAAAAGACATTTCCGACCCAACTTTTCTTCAACTTCAAAGATTCTATAGCATTCAAATGAGATTCCTGCAAACATACAATGTCCGCTCCCAATTTATATTAATGCGTTAAAACACGTTGTCTTTTGATGGGGGAATTCAGACCTCTGACATTCCATGATATAAGTTTCAAAGACATAAAAACAACAATAACACATCAAAGAGAAGAAGGCCCACAATGACCTTCGAATCATAAAAAGAAAGATGAGTAACATTCCAACCATAAAAGCATAAAATATAGTGATAAAGAAAAATTGAGAACAGTAGATATTAAAAGTGAGCTTAAGATAAGAAACCAAGAAGAGTAAGAGGGATGATATGCTTAGATAGAAAAGTGAAAGACAATGAGAAGAAAAAGGGAAAAAGAAGTACGAGAAAAAAGGAGGACGTTCAAGAAAGTAAGAAAGAGAATATAAAAGGAGGACTAGGGAAAGTAGATATGCATGGAAGAACATAATGATAAACCCAGAGAAAGAAAGAAAAAAGAAGTGGAAAAAGAGGAAGTAATGCAAGGATAGAAAACAAGAAAAAAAGAAGAAGGAGGGGAGAAAAAGACTGACAATGAAAAAGATATAACATACCTAATTCAAGAGACATCACAAAGGAGTGGGGGGAGGTGAAGCCATGAGGAACAAATGGCGCGTCTACACTCAACGAAACGAGGATGAGAACAAACCACAGCAACTCAAATAAGGTAAGGGGGTATAATGAGTGCATACATCAAAGGACCTTTAGGGAAGAAGGGAAAAAAAGACAACAATAGTCATTGTTACAAAGGAAAAAAAACATATTATAGAAATACTATCATAACAAGAGCAAACGAAACAAATGATTTAACAGATAATATAAATGGAAGTATTAGATGCTAAAGTCTAAAAACACAAAGCCTAGAAGAGATTTCACTATAATAAAAAAGAGGACCAATTAAACAACTTGAAAAAAAGAAACTCCAAAGGAGTCCATGTAGTTAGTTCTATTAAGAACAATGAAACTTTGCAAGTAAACAAAAACCATCATAGGTCATCAACATGATGTTGCAAGTGACCCTAAAAAAGCAGGAATGAAAGAGATCAAATCCAACATCTATAGCCCGTAGAGACGGTCTCAAAAGCAATCCACAGCAAATCAATAAGATGAGGGTAGATGATAAATCAAACAGCTAGAGAAAATGAAGCTCCGGAAAAGTCCATAGAGTCAAATATGGAGAAATTGATGAAACTCTTCAATTTGACGCTATCATCATAGGTCTTTGTTTTGTTATTATATGTAACCTTGAAGAGGCAGGGGTGAAAAAGGCCATATCTAGCACCCATCTCGCGTAAGGCAGGTCTCATGTTCAAAAATTTCTTGCGCTTATTTGCTGTGGGCTTGGCATAATCCTGAGCCAAAAAATAATGTAGAACCAGACCATGAAATATGTTGAATAGACCTGGCTGCTGAAAGCACCTTGAGAAAATCTGTATATTCTAGAAAATACATGATGACCCCTCTTGGTCTCCGTGAAGAGTAGGTATCAGCACGATGGTGACCAAGTCTATGATCACACTGAATGTTGAGCAAAGTCCCTTCAGGTAGGTGCAATATTTTAGGAAGAAAGGTTTTGAAAAAAGAAATGGGATCCGGCCTCTCTGAACCCTCCGGCAGACCATAAATGCGAAAACTATTTAGCCTATTTCGGTTTTCTAAATCCTCGACCTGTTGCTGCAATGATGAAACCTGGGACTGAAGCACAGTAACCTTCTCATGGGTGTGGTTAAGGGAAGAGATATCTTGTTCTACTGTAGTAAGACGTCAATTCATGTGAGACCAGTTTTACATCAGGAATTGTAGTTTAGTAGAAGTATCTTCCATAAAGGGGCGAAGCGCCCGTATCTCATCCAATAATATATCCGAAGATACAGGAGAAGAGGCTTTCGGTGGAGAAGGCGGGTATTTTTTCAGCCTTTTAGAAGTAGCTTTGCCAGCCATAGAAGTGCCTGCAATCGAAGGAGATACTATCTTGGAAACAGGCGCCAGTGACTCCTCCACCTTAGAGAATTCAGAAAAGATTCTAGAATTTTTGATAAACGTGTGTGTAATGTGTGGCGGAGAGGATCACAACTTTTTAAGTCTTCCCATATGAGAGATAGAGAGATGATGCAAAGAAGCTTAGTAGTACCGTGATCCAATGAGGTCAAAACTACCTCCTGTGAGGAGGTATAGCTGATTGAGCTGCAGATGAAATACATTTTGTGCAACGTAGTCACCCGAAAAAGTGTTGGCAATGAGGAAGGTCATGCACACAGACTCTCACGTCAGCTCTCATATATAAAAAGTTGAAGCACGTACAGCTCCTCTGAGTTATCTGAAAGTTATCAGCAGTCAAGGATAGTCCTCAATTACATCACTCTCCCTGTTGATGAAGTGTGGACGACAGCTTGGATTATATAGTAGAAGCTTTGTTACCTATGATCTTAAGCTTTCAAGGAACCGAAGACAGAGCAAACGAAGCGCATTTCAATATATCAGCTGGCAAGACTAAGGCGCTGCCAGACTCAATAGCAATATTGGGATGGCAATGCTTAACAAACATGCATATTAATAGACCTCATCTCCAATTTTAAAGAAATTGTAGCGTCAGTGAAGATATCAGGGCACCACAGCAAACGAGCTTCCAAGAAAAATCATGGGCAAAGCAAAAAGACAAACAGAGTACCTCATATAAATGAAAATCCAGCGGGAGGCTCCATAAGTGGTGAGACCTCAGAATTCAAAGTATTGAAACATTCAACTGAAGAAAGGAATCTCTGTGTTCCTGGGCGCGCAACATCTCCTCACCGAGATTTTCCCTCAGGGAGAGCGCCGCAAATACAAGATGGCGGCCGCAGTCCGCGGTAATGCAGTGCCAGGAGTTGAACAAGAAATTCCTCAAGCCACAGGACTCAAAAGGTTTTGGGAAACGGAGCGTGCATGTCAGCACATCCTCCGACGTCAGAAACCGCTCACCAATTCAGCAAAGGACACCACAGAATGTGGTTGTCATGGCCGGTCTCGCAGAGCGTTACAGAGACGCCGCCATTCGAGTTGGGCGCCAAGCCACTCCCCCCTCTTCCCACTATATTTTTGATTCAGACCATTTGGTGGGTGTGATACCTTTGTAATTATGAGCTGTGCAGGTCGGAATAGGGGATAATGTGCTAATAGCACACATTTTCCCCTGCCATGCTGCAAAACTTCAAAATCTTCGCGTTTTTCACTTTACAAGTTTTGAAAGGTATCACCTAGAGAAATGTGGGTGGGGAAAAAATGGCAAGTTCAAAATTTGAACACATCTTGTAAACCAGAATCAGTTGCAAACTCCCAATTGCGACCCAATTGTGATTTCCAGCCGGATCGGAATTAGGTCTCAGATGATCTGCCAAATAGATGGACGCCATTGAACTCTGGGACATACTCGACTCAACCTTCCCAGACGTCGCCTTCCTGACGGAGACCTGGCTAAAACCCCTCCTCGGCACCCTACATCGCCATAGCCATCCCGGACGGCTACAAGATCTCCCGCACCAACGGAGTAGGAGGGGGAATCGCCCTCGTTCACAGGAACACTCTCAAAGTCTCGACCAACACCGCCGAACACCTGCACTTCCAGATCCACACCGATCCCAACACCACCCTCAGAAGAACCCTCGTCTACAGACCCCCCGGACCCCGAGCACAGTTCAGAGACTCCATCGCCGACTTCGTCAGGGACCTTAATTTCCACCTCGAGAACAACAATGACACCACCTCCACCACCCTGATCAACAACCTCGCCAACCTCGGACTCAGACAACTCGTCAAAACACCCACCCACTCCGCCGGCCACACGCTTGACCCCATCTTCTCCGCAAGCTCCCACGTCTCCTTCAACCACACCACTGAACTCCACTGGACCGACCATCGCTGCATCCACTTCACCTTCTGGAAACCCACCACGCACCACTGCACCCAACAGATCCCCGCCGCTGCTGGAGCAAAGTCACTAAAGACCAGCTAACCCCCACCCTTGCCCGGAGCCCACCCGCCGACCCCACCGACCCCGACAACGCCACCCGCAACCTCAGACAGTGGATCGATGACTGCGCCAACACCGTCGCCCTGATCAAGAAACCCTCCAACAGTCACACCAGCAAGAAAGCCAGCTGGTTCACTGAAGACCTCCAGGCCTCCAAGCAAACCTGCCGAAAGCTAGAAATGGCACCGTGAACTAACACCGGACAGCTACGCAGCCCACAGGAACGCCACCCACAGACACCGCCACCTCATCAGATCTGCCAAAAGGGCCTCCTTCAAAGACCGCCTAGACAACAATGCACACAACAGCAAAGAGCTCTTCAACATCTTGAAGGAACTCTCCAACCCCAGCTCCAACACCAACGACATCCCACCTTCGCAAGACCTGTGCGACTCCCTTGCCACCTTCTTCCATCGCAAGATCGCAGACATCCACAACAGCTTCAACGCCACGACCGCCCCATCAACCACTGAGACCTCCGCCGCCACAACCACCATCCGCACCGACCACCTGCTCTCCTGGACCAACATAAACAACAACGACACAATTAAAATCATGAACACCATCCACTCCGGATCTCCGTCAGACCCATGCCCACACCACATCTTCAACAAAGCCAGCACCACCATCGCACCCCATCTCCGGAAAGCCATCAATATCTTCTTAGAGACAGCAACCTTCCCGGAGAGCTGGAAGCACGCCGAGATCAACGCCTTACTCAAAAAACCCAAGGCAGACCCCAAGGACTTCAAGAACTTCCGGCCCATCTCCCTACTCCTGTTCCCAGCGAAGGTGATCAAGAAGACAGTCAACAAACAACTGACCCGCTACCTTGAGGAGAACAGCATCCTGGACCTGTCCCAGTCCGGGTTCCACAGCAACCACAGCACCGAAATTGCCCTCATCGCCGCCACTGATGACATCAGGGCCCTGATAGACAACTGAGAAACTGTGGCCCTCATCCTCCTGGACCTCTCAGCCGCCTTCGACACGGTCTGCCACCGCACACTACGCACACGCCTCCATGGCGCTGGGATCCAAGAGAAGGCCCTGGACTGGACCACATCCTTCCTCTCCGGCAGAACCCAGAGCGTCCGCCTCCCGCCTTTCTGCTCCGAAGCCACCAAGATCATCTGCGGCATACCCCAGGGCTCATCCCTCAGCCCAACAATGTTTAACATCTACATGGCACCGCTCGCCCACGTCGCCCGACTGCATGACCTCAACATCATCTCCTATGCCGACGACACCCAGCTGATCCTCTCCCTCACCAAGGACCCCCCACGCAGCCAAAACCAACCTCCAAGAAGAAATGAAAGCCGTAGCAGAGTGGATGAAGAACAGCCAACTGAAGCTAAACTCGGACAAGACGGAAGTCCTCATCCTCGGATCCACCCCCTCGACCACACTGGGAACAGCTCCAACACCCACCGATCACGCACGCAACCTAGGGTTCTTCCTCGACTCCACCCTCTCCATGACAAAGCAGGTCAACGCCGTCTCATCCTCCTGCTTCAACACCCTCCGCATGCTCCGCAACATCTACAAGTGGATCCCCACCGAAACGAGAAGAACGGTCACCCAGGCCCTCGTCAGCAGCAGGTTGGACTACGGAAACGCCCTCTACGCAGGAGCCTCGACCAAACTAATGAACGTGCTATTGAACGTGCTATGATTACACCTGCCATTATTAGTTGCACCAATCAGGAATGATCAGGGCACTAGCCCGCAGTTATTTTACTGAGGAGGTACGACATGAGATGTGCCTTTACGTTGTTTGCATTTATAAACACTACGATTTGCATGATCAAGTGTGTATTAACGAGCCAAGAGTTTTCTTTCCTGTTGGACTACGAGTCTGTCTTCCAATGCACTAGTGTTGTAGTCATGTCATGTGACTTGTCACGAGTACAAGAAATTATGTAAATAAGGAGTTTGAGTTTAAATGAATTGTTGGTGATCAAGCCTGCTGGGCAGGCGAAATGCGTACAAATCGGCTGATTAAATAATAAACTTTTCAAGCCTGGACACGGCGTCGTCATCCTTTGGATGTTTGCAGAGGACTGGGTGATGTATATGCTCCTACCCTGAAATGCACAATGTGTCATTTCAGATGTCATCATTGATGTCATGAGTGATGTCACTGACCATGTCATAAGTGATGTAATATGTGACGTCATCAGCAGTGCATTGCGGTCGCGCAAGTTATAGTTACCTGATCTAACTATAACGTGGAATTTCATTGGTTTTTTACGAGTGAAATGTACAGCTAACTATAACTTGTGTGAAACCTATGGTTTTTTAAGTGAATTTGCAAGGTTTTTTAAATGCTAATTCCTAACTATAACGTGTGTGAAACCTATGGTTTTTTCAGTGAATATATATATATATATATATATTATCTCTACTGGCGGTCGCCAGTAGATAGTTATAGTTAGGACCGTGTTTCCATAGGAAATCCGCAACATTCTATTTGGAATAACTTTGGCGCCGATTGACGAATCCTCGCGAAATTCTCAAAATAGGTGGGGCGCTCCGCTCCGCTCCTTCCCTGAAAGTCTCGGGGGGATTCGTCAAGCGGGGGCTGAAAAAAAGGGGGGGTGCCAAAACACGTTTTTCCCATGCATTTTTCCACAGGACCTTTAGTCGGAGCCACAGCCCGAACGGCTGAACAGAATTACTTGAAATTTGGCAGAGAGGTAGCCCTCAGGTCAGGGATGTGCCTTTTGAAGCTCTCGTGTAAATCTGTTCAGTATTTCCTGAGAAAATAGCATTTAAATCAATATATATATCTATAGGCGCGCTCCGAGCGCGTACTGTAAGCTTACCGTACGCGCACGCCGCCGTGCGCGACCACAATTCTGATTGGTTGTTAGATGTCAGTAAACATTCGAATCGGTCGAAACCAGGAAGTGTCGGCCGCCATTTTGTCTCTCGCAGTCTGAGGGGGTGAAAAACAAAGGTGGAGAACGTGAAAAGGGGGCAGGGTGGACAGTTCCTGACCCCCTAGCCTTTGTCAGGGGGTCCCAGAAGGACCCCCAAGGGCAAAAATTAATTTTAATCTTTTTTAGAAAAATCGCGGAATGCACGTAGCGTACGCGCACGGCGTAAACGGAAAAATTGTGCGAGAAAAATTCCACGAACTTCACGTAACTATTCCGCGATTACGCGTACCGTATGCGCACGGCAAAAAAAAAAATTCAAAAAGGAAAGCTTAAAAAAAAATAAAAAAAATTGTGAGGTAAGGTTGACTCTTAAAAGAGCCGTTGGGTTAATACAGGGATAGAAGAAAGAAAGAGTGGGAATATTATGAACGTCTACAAATGCGCTGGTCTATCTTATTGTTAATAAGGGAAACACTGGTCTCCCCAAAAACAATAAGACCACAACACGTTGTACACCTCATTGAAACCCTCCGAAATCAAGGGTTAATGTCCAGAGGAGCTGAAGAAGGTGATGCTCCCACCTCAGAGGAAGGGCTCAGCTGAGCTGCCGAAGATGTACTCGGCTGAGCTTCTGAGGTTGGGCTCCGGTGACTTACTGAAGAGTTTTCTTCAGTATGTCGAGCAAAGGTCCTGGGATGTTTATCCCTAAGGTGTCTCATCATAGAGTGATTTCCAAAGGAATACTTCTTCCTTGGATCTCCTCTTGATAAAACACGCTCACAAAGTCTGCAAGTGACCAATGGAGCATTGACCTTTTTCTGCCCCTCTGGAAAAGTAAAATACTCCCACACAAAAGAATCCTTTTGTTTCCTCCTTCTCTGTCTGATGATAGTGCTGCTAGGCTCACTCTCAGAAGAGGTCTGCTGCTCTGCCATTGTATCTCAATGTCAATTCAGCTCCTTCTCCTAGGGGATCTCAAGCAGTAATGAGGGGAATGGGTGTGGTGTGGGAAGTTTCTGGAACTGAAAGTAGTTTCAACCAATGAAAAGTGTTCTTTGTGGATCACATGACCTACCATGCGCGCTCCGTAAGCTTACGGTACGCGCTCGTAAACAAGTACGCATGCGCAAAGGTGACGCTTACGGAGTGCTTACGGAGCGCGTACGTAAGACGCACTCACGCATGCGCATTACACTCCCCTGCGTAACCGCGACGTTGCTTCCGCGCAATGCGCATGCGTGTACGCGTACGTCACGTACGTATCACGTAAGCGCACTGTACTTATGATGTACGGAGCGCGTAGCGTCAGCTTACCGTACGCGCATCGTATCACGTAAGCGCACCGTACTTATGACGTACGGAGCGCGTAGCGTCAGCTTACCGTACGCGCACGACAAAAAATGCATAAAAAAAAAAATACAAGTTTCAAGAGTTGTAGAAGATAATAACTGTGATGTACAACTGTATATAAACATTAATTTTAAAAAAATTAACCATTCCATAATGCAGGATATAGTACATATATTATTTTATACATAGGTTGGATATTATTTTTTACCAAAAATCTCAACAAAATAAATTGCATTTAAAAAACCGTACAAATTCACTGAAAAAAACATAGGTTTCACACACGTTATAGTTAGGAATTAGCATTTAAAAAACCTTGCAAATTCACTGAAAAAAACATAGGTTTCACACATGTTATAGTTAGCAGGACATTTCACTCGTGAAAAACCAATGAAATTCCCCCGTTATAGTTAGTGCAGGCAACTATAACTCACGCGACCGCAATCCTCTGCTGATGATGTCAAATATTACATCACTGATGACATATGTGTCTTTCTGAAAAAAAAATATTTGTAATATATGTATAGCTAAAAATTAATGGAAGAAGACATGGGTAAATGAGTGTCTAAATACAGTGATGTAATATTTGACATCATCAGCAGAGGATTGCGGTCGCGTAAGTTATAGTTGCCTGCACTAACTATAACGGGGGAATTTCATTGGTTTTTCACGAGTGAAATGTCCTGCTAACTATAACATGTGTGAAACCTATTGTTTTTTCAGTGAATTTGCAAGGTTTTTTAAATACTAATTCCTAACTATAACGTGTGTGAAACCTATGGTTTTTTCAGCGAATATATATATATATATATATATATATATATATATATATATATATATATATATATAGATATATATAGATATATATAGATAGATATATATACCTTTATTCAGTTTTCACAGAGAAAATAGTATAACATACCCCCCCCAACTGTCGAGGACATGTGAGCGAAACATACAGCAATTATTATATAGGTCTTCCCGAGGCCTGGGACAGAGCATAACACCAGTGCAGCAATCAGAGTCTTTTTCCTTTCATGGTTCGCATCAGCATCAAAACCCAACAGCTTAACCTGTGGCTCAAGCCCGCTACACCGTCCATCACCTATGTATCTCTGGTTTTTATCACTCTCCCTCTTCCCTCACTTCTCTCCAGGGACTCCAGACCTCCTTGAATTTGCGCGGCCTACCTCTCGCCTGGTACACCAGTTTTTCTGCCTACATACACCAATACATGCCTCCTCCCACTCCCGTATGGTAGGCACAGGTCACGCCCCCATGTAATTCAGTATATCTCTACTAGCCACCATCAGAGCCTGGTTGCAAGATGATAGGACATAGCGGTCCAGGGTTTCTTCGGCCCAAATGCCCAGTGAGACTAGTTGGGGTGTGAGCCTTACTTCATAGCTCAAAACCTCTGATGTTCTATCACCCACAAAATATATTATTTAAATACATGAAAGTTCAAATTTAAACACTTTATAAATTCAATAAAAAAGTCTATATTTTTCTTCTCATATGTTTTGTCTCTGTCCTTGTGACAACTACACAATTACAAGACTGAAGTCACAAAAGCAACGAATTAGTAAGCAGCAATTCGATCTCGCTTTGGGAAATGCTAATTTCTGAAATATAGTGTCTTTTTAGGTCTCGCCTGGCAAAAGCAGCACATGCGCTGCCCTCGCCATAGAGGACCTTTTGGAATCAATTCTCCCCATGGGCTCATGCACGTGCCTGCATGGACATAGATGGCTGCTCTCGCCATCTGTCCAAAGCAGACAGCATGCGCGTGTCCCTACGGACTGTGGACAGTCCGACGCCAACTTGCGATGCTTTTGTTGTCATAGCAACGAAAAAGCGATCGCTTTCACTGCCGCTTGTTAAATGTAAGCGGCGCTCTCACCCAGTGCACTAGAACCCGCCTCACCTCATAGATCGCGTTAGGCAGCATTGTAGATGAATTCAACTTGGCTTTTCTCTGTTGCCTAGATTAGTTTTGCTTTTTCTTGCTCTGCTGATTTCCAGACCACATCGCATTCTCTCTCGCAAGAGTGCGTTCACACTTACTTTGCAGACAGGAGAACATCAGCATTCTAACTCTTGCTCACTCGCATAGTCACTGGTGCCATGTACTATCCTTTTGTTATTTGAAGTAAGGTGCTTTTTTTTTTTACTACCTACGTATGTACTTACATTCAACCGGCCACCAGCTTTGGAAAACTGCTGCAACATATTCCTTAGTGGTCTTGAAATTGTAATGTGAAGAGGGGGGTGAGCTGACTGGAAAAAGTGGATGATCCGAGTATTAAGACTGTCAGAGAAAGCGAAATGTCGTTTTCAGTGTTTTTAGAGCAGGCATGTCCAACAACTTCCGAGATAACAATTGGGTATGCAAATGATGTTCATTGGCATTCATGGTTTGTAAATGTATGTTGTGGCTAGCTTGAAAGGGGGGCATCTTTGCAGCTCTCTTGGACCTTTGTTGTGCACCCCAGATTTAGCGGCTTGCCAGAAAAGACGAGTTATGTTACAAATGCTAATAATAACCGCCAGCTGTCGAAGTAGCTACTGTGAAATCCATATTTGTAAAGCGCAAACTACTCACCCTTACGTGTCTCAAGGCGCTGGGGGCCGTCGTGGAAATGAAGTGATCTATTGCCCAGAGTCACATGGTGCTGAGCTGAGCTGCCACCAGAGCCAGGGATCGAACCGTGAACCCTGTGGTCGAAGTCAGCTGCCCTGGCCGCTGCACCACACCTCTCTACTGTGGTGTATTCTATTGTATTTGCATTGATATAGTGCTTACTACCCCTGACGAGGCGGTGAGGCACTTTTTTCGGCGAGTGGCACACTACTCCGGAACTCATAAGGGATTGTTGTTGGGTTGGTACGGTGAACTATTAAAGTGATTTGAGTCGTGATTATGTTGGTCGGTTGTTTGGATCGAGAGGGATGGTGGAGGGATAGAAGAGGGAAAGGGTTTGCGTTTGTGTGGCACTTGCTACCCCTGCTAATGTGTTGAAGCTCTTTTTCAGTGAGTGGCGCTCTACTCCAGCACCCATAAGTGATTGATGGTGAGTTGGTATGGTGAAATATGGAGGTGGTTTGGCTGGTCGATATGTTGGTCAGTTGTTTTGATTGGGATGGAGAGTGGAGGGAAAAGGTTTGCAATTATATAGTGCTTGCTACCACTGGTGAGGTGTTGTCAATATTTCCATACAGTGGAAGCGTACAATTGGCCCTTACCGGTAACTGATAATGGGTGGGGCGAGCCTTTCATCCTTCCAAAGCCGATGCAGTGTGTGTTTGGTAAGCCTTGCATCCTTCCGAGGTTGATAAAATGTGCAACTTTAGTGGCTAATACACTAGTAATTTGAAGTGTTTTAATGCCATTATTACCACGCCGGTTATTTGATGGGATGCTGTGAAGTCTTACTGAACAGAAGCATGCCCCTGTTATGATGGCGGCGGTGCAGCACCAGCGCAACAAATTAAAATCAACTCCTGTCTCTCGAAGCCAACAAAAGTCACACTTGGGGTCCCACAAGGCTCGATCCACTTGCCATCCCTCTTCAATCTCTTCATGGAGCCCCTCACAATCATCTTGAAAAAAGCTGGAGTGAATTATCACCTTTAAGTGGATGACACCCAAATCTATTTCAAAATCAAGCCTCCCAGCGACATCCAACACCTCAATGCCACTCTAACCGAGATCCAAACTTGGTTCAACGTTAACCACTTAAAGCTCAACCCAGATAAAATAGAACTAATCCTATTCTCTCCAAAAAGCAACTATCGTCCAATCTAAGAGTGGCTCAAGAATCTGGTTGCCCTAAACTGCCCCCTCGTCCTATCCGACTCAGTTAAGTCTCTAGGCATCACCCTTGACAAGAACTTATCAATGGAGGCCCACATCAAAAAGTGCTCTTTTCTCTCTAAAACACCTCAAGAAATTGAAACCTTTTCTTCCCCATGATGACCTCAAGACAGTAGTCCAATCCCTAGTTCTCTCTTAAATCGACTACGGGAACGCCATCCTAACAGGGACTCCAAAAACTCAGCTAGCCTCTCTAAGGGCAGTGCTGAACATGGCCGCTCGACTCGTATCTGGAGTAAAAAGATTTGAACACATCACTCCAGCTCTCAACTCCCTCAATTGTCTTACCATGGAAGGGAGGTGTATTTACAAGCTGGCCTGCATCACACACAAAACCCTTCACTCTCCGGCCCACAACTACCTGAACAACAAACTGGTAAGAACAGGTCAATCCAGAACACTGAGAAGCTCCAACTCACTGCTTCTTATTCCTCCGAAACTGAAAAAGAAAACCACACAATACCGATCGTTCTCTGGCAACGCTCCCAGGATGTGGAACGCTCTCCCTGGAGTCCTCAGATACAACCCCTCCTCCTCCTTCTCCTGTTTCAAAAGGGACCTGAAACTCCATCTCCTTAACAAATACTTTCCTGACCAACGTCAACTAACCTAGACTTCAATATCAGAGTTGACTCCTCCCTCTCTTGACATTCAAGGATAGTTGGTGACCGCACTATGTTAATCACCTTTTTCTTTTTATTGTTCTCTCCCCCTTCGATGCACTGTTTATTTATTTTTCATGCTGTATTTTTTTATCTCTGGTTTGCTTCCTTACTGCCGGCCTAGTATGTAATGTAATTTCCTTCTGTTTTTTTTACAGTGGGTATGTAAAGCGCTCTGATACCTAGGGGTCAAGCTTGCGCTATATGAAACTTTAAAAATAAATAAAATAAAAAGTGCAGCGCGTTTAGTCCCTTCTAGAACAGACCAGTCCCGAAGACGCTCTCTGCGGCTTGTAGGACTGCTTTTTGGCGTGTTGCATTGAGGGAAATGCCCGAGGCCTCCTGTTCAGGTTTACTTGGAGTCAGACACGCCCTAAGCTTGAGCAAAGCAGAGGTCGCCCAATGATAAGGAATGGGAGATTTTTCGCATTTAGCTCGCCCTCGGAATACTAAAAACATTGACACGAGGGAGTTTTTAAATAAACATCTGATAGCCACTGCTTGTAACCTGTTGTACTAATACAGCTCGCTGTAGAGCGGCCACACAGAGCCCTCTCACCTTTATGCGCACAGCACGGACACAAAGTTTGCCAAGTGCGACCAGATAAGGGGCACTATCACAAATCAGCATACACTATGGTTACAACCGGATGAAAGTAGCACAAACTTAACACAAAACACACTGTCATGCGAACCCAGTGCATCATAAGGCGCCAAACCTCTCTACTACTCACTCTCTACTACTCATTCTCTAATACTCTCTACTACTCTCTACTCACTCTCTACTACTCTCTACTACTCACTTTCTACTACTCTCTACTACTCTCTACTCCCTACTCACTCTCTACTACTCACTCTCTACTACTCAATCCTACTCACTACTACTCTCTACTACTCACTCTCTACTACTCAATCTCTACTACTCTCTACTACTCACTCTCTACTACTCACTACTACTCACTCTCTACTACTCACTCTCTACTACCTACTCTCTACTACTCACTCTCTACTACTCACTACTACTCACTCTCTACTAGTCACTCTCTACCACCTACTCTCTACTACTCACTCTCTATTACTCTCTACTACTCACTCTCTACTACTCACTCTCTACTATGCTCTACTACTCACTCTCTACTACTCATTCTCTACTACTCTCTACTACTCTACTACTCTCTACTCACTCTCTACTACTCTCTACTCTGTACTACTCACTCTCTACTACTCACTCTCTACTACTCTCTACTACTCACTCTCTACTACTCACTCTACTTCTCTCTACTACTCAGACTCTACTACTCACTACTACTCACTCTCTACTGCTCACTATATACTACTCACACTCTACTCTCTACTTCTCTCTCTACCTCTCTCTACTACTCTCTACCTCTCATAAATACAAATGTATGCATGCATACATATACATATATGCATACATATAGATGTTATGTACATGAAAGCTTGAAAAACACTAATAAAAGCGAAGCTAAAAAGTAGCCACCTAATTACAAACAGAATTGCTTTAACTTAAACGAGGGCGAGACCTATTGCATTTTCAATGCTTGTTTTTAGAGTAAGCAATTCACAAACATGATTTTTACCTTTTCGACTTCCAATGTGAATATAAAAGTGTTTGGTGCAGTCACAGTGAATATTGTTTGAAAATTAACCACACAACCCTGCAGGCAGTTCAGTTTTAAAAGAAAGAGTAAATATCAAGCAATTGGGTCACTGAGATTTCTTTGAGAGTGTTTGGTAGTATTTGTACACTACTTCTTTGAGTCTTAGTTGTAAGTACCCAGACTGGCACAGTTTTTTTGGGACAGACTGACAGTGAAGAGTCATTTATAGACTTGAAGGGGGTTTAGGGGTGTTATGCAACGGTGTGTGCGAGTTGGAGTCCAGATGAGCACACATGCCTGGTAGGTTTGCTGAACTTTATATGGTTGTTGAGGAACATGGATCCACTGTTGTATAACACTTTCATACTGAGGGTGAGTCTGGCCACTGAGTTTTATATGGATCTTCTGGTCAGTTGACTATTGATTCCAGTCATAGAGTGTGTTGCCATAATCCAGCTTGCTGGTAATGTAGGCTTGGGTGATGGTTATGCAAGTGTTGGTGGTGAGCCATTTGAAGATCTACTTGCTTGAGCACCTTGAGTATGTGAAAGTAGGAAACAGAGGCTGCATTTACTTAGCTGGTCCTGGTGAGTTGGTCGGTCAATTACTGTTCCAAGTTTCTTTGCATGGGTTGCTAGGAGAAGTATTGGTCCTTGTTTGGCAGGCCACTAAATGGCATCCCGGAGCAAGGTGTCTTTGCTGAAGATTATCCATTTGCAAACTTCGGGCTGGGCTTGAATTCTGGATTGAGTGGTGTTGAGGAGGTGGTTGTCAGTGAGGTGGGAGGTTAGGCATTTGTTTATCATATTTTCCATGACTTTTGGTGAGTAGGGTAGCAAGGAGATAGTTGAGAGTTGGCTAACGTCGTTGGGTCTGCTCAGTGTTCCATGAGGAGGGGGAGAACTGTGGGGTGTTTTCAGGCATCTGGGTAGTTGCTGTGAGTCCTGCAGCATGGGAGCTCAGATGCCTGATCTCCGGTGAAGGTCTGCCAAAATGAGTCCCTGCCTCTCTCACCCCAGCCTGGTCTCCTGCCTTGAGGACGGCCCTGATTCCTGCAACCGGGAGCGAGGCCATCCTTCCCCGTCACCTGCTGCCCGCCGCCGGCTGCTGCGGTGAGTCCTGCGGCCCTGGAACAAGGCCGTCTCTCACCTCAGCCTGCTCGACTCCTTTGGGGTGGCCATCACTCCTACAGCCAGAGCTAGGCCATCTTTCACCCCAGCCTGGTCGCCTGCCTTGGGGGCGGGCCCTGAATCTTTCAGCCCCGGAAAGCGGCCATAGTGAGGCCGTCTTTCTGAGTCATCTGCTGCCCCCCCCCCACTGGCTGCTGCGGTGATCCCTGTAGTCCCGGAGCGAGGCCGTCTCTCCCGGTCGCAGCTCAGCTTCGGGACGTCTTCAGCCCCTGCTGCCTGGGAACTGGGCTCGCTGTCTTGGTGAGTTTCTGCCTTTCACTGCTATCTGATCACCTCTCTTGAGGGCGGCCCTGATTACTGCAGCTCCGGATCGAGGCTGGAGCAAGGCATCTTTCCCCGCCGCCTGCTGCCCTCCACTGGATGCTGCCGTGAATCCGGCGGCCCGGAGCAAGTTTGTCTTTCCCACCGCCTGCTGCCTGTCGCTGGCTGCTAAGCCTCCTTCTCGTTTTTCGCCTGTAACCACTGTCCTCTGTCCCAGGGGTGGACCTCAGCCCTCACCTTCAGCCCTGGAGTGAGGCCGGGTCCCATCCTCCCAAAGCCCTGGATTGAGGCCTGCTCCCCACCGCCTGCTACAGCGCTGCCAGCTGTGACGGCAAGTGCCTGCCTTCCCCCTACCTAGTTGGCCGGGGATCTCTCTGAACTAACGCTTGAACCATTCCTGCAGTCTTCTAAAGTTTGTGATCCAGGCTTTACCTAGATTTCCTTCTCACCAATATGACAGGCTCTTGCCTGAATGCAACAGGAGGTAACTCTTACACCATCTTATACCCTTCTAACCTCTCCAGAACCGCCGCCAAAACCTTTAAGCACACCCTCCTGAGAAGACACCCTGAGACTCTGATCTTCGCCCTGTACTTCAACGCTAATAAAGGCACCATTATCAATTAACTTATTTTCTACTCAAGAAAAACAGCATTATGGCGGGCAGCCATAACAAACCTACTTAACATACATGAATCCAGAAACATTTCATACGGCGCCAAACTCACAATCGCGCCCTCTCAAAATCTAAGAGTTGACCTTACCATTATCTTATATAAAAATGGCACAGTTCTGATCCAAGCGCCAAATAAGGATCTCAATAAATTCAATGACTTCTTCACCATCCTCAAAGAGCAAGTACATGACTCCTATCCCTCTACACACCCCAGTGCCTGCTGTCTCTATCTGACTCTTGTTGTAGCTCCGGTCAATACAGCTCAAAGGCCAAGGGTAAGGGCTTCCCGTTTATGTCTACCAAAGCTGTAGCTACTTCCCTATACTCCACTACACTCTCTCCTAAAGGTCAGGCTGGCACGAATCTCCCAATGTGTCCTCCACTCCACACGACACTCAGGGCAGCATCTCCCCTAGATCTGTTAGAGAACTTCCCTCCACTCCCCCCAACCTCCATCATCTCACAATAAGGCAACGCCCCCACCCCCCTCTTCCAATCCTCGCTCGTCTCCTACACTCATAGTGACTAACACACAAGTCACTCACAGCTCACCAGATACCCATCCCAATAGTCCTGTGACCACCCTGATGAGCACGCACTAGCCCTTCGCACACCCCTCCGCTCAGAAATCTAGCCTCAGGGTGGTCAAACTCCTATACCAGGCTACGCGATCATGCCATCAGAACAAGTCCTGACCCACAGGTCCCCTCTCCGCAAGTGCAACCTTCCCTAAGGGACCTTGAAACTCTGAACCTTAACGCTGCCAGCATAACTCAGAGCATCCATAAATCTATTCTCAAATTGAAGAGCATCCTTCACCTCACTGAACACTCTCTCTCGAAAATTAAGCTCTTCCATAATGTAGTTCTTCCCCCACTAACCAAGCCCTTCCTTCAACCCATGCCGCTGGCCAATAGACACCTTCGTCCTCGCAAGAATCCCAACTACCTCTCAGATGACACAACTCTAGCTCTCCTCTTATCCTATGAGACAATGCCTGATGCTCCCATTCCTCCTGACAAGAAAGATGAACCCTTAATTCAGACGGTCTCAATCAACTCTAATAGATCATCAACTCTCCATAACAGAGGAGTAAACAGCGACAACTTAGAGCGACTACCCTTATCCTCCCTAACTCACAACACAAGCCCCGACCCTCCACTCTCTGGCCTCCTACTTAAGTGCTGATCAGCATCAAAGCATGCCTCCGACATCGCCGCACTCATCCTGAGGCAAAAAACTGACGTAGCAATCCGAACTGAATAATGGCTCAACAAATCATTGTCACCTTACCTAGACTTATTAGTCCCTCCAAATTACAACATCATGAGGCTTGACAGGCAAATAAAAAAAGGGGTAGGTATTGCTTGCATCTAGCGCTCAGACCTCTTTGTTACAGAACTTCACGACGACCCCACTGACTCCTGGGAATATCTCGCACTCTCCATATGTATCGATGCTACCCAGCTGTGCACACTGCAAATCTTCTACCACCCCCCGGTAAGAACGACACATTCATCGACCACCTCATGGAAATCATTACAGCAAAGGTTTCCCCCTACTCCAATGACATTTTCCTCTGATACTTTAACCGGCACAAGAACGACCTCAATGACCCTCAGGTCAACGCCCTCAAAGACTACCTTGCTGACCAATCACTTACTCAAGCCTGCACATTACCAACTTACATGAAAGGCTCCATGCTGGATTGGATTATTTCTAAGGCATCGGTGGTCAGGCTTAACTCAATAGATCAATGCGACTGATCAGACCACCACGCTATTACCTTCCTTATGCCTAGCGTCCACAAGATAAGGCCAGCTCAACCTGTGAAACCGAAACTCTGGCTCAGAGACACAAAGAGCCTAGACTTCGAGAAGCTGGCTGCATGTTGTGAGAATGACCTCAACCCCTCTCCCTCCCCCCAAAGCAAGCTATCAAAGGTTAATGATCTTACAGAGCACTACAACTCAACTATGTCTGAAGCTAAAAAGATCCCAAATCAAAGAAAAAACTGCCTTGTTCAACTGGTCCCTCAACAATGGAAGGAGAACTCTCCAGCTTACAGAAACTGGAGACAGCACCCCTCAGTCTCCCAACTAAAACTTCTCTGAAAAAACAGAAATACATACAACAGGAACATCCTCAAATCTAAAAAAAGAGTTCTTTAGATCGGAACTCGAAAACGATAAGAACAGATCTCGTAAACTCTTTGAAATGGTCAAACACCAATCAAACAAACTGGCTAAAACCCCCAAAGAAACAACAAAATCACTAATAACCTGTGAGGAGTTCTCCTCCTTCTTTACAGCCAAAATTAACTCCTTAGGAAACGAGCCTAATTCCGCTGGCAACATCCGCCCTCCTCCTGCCGGGACTCATCTCTCTACTCATCCCCCCCAGGCAACACCCAAATACCAAGAGCACTGGTCCACCGCAAGTTATATGATAACCATTCCATCTCGCAAATTCTATCCTTCTTAAAACCGAATAACCACTTTAATGACCCACTCCCCTCCACCTGCTTGGCGTCGACCTACCAATATATCATTCCCATTTGGAATACAATACTCAACGCTTCTCTACTACAAGGGTCCATACCTGACACTCTAAAAGCCGGTCAAGTAATCCCCATCTTTAAAAAAACCACTTTGAATCCTGCTATTCTAGACAGTTTCAGACCAATATCCAATATTCCACTTCTAGCGAAAGTTCTGGAGAAATGAGTGCAACTTCATCTGAGCCATCACGTTACTAATTTCAACATGCTAGACTAATACCAATCTGGGTTCAGGCCTGGTCACAGCATGGCAACTACTATTCTCCATTTGGTAGATGACGCTCTTCAAGCCCTCGACCTAGGCAAAACATGTCTCTTAATTATGTTGGACCTATCTTAGACATTCGACACAGTCAACCACGAGAAACTACTTCAACGCCTCGAATACAGGTTGGGATTAGGGGGAACCGTTCTCGAATGATTTAGATCCTTCCTCCGAAACCGCTCCCAGAGATTCTTAGTCAACAGTAATCTATCTGCTCATTCCCCGATAATGATCGGAGTACCCCAAAGCTCAACTCTTTCCCCAACCCTCTTCAACCTCCACCTTGAACTGTTAGCTGAAATACTACGTATCACCAACATCTCCTATCACATGTATGCTGATGATACTCAGAACTACATCAAAATCTCATCCCTAGAGGAGATCAACTCTTTGAATGAGGCCCTAAAGCTGACTGTACAATGGCTCACCAGCAACCAGCTCGAACTAAATGCACTAAATGCACAAAAAACTGAGTTCCTTCTAATCCCCCCCCCCCCCTAAAAGTACCACTGACATTCTGGAATGGACCAAGTCAATCTCAAAACTAAACTGCACACTGACCATAATGGAATCAGGCAAATCTCTCGGAATAACCCTGGACAGCGACCTGAATATGCAAGACCACATCAACTCGATGGCCAAAACGGCCAGATTTCACCTGAGCTACCTGAGGAACCTAAAACCATTCCTTGATGCTTAGGACCTAAAAATGGCAGTTCAGCAATTAGTTATCTCCAGAACTGAATACGGATGCTCAACCCTATCTGACCTACCCAAGATCTCTGAGGCTCCCTTAAAAGCTTGCCTCAATGCCACCGCTAACCTCTTAACAGGCTCAAAACAATTCAACCACTTCTCACCACACCTGAAGGCACTGAACTCGCTTACTCTGGAAACCAGAATCCAACTCAAAGTGGCATGTATCACGCACAAAGCGCTACACTCGAATTCCCCTGCATATCTTACCCAGAAAATCATGGTTTCTGGAGGAGCCAGAAACTCCAGGTCCGTCAGAGACTTTGTGATCCAACCACCCAGCTTCCGAAAGGAAAAAACATACAATTGAGCCTTCTCTGGGGCCGCACCAAGAATCTGGAACTCGCTGCCATCTTACATCAGAATAATACCTTATCTGTCATTATTGAAAAAGGAAGCTAAAACCTTCCTAATGGGCAAATTTCTCCCATAAACCTCATTCATTGCACACACCGCACAGCGGCTTTGCTTTATGTTTTCTGCTATATTCTTTTTTTTTTTTTTAAATATATTTATTAGTTTCACCATTACACAGTTAGCACAATATATCACATAATCTCCAATAGTAGATTAGATTCTCATACAAAAAAGATTTTTCATACAATAAGATAACATCAATACAGAATTCCAATGCCACATACAAACAGAATTATCCTGACTTTTCCGGCTTAACCCTTTTAACCAATACCCTCCTTCCATTTTATTATAGGGTCCCATATCCTTAGCCCCAATTTCCTTCCTGTTTTACCTTTCCGTGCATATATATTTTTCTCCATATTATAAGTGGACAATAAATTAGAAAGCCAAACTTGCATTGTAGGAGGGTTTTTATCCAGCCAGGCCCTGGCTATGCAGAGTCTAAACACTGCCATTGCAACAAAAATAAAATCCCTCTGGATAATGTTAGTATCCGTTGCAATTCCTAGCAGTATTTCCGGGGGGTTTAAGATAACTTGAATATCCAGGGAGGCATCAAGAAATTTTTCTATATCTTTTAACACTGTTTGTAATTGTGGACAAACCGCAAAAATATGGATTTGATCTGCCTCAGGGGAACTACACCTTGGGCATGTAGTGCCGGCGGTGCCCCCCCACTTTGCTATTTTTGCCGGAGTAAAATATAACGAATAAAGAGTTTTATAATGCTGCGATTGCAGCGGCGCTGAACAGAGGAGAGTACGCCCTCGATCCAGTGAATCGTTAAACCAACTGGGCTCCCCTGTCAGCTTATCTGCCCACTTCATCATCTGCTTATCCAAGTCGTCTGGTTTACCTGCTAGGAGATTCGCATAAAAGCTCCTAATGGAGCAATCCCCCCCTAACCTTATTTCCTCCAGTATATCTACCTTTTCAAACCCATTCTTTCCACCCTGTTTATCACCCAAAAAACTTCTTAACTGCAGAAATTTGAAAAAATCCCTTCTGTCTAACCCAAAAGTATTTGCTAAATCCTTAAATTGAATCATCACCTCCGAGTTCCTCAGGTCTCCAAGCTGGACCACCCCCTTCTCCGTCCAAACCGCCATTGTACTGTCCCAAAATATCTGCTTTGGGAGGGAGACATTTTTATACAGTCTGGTATATCTATTATATCTGCCCAAGCCAAATTTTTTCCGCACTGCATTCCAAATCTTAATTGCTGCTTGTACCGTCTTGAACCTGGTTCTTTTATAGTATGCAAAATCAATACATTTAAGAAAGGAATTCTCCACCTCAGGTCCCAACACTATAGCGTATATTCTAGATGAATCATTACGTGTTCTGTCATCGAGGTCGCCCCCGCCTACTAACCCACGCATATATTGTAATGCAGCTGCCCAATAATACAATCTGAAATCAGGGGCTCCCCAGCCTCCTCTCTCTCTAGGCAGAGACATGAAGCGGTATGCCCTGCGAGTCTTTCCCTGGGCCCAGATAAATCTGTTTAACATATTTTCAAGCTCATTAAACCATTTCAATTCAAGCCATAGCGGAATTGTCCTAAAAAAATATAAAAATTTTGGCAGTATTAACATTTTTATGACATTGATACAGCCCATTAAAGTCAGATGCAAATTATTCATTCGACCCAAATCCGCCTTAACTTTTAACATTAGGGGTGCCAAGTTCTTCTGTACTAGTGACCCCAAATCTGCTGTAATTGCAACCCCCAGATATACCGCTGAGTCAGTGACTCTTTGATCGTTGAAGACGATATACTGGTTACATATTATTTGTGTTTTAGAGCTATTTAGGCTATACCCCGATACCTGCCCAAACCTTTGTGCTTCAGCCTCAATTTCTCCTATGGCCATGCTAGGGTTGGGGGTCAAGATGGCCACATCATCAGCATAGGCAAGGGTCTTCATTATACTTCCATTCAATCTTATTGGAGGGATCCTTACGTTATTATCTAAATTCCTTATCAAAGGGTCCAGATAAAGTGCAAATAATAATGGGGAAGATGGACACCCCTGTCTGGTCCCTCTTCCAATACTAACTGCTGTTGATTTACCCCTGTTGACTCTTATCCTTCCTGACGGGTTTTTGTACAAGGTCTGCATTGCGGTCGTAAAGCTATTCCCGAAACCATTCCACTTAAGTATTTGCCATAGATATTCCCAGGAGACCCTATCGAACGCCTTCTCAGCATCTAAGAAGAGCGCCGCCATAGGGTCCCCGAGGCCAGCCGCCGCATCAAAAGCTGTAATTACCTGTCTAATATGTTGTGTGGTCCCTTTACCGGGAATAAACCCGTGCTGAGTATGGCTTACTAAACCCTCTATTACTTCTGCCAATCTTATTGCTAATATCTTAGAATAGACTTTCGTGTCAGCGTTCATCAATGTGATAGGCCTATATGATCCTGGGAGCAGCAAGTTCTTTCCTTTTTTTAAAATAACGATAATGTCTGCTTCCCCCCATGATTCGGGGATCATATCCCCTGTCTGTGCTTCCAACATAACCTGAAACATGTCTATTCCAAGAATTTCGTAAAATACTTTATAAAACTCGACCGGGAGCTGGTCAGGACCGGCTGCTTTGCCTGATGGCAATGTATTTAGTGCCGTATAGAATTCCTCCCAGCTAAAGGGAGAATCCAGTCTGTCCTTTTCTTCCATAGATAAGACCGGAGGAATAATCTTACTAAGATAATTTTGAATCTCCCTTATAGACGCTCCCCTGCCTCTCGTGTATAGCTCTTCGTAGAATTCTCTAAACACTTCCCTCACCCCGATTGATGCAGTGACGCTAGTTCCATTCCTATCCCTAATCTCCTGAATATCTGATGCTGCTAATTTCTGTCTCGTGCGTACTGCTAATAGATGGCCTACCTTATCACTTAACTCGTAAGCAGCTTCCCTTTTAGTTAGATAGTTCTCTACTGCTTTTTTTGAAGTACATTCTGTCGCCTCTGCTCTGAGAACGGCTAGTTTTAATAAGTGTGCTTCTATTGATACCTTATCTCTTATATCCCTAACCAATTCCTCCTCTACTCTTAGTATCTTTTGGTAAACCTCCCTAATTTCCAGCCGTGTCTTTTTTTGTGATGAAAACACATAGCTCATCGTCTCGCCCCTTACTCCGGCCTTAAAGGCATCCCATACTATTCGTGATGGAGCCGTGCCTTTATTGATTTCCCAATACTCCTTAATCCAATTAGACATGTAAACCCTATATCCCTCATCCCTCAGCAGGGCTCTGTCAAATGTCCATTGCGTATCCTTTCGCATTGCCTGGCCTACTCTAATCGTCAGTATCAATGGATTATGATCCGAGATAATACGTGGCTGCTTTTCTATCTGTGCCTCTGACATCAGGGAAGATGAAATCAAGAAATAATCTAATCTGACCAGAACCTTGTGAGGGGCTGAGTAATAAGTACTACCATCACTACCTAAGTTTAGCTTAATCCATGGATCCCTTAATGAGTTGTTTGACACCATATCCATGAGTGCCTTATGAGTTCTCTTTTTTCTCCCTGCGTATGTCCCTCCTGGATATAAAAATGAACTACTGGGATCATGGATATTAAAATCACCACAGCATATAATTGGTTCGGGCCATAAAGCCAACTCAATGTCCAGAAATTGAAAGAGTTCGGGATCATCCTCTGTTGAGCCATACACAGAGACTATAGTGCATTTTTCCCCTTTAAATTTTATTTCAACGATTACCCACCTCCCCCATTGATCTTCCTTTTTCTTTATCACCTCCACATCAGTGGATCTTCCTAGTATCGCCACCCCCCTATGCTTAGTCCCTTGTTTTGTGTTTGCTAATACCGCAAAACCTAGGTGATCCAATAGATAACTCTTGGATGCTTCGACATGAGTTTCTTGAAGACAAACCAAGTCCAGCTTAAGTGTCCTAAGTAATGCCGCCGCCCTAATCCTCTTCCCTGAATCATTGAGACCACAGATATTAATGGTAGCAATCCTACAACTCATTAGGACCCATCATAGGTTCGACCCAGCATTGCATACCTTATTCTATCTAATGTTCTGTTGTGACTTGTAAAGCATATCTTATGATTTTGCTGATTTTGATTATCATTTAAACTCCACCTTATAACTAATCTATGTTGTGCTCTATGAGTTCCGTGCGTGAAACATTGTGCTCTCCTGTGTTGCTTCTTAACCACTACCTCCCCTTTTTTTTCATTTTTTCCCCTCTTTTTACCTCCGTCCTCCACCCTCCCCCCCCTCCCCACCCTCTGTCCTCTGTCCACCACCCCCCTCCCCCCCTCCCTACACTTACTGGCAAATAGGTCCAGAGACCTATGTGCAGCCGCTCTAGCTTGCGGCGACCGCTCCTCACTCGCCCCCCGACACCTAACCCCTATTTTATCCTATTTCATCCTAAACCCCACCTATGTGTTTTTTTAATAACTTTCGGGGCTTTAGTACTTAACATTTGACATTTTTATCTTACAATTCTCAGCCCCCTTTCTGCGATTTAATTTCCTCTAAAAACTGTTGGGCCTTAATCTCAGAGAAAAAAACACTCGTTCTGCCCCTAAAGACCACCTTTAGTCTTGCCGGAAATAAGAGGAATGCCTCGGACCCTAGAGCCTGGAACGGTTTGATGAGCTGTCTGAGTTTCCATCTTCTTTCTACCGTTACATGGCAAAAATCCGGTCTAGTAAAGAATGTGGTTCCCTCAAATGTTCTTCTCTTGTCAGGTCTAGCCTTATTTATAATTTCCTCCCTGAGCAAGAAGTTCCCCACATATACCAAAATGGCTCTTGGAAGTGGGGGTAGACCTGCCTGGCTCTTGGTCCCTTGGTTTTTCCTAACCGTGAAGGGGAATCTGTGGGCACGTTGGATCTCTCTTTCCCATTCCCACTGTGATTCAGGGAAAGCTCCCCTAAACAAATTAACCACGAACTGCATAATGTTGTCTCCCTCTTTCCCTTCTGCCACCCCCAAAATGCGAATGTTATTCCGCCTCTGACGGTTTTCGAAGTCTTCCAGTTTCCATTGCAAATCGCTAGACAGTTTTTCTTGTTCCTGTTTGAAATCCTGCAGACTCCCAAGGTCATCCTCTATTTTTCCAGTCCGCTCCTCTACCTCAGTCACTCGCTGGGCAAGCCCTTCATAGAGTTTATTGACCTTCTTAAGGGTATTGTGGATTTTCTTTGTGGCTTGCCTGGCCCTCCGACTTTCCGATCTTGCCTCCCCTTGCATCTGTTTAAGTGTAGCACAAATCGTGTCAAAAGGGGCAAGGAACTGTGCAGGAATGGGAGTACTATCTAGGGTCTTGCCCTCCTCCGCATAAGACTGTGACGTTGCGGAATAATCCCAGTCCAACTTCTTCCCCTCTACTGTAGGTGATTCCAATTTGCCGCCGTACCTCTTACCCCTTGCCTTTCTCTTTTTCTGTGTAGCCTCTTTCATAGAGAAGTTTGAATCAGAACTTATTTCTTCGTCCGATTCCCCCTCTTCTGATGTGTCATCGGTTGACTGGGAGATGTCTGTGTCCTCATTCAGCGAAAAGAAACATTCGCCATCGGCTGAGGCTCCCTCTTTTTTCTCTGGGCCCATATTTTTAACATCAATAACCAACATAGGGTCTTTTCCTGTTGGGATACAGTCATTATTTGCTTCCTTGCCCCTTCCTTCCTTGCCCCTTTTCCCGCTCATTTCAGCTTCCAATTGTGTAAGTGCCTCTAACATGTCCATACTTCCAGATAACCCAGGTACAGATACAGATAAACGCTTACTAGAATCCGGCATCAAGTTGTTTTTAAGCCCCCTTGTTGCTTCCTCCTGACAGTCATTGGGGGATATAGATTGTATTACCTTAGGTTCTGTAGTGCCTGCATTGCCTTCTCCGCCGTCTCCGTAGCTGCCGGCGAGTGCTGCCGTCGAAGTGTGTGGTTGCTTAGCAACGGACGCCTCCGGTGCGTCCTCGAGGACGCTCGTAGTCACGGTTCGCTCGCTTTGCTCGGTGTCTGACTCAGGCTGCAGAAGAGGGCTTTTCCTGGCTGTGAAGGCTTCCGTCAAGGTAGACTGCCTCAATGTTGCGTCTTTCCCCTTGTTCTCACCCTGGGCTTCACTTGCAGACGTATCTTTGAAATCCTCCGGGACTCGTCTGGAGCGGGTTTGATCGAGGCTATTTGACCCCGTTGAATCCGTTTTCCGCTGCTCCTCGGCACACTCCGTTTTCTCCGTTGCCCGAGGTTTGTACACCTTTTCATTTTTCTTCATCCTTTGGGGTAATATCGTTTTCCGTATTGCACCTGACCCTCGCTGCTGTACTCCCGAGGGTGGATCGCCACTGCATTTCTCATCTTCTCGCTGAATCTTCGCTGAATCGAAGTTTGAAGGATTTGTTTTCTCTTTATCTTTAAGGGCTTTTACCAATCGCGCTGGCATTCTCGTCAATAGGGCCCGCACCGAAGTTTCCCAGTCACTTAGTCTTAGAGCAAACTGCACGAGCTGAGTTTTAGACTTGGGATATTTTGACCTAAGGCTGGTTAGTCCTGCTTGTATCC
Source organism: Triturus cristatus (assembly GCF_964204655.1). Classification (NCBI taxonomy): domain Eukaryota; kingdom Metazoa; phylum Chordata; class Amphibia; order Caudata; family Salamandridae; genus Triturus; species Triturus cristatus. The sequence goes on along the minus strand of NC_140593.1, from coordinate 968,912,738 downwards.
AAACAACGAAATCCATAGGTTAGGTATAGGTTAGATTATACAATCTTCATCCACTGGCCATTAGGTGTATCGGGGGGGAGAGAGCTGGAGCGTCTTCTCACCACAACCTCACGGCGGCCATCTTGCCGGGTCTGGGCCTGCCGTTTTCTGCTATATTCTTGATTGTTTTTGTTGCTCTTTGTTTTTATATTGACCTGTTACTCCCACAAATGTAAAAGCTGGATATCTCTGCATAGTGCTCACATGTTCGCTGCTCTGAATATTGTATATATCCATTTATTCCCCAAGTGTATTCACTTCCATTTATCCCTACCTATGTTACTGTCTATTTCAAACTTGTATACAACGTTTTATCCCTGTAAAGCGCTCTGATACCCTTACGGGTTCACGTTCGCGCTCTCTAAAACTCTAAATAAATAAAATAAATAAGATGATTACGTCTTTCAGGATCGAGATGAAGGCTGTGCTGATGGTGGGCCAGCCCTTTTATGAAGATGTGGTTAGAGCAGGGGTCCGAGGGTGCTCCAGAAGATATGGACTGCATGGTTGTTGCAGTCTCTTGAGTGGTGACGGTGGTCCAGCTTGTCAGGGTGGTCTTCTGTGTGTTGGTAGAGATGGGCAGGAGGGCTGCAAGGGTCTAGTTGGGGCTCAAGGTTTTCATAGATGCTGATGATCTTTTTGATGAAGAGTAAGGACAGCTGGGTGAGGGGTCCTGAGAAGGGGTAACCCTGCTGGAGCTTGTTGCTAGAGAGGTGAAGATTTTTACCATGGCAAAGATTTCCTTGTCACTGTTGGTGCTGTATTTGATGTGGTCTGTGGGTGCAGACAGTTTGGTGGCTCTGATATGTTAATAGTAGCATCTGAGGGTGGATTTGTAGGAACCCTTGTCTGTGTGGTTCTGGCTTTGTCTCCATCTGTATTCAAGTAGCTTGCACTGGCGATTGGTGGGCCTGAACTCTTCTGTGTACCACTTTGCTTGTGGTCTGGTTCTTATGGTTTTGTTAGCCTTGATAGGAGCGAAGCTATCTGTGCATGCGGTGATCTAGGCGTTGAAGTTGGAGAACAATTTGGGGAGGTTGCTGTTGTGTCGAGGTCGGTGGTGTAGCAGGACATACAACCAAGATGCTCCTGAGGTCTTTTTCCAGTCCTGTTGTGAAGATTTTGTGATGGTGTTTCTGCAGTGGGGTGGGATGAGTATCCTGAAGTTGAGAGGGTATGACTGGACCAGGTGATTGTTGTGGGCTTGGATCAGGACTAAAGAGCTTCTTCCTCCAACTGTGGAGAAGTTTCTTTTCTGTAGTAATGAATAATTATCTATTGGGCCTTTGATGTTTGCTTGTATTATTCATGTTAGGATTGCATATTTAGGTAGGTTGGTGGCGGGTGTAAATAATTACGCACGTAAAGATCGGTTAAGTGGTTTGCTGTTGGCTGGTTCCTGGTTCCGCAGAACTTCTGAGTTGGGAATCTGAGCTTGGATGCGTCCACGGTCATTACTCCAGTTCAGAAAAAACCCAGAGATTATAGGCCTCTGGTAGCCAACTTCTGTTTTGTTTCTGTTACTTCAAATATCAGGATCAGGACTTTATTGGCATGCAGTGCTTAATTTGCACCGGTGATTGCCGGTGATGGGTACCAAGATTCTTTTTGGGGGATCATGACTTATTTTTCAACATCCCACTTTGACTCAGAGCAAGATTCTGTAAGAGTGTGGGCGGTAAAGCAAAGAGTCGGAATCAAAACTAGATAGCATTTATATTCGGTAACAATGTGATTCTGAGGCGCAGGTGGCAGGCTTCTAAGAAAAACATTTGACTCCAGCACTTATTTTTTAAAATATTCTTTTGCAAAGCAGGCATAATTAAAATGCATCCTTTCTACCAAATGTCGATAATATTTATAATGGCGAAGCGCCATCTTGTGAACAAGTATAGAACTGTGTTTGCATACCTGACCTACTAGCTTGCATTTTCCGAAAAACGTATCATTCATTAAAAGGCCCCCTAGGTAGCTTCGCCTTCTTTCCTCCGACAATATATGTTTGCGAATTCGCAATCTAATCCAAAAGGCACTTTTTGTGTCCCTAAATTTCACACTCATTCTCACTGGTCTCCACCTCCTAATGATTTTCTACATTTCTACCTCGTATCGTATCGTGGCCTTTGTGTCATGGGCCCCTAGCTCAAGGAAGGAAATGCGCCTCGTGGCTGCTATTTGAAATATAAAATACAGCAATAATCATGGTTCAGCGTGCCCCTCTGGCCCCTGTGATCCGGCGCCACTGCACCTGCTGCACCAATGGAAGTTATGCCCCTGTTTCTACCAGTTGATTCATCCTTCTTTGCATCCACCCGCTCCATTTTTTTCTGTACTGAGGTCTAAATAAAACGTTCAATCTATTTTGGCAGACATAGCAATATCATTATAGCTCTTTCAGTGGCGTAGCTGGGGGGGGGGATGGGGGGGCTGTGTACTGCCCCAGGCAGCACGAGTTTTTGGGGCTGTGGCCGCCCCCTCCCCCCTCTCCCCTCTTACCTGCGGCCGTCACGACTGCAAGAATCGTCAGCAGCCCCCATTCCCCTTACCTGCGGCCGTCGCGACCACAAGAATCGGCAGCCCCCACCCACCTTACCTGCAGCTGTCGCGGGTGCATGATTCCCCCCCTCCTTCTTAGATTAGGCCTTCACGGGCGGAAAACGCAGGGGCCGCCCAGGCCTAGCTACGCCACTGAGCTTTTTCCTTGACTAGTCAACCTTGCAGCTGCCTAACTTGTACCAAAGTCTCTTGGAGTTTTCTCCTAATGGAATAGCGTGATGCATGCCCAGAACATACAGCTGCGCAGGCGCGCAACGCCCATAGGGCTCAAAGGGCTTCAGCCCCCATCCTCCCCCTCGTGTGTGTGAGCCAGGACTGAGACAGCTTCCTGGACACACACACAGACAGTTTTTGATCTGCTGTATGCTGGCTGGTCTGGCGTCCATCTTAGTGCAGCCGCACCGGAGTACTTCACAGGCCTTTAAATGACCATTTACTTGCTAACGAGGCTTTGTTGTTTTTTCACCCCTTCATAGAGCCCCTGTATCACACTCTGCCTATTGCTGGAAGAATTACCCCCGACCCCCCCCACAAAAATTTTTAATTAACCCCTGCCTCCCCCCGTAATTTGGCTCCAGTTGCGCCTCTACAGCTATGTGTCCATGTAGTACACATGCATGCAAAGAAGCAGACAGTAAGTAGGCCATAGGCGAGGTGCATCTTGCCTGCCTATCTTTCTGTTTTCAAATTCATGTTTTTAGATCTCGCTGAGCCCAGCGCATGCGCTGGCTCGGAGAGACATTTTGTATATGAGATTTTCAAAGTGCTACCCACAGTGTTTTGCTGGCCTAAAGCTTGAGTGCACGATCGCGTGCACGTGCACAGCTGGCATCTAATGGCTCCTCAGCTCGCACTTCCCCCTCCCTTCTCATTAGCTTTATAGATTGAGGCTCCTTTGTTTGTATTACCCCCTCCCTTCTCTCCCCGTTCTGTTTGCACTACGCCCTCCCTTCTAGTCAGCTTTCTTGAGGCTCCTCTGACTGCACTTCCCCCTCCCTTCTCTCCCCGCGTCATCTCGGATTGCACTACCCCCTCCCTTTGGATAAAGACTCCCAACTTCAGAGTATTGCATTTATTTCCAACATTGCTTACAATGATGCACACTCCGCCTTGAAATCTCAACTATTTTGTACACCCCCCTCCACAAAACCACGGCGAGGCAGACCAACAACATTAAATGTTACCACTCAAAAGCACGCCTCCCACATTCCACGCGGACTTCTGCCTTTACATGCGTTTTAGTATTTCGAAGCGGTGATAACACTCAGACACTACGCACACACAAATGCATCAAAATCGCTTCGGTGACCATCCGACTGAGTCCTCCTACTTATAAATCCCAGAGCAAAGCACCAGCAAGTAACTAACTTTTACCCCTCCAGCTTCCCGGCGCAAGACAATGTACCAGGGACGCACGCCCTGCGGGAACCTGCCAGCCAGGCTGGTCTGCCTACAGTAGAGCTCGCCCCCCTCTGCCCAAAAACGAGCAGCAGTCCTTGTTGTACAGCTTCAGGAGGCACTGGTCCTGAATGCTCCTGGAAGCAGAAACGCCAATTCGCGCAATAAACAGACCACACCGTGTCTTAAGCGTAAAAGGCCATTTATTAGGACCAGGCTGCACAACATTAAACAATAACCAAACATTACCTGAATAACAACTTCCCACAACACTCTACAACCCTTCACTCCTTTCACCCACTCCACACTCCCCTTTTGTACCACTCCATGCCCCTTCCGTTCCTCATCATTCCCTGTTAGACGGACCGGGAGGGTCGGCCGAGGACAAGGGGAGAGGTCTCCGGGGAGAGCCGTCTCCAGCGATCGTACAGATGAGCAACTTCCCCCCCACAGATATACACCACACAAGGATAGGATTTAACGTTCTTTATAAGCGATTTCTTAAGGTACGATGGAATGGTACAAGGAGGTCTGGACTCAGGGGTCCCCTCGATTCTAGTCTCTTGGTTTGGGAAAGGGGGTAGCGGGACAGTCTGGTTACCAATCTGGTAGCTGAGATGGTCTGATGGATAGCTCACAATCCTCGAGCTCGATGTTCTAGCTTGGACGGGCCGCGGCAGCGCCAGCAGGTCCCGGTAAAGGTGGTCGTTACACGGTCCGCGGCAGCGCCAGCAGGTCCCGATGGAGGTGGTCGTTACACGGTCCGCGGCAGCGCCAGCAGGTCCCGATGAAGGTGGTCGTTACACGGTCCGCGGCAGCGCCAGCAGGTCCCGATGAAGGTGGTCGTTACAACGGTGCGCGGCAGCGCCAGCAGGTCCCGACGAGGATGGAGGATGCAGAAGGCCGCGGCAGCGCCAGCAGGCAGGGCGATAGTTCACAAGGCAGGGCTACGGCAGCGCCGGTAGTCCGTCAAGGTTGAGTTCTTCTCGGTGTCTCTCGACTCCAGGATACAACTGCCTTCCTGCTCTGGAGCTGCCCTAGTTATAGGTCTGGCGCCCTTTGATGTCCGGACCCTCGCACTTGGAGGTCGGGGGGTCCGGGATGAGGGAGTCCAGACACCCAGCAGGGGGTGGAGCCAGCGCCCGGGGGAGCTGGAGGGCGATCGGCACCTGGCGGGGGAGAGCCATCGACACTTCTTTCTCCCATTGACCTGCCAAGTGGTCCGTTCACCTCCTGGGTGGATGGTGGTGCCGGGATGTCGGGGCCGGGCCAGGCCCAGGGTTAGGGTCGAGCTGAGGCCACGCGGCCTCGTGGTGCAGTGTCCAAGATGGCGGCTGATCCGGCCGGGGGAGCCGGTAGTGGTTCGGCCCCATGATACATGGATGTCCGGGGGCAGGAGTTCCGTCGGGAGACGGGGTGCGGGTTGCTCTTGTGGGTAACACCTGGGAGTCCGGGGCTTGGGCCCTGTCATGCGGGGAGGGAGCGAGCCCTTCATGTGGCCTGTCCAACATGCGTCCCCCCCAGCTGAAGGCGGGGAGAGTCACCCATCCTCTTGGGGACTCTCCTCGTCGAGGCGGAAAAAGCGTGACAGGCCATCTGCGTTGGCGTGGTCTTGGCCCGGTCGATGTTCCACAGTGAAGTCCATCCCCTGCAGGGAGATGGACCAGCGCAATAGTTTTGGGTTTTCCCCCCGCATCTGCATTAGCCACTGCAGGGGTCGATGATCGGTTTGCACCCGGAAGTGGGTACCGAAGAGATAGGGCCGGAGCTTTTTGAGGGCCCACACCACTGCGAAGGCCTTCCTCTCGATCGTGCTCCAGCGCTGTTCTCGGGCCAGGAGGCGTCTGCTGATGAAGACCACCGGCTGGTCAAGACCCTCGGGGTTCAGCTGGGAGAGAACCGCCCCGATGCCGTGGTCGGAGGCGTCCGTTTGCACAATGAATTCCCGACTGTAATCGGGGGCCTGGAGCACAGGGGCGGTGCACAGGGCGGCTTTCAGCTTCTCGAAGGCCGCTTGACAGTCGGGGGTCCAGTTAATCTTCTTCGGGTGGTTTTTGGATGTGAGACCCGTGAGGGGCCCCACAATGCTGCCATAGTCCCTCACGAATCGCCGGTAGTAGCCGGTGAGTCCCAAGAAGGCTCGGACCTCGGTCTGCGTGACTGGGGGTTGCCAGGACTGGATGGCAGCGATTTTGAGTTGCAGAGGGGCCACCAGACCGCTTCCCACCTGGTGTCCGAGGTAGGTCACGGACCCCTGACCAATTTGGCACTTGCCGGCCTTGATTGTGAGGCCGGCCCGCTGGAGGGCTTGCAGGACCTCTCGGAGGTGGTGGAGGTGGTCGGACCAGTGGTGGCTGTACACAGCGATATCGTCCAGGTAGGCGGCGCTGAACTCTTCGAGCCCCGCCAAGACCTGGTTCACTAGTCGCTGAAAAGTAGCTGGGGCATTCTTCATGCCGAAGGGCATGACCTTGAAGTGGTAGTGGCCATTGAGGGTAGAAAAGGCAGACCGTTCTTGGGCTCGGGGTGTGAGACCGATCTGCCAGTAGCCCGCTGTCAGGTCGAAGATGCTGAGGTAGCGGGCAGCCCCCATGCGGTCGATCAATTCATCCGCTCGGGGGATGGGATGAGCGTCGGTCCTGGTGACAGCATTCAAGCCCCGATAGTCGACGCAGAATCGGAGTTCAGGAGTGGTGCCGGGGGCAGCGGCTTTGGGGACCAGCACGACCGGGCTGGCCCAGGGGCTGTCCGAGGGCTCGATGACCCCGAGCGTGAGCATCTTGGACACTTCCTCTTGGATGCAGGCCCGCACCCGATCTGGTACGCGGTATGCCCGGTGTCTGATAGGGGGGCTGTCCCCAGTGTCCACGTCGTGCAAGCACCAGGGGGTGACCCCTGGGGTGAGGGAAAACAGAGTAGCAAACTGAAGCAGGAGGTCCCGGCAGCCTTGGCGCTGCTCTGGGGTGAGGGCCTCGGAGAGCCGGACCCCGTCCACGGAACCATCTTTCTCCTGAGTCTTCAGGAGATCAGGGAGAGGCTCGGAGTCTTCTTCCGCCCCACTGTCTGTAGCCATCAGGAGGCTGAGTTCCGAGCGCACAAAGTGGGGTTTGAGTCTGTTGGTGTGGAGGACCCGGAGGGGGTTCCGGGGAGACTCCATATCGATGAGATAGGTGACGGGGCTCTTGCGTTCGACCACTTTGAAGGGCCCCGTCCACTTGTCCTGCAAGGCACATGGTTCGGTGGGGGACATCACCCACACTTGTTGACCAGGTTCGAATTCGATGGAGGAGGCATTCTGATCGTACCATTTTTTCATGTCCTCCTGACTGGCCTCAAGATTCGCTTTTGCCACCTCCCTGAATCGCCGGGTCTGATTGCGTAGTGCCAGGAGGTACTTGAAGACGTCTGGAAGGGTCTTTAGGGGGGCCATCTCCCAACCTTCTTTGACTAGGCTGAGGGGCCCTCGCACAGGGTGCCCGTACAAGAGTTCGAAAGGGCTAAAACCGAGGGACTTCTGGGGAACTTCTCGATAGGCGAAGAGGAGGCACGGAAGTAGTACATCCCACTGGCGACGGAGGGGCTCTTCCAATCCCCCAATCATTCCCTTGAGCGTGCGGTTGAATCGCTCAACTAGTCCGTTTCCTTGAGGATGATAGGGGGTCGTGAATCGGTAGGTGACCCCGCACTGTTGCCAGAGGGACTTCATATATTTCGAGATAAAGTTTGTGCCTCGGTCGCTGACGACTTCTCGGGGGAAGCCCACCCAGGAGAAGATCCCCATTAAGGCCCGGCCGACCACCGGAGCTGTTACAGTTCGCAGGGGCACAGCCTCGGGGTAGCGGGTGGCGTGGTCCACCAGTACCAGGATGAACCGATGTCCTTGTGCTGTGCGGGGGTCCAGGGGCCCCACAATGTCTATTCCCACCCTCTCGAACGGGGTGGTGACAACTGGGAAGGGTTGCAGAGGTGCTTTGAGCTTGCGGCCGCTCTTCCCGCTGGCCTGGCACGTGGGGCAGGACCGGCAGTGGTTGAGGACGTCGTTTCGCATCCTCGGCCAGAAAAAGTGGGTCACCAGGCGACTGTAGGTTTTGTCCTGGCCCAGGTGTCCAGCCAGAGGGACATCGTGGGCCAAATTTAGCAGGAAGTCTCTGAAACGGAGGGGCACCACCAGCACTCAACTGGCCCCTAACTCCGCGATCCTCTGTTCACTGTATCACAGGTCGTTATCCCAATAGACCCAATGGGCTCCGGTGGAGTCCCCTGCGCTCTGGGCGATGGCTTGCTGGCGGAGTCCCTCGAGGGAGGGACAGGTCTTCTGCTCCTGGCGGAACTGTTCCTGGGTGGGCCCCCCTTCTTGACGCCACTGAGCCAAGCCGGGAAGGTCCTGGGGCTGGGCGACCCCTTCGGGGGTTTGCTCTGGGGGGTCGGTATAGTCGGTGTCCTCTACTGGAGCGATCGGGGGAGGAGGTGCAGGCCATTCTGGTTCTTCTGGTCGGGGGATGGCACGGGCGGCCATGGACCGGGTGGTTACGCACGCCCAGTCCGGGAGGCCCAGCATCCCCAGGTGCTCTCTTCTTTCGACGGCGGCCCACGGGGAACTCTCAAGATCATTCCCCAGGAGACAGTCCACGGGGGCATCATCCCGGACCGTCACCTTCAACATGCCGGAGACCCCTCCCCATTCGAAGGGGACGCAGGCCATCCGACATAGACTCTCGGAATTGTCGGCTGAGCGGACGGGGCAGAGAATGTTCGGCAGGATCTGTTCTGGTTTTACCAGGTGACAGCGGACGGCCGTCACACTGGCCCCTGTGTCACGTAGGGCTTCGGCCCGGCGCCCATTAATGTTCACCCACTGGCCATATTTTCTGGTGTTGGCGGGTAGGGCGGCCCGCGGGACCATGTCTTTTCCCCCTAGGCACGCTAGAACCATGGCGGCCGGTTCCCACTCTTGTTGTGCCTGCTCGTATTCTTCTTGTTCTTCGGAGATTTGTTCTCCCCCCAGGGCGGCGGCAGCTACCTGGCGGGGTTTTGGAGTTTGGTTCTGTGGACAGTTCGGGTCATTGGCGTAGTGGCCGACTCGCTGGCATCGGTGACACGTGACGTTGGCTCGGAGCCCCGGGCGCATCGGGGGTTCCCCCGGCTGGCCGGGGGCGGGGTGCTGGCAGCGGGAGCGGCCGGGACGGTGTCTCTCCCTCGCCCCTGGTCTCCTCCTCCTCCTCGGGGACGGTGCTGACCTTGGTTGTTCCGGTTCTGCTCGTGTGGCCCTCTCCGGCCCACTCGGGTGCTTTCCCACCGGTCAGCTTCGGCGGCGAGTTGCCGTGGGTCAGTCAATTTACTGTCGAGGAGGTGCTGCCTGAGCTCGATGAAACAGTTGTTAGACAGGTGCTCCCACACCATGAGGTTAAAAGGTTGCTCGTAGGTCGTTACGTGGCTTCCCTTGATCCAACCCTCGAAGGCTCGGCTGAAATAGTTGACATATTCCACCCACGTTGTACCCGGGATCCGGGTGCAGTCCCGAAACCTCTGGCGGTACATTTCGGGTGTGAGCCCATATCGGGTGAGGAGGGCAGCCTTCATGTGGTCATAGGATGACATCTGATGGTCTGGGAGCTGCAGTAGGGCATCGCGGCCTTCGTTGACGAACCTCCCCCATAGGCCGGCTCCCCAGTCACTTCGATCAATCCGGTGGGAGGTCATGGCGATCTCGTAGGCCTTGAACCACTGTTGTATGTCGTCCTCTCGGACATACTCTCGGACAACATCCTTGGGGATGTGGACTTTCTTTTCTGTCGCTCCCGGGGTGCGCGGTCGCTCGGGCACCTCCGGTTCCTTGTTCTGCTTCCGTAGTTCTATTTCTGCCAGTTTGCGCTCGTGTTCGTATGTTAGTCTTTTTTCTTCGAGCTCCCTCTGCCTCTGTTTTTCTTCCCGTTCTTCTCGGAGCCGCAGATGTTCTAGGTTCAGTTTTTGCTCTGCTAATTTTAGTTCACCGTCCATTTTGAGTCGTGCCATTTCTAACTCATGTAATCTGTTTTTTTCTCTTTCTTGGATCTCTTCCTGCGAGAGGCCCGTTCCTCGCTCCTCGGGAGCCATGGTGTTCCTCTCCGATGCTGTACCATTTTGGTCTGGGGATCCGGTGACCCCGGTTTCTGCCCACGACTCAATGGCGTGCTTCAAATCGTCTTTGGTACTCAGGCCGGTGGTAGCAATGCCTAGTTCCATGCAGAATTGTTTCAGTTCACGATGGCTATACTCTTCCAATTTATCCATCTGGAATTTCTCGGTGGATCCGCTCTCTTTGGTTGACATCGTGGTTTTGTCGTGGGGTGAGCTACTCTCTGTACGATTACGCGTTGATTCGGATCGCGCCGCTGGCCACCAATGTTAGATGGACCGGGAGGGTCGGCCGAGGACAAGGGGAGAGGTCTCCGGGGAGAGCCGTCTCCAGCGATCGTACAGATGAGCAACTTCCCCCCCACAGATATACACCACACAAGGATAGGATTTAACGTTCTTTATAAGCGATTTCTTAAGGTACGATGGAATGGTACAAGGAGGTCTTGTCTCAGGGGTCCCCTCGATTCTAGTCTCTTGGTTTGGGAAAGGGGGTAGCGGGACAGTCTGGTTACCAATCTGGTAGCTGAGATGGTCTGATGGATAGCTCACAATGCTCGAGCTCGATGTTCTAGCTTGGACGGGCCGCGGCAGCGCCAGCAGGTCCCGGTGAAGGTGGTCGTTACACGGTCCGCGGCAGCGCCAGCAGGTCCCGATGGAGGTGGTCGTTACACGGTCCGCGGCAGCGCCAGCAGGTCCCGATGAAGGTGGTCGTTACACGGTCCGCGGCAGCGCCAGCAGGTCCCGATGAAGGTGGTCGTTACAACGGTCCGCGTCAGCGCCAGCAGGTCCCGACGAGGATGGAGGATACAGAAGGCCGCGGCAGCGCCAGCAGGCAGGGCGATAGTTCACAAGGCAGGGCTACGGCAGCGCCGGTAGTCCGTCAAGGCTGAGTTCTTCTCGGTGTCTCTCGACTCCAGGATACAACTGCCTTCCTGCTCTGGAGCTGCCCTAGTTATAGGTATGGCGCCCTTTGATGTCCGGACCCTCGCACTTGGAGGTCGGGGGGTCCGGGATGAGGGAGTCCAGACACCCAGCAGAGGGTGGAGCCAGCGCCCGGGGGAGCTGGAGGGCGATCGGCACCTGGCGGGGGAGAGCCATCGACACTTCTTTCTCCCATTGACCTGCCAAGTGGTCCGTTCACCTCCTGGGTGGATGGTGGTGCCGGGATGTCGGGGCCGGGCCAGGCCCAGGGTTAGGGTCGAGCTGAGGCCACGCGGCCTCGTGGTGCAGTGTCCAAGATGGCGGCTGATCCGGCCGGGGGAGCCGGTAGTGGTTCGGCCCTGTGATACATGGATGTCCGGGGGCAGGAGTTCCGTCGGGAGACGGGGTGCGGGTTGCTCTTGTGGGTAACACCTGGGAGTCCGGTGCTTGGGCCCTGTCATGCGGGGAGGGAGCGAGCCCTTCATGTGGCCTGTCCAACATTCCCCAAACCTCCTTGCATCCTCCCCGCTCTCATCGGCCATTTCACTCGTGCCTCCATTACCCCCACCTCGTTCACTCTTCCCCCCGAGGGATGGGTGTGCCCGCTAATGACTCCCCCCACCCCTCCAAAGTACCGCCAACCAGGTAGCCCCCTTTAGGGCGGATACCTGCCCCACCCCCAGGACTGGACAAAGCACACACATCCCTGCCCGCTCAAACATCTCTGCGACACCAAATTGCCTCGTTCCAGAGCTTGCTGACCACATCTCTCATTTCCATCATGTAGTACGCATTCCCCATTCTGGCAAGATGCACTCCGTCATCCCTAAACAGTAGTGGTTCCTCCAGTCGCAGTCCTGGGTGACTGATCACCTTAATGTCTTTTTCCCCGCAAAAAACGCGCATTGCTCTGTTAAGTTTCCGTCTCGCCTTCTCAATTGCCCAATGTTCAACAGAGCCCCTCCAAATTTTCCTCGGGACAAACTCAGTCCAGGCGATGCTCGCCCCTGCCAGACTGTGTTTCAGTACCTCCAAGTCTCTTTGCATCAGCTGTAAGAGCGCCAAACCCGACAGCCGAACCAAATCATTTCCCCCCAAATGGATGAACAACAGATCCGGGCATCCCTTCTGTGGGACCATCTTCGCGAGCCAGGGCAATAGTGCCCCCCATCGCATTCCCCCTTTTCCCCACCCGTGCACCTCGTGATGTTGTCCTTTGAGTCCCAGGTTACGGCCGTACACCTGTTGCTCCGCATACTTTGACGCCCAGTGCACAAAGGAATGCCCCACAATCCACGTGACCGTCTTGGTCCCAGGTCCTCCCACGCAACCTAAAGGAGAAACAAATGTTAGACACACATAGGAAATGGCCACCTCAACCCCTCCAAACCTCCAGCTCCGCACAACCAAACCCTTCACTTCCTCACATACCGCTCACAGCACTGTGACCGCCATCTCCCAATCTGCCGAATCCTATCCCAGGACCACCCCAGCCGGGCTGCCGCCGTCGCCGCCCCAATCCGAAACGAGTGAGTCCCAAAACCAGCTGGCTCCAAACCAATACGCACCAATGCCATGCGCAGCACTGCCAACAACTGACCCACCGTCACTCGTGCACCTGTGAAAAAAAATCTCCCCTTGCACTGCCTGTGTATGATGCACAAACGACCTCCATTCAGCCACCGGGCATACACTCCCCCAACCATTCTCGCTCAACCACACCCACTTGCCCCGTCCCAACTGATCCGTCTTGGACCGACCCAACCAAATGCCCAATCGCCCTGCATCCAACCTAATCTCCTCCAAAACATCCAAATCATGCACAAACGAAAAAGTCGAACCTCAAACTCATCATAACAACAGCGCAGCAACGCCGCAACCAACCGTACCAAAACCTCAAACGTTATGGCCTCCCTCAGAACCCTCCCCCCCGCTCTCTCCCTGCTCCAACCCCGGAGCGCCCTACTGACAATCACACTTTTCGTAGGGTCAAAATCAAAAAACAAACTACAATAAAATGACACTCCTGCCTATTTCCCCGAAATGGTCGCAGCCGACAACCCCTTGTCCATGCAGTGCAATACAAACTGTAACACTCCTTGTTCCACTGTGGTCCGTCCCCCAAAGGCAGAGTCCCCGCTCCAGCCCATAAAGGCTCCAAACTCCGCCCACGCCAGTCTGTAGGTCCGCCTGGTGGTAGCAGCAATAGAATTCTCAACTAGGCCTATCACCCTCACTTCCCCAAGGCCCAAATGCTGTCCGGCAGCCCGGTCTTGCACAGATCCGCTCCAGGTGCCAATCGCCGGAGCCGTTGCCACTGCAAACGAGACAAAGCATCTGCGATGTCATTATTCGCTCCCGGAACATGTTTGGCTCAAAAAACCACATTCAGATGCAAGCATGTCAGCATGAAACTCCTCAACAATCGCAACACCCTCAGGTCCCTGGCCCTCTGTCAGTTGACCAACTCGACCACCGTCATGTTGTCCACGTGGAACAACACCGCCCTGTTCTGAAACTCAGGACCCCACACTTCAAGAGCCACCAACAAGGGAAAGAATTCCAAAAACGCAATGCTCCTTCCCTTCTTCATCCAGTGATCCGGCCAGGTCTCTGCACACCACCTCCCATCCCAGAAAATGCCAAAACCAGCCACCCCAGCCGCATCCGAGTAAATTTGGATTTGCCAAACCGACCTTTCCTCCACAAAGTCCAACGATACCCCATTGAAATCTGCCAAGAACGTCCACCATGTCCTCAAATCCGCCCTCACTCCCATGGAGATCCTGACCCTGTGGTGTGGAAGCACAGCCCCCGACATGGCCATGCCGAGCCACCTGCAGAACGTCCGTCCCGCCCTGACCACCCTGCACGCAAAGTTCAAAAACCCCAACAGTTGCTGTACTTCCCTCAACGCGATCCTCTTCTCACCAATCACCCGTTGAAGGCACTCCTGAATTTCAGCTACCTTCGCGGCCGGGAGCCTTGCTGTCCACTCAGTGGAATCCAGCTCAATGCCCAAGAATGTCAAAACACAATTCGGCCCACTAGTCTTTTCCGGCGCCAATGGGACCCCAAACTGCCACGACATCTCCTGGAACCACGTCAGAGCCCTGCCACAGTCCCCAGATCTCGCCCTCCCAAGAAAAAGGAAGTCGTCCAGATAGTGCGTGACCTCCCGATGCCCACTCAGCTGTGTAAACGCCCACTGCAGAAAGGTGCTAAACAGTTCAAACAATGCGCACGAAATCGCACTCCCCATGGGCAGGACTTAGTCCACAAAAATGGCCCCACCGAACTGCATCCCCAGGAGCGCGAAATCCGCAGGGTGTATAGGCAGCAGGCGGAAAGCTGACTTCACATCGCATTTCGCCAATTTCGCCCCCGGCTCACACACCCGCACCAAGCGAATCGCATCATCAACCGACGCGTAGAGCACCCGCGAGTCTTCCTCCGCGATAAAGTCATTCACCGACTGTCCCTCCGGCCATGACAGGTGATGTATCATCCGAAACTCCCCCTTTTCCTTCTTTGGCACCACCCCCAACGGGGAAATAATCAAGTCATCCATCGGCCATTCATAAAAGGGGCCGGCAATCCTCCCTTCCTCCACCTCCTGCCAGAGTTTGGACGCGACTACCCCCGGCAATTCTTTAGCTGACTTAAGGTTGTCGGCCCATCTCCTTGATCTGGGACCTTGATAACCGACCCGAAAACCTTCCGTAAAGCCCCACCGAATCTTCAAGGCTGCCTCCCTGTCCGGGTAGAGGGAGAGCCACGGGGCCATAGCCCCCACCCTAACCGGTGTAGGAGCCCTTCTGTCCAGCCGGACCCTTACCTTTGGAATTCCTCCACTGTTCGGAAGGGGTGGTGAGCGTAAAGCAGTGCGTAAGTGCATGCTTCCCTCCACACTTAGAGCACTCATGCTTGAACTTGCACGGATACCTGGAACAGTATCCTCTGTTGTAACTCCAACAGGCCCCGATATTGTAGCTGCCGGGCTTGTTGGCCTGTCCTGCGCCCCCTGTACTGGCTGCGTTCCCTCCCGCCCCGCTTTGGGCGGGACGCGACTGAAAAGACCGGTACGTGACCGGCAACCCGCTAGCCGTGTATGTCGATGCCGAGGAATGCGTTGACGCCATCCACTGCATCCATAATTCCTGATCCACTTCACCCCAATGCTTCTCCGGGTTCGCACTAACCCGCGCCCTGAACTCCTCATCATAACTCAGCCAAGCGAAACCCCCAAACTGCATTTGGGCCTTCCTAATTATGTCCATATACTTTAACAACGCAATGGCCCTGTCCAGGTGCTTCTCGCAGTATATGCTCGCATAAATGAGAAATGCCGACGTCCAGTTCTCCATGTTCACCGGTACCCTCGGCCACGTAGTCAACTCCCACTCCTCCTCCTTTGAGCCCTCCTTGGCCTGCACTTCCCGGTGCAATAATTTAAAGACGTCCACATAATCGTGCTTCCAGATCTTACTCTTAATCTTTTCAGACAAGTGCGACCCCAAGGGTATAGCCAAACCCATGTAGGGCAGCTTCTTCGGGTGCTTATCCCCTGACTTGTCCCCTTTGTCCCCAGTCCCGTCCTCCTTCTCCGTCTGTACCCCCACTGAAATCACCGCCTTACCCCCGACCGGTTTGTCCCCGTGCGCGGGTTTGCCCTTCGGAGCCTCCCCAACCTCCCTCACTGAACCCTCTCCCACCCCAATTGATCTACACGCCTTCTTGCTTCCTCCCTTTGGGCCACCATCCCACACCGACCACCAAGCCTTCTCACCTGCCAATGCCGGGTGGCGCTCACTGGGCCGGCCTCCGGAGGTGGACGCCCTTCGTGTCTCTGCCTTCTCCTTGGCCGCCGGTCTCTGGGACACCTGTAACACACCAATGTCTCCGTTGTCCCCCGACAGGTCACAGTCATCCCTCACCTCCCCGTCTTCAAGCTCCTCACTCTCCTCCTCATAATCCAACTCCACCTCAGCCTCCAAACCGTCAGGCGCCCACAACACTTCTCTCACCGCTCTCTTCACACCCTTGCCACTCACAGTGCCAGACACCCGCGACCCTTTCACACCCGACGCCGTTGCCCGCTCCCGCGCCAGAGGGATGGCCGCCGCGGACTGCCCTACTGCTTCTTGACGGCGACATGGGGCCGTCTTGCGCGCCCCGCCGTACTCCCCCGAACTCTGCAGACAGCCGCCGACTTGGATCCCCCCCTACCCCTCAGGCCGCTCGAACCTGAGTGGGCCCCGGCACCATCAGGCCTCAAAGCCGTCCCGGCCGTCCCTGTCTGCCCCCGCGACCCCCTGTCACTCACCTCCACCCGCGATCTCTTCCTCTCCGATCTCAGCGACTCTTCTCGCTCCGCCCACCTCTCCTCCTCGGACGTGGGCGTCGGGGGCCCCTCAACCTCCTCCTCCCACACCGCCCCCTCCCTCCGCACGCTCTGGTCCGCCCGCCTAGCCTCGGCCACCTGCGCCAAAATGCGCTGCTCCTGGAGCCTGTCTTCCCACGTCCAAGCGCCCCAACCCGGGAGTGGAGGGGGGGCAGTAGCCAAGAAACCCCCCTCCAGGCGGCCACAACCCAGACTGTGGGGGCACCACCTGAGACAAAACCTCCCCGGCCGGCCCCTTGTCAGCCCCCCCCTGCCCTCCCACACCAGTCACCACCAAACACAGTGTAGAGGCCCTGGACCCCCGAGACAGGTCAATGGGCGCATCCTCCGCCACCCCCGAAACCCCCGCTGCCCCCCCGCGCCAACCACCTCACTCTCTACCCCCCGAGAGCCACCAAGCTCCCCCCTCCCACAACCACCACTGCTGCATCGTGCCTGCCCTCCCCAGCTGCCAACACCGGACTACTAGGCCCCACTGCCCCTGGTCCCCCCTCCCTCCCCTCGTCTCCAGGCCGACCGCCTCGCACGAAGCCACCGTTAGCTGCTCCCCCGTGGACGGAGCAGAAGACACACCCCCCCTGCCCCCTGGGCCTGAAATTCCAGTGGGGGAAAATGAAGGCGCGGAGGCAGACTCCTACGTCGGCCTCCGCGTTCCGGCCACGAGCGCCGAGAGCCCCGCCCCCTCCTGCGCATCCCTGACAGAGACGGCGGTGGTGGCAGCGGCGGCTCCTCCTGACACGCCATTACCGCCGCCGCCACCCCCGCCCGCGGGGCGCTCTCAAAGCCTACCCACGCCTCCCCCAGCACACCGGGCCGGAGGAGATCCTCCCGCCCGGCACGCCCCAGAACCAGCAAGGCCCGCCTCACCTCCTCCGAGGACGCCATCCCGCCTCCGCCGCCGTGCGCCGCTCCTCCTTCAACCGCTGCTCCGCGCACACCCGACGCTCCTCCAAACCGCCGGACACGCCAACCGCCGTGCCTGCCAACCAACGGCCCAGGCCCCCGCCCTACACTACACACCCACCTAAAACTACCCCCTTTGCTAAACCCTCCCGATGGTTCCGAGCGCAGGAAGAGGAAGTCGCCTTCCTCCCCTGCGCTCTTATACCCACCCCCTAACTCCACCCCTTGACCCTGCCTGGTCCTACCCCTGCGCGAAAGACCCTGGGGGAAGACTAGTCTGCGACTCTGCTTCCCCCGGGGCCCGGCAGAGTACAGCAGGATGAAAAGAGCCTTATTTTAGACATCCCCTCCGCCAGCCCTCAAGGAGTCAGGCAACAGCGAGCAACATGGCTGCCGCCGAGGGAATGGAATGCGGCTGCAAGCAGAACACTACGCAGGCATGAAGCACAGGCACGCAAACTCTTTACGCATACCTTCAACTTTTGAGCTCAAAATGCCTCTTACTGACTGTAATGGCTGAAAACATGTAGGGACATTGGTTCGTTTGGTTAGCTCATAAAATATTCATGAAGGACGAGGTGACCCTTCACACAAGCGTTCAGCGGGTAATTAGTGAGCCAGCAGCTGCTTCCTGTGAGGCATCACGGCAGAGGGTAAAGGTCACTGCAATCACGTGTTTGTAAAGTGAACTAGAAAGCGCCAGAGGTGCTCTCAATCTCGGTCACATTTTAACACTTTTGACAGAAGATTAGAGTTCCACGGTTACTTCTTGTGCCTAGTCATTTCATAATGTTCCACTAGAAAGGTGCGGTGTTCAGTGATGTGACATTTACGTAGCTGATCACGTGACACTTTGGGCATCATTATGATTGTGTTCTCTTTGGGTTATGTCATTTTCTGTATAAAATACGAGATACACGCCCGTGAACTGTGCACCAAGTAAGTGGCTCCCATGCCTTTTCATGTTGGTGGACTGAAATTCTTAAATATGTTGATTTCGTGTTTTGTAATCTTACCTGACATTTTTTTGTTTTGCAGTCATAATGTTGGCACCAGTTGTTTCTGTATTGTCTGTGTCTAGTGCTTAATTGTAGTCTTGAAATTGGCACTGCATGAAAAGCCAGCTGTCTCCTGGTCCCTGTCAGCCGCTTTAGCCTTCCAAGGACTTAATACCCTAAATGGCTAGTGAAGCATGACGCTCGGTGCCAATCGGGTTTACGATTGAAGGGACTGAGAAACCATAATCTTACAATTTATAACCTTTTTACTTCAGCCCAGGCACTTTTTTGTAATTTTGCTTTCATAGTTGCTTTTAAATATAGAACAACTTAAAGATAAATGTTCAGTTCTTTAATGTTTGCAGTTGAGTCATTGACCAAAAATGTCACTGGTGGGCATTAAGATCTCCTGTATTCTGCTTCTGAGGCACTGGGTAACGCCACGGCCAAGCGGTAATAGTGTATACAGTTGTACTGAGGCGCGATCTGTCATTTGTATACTTGATCTCACACTGGTGGCATCATGCCTGTCATGGTACCTCTGCTCATTCACTGTAGCCCTCACAGCATTGTGGAATTGTGCATGCGCACATGCTTAGGACGGTATACAGGCATGGGCTCAGCTTCTCGTTGGCTGTAGAAGTTAACTGTAAAAGCTTTAGTGCAGAGACCTGGTGTTGACATTTCTCCTGCAAACACAGGAGTATGCAAATGACTTGTAGAGGAGAAGCTGGCTTTAATCCTAAGAGAGCAAGTACCAACTTCTTTTCTTATGTGGTGCAAATAATAAAGTGGTGCATCACTGCACTTTGCCAGAGGCTTCGGATTTTTTAAAAAGTTAAGCAAAGTATATAACCCTTACTCAACAGTGCTTCGACATTTGCATACACATCCTGTCCTATTTGACCCTTCCCAGAGTCATTTTCAAATGTATGCTGGCGGTCTACAAATCGTCCTGTGGCTGCAATACGAGGTGGGAGAGCAAGTAAATATCTCCTGGTGCATGGGTCACGTCTGCCATTGGCCTAGGTGGGCAGAAACCGAGTCCTAATGCTAGGCAACCCTCGCGGTAATTCAGCAACCCCTTCTGTGTGGCCTATGTCCCTGAAAACCTTCCCAGCTGCAACGCAAACTCCTTGAAATTAGTTTGAATTTGAGCTCTCATTTGCAGTCCAAGTCAACAGAGTGTTCAAAAAGAGCTTTACTTTTTCCAGCTGCCCATATTTTGAAGAAATTATATGCTAACTAAAAGTCTAACTCTCTGCATCTCGAGTGATGATTGGATTGGGATGCTGCAGTATGTTATGCACAGGCCTTTCACAAAACCGAAACAGATGCATAGAGTCAAAAACAGGCAACCAGATAAATTTGTAATCTGAAAACGTACGACTGCCTCAATCCCAAACTGAAAAACCTCTGTTAGCTCCCTGTAGCATCCTGCAAGAGCGTCCCAGAAAACTTAGAGGTTGACTCCTTAACAGGTGCCAAACCTTTTGTTGTACCAAGTTGTAGAACTTTTGACAACAGAAGTTGAACCTTTGGGTGGTCAAGTTTCAAAACGTTGCCATGCCCTTAACTCTGTCTTATAAAGCCTTATAAGGTATCTCTCTTTCAGAAAGATTTTAAAGAACAAATCTTTCAAGAAAGTGGACTGATCAATGGCACTGCCAGATGGCGATTGTGGAAAGGTAACCTGGCCAAATTAAAACCATAGACAATGAAGAAGGACAAGGTGCCGCACCCTGGAATCCCTCACTGCTAATCACCGGTGCTTACCCACCGACCTTCCCCCCTTTTCAAGCAATACCAATAGACATGAAGTTTCTCCCCCATGCAGTCCTCGCTAACCCACCCCCTTGCATTCACCTCCAGTACATATACATAGCCACCTGTATGAATACTCTGAAGTGCCACTAAGTAAAATATTTGGTGCTGTAGAGAAGTCCAGAAATGAAACAAGAGTGGCTTTCACACATTCTTGCACCCCATCGTGAAAAATGGGTTTTGTTACGAAAATTAAGATGTGGATCTCACTTCTGTAGGGAGAATTGATAGCCAGGCAGTGCATTAAATGGGGAAAAAATATGTGCAGGTACTCGTTAACATGGGCTAGAGGTGTAGTGAGGGGGCGGGGCTGAGGGTAAGACATGATGATACTTAACGACTTCCATATTAGTTGGAGCACATACCAAAAAACATGAGAAGTGTGTTTATATAAACAAAGCGGGTCTCTTTACACAAAATAAAAGAGAAACGCGATATGTTAACATTTCCTTTTTCCTGCAATAGTTGCATCTTCTTAATGCCATACTGTTAATTGCTGTTGTTTGGCACAATACTATATATTTTGGAGCATGTGAACAGCAAGAAACTGGAAATACCCCCACTTCGAACCAAAGCTCTTATGGCACCAAGCAAATGAAACAAATAATCATGACCCTCCCCAGAAGATATCTCTTGTCTCTTCCATCGATCTTTCAATTCATCCTTTCATCCTACCATTTACCTGCTGATGTCCACCATTTAACCTTTACATTCTGTTGTCTTTTCAGTCTTTCATCCATCCTACAGTTTTCCACCATTCGGTCTGTCCACCCTTCATATCCAAACCTATCCATCTCCAAACCTATCCATTCATCCTTTCACTCATCCATCTCTTTATTCACCCTTTCGCTCATCCTCCAATCCTTTAGCTCATCTATCCATGAACCCTTTCACTCCTTTATTCCATCCACCCTTTCATTCCATCCACCCTTTCACTGAATTCCTCCTTACACTCATCCATCATCCACCCTTTCATCCATCCTGTCTCTCGCGAGGTTGTTAGGCTGTCTCCATTTCCTTGTAAACTTAACTTTTTACCAATGCCCCCATTCAGCCTGCTAGAAAAACAAACCGAGAATGCACCATTTTCTGTTCTGATGGCAGGCCATTAAACATATGTTTTGTGATGAGATCAGCAGCAGACAGGACACATGTTGTGCTCTGTGTTATGGTCAAACTGCAGATTGAAGCACTGTCAGAGTAACTTCTACTACCAGTAAAATGTATTGTCCTCAATGGGCAAGGGGAATGTTTAATTTTAATGGAGTCCATGCTGTTGCTGGAGTTTTTATTTACATACAATTAGGGTATTTAGCTTTCCCTGTGGGATAATGCACACAACGTTAACAAGCATTGGCATAGCCAATAGGTCTCGCCTTTGGGACCTTCTAAGTGCTTAGCCATGCAACAGTTGATGTTGTTGCACAGAGGATATTGTGCTGCATAACTAAATACTTATAAGGTCCCAAAAGCGAGACCTATTGGCTATGCCAATACTTGTTTTCTCTGGGTCTCGTCTAGCGTCAAGAAACAATCTAAGGTCTTTTTTTAGTAATAATAAGTATTCTTGAGCTTCGACTAAGAAGTATACTACCTTCCTCAGGAGTTGAGCTGTCAATAGACTTGCTTTGCACGTGTTTAGTGCTAGTTTGCCTCAGAAGTCTGAAAACCTATTCCATCTGTATTTGGGCTTTGAAGTGAACACATAAACTCCTATCCCTCAAGCTCTCGCTGTCACTTCTACCTCAGTAACCAATTAGCAGGGTCATACTAACTGGCCTATAGGGCAATCAGGCACTGCCCGACAGGCCGTTTTGACAGTTCAGTGTGTGGGTCGGTTTTCAAGATGTTCCAGGCCTATTTTGTGGTGAGCTGGGCAATTTCTTACGGTTGATTTTGCTAATATTAAAACAGTCACTGCCAGCAGCAAGCTCAAATCCATAGTCTTCTATGCCTTGCAAAACCCTTACACGCGTGTCTTTACAAGTTTAAAACTGTCCCAAGGTGCAAACATAAGTCACTGTTTTAGCTATCTAATTCACGAATGGAGGCCATTTTAGGTCTTGCCTAGGCAGCGCTTGCGCTGTCTCTTCGAGACATGCTATATTCAGGATATTTATTACAATAATAATAATAATAATACTGATATTTGTAGAGCGCGAACAGCTACCTCACGAGGAGGTGTCCCAGACAAGGGGTAGGGCCTATACAAACATCCAAACTAGGCCACAATATAACTAGAGAAGTAGAGGGTGTTCTGGACGTGCACTGGATAATAATGCCTTAAAAAATAACCACCTATCATCTTTGAGTGATTATGGTGCTTTTATTCCACCTTTTCTTATTTCATGCAAAGTACAAACATGTTAGACATTTAATTCATGTCATAGAGAAAGATACTATACAATATTAATGAAAACAATTTAAACTGGACATAAGGCACATTTCAAACAAAAACACATCAAAAAAGCACATCAGTGAACAAACAAATGTGTACAAAAAACACAATACACCGGACAACAGACCAGTCCTTATTCAAAAGGCACTGCATGAAATAAGAAAAGGTGGAATAAAAGCACCATAACCACTCAAAGATGATAGGTGGGTATATTCAGGATATTGGCATTCAACATGCCCAGTGCTTCTGGTTGGTTATTTGGCTTGCTTTTTAAAGTTCCTGAAAAGGCGCCCCCCGCGCCTAGGGGACGGGCACTTAGTTGCACCACGAGACTGAGCCTCCCTCCTATGGGGCGGCTAAGAAAGGAGTGGATTCGATGAGGAGGGCCGGTGAGGTCATCAGCTTGAGCAGGAATTCCTGGGATAGATATTTAAGGCTGCGCCCTGGGGAATTCTGCCTCTTTGTCCCTCTGGTTCCCACCTAGCAGACATTACCAATTGATTCCTTTGGTTGGCAATCTCTGGCCTTTTGCCATCTCGCTCACAGCCCCTCCCTCCCGACATTGCTGAATGCTGCCATCACTTAATCTCCCAGTGCCGTCCCCACACTCCCACCTCTCATCTCCCATCGTCGCTGTTAAAAATAGGGGACTTCTGTTCACATATTATATATACCCTTGATGCTTAGACACCCCTTTTATTTTTCTCTTTTTGTGAAAAACTCACATTTTTTAGCTTAGCTTTTGACTTTCTCCGACCATTTCATGCGACAGTTTATGAAACGACAATGTTCATCTAGCCAGTCTCTATCATTATGTGGGCTGAGATAGCTCTGGACTTCATTTGGAAATTATCTTACTTCCCATTTCCCCTTAGTTTTGAAGGGTATGGCATGGGTGAGTTTTTAGTCAGTGTGTAAGTTGCTTATTTTTCGCTTCACACCGAGCTACAAACATCCTAGGTGTGTGAGAAACCTACAGCCAGGGATGCAAAAAGAGACTTTTTAGGACGGTAGAAAAACGCTACACAAACATGGAAAGACTAGCTAAGCCGCCTTGGGAATTCTTTTATTGGAACAAGCAGCCTTTGGCAAAGGCTTTAATGTTATGTAAATTAATTTAGTTGCCATTAACAATACAGTTAATCTTAAAACTCAAACCTAGTACATCAATTCCAAAGTCAGATTCTTTACCTGTTACGTTACTCCACTGCAAACAATAAAATAAAGTAAAAAACATTATTATTTACAATGCCAATAGGTCTAACTTTCACAAATGCGAGACTGATTGCATTGCAAATGCTTGTTTTTGTGGTGCCCAGGCCTATTTATATTGTTGTCCGACCCTGCCAATAGGCCTCCCATATTTCCATTCTCCCTACTTAATCTCGCCTGCTCTTGTCTCATTTCTTTCTTCTACAGAATCTGTATATTTTTCTCCTTCCAACTTTACAGCAGCCTGTACTGGTCCCTTTTCACATTGCGTTTGACAAAGTTTGTCAAGATGTGCTTTGATATGTGTTGTTGTAATAGAAGTCTTGTGACCTCATTTAGAGTTTAGCAGAGCAGGAGCCCCCCCTAAATCACATGGGTCCTGACCTGAAAAACCCACAGTTTGCTTACCTTATTTATAGATGGGCAAAGCACAAGGCTGCTGATGGCAAAGCCTTCCATTGCTCCATTGCTGGAAACCACTCACCTGATGGCATGTCCCACAGGGCTGTCAGGTCACAGTGACAGTTGCTCCATGCATTTTAGAGGGGGCATCCATTCCTAGGCATGCCATGCAGGCATGGCAGTTGTGGACAGAGAAATCAATGGCCCATATGTAGAGGCAAAGTGATTTTTTTTTTTTTTTATCGAGCAGGCTCCTACTTTGTAATTATTCCTGTAAAACTAAAACTTTTCAATGAGTGGTCACCATAAACATGGTGCCCACTCACAGGGCCGGACTGGGAACCCAAAGCAGCCCTGGCAAATTTTGTCAGACCAACCCCCCTTCGGTGCATAGCGAGTTCAGCGAGTGAGCCTGACCACTACAAAGTGGGGTTCGGGGAGTTTGCCTGCCAAGGAAATTTGGGAAGGAATGTTGCATTCTACAACATGTTTGTCATTATATATTAAATTGTATTAGCTTTTAAAGCATAGTAAATGATGACCTTTCTGCGCACCAGGATATGACAATCTTTGTTGGGGCTATTCAATGATTACCTTACAATCACCCTCCAACAGTGCCCTTCGTATCTCCATTGCCCTCTTTCACATGTATTACATTGGTTTTATAGCATCTCTCATAACAGTGTAAGGTGTCTGAGCACTTTACATCACACACAAATACAGAGACAATGAATCCTACATATGTAATCAGTGTAAAAAAATGTTACATAAGGCAAAATGGAATACAAGATGTAGGATTCACGTTATACTGGTGGGCATTTTTGAAGAGTGCTTGGTCTGGAGAAGCACAAATTCAGGATTCAGAACTTAACAAAGTAGTTAAGTTTGACTCTAATAAAAATGTATTTCTACCCAAACAAACCTTTTTTTTAGCAATGTCAGGATAATGAAAGAATGGGAAGAAAAATAACATTGTAACCTGTCCCATACAGTTTGCATGCAGCTCTTTTGTGGTAGTTCATAGCTCACTGTGCTAGATTACAATTGTAACTTATGAACTACACAGTAACAAATTAAGTCCTGTGACAAAAGCAGTAACCCACTGATCTATGCACATAAAATACTGTTCTTTGATATGCAAGGTGCATGTTTTTTGCAGCTGACATATTAACCCTCTGTGCTACCTTAGATGAGTCAAAACTGCCATAAGACAAAACTCCCATCTCTCTTCAGCGGGAACATTATTCACCAGAGTTATCTAGACACTTTTATTGTTGCTCAAAAACTGCTGAATATGCAAGTAAATTTGTAGTGCTTTTAAAACAGCTGCATTGTAACAAAACAGGCCCCCACTAACAAAACCAGCCCCCCACCCTTCCAGCCTACCGGGGAAACGCCTGATGCCCTGTACGGTCAGTACGGCCTTGCCCACTCAACAAACTCTTCATCTTTCAGGGCAACCGCTACATCTATGGTTGCTCTGAAGAATTAGAGATCACTGACAGGCAGGTGGGGCTCTCTGAACAGATCTCTGCATCCTCTAAACTGTCAGGCCATAGGCTAGGGTGTTAATATTGGGCACCATGTTGGTCTCAAAGTTTGGTTTGAATGTACAACTTATTAACACACATCTAGCAAAGAAACACTTCAACGAAATATAATTTAATTAATTAAATGAATAAAAGAGACAGCCTATTAAGGAGCAACGTACAGCTGTAGAATAGTAGACTGCGTCCATCCAGGCATTGCTTTCCAGACCCCATATTATTGCAGACATAATTGATCCAGCGGTAATTTCACGGTAACTTCTTAATGCAAAACTTCATTTACCTCTAGATTACTGCTGTAAAGGTGAATGGACCTTTGCTACCATGTATTACCTTCAGGAGACTTTACATAAACATGAAAAATCAAAAATGCAATTAATATTTAAGCCAATAAAGAGAGTTGTGAGTATTTTTAAAGTTTTTTATTTTCTAGTTAAAAGTTAAGGTTCTCTGACCCTTTATTCATTAGTCAAATATCAATCAGGTTACAGAATTGAAAAGAGGAAAAATAGAATTAATACAAAACATATTATAGGTTGCATACAAAGCACTCCATAAAGGAGGAAAAACCCCTAATTCTATGTCAGTCAGAGCTCTTTAAAGAGTTTCAGGAAAAATATAATTCAAGAGTGAGTTTGCAAGGCTAATCAATAATTAATAATTGGCAAAAATATCCCATAAAGAGAAATAAATGCATAAGACAAATAAATCTTTTTCAAAACTAGTTAATTAGTCAAAGCATAAACTTAGAGTTTTAGCATCTAAATCTAAACCTGTTCCATCAGCTGCCTTCTTTGCCCTGGTCTGTTCAATCTGCCTCTCTGTGTTTCACAGAGAGAGGCTGCCCTCCCTTCACAAGACCTCAGAGGAATGTGATCTGCCTTGCCAAAAATATAAAGAGTGCAAGGACTCTCTGAAAAAAAATATGAGCAAGACCCCCACCTCCCTCTGTCTCTCCTCGGATGCAATCTCCTCCCAGGCTGCACCCGCGACATTCACGTACCTAACCCATATGATGTCTGTGTCAGATCTGCTTCTTCTCCTCTCCTCCCTCTAAGACTTCTAAGGTTCTAAGGCTGACACGCCCCCCTATGGGGTCATTTTTTATACTCTAATTCTTGGTTGACTATACTAATAATGTTGCAGTTTCAGTAGAAACTCGCACTGTGATTGGTTAGCATAGATGACATGAGGGTCTCCCCATCCTGTTCTCATTGCAAATCCAACCCATTCAAGTTCTGACAATAGGGGCTTAATGCTAAGAACAATATACATAACATGTATCAGTAAGAACATTTCTTGCAACAAAATGTATCACTCAATTTCCTGTCTCTCTTTCACATAGCACACAGGGATGAAACTTTCCAACAAATACTGATACATTGGCACGATGACAGGAGTGTACAGTTCATTGTGGCCTTGACCCACTTGTCTTCACTTGAGGCACTTGGCAGTTTCATGCAGCTGGTTCTGTTCATGCGTCTCCCATTCAGCACAATTCTCAGCCATGCTGGATTCCCAGGCATCCATTTTATTTTGGGCCCAAAAACAAAACAAACAAAAAAGGATATACATTTATGAAATGAAATCAATTATATTTACCTCCCATCATACTAGTACCCTGTATTAGTTATTACTTAGCAAAAACTATTAGTTTAAAACAGCTTTTCTATTATTTGTGCACATCATGCAAAAATGTGCAATGTACAACATAGCATAAACATGCACCAGTGCAAATTTTCAAAGCACGAACAGTTAATACATACTCATAGCAACATGCTCAAATGTTTTAGATAGTTTTTTATGCAAATGCGTTTGCCCCACGTGTAGTGTTGGTTCATGTTTGATTAATTAATACACATTATAAAAAGATGTGTTATGAACTGAATAGGCATTGTCTCAATATGCAACAAAGCCAGAGTCTCTTGAGACGGGAACAGGTAGTGTAGATCATAAGGGAAAGGAGCTGGGGGGAGAGAACACACATTCCATTTTATCTTCAAACCTAAAGAGGAAACTGCAATCACGAGTTTCTCTACACTACAAAAACACATGTTAATTCAGCACAATTGTGTGCTGCTTTAAAAGTTAAAAAAAAAACATTCTCTAAATTAAAGGTACATTCTATAGTGAGGTTAAATCTGAACTCAACACATTAACATCCATGATTAATTAATTAAGCATAGTATTAAATGATTGCACTTCAGACTGAAAGCATTTTGACCAGGCCTCATTCTATGTCTTTCACTTTGCATGCACCAAAAGTGCCACTTTTACTAGGCCTCATTTCTTGTTTCATGTGCCATGTGTTTTCACTTGCTCCAAAATCTGCGTGCCAATTTTAAATGCAGACTGTCTGAAACACAAATCAGAGCGATGCTTAATCTTGAGAAATCTAGCTCTATCATAATGCTGTAGGAAAATGTGTTTTTCTTTCAGCTAAATTTGAGGTTTGCAGGTCATTCTGCGTAGGAAAACGTTGGGGGATCCACGCACGACATACCCCGCTGGACTCCCCCTGGTGTCTAGTTTTCATAAATGTGTGGGTCTGGTAGTTTCCCAAGATGGCCGCCGCGCCTGGGACCAAAAGCCCAGGTGACTCCCCTTGCAAAACCAGGTTGTTTTGTGATATGTAATTTTGATGTCTCCTCAATACATTTTGGGCCCTTGCCTGTTGCGGGTACTTGACCCACCCACACGAGTGAGGTATCATTTTTATCGGTAGACCTGGGGGAACACTAGGAAGTAGGAAATATGTGGATCCACGTAGATTCCAGAACTTTCCCACACAGAAATTTGAGAAAAAAGTGATTTTTATCAGCTAAATTTGAGGTTTGCAGGGCATTCTGGGTAGAAAAACGTTGGGGGATCCACGCAAGCTATTCCTCGCTGGACTCCCCCAGGTGTCTAGTTTTCAGAAATGTGTGGGTTTGGTAGTTTCCCAAGATGGCGGCCGAGCCCAGGGCCAAAAACCCAGTAGACCCCCCTTGCAAAACCAGGCTGTTTTGTGATAGGTCTTTTTGATGTCTCCTCAATACGTTTTGTTTCGGGGGAACATCCCTAGGCAGGAGAACCAATATCCACAGGAGCAAAGAGTGAGCCTTTCCTCTCCCCTAGAGTATAGTCACCTCAGGTCAAACAAAGCACACCAAAGGATAGACTAATACCCCTAAGGAGAGAAGAGACACCGAAGGACCACCATCAGAAACTTCGGGTAAGACCAGTAGGGAGGCGGGGGAATCTGGAGGTAACATAACCCTGCAGAAAAATATAACACAAGACAAGAAAGAGAAAGGTTAAAGGAGACTCATCCCCATAAGCAAGAATATAGAACAGGACCACAGGTTAAGGCACACAGGTTGTATACTTTTACATACTCACTTTTGCAATAGCTTGCATTCCAAATCAAGGGGGTCTCTTCAGTGACTGTAGGGTGGGATGAAAAGGAT
The DNA here is from genome assembly GCF_964204655.1 of Triturus cristatus. Taxonomy (NCBI): domain Eukaryota; kingdom Metazoa; phylum Chordata; class Amphibia; order Caudata; family Salamandridae; genus Triturus; species Triturus cristatus. The sequence goes on along the minus strand of NC_140593.1, from coordinate 968,883,570 downwards.
TCACAGCACAGATTACAAATTACTTCAAATAAATGGTTCAAGGCATACTTCTGCCCATAGTCATTCCATAAAAAATAAGATTGGGAATATTGAGGCAGACTTTCCAAAGATAGCACGTGTCTTCTTATTTGAGGCCACAAGATGGTAGTGTGGGGACGCGTTCTGTTTCAATATAGAGTGTCCAGGAATGGCGAAAGGAATCGGGCGGACACAACGTATCCGTTACGTTCTGTCAATTCGCGTCAGGAAATACCAAAAAGAAAAAAGAAAAGAAAAGGGGAAAGCAAAATCGCGCTGCTCGTCAGCAGCAAGAAAAACGGAGGTAAAAAAATAGTAGCGCAATCTCGCGCTATACCCAAACTAAATCAGTCCTAGTGTGGGATTTCCTCAGCAGGGGAAGGGGAAAAGAGAATGCTGTGCGTCCTCGCTCTTCCAGGGAAAAATTAGACTACTGCGCGTCTTCGCGCTTCCGGGCCGAAGGAGGGTAGGGAATGTAGCGCGTCCTCGTGCTAACAGGCTGCGTGAAGCAGAGAAAAGTAGCGCTTCCTCGCACTACTAATGAGACACAAAATCAACAAAAATTGATCAGTAGTGAGATTAAAGTAAATCCTGAGTCCTCTGTAACTCCCAAACAAAAGGCAGACTACAGGAGAACACCATAGCACGAAGTATCCCAAGAGACAGTACGCCAGGAGGATCCAAACAATCAGGAAGGGCGTGGCCCTTACAGGGAAGAAAGCCAAGCACCCGGGAAAGGGAGCTGATAGCTTATATGCTATCGAGGTCACCTGACTTTAGACCAGTGCAGCCTGGGAAAGCACACAACCTGGCACCCGTCCCGTAGCATTATGGGAATGGTAGTTTTTGGCTACCATGTAACAAAGACAGGGTACAGGAAGCCTGACGGTTAACATTTTGGGCCCTTGCCTGTCCCGGGTACTTGACCCACCCACACGAGTGAGGTATCATTTTTATCGGGAGACCTGAGGGGACGCTGGCTGGTAGGAAATTTGTGCGTCCACGTAGATTCTAGTACTTTCCTACACAGAAATTTGAGAAAAAAGTGATTTTTTCATCAAAATTTGAGGTTTGCAGGGGATTCTAGGTAGGAAAACGTTGGGGGACCCACACAAGCATAACTCCCTAGACTCCCCTGGGTCTCTAGTTTTTAAAAATGTGTGGGTTTTGTAGGTTTCTCTAGATGGCTGCCGACCCCGGGACCAAAAACTCAGATGCCCCCTATGTATCCAAAAATGACCTGGTTTTGCAAGGGGAGTCACATGAGTTTTGGTCCCGGGCTTAGCAGCCATCTAGGGAAACCTACCAAACTCACACATTTCTGAAATTCAGAGACTCAGGGGAGTCTAGGAAGGTATGGCTTGCGTGGATCCCCTAACGTTTCTCTACCAAGAATCCCCTGCAAACCTAAAATTTTGATGAAAAAAATCACTTTTTTCTCAACTTTCTGTTTAGGAAAGGTCTGGAATCTACGTGGATCCAAAAATTTCCTACCACCCAGAATTCCCTCAGGTCTCCCGATAAAAATGGTACCTCATCCGCATGGGTGAGTCAAGGACCCGCGACAGGCCAGGGCCCAAAACCTATTGAGGCGACATCAAAATTACCTATCACAAAACAACCTGTTTTTGCAAGGGGGTCCAATGAGATTTTGGCCCCGGGCCCGACGGCCATCTTGGGAAACTGCCAAAACAACACATTTATGAAAACTAGACACCCGGGAAGTCCAGCGACGTATGGCTTGCGTGGATCCCCCAACGTTTTCCTATCCAGAATGCCCTGCAAACCTCAAATTTAGCTGTTTTTTGGACAAATGTTTAGGTTTGCAAGGGATTCTGGGTAACAGAACCTGGTGAGAGCCAGACAAGTCACCCCATCCTGGATTCCCCTGGGTGTCTAGTTCTCAAAAATGTATAGGTTTGCTAGGTTTCCCTAGGTGCCGGTAGAGCTAGGGTTCAAAATCTACAGCTAGGCACATTGCAAAATAGTGTCAGTTTTCGCTGTAAAATGTGGTGTGTCCACGTTGCGTTTTGGGCCGTTTCCTGTCACAGGCACTAGGCCTACCCACGCAAGTGAGGTACCATTTTTCTCAGAAGACTTTGGGAAATGCGGGGTGAGTGGAATTTTGTGGATCCATGCAGATTCCAGAACTTTCCACCACAGAAATGTGAGGAAAAAGTGTTTTTTGATAGATTTTGAGGTTTGCAAGGGATTCTGGGCAACAGAACCTGGTGAGCGCCAGTCAGGTCACCCAATCCTGGATTCCCCTGGTTGTCTAGTTTTCAAAAATGTGTGGGTTTGGTAGGTTTCTCTAGATGGCAGAGAGCACGGGCCAAAAAAACAGGTGCCCTCCCCAAAACCAGGTAGTTTTGTTATAGGTAATTTTGAAGTCTCCACAGTACGATTCAGGCCATTTCCTGTTGCAGCCACTATGCCTGCCCACACAAGTGAGGTACCATTTTTATTGGGAGGACTGGGGGAATGCTGGTTGGTAGGAAATTTGTGTCAGCCCGGAGATCCTACAAATTCCCCACACAGGAATGTGAGAAAAAAAAAATTTCAACAAAATGTGAGGTTTGCAAGGGTTTCTGGGTAGGGAAATGTTGGGGGACCGATGCAAGCCATACCTTACTGGTCTCCCCTGGGTGTCTAGTTTTCAGAAATGTGTGGGTTTGGTAGGTTTCCCTAGATGGCCGCCGAGCCCGGGGCCAAAAACCCAGGTGACCCCCCTTGCAAAACCAGGTTGTTTTGTGATAGCTCATTTTGATGTCTCCTCAATAACTTTTGGGCCCTTGCCTGTCGTGGGTACTTGACCCACCCACACAAATGAGGTAACATTTTTATCAGGAGACCTGGGGGAATGCTGTGTAGAAGGAAATTTGTGAATCCACGAAGATTCCAGAACTTTCCCACACAGAAATTTGAGATAAAAGTGAATGTTTCAGCTAAATTTGAGGATTGCAGGGGATTTTGGGTAGGGAAATGTTGGGAGACCCATGCAAGCCATACCTTGCTGGACTCCCCCAGGTATCTAGTTTGCAGAAATGCGTGGGTTTGTTAGGTTTCCCTAGATGGCCGCCGAGCCCGGGGCCAAAAACTCATGGAACCCCCCTTGCAAAACCAGGTTGTTTTGTGATAGGTAATTTTGATGTTGCCTCAATAGGTTTTGGGCCCTTGCCTGACGCGGGTACTTGACCAACCCGCACAAGTGAGGTACCATTTTTCTCGAAGACTTTGGGGAATGCGGGGTGAGTGGAATTTTGTGGATCCACACACATTCCAGAACTTTCCACCACAGAAATGTGAGGAAAATGTGTTTTTTGTTCAAATGTTTTGGTTTGCAAGGGATTCTGGGTAACAGAACCTGGTGAGAGCAAGTCAAGTCACCCCATCCTGGATTCACCTGGGTGTCTAGTTTTTAAAAATGTATAGGTTTGCTAGGTTTCCCTAGATGTCGGCAGAGCTAGGGTTCAAAATCTACAGCTAGGCACTTTGCAAAATAGTGTCAGTTTTCACTGTGAAATGTGGTGTGTCCACGTTGCGTTTTGGGCCGTTTGCTGTCGTGGGCACTAGGCCTACCCACACAAGTGAGGTACCATTTTTCTCAGAAGACTTTGGGGAATGCGGGGTGAGTGAAATTTTGTGGATCCACGCGGATTCCAGAACTTTCCACCACAGAAATGTGAGGAAAATGTGGTTTTTTTTACATATTCTGAGGTTTGCAAGGGATTCTGGGTAACAGAACCTGGTGAGAGCCAGACAAGTCACCCCATCCTGGATTCCCCTGGGTGTCTAGTTTTTAAAAATGTATAGGTTTGCTAGGTTTCCCTAGATGTCGGCAGAGCTAGGGTTCAAAATCTACAGCTAGGCACTTTGCAAAATAGTGTCAGTTTTCACTGTGAAATGTGGTGTGTCCACGTTGCGTTTTGGGCCGTTTGCTGTCGTGGGCACTAGGCCTACCCACACAAGTGAGGTACCATTTTTCTCAGAAGACTTTGGGGAATGCGGGGTGAGTGAAATTTTGTGGATCCACGCGGATTCCAGAACTTTCCACCACAGAAATGTGAGGAAAATGTGTTTTTTTGACATATTCTGAGGTTTGCAAGGGATTCTGGGTAACAGAACCTGGTGAGAGCCAGACAAGTCACCCCATCCTGGATTCCCCTGGGTGTCTAGTTTTTAAAAATGTATAGGTTTGCTAGGTTTTCCTAGATGTCGGCAGAGCTAGGGTTCAAAATCTACAGCTAGGCACTTTGCAAAATAGTGTCAGTTTTCACTGTGAAATGTGGTGTGTCCACGTTGCGTTTTGGGCCGTTTGCTGTCGTGGGCACTAGGCCTACCCACACAAGTGAGGTACCATTTTTCTCAGAAGACTTTGGGGAATGCGGTGTGAGGGGAATTTTGTGGATCCACACACATTCCAGAACTTTCCACCACAGAAATGTGAGGAAAATGTGTTTTTTGTTCAAATGTTTTGGTTTGCAAGGGATTCTGGGTAACAGAACCTGGTGAGAGCAAGTCAAGTCACCCCATCCTGGATTCACCTGGGTGTCTAGTTTTTAAAAATGTATAGGTTTGCTAGGTTTCCCTAGATGTCGGCAGAGCTAGGGTTCAAAATCTACAGCTAGGCACTTTGCAAAATAGTGTCAGTTTTCACTGTGAAATGTGGTGTGTCCACGTTGCGTTTTTGGCCGTTTGCTGTCGTGGGCACTAGGCCTACCCACACAAGTGAGGTACCATTTTTCTCAGAAGACTTTGGGGAATGCGGGGTGAGTGAAATTTTGTGGATCCACGCGGATTCCAGAACTTTCCACCACAGAAATGTGAGGAAAATGTGTTTTTTTTTACATATTCTGAGGTTTGCAAGGGATTCTGGGTAACAGAACCTGGTGAGAGCCAGACAAGTCACCCCATCCTGGATTCCCCTGGGTGTCTAGTTTTTAAAAATGTATAGGTTTGCTAGGTTTCCCTAGATGTCGGCAGAGCTAGGGTTCAAAATCTACAGCTAGGCACTTTGCAAAATAGTGTCAGTTTTCACTGTGAAATGTGGTGTGTCCACGTTGCGTTTTGGGCCGTTTGCTGTCGTGGGCACTAGGCCTACCCACACAAGTGAGGTACCATTTTTCTCAGAAGACTTTGGGGAATGCGGGGTGAGTGAAATTTTGTGGATCCACGCGGATTCCAGAACTTTCCACCACAGAAATGTGAGGAAAATGTGTTTTTTTTTACATATTCTGAGGTTTGCAAGGGATTCTGGGTAACAGAACCTGGTGAGAGCCAGACAAGTCACCCCATCCTGGATTCCCCTGGGTGTCTAGTTTTTAAAAATGTATAGGTTTGCTAGGTTTCCCTAGATGTCGGCAGAGCTAGGGTTCAAAATCTACAGCTAGGCACTTTGCAAAATAGTGTCAGTTTTCACTGTGAAATGTGGTGTGTCCACGTTGCGTTTTGGGCCGTTTGCTGTCGTGGGCACTAGGCCTACCCACACAAGTGAGGTACCATTTTTCTCAGAAGACTTTGGGGAATGCGGGGTGAGTGAAATTTTGTGGATCCACGCGGATTCCAGAACTTTCCACCACAGAAATGTGAGGAAAATGTGTTTTTTTGACATATTCTGAGGTTTGCAAGGGATTCTGGGTAACAGAACCTGGTGAGAGCCAGACAAGTCACCCCATCCTGGATTCCCCTGGGTGTCTAGTTTTTAAAAATGTATAGGTTTGCTAGGTTTCCCTAGATGTCGGCAGAGCTAGGGTTCAAAATCTACAGCTAGGCACTTTGCAAAATAGTGTCAGTTTTCACTGTGAAATGTGGTGTGTCCACGTTGCGTTTTGGGCCGTTTGCTGTCGTGGGCACTAGGCCTACCCACACAAGTGAGGTACCATTTTTCTCAGAAGACTTTGGGGAATGCGGTGTGAGTGAAATTGTGTGGATCCACGTGGATTCCAGAACTTTCCACCACAGAAATGTGAGGAAAATGTGGTTTTTTTTTTACAAATTTTGAGGTTTGCAAGGGATTCTGGGCAACAGAACCTGGCGAGAACCAGTCAAGTCACCCCAACCTGGATTCCCCTGGGTGTCTAGTTATCAAAAATGTATAGGTTTGCTAGGATTCCCTTGGTGCCGGCAGATCTAGGGTTCAAAATCTACAGCTAGACACTTTGCCAAAAAAGGGTCCGTTTTCACTGTGAAAATGTGGCGTGTCCACGTTGCGTTTTGGGTCGTTTCCTGTCGCGGGCACTAGACCTACCCACACAAGTGAGGTACCATTTTTCTTGGAAGACTTTGGGGAATGCGGGGTGGGTGGAATTTTGTGGATCCACGCAGATTCCAGAACTTTCCACCACAGAAATGTGAGGAAAATGTGTTTTTTTGTTCAAATGTTTTGGTTTGCAAGGGATTCTGGGTAACAGAACCTGGTGAGAGCCAGTCAAGTCATCCCATCCTGGATTCCCCTGGGTGACTAGTTTTCAAAAATGTATAGGTTTGCTAGGTTTCCCTAGGTGCTGGCAGAGTTAGGGTTCAAAATCTACAGCTAGGCACTTTGGAAAAAAAGGGTCAGTTTTCACTGTGAAAATGTGGTGTGTCCACGTTGTGTTTTGGGCCGTTTCTTGTCACGGGCACTAGGCCTACCCACACAAGTGAGGTACCATTTTTCTTGGAAGACTTTGGGGAACGCAATTTGGGTGGAATTTTATGGATCCACGGAGATTCCAGAACTTTCCACCACAGAAAAGTGAGGAAAATCTGTAATTTTGGACAAATGTTTAGGTTTGCAAGGGATTCTGGGTAACAGAACCTGGTGAGAGCCAGTCAAGTCACCCCATCCTAAATTCCCCTTGGTGTCTAGCTTTCAAAAATGTATAGGTTTTCTAGGTTTCCCTAGGTGCCGGCAGAGCTAGGGTTCAAAATCTACAGCTAGGCACTTTGCAAAAAAAGGGTCCTTTTTCACTGTGAAAATGTGGTTTGTCCATGTTGTTTTTTAGGCCGTTTCCTGTCATGGGCACTAGGCCTACCCACACAAGTGGGGTACCATTTTTCTCAGAAGACTTTGGGGAATGCGGGTTGGGTGGAATTTTGTGGATCCACGCAGATTCCAGAACTTTCCATCACAGAAATGTGAGGAAAATGTGGTTTTTTTGGACAAAGTCTGAGGTTTGCAAGGAATTCTGGGTAACAGAACCTGGTGAGAGCAAGACAAGTTACCCCATCCTGGATTCCCCTGGGTGTCTAGTTTTAAAAAATGTATAGGTTTGCTACGTTTCCCTAGGTGCCGGCAGAGCTAGGGTTCAAAATCTACAGCTAGGCACTTTGCAAAAAAAAGGGTCAATTTTCACTGTAAAAATAAAGTGTGTCCGTGTTGCTTTTTGAGCCGTTTCCTGTCGCGGGCACTAGGCCTATCCACACAAGTGAGGTACCATTTTTATCGGGAGACTTAGGGTAACACAGAATTATAGAGCAACTGTTATTACCTATTTGCTTTTGATGCATTTCTGCCTTCCAAATGAAAGACAATGTGTATAAAAGAAGTCCTTTTGAAAAATGACCTACAATTCTCATGCTAGTATGGGTACTCCCAATTTCGGAAATGTGCAAATATCTACTGTTTCTAAACTCTATATTTTGTTCCAATTTCAGAAATACATAGGTGTCTCTCATACCGATTTTTCCATGTATATATTTTCCCAAATTAATTGCTATATACCTGGTACATAATAAAAAACCATTGCAAGACGCTGCTCAGTTATTGGCTCTGGGTTCGTTGGGTTCTTGGTGAACCTACAAGTCCTATATATCCCCACAACCTGAAAGGTCCAGCGGATGTAACGGTATATTGCTTTCAAACAGCTGTCATAATTAGAAGAAGTCACAGGTGAAAACGTTGACACAACTGGCTGTTTTTTTCAACTAATTTTCAACTTTGCCTATATTCAACGGTTATTTTCTTTAAAGAAACCTTGAAGGATCCACACAAATGACCCCTTGCTGAATTCAGAATTGTGTCTACTTTTCTAAAATGTATAGCTTTCCAGGATTCATTATTGATTTCATACCCATTTCTACCATTAACTGGAAGGAGGTTGAAAGCGCAAAAAATAGCAAAAATCGGCTATGTCCCAGAAAAATGCCAAAACTGTGAAAAAGATTTTGGTTTTCTGACAAAAGTCTGCTTGTCCCTGAAAGCTGGGAAGATGGTGATTTCAGCACTACAACCCCTTTTTTGATACCATTTGCAGGGAAAAAACCAGACGCTTCCATCTGTAGGCCTTTTGTCCCATTTTTCCAAAAACATTTTTTGCTGTATTTTGGCTAATTTCTGGGTGCCCTCCAGGGGAATATACAAACCCTGGGTACCTTTAGAATTCCCATGATGGTGGAAGAAAAGGACGCAAATTTGGCGTGGATACCTTATGTGGTCAAAAAGTTACAGGAGCCTAAGCGCAAACTACCTCAAATAGCCCAAAAAAGGTTTAGCACAGGGGGGGAAAAGGCCTAGCAGCGAAGGGGTTAACGCACGCCGCAAAATGCGACCAAATGGGACGATAAGGTCCTTAAGGGCTCCTCCTTGTTTGATCACAGATCATCACGAGTGATTGCAGTGAAAGCACATGGCAGCACCCAGTAATTTGGCATTACATGGGTGAAATGTATAAATGTAAAAACTATGGTTTCTTCTCACTTTTTCTTACAGGCGGATACAAAACATAAGAAAACCGGATGGGAGATAAGTATACCTTCCATACCATTCACGAGAATGCAGCTTTCTGCATCCTCAATTTGAAAAGTTAGAGAATACTTTTGTGAATATCCAGGGGGGGAACTTATATTTGCCCTGAAGAAAGCCTAGGACCCAAGTGGCCTTTGCGAAGGGCTGAAACATGTTGGCAAGACACTAGGGTCATAGGACCATCATCTCCTGATGACCCCTTGTATATACATTTTTAACATCCCCTATGCCTCCACTATTAAAGGGATACCTGGAGATGGAGGAGGATTTTTATCTTTAGACCCCCTGGCCTATCTCCCCTAAGTGCTCCCTGAAATATGGTAGCACCCACCCTGGCCTTTAGGAGTCAGGGTGAACCCGATGATGAATCATGACACCACCAGGGTGTGTGAGGGTCACTAAACAAAAATGAATTGCTTCCTTTCCCGCGCCTAGCGGTTGACGCCACAAGAGTTTTGCGCTGAGCCTTAATTATACGAGGTGGGATACCATGAGTAGCTACCAATCTTGCTGACATCCTATTCAATTCGCCATAATCTTAAGGAACAAGAGAAATCAGATCATTCAAAAAAGCATGGCTGAATGTCAATCAATGAAGACAGACAAAAGGCAAGCTAGATAAAGTTGTGCAAGTCACTCAGGAAGACAGGTACCTAAACGGTCCCAACAGGGGTAGGAATATAACAGGGATTAGGAGTTTTTGAGTTTTTTGGGAACAACATGCAGGAATCTGCTTTGCTGTGCCAATTCCTCCATATATTCCTCAGGTTTCCTACAAGGATATTTGGACTGCTTTCAGCAGCCAAAGTCTCTTTGTGAAAAACAAAACCATGTAATTCTATAGTGCTTGGTAATTTCCATTACCAGACCCATCCGAATTTATGGGCCACTGGTAATTGAGGCCTAAATCACAAATATGTAATATGGTCTAGTTCCCAGGATTAGATGTTGTAGTGAAAGGAGAAATATCAGTGTTCCTCATGTGTCAAGATGTGGTCAAGGAGAAAATCCATTCCCCATCATCTGTCAAGAACTCTGAAACTGCCGTGGTGGAAGATGAGCATAGGTTTTTTGGTGTCTCCCCAGCTTAGTCTACTACTGGTGGTTGTTTATTAACACTTGTAGTATCTAGAATGTATCACTTCTAGAATCACTTACTGAGGTAGACAATTTCTGCCACTCGTGTTAAATAAGTTTGTAGCTTTAGGACGTGTGTTCTATGCCTTTCTTCAACAACAATTGTATTCAAATTTTGTAAGGAGATGTTATGATCAGCATGCTGCACAAACACTTGAAGTCAGGTTTTATGCCTGCACTCTGACAAATGTGGCAAAACAGGCTATAAAGGCTTCATGTTGTGAAGCGGGTAGACCCAGCTGGGCACTTTGTGTGTTCATGCATTTACCTTAGCTTGAGAAGGCTCACTGCAGTGCACCCCTCTTGTTACTGTCTGACACATAAAGGCCTGGGCAAGTAAAATGTTCTGCAGAATGCACAGTTTTCAAGTACATGTTACAAATACATGTAATAGCATACATGACATGATGTGTCTAATGCCATGTATGACATATCATGTATTTGCAAGTGCACATACACCCCGTACGGCAACAAAAATATCAACATGCAAAAATATTGTGGCCAAAATAGTGACCTCAGAATATTGTACAGGCAAGTTAATAATATTAAGTAGAGATTGACTATTCCTGGACTTTCAGTTTTATTTTTACTGTTATAAAATGGGTTTAATCCCAGCAAGCACAGTGTTTTGGGGTAAAGGACAAGGCCAGATTATAGATACAATCCCGTAAAATTGGGCCATGAGGTAGCTCTGACACTGGCAACTGTACTCATTCTAATAAAGAATTAACGGTCTGCTTTTCTTTTCGGTAGAAAACAGCCCATTTAAAGACTTTAGAAGCGATACAGGCCAGGACGAAGGACCAGCATGACAACCTCTGCAAAGCCAATGCTATACTGCAAGAATGCTATACCCTACAGAACACAACTCAACATTGTATTTTGTCTTTTGAAGCCCTGAAGAAGTAATTTAGGACGAAACACTTTGGTTACACTTGGTTTACAGAGGATGGTTTAAAAAAAAAAAGATGAAGAGTCCTGACTGGGAGCTTTCTGGAGCCTAACACATAGACACCAATGCAATTTGGGGGACCAAAGGCACACAGCTTATCACTTCACTATTATATAAGAGAAACTACCATTTCATTGTAGATTTTTGCCTTTGTTTAACCCCTCTATGTAAGTGATGTGCTTGCAAGCCAAATGCATCTATGTGTATGAGTAGAAAAATAATATATATGGTATTTACTAGTTTATTTTATTTAATTCTTTTATAGTGCTACTCATTGCAATGTAGTGTTTCAGAGTGATTTACTTTACAAGCACACATTATACATTGACAATAAATTATACAAGAGTTTAAATGAAAGTCCAGCATATTACATAAGCCAATGAGGGTTTCAAGGTGTACGAGTCAGACATTGTCTTAACTGGTAGGGATTATATGGCAAGAGTGCATGGCCGGAACAAAACACAAAGTCATGATTTAAAACGTAACACCATGCTTAGTGTTGTATATACTAATAAGACTCTATTAACCACCACAGTTATCTTACTACAATTGGTGCCTTAACCCCATAAGATATTTTAAAATGTAGCCCTTGCAACCAATTAAACCAGAACAGATTTCACGTTCCTCCTTGATGCCGATTTGTTTGTGGCAGAGTGTTGCAAGGCTGAGTAATATGTGGTATGGCTGGAAGGCCTTACCATGTAATATTCTCCCAATACACAGATATAAGATGATCCTTTGATTCAACAACAATAATCCTTAGCTCAGTTCTGGTAGTGTGGCAAAGAGCAGTCAAGCATTACTGGAAGAACATGTGTTAAGCATTTTACGGTACCATTATAGTGGATAAGCAATTAAGACGACTCAAAAGAAATCCAACACCAATTTATAAAAATAGAGCTTATTTTTATATTGATATAGACACCAAACCTAACTTTGTATTATACATACAATCGGAGTAGTGGATTTTTAAAGTGTTCAAAAATAAATGCAGTAAATCTGTCAAACAGGCCCCATTAAAGTCAATGGGGGAAAACACAGGTGACACTCGGTCATTTGCAGGATGAGTTCACATGAACCCTCTTGTGGATAATTAATGTATTTCTTTTATTTTTATTTATTTAAAAGGTTTTATATAGCTCTGGCTGGCCCCGATGGTATCAGAGCGCTTTACATGGGTATTAATTGAAATATAACAACATTTACAATGAGGTAGTATTCAAAACCAATACAAACAGTAGAAAGCAACTCAAATTTTACACAATTTAATTACATAAATTGCAATGGGCTACAGCAATTCCTGAGAGATTAGGCTAGTGTGGGAGGGAAAGGATGGAGAAGAGGGAGGTAGGGTATAGGAATGAGGAGAGGCTGGGGAGGGGGGGTTTAAGGCAATATCATACCGCTATACATGGATAATTAATTGTAAAGTACCAGAATTACAATGAGGTAGTACTCAAAACCCATACAGACAGTAAAAACAACTCCAGTTTTACAAGATCACATTACATGTATTGCAATGGGCTACAGCAAGTCCTGAGAGATTAGCCTAGTGTGGGAGGGAAAGGATGGAGAAGAGGGGGGAAGCAGGTCCTATGGGAAAGGCTAGTGGGAGAAGTTAGGGGGCAAAGGATGATGTGAGAGGGGGAGGAGAGAGGGAGTGGGGTGGTATGAGTGCCCAGGGAGGGATTAAGGACCTCAGTATTTATTGAGCAGGTGAAGTTAGAGGTCTTTTTTGAAGCTGACGTAAGAGGGGTTACAACGAAGTTCTTTAGGGAGGGAGTTCCAGATGTTAGGCACGTTCCCGGAAAAGGAGTGTGATTGAGTGGTTTTCTTGTTTAACAGAGGAGGGACAAGAGCGAGAGTGTTGGAGCTCCTCAATGATCTAGAGCAGCCAGCTTTGTGAAGTTTATCTGAGAGGTACTGCGGGGAGCGTTGATGCAGGGCTTTGTGCGTAATGCAAGCTGTCTTGTAGGAAGTTCTTCCTTCAACGGGAAGCCAATTGAGGGCTTTAAGGGCAGGGGAGATGTGATCGAACCGTTTGAGGTCGTAATGAGCTTAGCAGCCAGGTTCAGAACAGATTTGATTGGGGCTAGGTGGACTTTAGGGGTTCCAGAGAGGATGGCGTTACCATTGTTGATTTTCGACAAGACCAGCGATTGGACGACTAATTTAAAGTCGTCTGCAGGAATCAAGGGTTTTATTTTCTCGAGGTGATGGAGAGTGAAGAGAGCGCTTTTGGCCGAATTTTTTATGTGGGGGATAAGAGTAAGGTTCTGGTCAATGTTAAAACTGAGAGATTGAACTGAGTTTGATATAGTGAGAGAGCAGTTGAGTGCGGTTAGGTCAGAGATCCAGGATAGAATGGGGAGGGAATTGTTCTTAAGGGAGAAAAGAATGATTTTGGTCTTTTTTGGATTGAGTTTGAGGTGGTTGTAGTGGAACTAGGATTGAATCTTACTCAAGGCATCATTGAGGTGAAGAACGTCCGAGCGGGATTGAATCTTATAGTAAAGTTGGGTGTCATCAGCGTATAGGTGGTAATTGATTCCCGCTTGTTTAAGGATAAGGGTAAGGGGTTCTATAAAGAGGTTAAATAGAGAGGGGGGGATAGAGCCCTGGGGGACCCCTAGGGAGACGGGCAAAGGTTTGGAAAAGCAGTCGTGAATTTTAATTTGCTGGGTTCTGTGTTGGAAAAAGGAGGTGAACCATTTGAGGACTGAACCGTTGAGGCCAAAACGATCTTTAAGTGTGTTAAGTAGAGTAGAGTGGTTAACAGCGTCGAAAGCAGCTAGAGATCAAGGAGAGTGAGAAGGGAGGACTCGCCTTTGTCGAGGGCATGATGGATGTCATCAATTATATTTAGCATTGCCGTTTCTGTACTACAGCCCTTTCTGAAGCCTGATTGGAAAGAGTCTAAAAGATTGAATTAATCAATGTGTCTATCTAGTTGGAGCAGGGCGCATTTTTCAAGGGCTTTTGAGAGAAGAGGAAGGTTAGAGATAGGACGAAGGTTATTTAGGTCATTAGGGTCACCAGCAGGATTTTTGAGGATGGGAGTGAGTTGTCCCAGTTGGAAGGAAGCAGGGACACAACCCAAGGTAAAGGAGGAGTTGATGATAGAGGTCCAATAGGGGGCAATGATATGTTTTAGAACTTGGACAAGGTTGGAAGGGAGAGGGTCTTTGGTGTGAGATGACGGTTTAAGTCTAGTAATGACGTTAAGGATATCAAGTTCAGTGACTGGTTGGAAGTCGTGCCAAGAAGCATTATTCTTTTGCTTAAGTATGGTGGGGATGGGTTCAAGAATAGGGTCGATAGGAGGAAACGATGAGGAGTCATGAAGAAGCGTAGAGAGTGAAGGAGAATTGGAGGAAATGTCCAGGGAGGGAAGTAGGCTAAGAGGGAGGGGAGTTAGGGCGAAGAATTGATCAATTTTGGAGATTTTTTCTGAGAAGTAGTTAGCAATTTCTTTGCATCTCTCAGCGGTGGCAACGACCTTGGGGGGTGCAGAGGATGTTTGGTTTTTAACAATGCTGAAGAGTTCCCTAGGTCTGTTTTTGGCCCGGTCGAGTTGGGAGCAGAAGAAGGAAGTCTAAGAATTGAGGATGTGTTTTTTATAGTTGGACCTAGCGGATCTGAGGAGAGAGAGATTAAAGGGGGAAGGGTTTTGCCTCTATATGCGTTCAGTCGATCTAAGTGCGTGCCTCTCATTGTTGAGATCTGGATTGAACCAGGATTTGGAGGTGGAGTTTTTCTGTAGTTTTAGTCTAGCTGGGGCAATTTGGTCAAGGACCTCAATGATGGATTTATTAAAGTGCTCAGTGAGGTCATTGGCATTTAGGGAGGGAGGAGAAAGTCGAAGTTGAGCTTTGACTTTGGTCTCAAGTTCGCCTGGGGGAATAAGATGAAGATTCCTAGTCAATTTCATCTGTTTGGTGGTTTTGGGAGGATAAGGTCATGCGAATCCCTAGACCAAGTTCCAATAGTCGATACTTTGACACCTTGCCCAGGGAGTCAGGGTGCAGAGGTGACTTGGTTGTCCTTGGTACTAAACGGGATCCGCGAGAGCTGTCAAACTTGAGGCACTTGACAAAACCACAATTGGAGATGGAGTTCCACTCTACCCATGGAGAGTAGAGGCCTTTGGGTTCCTATGACCTGGGTTCAACAGCTGGATTTCTTCTACCTTGCTTGGCGGCTTCCGGTGCAGAGGTAGCTCACAGGTGTCAATCACCGGGGCAGGTTCTGACAAAGATGCTTTGCCACATACTCAACAACTCTAACTTCAGGATGCAGGAACACAGCAACAGGGCCGTTGCCGATGTCAATCGCTATCAATGTGATTTGCTTTCAGGCTGGAGATTTCACCCAAGGGGTCGATCACCCGACTGGCAATCACCAAGCCTTGGATGTGGCAAATGTAGTCCATGGTTACTTCGGCAGCTGGGGGTTGACAGAAGCGGAGTAGCGGCTTGAAACTTCGTGAAAGCTTAGCTACTACTCTGGGCTTGCAGGACACCACTTCTCTTTGGGCTCACTCTCGACAGACCCAGCGGGTGCAATTCTTGTCACGCAGCACGACGGTTTTCCTGCAGCTTGCAGGGGACTGGTCCCACCAATTCAAGGGAGTCTTCCTCGGTTTCTGGAGTCCACTGAAGTCCCTCTTACTGGGACCAATGAGCTTTTGCCACAGACACATGTTGAACACTTGGTTCCAGTATGTCAGACTTATCAGCGCACTCCGGCCAATACTCGCGCAACACTAGGAATGCGCGAAGAACTACACTTCCCGATGGGCAGTGCGGGAGGTGCGCTGCGTAACGCGCGCCACGCCCCACCACAAGACGTCAAAAGGCGAAAGGTCGCCGCACACGGAGCCGATAATTCTTCGACCCGGGAGACGAGACGAGGAGACGCCGAGAGACGAAGGTTCGGACGAGCTCATCACCCAGGTAGCGGCCCGTGAAATCCGGAGGTTCGTCGTGACCGAGGTAGGAGTACTGTGGCAGTATTTCCATCGGGGCTCGACCCATCCTAGTCGGAGACAAGCTCTTCGAGCCATAGAGAAATCCCAGACCCGCCCCTCTGTTGGCGAGACCGGCTGGTCTCATGCAGGGGAGCGACCAAGTATATTGAGAGAGACTAGACTTAAGGGGGCAAGCCTCGCTGTACCAGACAGGCAGTGTGCGAGCCCGAACATTACTCTGAGACAACGAGACCTAGTGTGTTGATACATGCAATCGTCCGACAAATCGGAGGCATAGGAAAGCATAGGCGAATCGTGCTCCAGCCTCACAGACCTCAGTTCCCAGGCAGACACTAGCAGTGAGCATCCGCACCCAGCGGTGGCCTGGTTTACACTTTTGATTTCTTCTGCTTATATTCCTAGACATATGTGTGAGTCAGGAGAGAGGGGTGGTTACAAAGCCGAAGGCATGGAATGAGCTGGGCAGTCACAAGTGGGTATTGCACCACAAAGTTGTATACGGTGTCTGTGTGTCTGTATGTTAATCCCTGTCATTCTCCCCACGTGTGCCTTTCCTTGTCGTTTATATTAGTGCCTGCAAACGAAAAGACCACGACCTGTAGCTCTCCCCCATATGTCCGGGCATACCTTATTTTCCTTTTCAGGTGAGAGGGCAAGCTCGCGTTAACAATCCTGCCCCCATAGAGCATCAACACAGCCCCGGGGACATCGGAACGAGGAACCTGACAGAATTATCGGCCCAAGAATTCTCTTATCCCCCTGGTTGTGTTGAAAGCTGGTCATGACTACTTTAGACGACGTGATGGCACTGTTAGCACAGATGCAGGTAGACTTAGCCGCCTCACGCCAGGAAACAGCGTCGATGCAGGTAGACTTAGCCGCCTCACGACAGGAAACTGCATCATTGCACTCACGTGTCGATTACATGCAAAGGAACCCGTTTAGCATGGGTAGCCCGTCTTCCCCTACGTCCTTAGTGGTAGAAGTGCCGGCGGCCATTCCCCTGGCCCCCCCAGAGAGGTTCCATGGTGACCGGAAAAAGGTACAGGTGTTTATGACACAGATATTGCTCCACTTTACTTGCAAACCGAAGATGTTTGTCACCAATCAAGCCAGGGTCGCGTTTCTCATATCATATCTGGGGGCCGAAGCTGCCCAATGGGCGGTCCCTATCGTAAGGAACGACGACCATCTGCTGTACGATTGGGACGCCTTTCGCATGGCCTTCGAGAAAACATTTGATCGACGAGCCGAGACGTTCTCGGCGGATAAGGATCTAATGGAGCTGAAGCAAGGCTCTCTTGATTTGGTGAGCTACCTGAACAACTTTCGAAGACTGGTGGCCGAGACCGATTGGCCGGAAGCCAAACAGTTGGTTGTCTTTTACCATGGCCTCACCGAGGAGTTGAAGGACGTCCTGGCCCAAATCGAGCCGCAACCCAGCACTTGTGCGGCCCTTATCGAGTTGACGTTGCGGTTGGACCATCGCTTGAGAGAGCGGAAAGGCGAGCATACCCGCAAAGAAAGGGGTACCACATGGAGTGATCGTACCGGACCGCCGGAGAAACCCCCTTCTAAATCCGAACCTATGGAGATCGGAGCAGTGAGGGCCTCGTTAACCGTGAGCGAAAGAGATCATAGGCGCAAACAGGGATTGTGCCTCTATTGTGGCAAGAAAGGCCACTTCATCAGAGAATGCCCCGTGAAACCGGCATTTGGACGGCCACGGATCGGCCAGGCGGCAGTCGCAACCACGGATAAAGGGGAGGAAAACTGTCGTACCTGAAATCGGAAGGAGGGAAGGTTTCAGGGAAACATACCATCCCTTCAGTGGATTTTTTTTCCTTCCGGGAAAAAGAACATTTTTTTATAAACATGCAGATAGACATCAATAACGTGCTCCTCCCGGTCAGAGCCATGGTTGATTCCGGAGCCACAGGCTGTTTTATGGATATGCAGGAGGCCAACCGACTAGGCGTACAGCTCCTCCTAAAAGCCTCCCCTGAACTGGTCTACGCCGTGGACGGAAAAGAGCTGGATTCCGGACCCATACGACATCACACAGCGGAGTACGAACTCCGGTATGAGGGGGATCATCGCGAATGGATTTCGTTCAACGTCATCCACGCCCCGCAGTACGGGATCATCCTCGGACTCCCGTGGCTACAGAAACATGAACCCAGGATTCACTGGGCCTCGAAGACCCTCCAGCTGAGGTCGGCATTTTGTCAAGCCCATTGTAACCGCGAACCAGTGCAGCCGGCGGCGGTGCTCGCCGTTGTCCACGGGATAGCCACGGCGGCAGAAAAAGAGACCAAGTTACCCGACTGCTACCTTGCCTTCCAAGAAGTCTTCAGCGACAGTAAGGCAGAAGAACTCCCTCCACATAGGGAATTTGACTGTCGGATCGATCTGGTACCCGGGGCGGTGATACCCTGTGGGCGAATATATGCTCTAACCATCCCAGAAAACCTGCACCTACGAGCATACCTCGATAAGTACCTAGAACTCGGCTTTATTCGTCCGTCCAGATCACCTGCGGCATCACCACTCTTCTTCATACCCAAGGCCAATGGGGAGTTGAGATGTTGTATCGACTTTCGAGCGATCAACGCTATCACGGTGAAGAACCGATACCCCCTCCCGTTGATCCCGGTTCTTTTGGAGCAGGTGAGAGCTGCAACGATATACACCAAGTTGGATCTGAAAAGAGCTTATCACCTCGTGCGTATGCGCGACGGTGATGAATGGAAGACGGCATTCAAAACGCGGTATGGGCTGTTTCAGTACCTCGTAATGCCCTTTGGGCTCTGTAACGCCCCGGCCGCCTTTCAATTCTTTCTCAACGAGGTGTTGCGTGATTTTCTGGACGTCTTCGTGGTCGTATACATCGACGACATCCTCGTGTATTCCCTCACAGAAGACGAACACATAACCCACGTGCAAAGAGTGCTACACGCCTTGTTCACAAACCACCTATACTGCAAACTCACAAAGTGTGAGTTTCATGTGACCACCGTGGAATTCCTCGGGGTGATGCTGACCCCTTCAGGACAAGTGATGGCCGAGAGGAAGGTGAAGGCAGTGACGGACTGGCCCCGTCCACAGAACGTGAAAGACATCCAAAGCCTACTCGGGTTCGCAAACTTTTACCGGCGATTCATACAACATTTTTCCAACACGGTCGCCCCTCTGACCAAATTGACCCGAGTGAAGGTTCCCTTTGTTTGGACCGCGGAAACCCAAGGGGCATTCGATCAACTGAAACATGCCTTTAGCTCCGCTCCTATTCTAGTACATGCTAAACCGGAGACGCCGTTTTTTGTTGAAGCAGACGCTTCGGACATCGCGGTAGGAGCAGTATTGTCGCAGAGACAGGAGAACACCGGATATCTACACCCCATTGCCTTTATGTCCAGAAAACTAAACCCCGCAGAGCTGAATTATACAATAGCTGAAAAAGAGCTCCTAGCAATCAAGGATGCCTTCCAGGAATGGAGGCATTGGCTGATGGGGGCTGTACATCAGATAACCGTGTATACTGACCACCGCAATCTGCAGTTTTTGCGAGCAGCTCGACACCTTACACCGCGTCAGTTACGCTGAACGCTGTTTTTCGCAGAGTATAACTTCATCGTCACATTCCGCCCGGGAGTCAACAATCGGAAGGCCGACGCCCTCACACGGCAGGAAAACACTTCACAGAAAGAACCCGTGAAGGAGGCATCGATCATAGAACCTAGTCGAGTGGTAGGTCTCGTGGCCACCGACGACTTCCTGAACGGCGTGCGGAGAGGGATCCGCCACACCACTTGGAGAACCTGGTTAAGGTTCCACCCCGAATGGAGACTCCATCAAGGCCTCCCAGTAAAAGGGAAGCAGCTGCTTATACCCACAGGGGCATTGAGGAAGATGGTCTTCGAATGGTGTCACAACTCTCCCTGTGCCGGACATACCGGGCGCACCAAGACACTAGAAAAAGTGCTTCGACAGTTCTGGTGGCCTTCGGTTCGTCCCGACCTTCAGCAATGCGTGCAAAACTGTTCCGTCTGCGCCCAAATGAAAGCGGACCGCCAACCCGTACAGGGCTTGTTACATCCTCTGCCCACACCAGAGCGACCGTGGGAACGGATTTCAGTTGATTTCATCGTGGGACTTCCTAACGATCACGGTATGACCGCCATCATGGTGGTGGTCGACTATTACACCAAGATGGGGCACTTTGTAGCCTGCAAACAGGCTCCCACAGCGGGGCAAACGGCCATTCTCCTGCTAACGCACTTCGTTAGGCTTCATGGACTTCCACAGGTCATAGTATCGGACAGAGGGGCCCAATTCACCTCGGGATTTTGGAAAACGTGGTGTTCCAAACTCCAGGTCACCTCTTCTTTGTCAACAAGCTTCCACCCACAGACAGATGGCCAAACCGAGAGACTCGATCAGACACTCAAGCAATACCTCCGTTGTTACGTGAGCTCAGCTACAGAGGAATGGGTGGAATGGTTATGGGCAGCGGAGGTAGCGTATAACAGTGCCACGCACGCATCCACGAAGTTCACTCCGTTCTTTAGCACTTATGGGTTCCATCCCAGGTTTACTCCCCTACTTCTGCCCAACACTGACACCCGACGCCCAGAACTGCACAACAGGCTGAAGCTTATGCGTAGGGTGCTTGCGGTAGCCAGAGGAAATCTGTTGAAGGCAAAGGAACAGTACAAGAAGCAGGCGGATAAACGTCGGAGACCAGGGCCAGTGTATAGTCGGGGAGATTGGGTGTGGGTTTCAACACGTAACATCCGTTTTAAAAAGTATAGCGTGTTCAACCCCAAATACATAGGCCCATATAGAGTGCTGGGGCATGTAAACCCGGTAGCTGTGAAGGTTCGCTTACCATCGCACTTTCGGATCCACCCCGTGTTCCATGTTTCCCTTCTGAAACGTGCCCAACAGCCCCCGTCTAGCCGTCCATCCTCGGTCCAGGTAATGCAGGAACAGGAGTACGAAGTCAGGGCCATCCGGGACGCAAAGACAGTGCGAGGCAGGTTGTGGTACTTGATCGCTTGGAAAGGGTACGGTCCAGAAGATGACTCATGGGAACCCGCCACAGCGGTCATTGCACCCAGACTGGTCGCTCGGTTCCATAGGCTGCACCCAGACAAGCCTAGCGGCCGGCGGTGATCCTCGGAAGAGGGATGTGCTGTCAGACTTATCAGCGCACGCCGGCCAATACTCGCGCAACACTAGGAATGCGCGAAGAACTACACTTCCCGATGGGCAGTGCGGGAGGTGCGCTGCGTAACGCGCGCCACGCCCCACCACAAGACGTCAAAAGGCGAAAGGTCGCCGCACACGGAGCCGATAATTCTTCGACCCGGGAGACGAGACGAGGAGACGCCGAGAGACGAAGGTTCGGACGAGCTCATCACCCAGGTAGCGGCCCGTGAAATCCGGAGGTTCGTCGTGACCGAGGTAGGAGTACTGTGGCAGTATTTCCATCGGGGCTCGACCCATCCTAGTCGGAGACAAGCTCTTCGAGCCATAGAGAAATCCCAGACCCGCCCCTCTGTTGGCGAGACCGGCTGGTCTCATGCAGGGGAGCGACCAAGTATATTGAGAGTGACTAGACTTAAGGGGGCAAGCCTCGCTGTACCAGACAGGCAGTGTGCGAGCCCGAACATTACTCTGAGACAACGAGACCTAGTGTGTTGATACATGCAATCGTCCGACAAATCGGAGGCATAGGAAAGCATAGGCGAATCGTGCTCCAGCCTCACAGACCTCAGTTCCCAGGCAGACACTAGCAGTGAGCCTCCGCACCCAGCGGTGGCCTGGTTTACACTTTTGATTTCTTCTGCTTATATTCCTAGACATATGTGCGAGTCAGGAGAGAGGGGTGGTTACAAAGCCGAAGGCATGGAATGAGCTGGGCAGTCACAAGTGGGTATTGCACCACAAAGTTGTATACGGTGTCTGTGTGTCTGTATGTTAATCCCTGTCATTCTCCCCACGTGTGCCTTTCCTTGTCGTTTATATTAGTGCCTGCAAACGAAAAGACCACGACCTGTAGCTCTCCCCCATATGTCCGGGCATACCTTATTTTCCTTTTCAGGTGAGAGGGCAAGCTCGCGTTAACAATCCTGCTAAAATAACGCGTATGTTTCCCATTGAGAAACTGGAAACAAAACGTCTTATGCTGTGTTCTGTTGTCTCTTTTGCCTTCACAGATCTCCCTCCCTGCAGTCCCCACCCTTTCCTTCCCCCGCTCGATCACCCCAAAAGTCCGTGGTTTCAATAGCCGGACTTGGGGTCATCCAGAGGTGGGCCCCCATAGAGCATCAACACAGCCCCGGGGACATCGGAACGAGGAACCTGACACAGTATATGGTCTCTTCAGGGCACTTGAAGGACACGTGGCAGAGTCAAAGGTCCTGTTGTCGGTGATGGCGTCTTCTTCGTGCATCTTCTCAGATTCAAAGTCAGAACTGAGGTACTGGTGTCAGGGAAGGCCCTTAAATCCTAGTTTAAGGGGCGTTAAGGGTGTGAGGGACAGTGGCCAATGGGCTACTGGTCCCTGCGGCTAACCCGCCTCTTTAGTGACAACATCCTGTGGGTGTACATCACCTTTCTACCCAGAGTCCTCTAATTTAGGGTCTTCCAACATGTCAGAACACTTCCTTAGCTGTACAGACCTCCTATCCCACCCTAAAGGTGTCGCTATCCTTTTGGAGGTGTACGCCTCTTGAATAACTAATTTTCCTCCCTGTCAGGCTAGAAAGGGTGGGAAGTGCTTTGTTCTCGAGTGGGGGACAAGGAATTATACATCAAGAGCGGTAAAAGTATTTGAGGCTTGCCACCTTGATGACTGTAAACACTAGCCATCCTGGGTGGGTGGAGGTGTGACCTCCTTCTCTCCCAGGTCTTTGTTCCTGTCCTGGGGAAGTGCTAGCACATCCCACCAGGGGGGCAGACTCTTGTCTTGGCAACAAATGGCTCTGGGAAGCCCACCGAGGCACTAGGTCACTGTATACTAGGAGGGCACCCACTGAGGGTGGCACCCCTGTGCATGCCAGCTTTCCCTTGACACAAGACTGGAGTTGGGGGTGAAAAGCACAGTGTTTGACACCAAACACAACATAATTCGGTTGTTCCATAATGGAGCTGGCTAACTCGAGTTTTCTCAGTAGCCAGCCCATGTTACTTTATGGACCTCAGATCACTTACAGTAAAAGCTTGCTTTACATAACATAACATCTGTATTTGTAAAGTGCACGTTCACCCAGAAGGGTATCTTGGAGCTGAATACAGAAATGTATTATTTACATGGTTGCTATAGAGATATATATGTATAAACATATATTTCCACACCTTTAATATAATGCACTCAATCTCCTGGGCTTAGGAGGACAACCTTTTGAGTGTCTTACTTATATTAAGACAGTGATTTGGCTCTGCAGCACATGGTGTGTACAGAGTCACGCTCGAGTAGACAGGCTGCTCCTGCAGGGCTGCAATGGGAGACCTGCAGGAACACTTTTACTTGGATTACATAGGGTGGTACAATACAGTGATGCAGCCCTGGTGACCCATTCACTATCCTTGCCCTGGGTACCACTGGTACCATATACTAGGGTCTTATAATGGGGCAAAGTACCTTGCCAATTGGGTGTACCAATGTACATCTCTTTTAGGGGAAAGAGCATTGGCACTGCAGCCTGGTTAACAGGTCCCAGTGCACTATCAGAGTCAAAAACCAGCATCTAGAAGTCTAAAATGGGGCACAAAGTGTGGGAGAGGGCATCTGCAAAGAAGCCCATTTTCCAACACAGTTTAATAACAAATGTATGCATTGTGTGTTGGACAGCTCTTCATGGTTCCACTTCTCATGGTTGCCACACCTTGACCCCCAAATTATGGATTGTTTGAGTAAAGTTTTGCAAATTCCAGCACTGCAACTCAACAGTTTAAAGGATCTTGAACAATGGTAAAAACTACACAACTATCAAAATTGCGTCTTTTTAGGTCTCGCTGAGCCAGCGCATGCGCTGCTCTGCGAGACATTTAGTGTACGGGTTTGCATAGTTCTGCCACAGGCTTTTGGTGGCCTAAAGCTTGCATCCACGCGAGCGTGCACACGCGCAGCCGCAACTCCTGCTTCTCTTGATCGCGATCACTTTCTCTGGCCGCGCGTCCGTGTCACTTTCACGGACGCGCGGCCAATGCTTGTCTCCGTTCTTTGCTGCTTCCCAAAACCCTTTCTCCCCTTTTCCTTCTATCCTCCACTTTCTGACCCCTAAGTGCCCATTGCTTCTGCCCTCTTCCTCTTGTCTCTCCCTTTTCTCCCTCTCTACTAACACTGCTCCCTACGATCTCCCGTCCATTCACCGCACGTCTCCTTGACTTATCTCTTCTCCTGCTCAGTCTTTTCCTCTCTCTTTCTAGCTCTCCTCCTTCCCCCACACCTCCCAAGTCTTTCCTCTCCTCTCTCTCTCCAGAAGTTTGCTCAAGTGCTGGCTGTTCCAAGCCCTGGCCTTGGAGCCCTGCAGTGGAAGAACTTTCTGTTGTGCGGGCCCTCCTCTCAGCTTTTCCGTGCCTCTTGCCGACCCCTCCCCTCCCCTCCCACAGCCTTTCATTCCTTCACCCTGAGACGATGAATGACTCACAGTGGGAGGGGCGACTACTCGCATTCGAGTTTTCAGTCACAGACCAGCTTCTGTGTGTGTTAAGTGTATTATGTTTTGTGGGTTTCATATTTTATGTGTGTTGTTCTGTATTCTCTGTCGTCATGAATGATTGATTGTAGGCGCTACCTTTGTATAGGTTTATATTCAGTGTTAGTGTGTTTAATTTTTATGAGCCTGCCTGCCTGTAGATTTACCTTATGACACTATCTATTTATTTGTGGTTTTATGTAGCATGGAACCTGTTATATAAGATATAATAGCGCTTTACATACAGAAAGAGCAGATGAAGTTAAGGATGTTACAAGACAGTGTGTCCAGGCATCCAATCAATAATTATAAGGGGGATGATAAATTGAATATAGGTGATTCGTATTTCCAGCTGATAGGATTTCAGCTGGGGAATATATTTATTATAAACGAGGCATTGAAGGTCTTATGACCCACATAAGCTTAATTTACAAACTCCCAACAGCTGGGCTGAGCAGTTTGCATTTCTGAGAATTTCTTCTTCTGTCTGAACTTGACCCACTTAAGTATACTGGGTGTGTGACCTTGTCATGGCCCTGGGTAACCTACGTTTCAAATGGTAGTATCCTGTGGGAGGACTTTCTGTTTCAGAGAAGGTCACGTGGAAACATGTGTGTGTTCCCCTACCCTCCCACTTACTGTTTGCCTAATTATTATGTTTTTGCTTATATCTTTTCTTTGCTTCCTTACATCATGCTATGTAATGCAACCTTTATCTCCTGTGTATTTGTAAAGCGCTCTGATACCCACGGGTCAAGCTAGCGCTAGATAAAACTTTTAAAATAAATAAATACCCTCTTCTAGATTTCAGTGACTGGCCTATTGAGGTGTTACTCATGACAACCAGTCTTTTCTTGAGAGATGCTTGTTTTGGGTCATGGTAACAAAATGTTTATTGATTAGCAGCCGTTTCATACCTGTTATAAGACTTTAATTGATGGAGCTAACCTGAGCTCTGGGTCGAAGGAGAGATGGACGACACAACATTTCTAGTGCTACACATGAACAGAACATTGTTTTTAGGATTGATAGCTCCATGGGTTCAGTTGAACAACACTGAGACTACAATTCCCAGAAAGCCCAACATTGCAAACGAGGTGTCCTCATAATATGATGTGTACGGTAACCCTACTGTAATACTGTGTATGACTCTTATTAGGGTTGATGACGTGTCTAGGTTTGAATTCTGGTATGTGCAGTAACCCGAGTCAGCTTATATATCATAATTCTGAGTCATGTGGACTTCCCCCCTTTGAGGAGTTAATCAAATGTACGAAAAAGCATACCCCTGTAATTTTTTCCAGGTATATTTGGACAGGTCAAATGTGCCAGAATTTAGTGGGGGGGGGGGGGGGGGGGGGAAATGCATGTCAATTACAAGTAAGCACTAAAATCTACATCTCTTTCCTTATTTTTTAGGGTGGAGGCACTTGTTGGCATTATTTACTCACTTGGTAACTTCCAAAGCCCTTGTTTGACAGAATTTACTACGACATGGGCCTACGTTTGCTGGTATGTGTAGCTCTATTGTGTGCTAGTGTTTGTGGCTTTACATGCATGATTCATGGTGGGTGGGTGGTTCTTGTGTGTGACTCTTGTGTTGCTGTGTGTATCTATTGTTTGTGTTGGTATTTGTGGATTTTGGATATGTGTTTTTTTTTGTGTTAATGTGTCAGGCTCTTGAGTTTACTTTTGAGTATGACTTCTTTTGGTGTCTTTTTCTGTTAAGTGTGTATATGTGTGCTCTTGAATATGTATTAGTCTTGTGAATGAGCAGATGTTCAAGTGCTTGTGTGTCTTTCAAGTTTGCCTGTCTCATGTATGACTGTAGATGTGTGCCATGTTCATGCTTTGCTCTGGGGATTTTGTGTATGTGTGTGCCAGGCTCCTTTCGATGCTGATGTGGATGTGTGGCTCGTGGATTTGTGTGCAAAAGTTTTTGTGAAGCTTCTCTGTGTTGAGATGTGGCTCTTTGTGTGTGTCCGCCTCATGTATGTATGTTGTATTTGAATACATTGATGCATGAATGCGTCAACATTTGTCTAGCTACAATTGAGCAATTACAAATTAACCCTTCTCCAGCCGCGAACACTCAAGAAGATAAAATGGGACATCTATTACGCTCGACTTGACTAGTTCACCTCAAACAAAAACAGTGTGGGCCAAACCTGGTCAGGTATCATCACTAGTTTCACCCTTTCTGTGCGCACCGGAGGGGGCCAATATGCACGAGTTTGTCCCTAGATTTTTCTATTAGAACAAAGTTCCTAAACCTTTCTTCACATTCTTTTTCACTTTAAGGCCAGTTGAACACCACCTAATAACTTCTGCTTGGTGGTTTAGTGATTCTGTTTTCACATGTTGGGATAGGCTAGCTAGACAAGCCTAAAAAAAAAGCATTTGCAACACAATGGGTCTCGCATTATTAAAGTTTGAGCTATTGGTGTTGCATTATTCAAGTCCCCATAAAAAAAGAGATCCATGCAAAAAAAACAGACACGAAAAGAATGCAAGAATCCCATGTAAAGGGGCCATGTAGAGGGGCCAATAGCCAGAGGTGTGCCCAAGAAGGAAAAGGAGGGATGTAACACACACATAACAAATAGCAAGAAGCCGATGTAAAAAAAATAACTGAAGAACGAATCGGAAAACGGAGGCGGAGCCTACCTCACTATACTGTATACAGCATCTCTCGACAAGACAGCACATGCGCTGCCTAGGCGAGACCTAAAAACAGACTGCATGGTGCCAGTCACGCAAGTGACAGCTTTCTGAAGACTGATCGGCACACACAAGGTGCACTGCCACTGAGGGCGCACGTGGACAAAGGATGCTGGCTCCACACTCTCTGTGCCTGCAGCCAGCACCACAACAAGAAAAATAATGTTTCATTTGCCCACCACTCAGTTCATGTAGTTCGTATTTCCGTTCCTCTGCTGTGGAGTGTGTTATTAACAAATTCTCTCAAGTGCGGAGGTATTCAGCACAAACCTTAACATGATCTGCCGCTAAAAAGCACACGTTAAGAAAATGAAGCACTGTAAACTGAAAGGAAAAGCTGGCAGACTGGAAGACACCTCACTGGACGTGCTGGCGTAACCTGCTTTCCAGAAGAAGCAAAACTGTCTATCAACATTTCCCACCAGAGCCACGAATCCTGAAAAAAAATAGCTAAAACAAGCCAAAGCCACAAAATGACGATGACATTGTTAAAATGTCAGTAAACAAACAATAACTCAGCACACAGGGTTCGCCCTGCTTGCCTAACGGAGCGCGGCTCCTCCTAGCGTCTAAGCTTGTGCCAGGCAGCGCCAGTGGGGTGTCAGCAGGCACTATAAATGCATGACTTATGCATTTTAGTGCGGTGATGCGGACCAATGCACTAATTTGCGTTAGTCTAATGCCTGATGCGGGAACTTGGCTGGGCTTGTACTATAGGGAGGTTCTTGATTTCTAGAAACATTTTACTTCAAACCTTTTAAAATCTGTTAACTATAATTGTGCTCCCAAGTCGCTCCAGCTGTTTTGAGTTGAACTGTGGCTCTGTGTTACCCCTGAACCTTTTTAGCCACCAATGAATGTCAGATCACGTGGTTCTGAAGGGGTATCCCACTGAAATTAATATTGAGAGCATCTGTTGTTTGGGAGTGAGTAAGGTTACCAGCGCTGGTGATCGCACTGAATCTATGGGGAGCTTTCTGCTTGCTTTGAAGGTGAGTCCACTAAATGGGAGGGCTGGCTCTATTGCATTGAGAACGGTGCAGCTGCACCTGGTGCTCACCTGGGGGAGGGTGGGGCTCTGGTTTAGAAATAATGTTTGAGTTTAAACCCACCTGCTGCAGAGTTCCTTGTGTGTCAGACAGTTTGCAAGTATCATTAAAAAAATATCAAGGTAACTGGTGGTAATTAATGTTCCTGCTGGAGAGAGATCGAGTTTTGTCTAGAGACAGTTATGACTCATCATAAAGTAATGCAGAGGGTGAATGTGCCTGTTGCAAAGAACATGTACCATGCAGACCACTGAATGCTATTTTATGTGGATAGCTCAGTGGGTTACTTATTTTGTCACAGAGATCCTTCTGTTATTTACAGTTCATAAGTTACAATCTTCGGTCCACTCTTCAGTACAGACATGATCTAAGGTCTGGGTGTCAGGGGTGCCACGTTAATGCACAGTTGGTGCTCTCTGGGATGTGACGACTACTAGCCATTGGGCTTCCAGGTACCCTCTCGCCTAGTGACAACTTCCTGTGAAGAGTGGCATCTAGCTATCCCAGAAAGCACTACTCTGTCCACTTCAATTATGGCAGAACCCCGTCTCTTGATATGTGAAGCTCCTTAGCTCACTCCAGAGATGTGGCTATCTGGGGGCTACATATCCATGGAAAACAAGCATTGGCATTGCCAATAGGTCTCGCCTTTGGGACCTTATAAGTGTTTCGTTATCCAGCACAATATCCTTGGTGCAACAACATCAAGTGTTGCATGGCTAAACACTTATAAGGTCCCAAATGCGAGACCTATTGGCTATGCCAATGCTTGTTTAGGATTGCCACCTGTCCGGTATTTTTTAACGGCATATACCTCTATTTTTATATACAAATACAGTACAAGTTACGAAAAGGCGTGAAATCCAGTATTTTTCCCATTTTAAGTTTAAAGCTAAAACAGCAAACAGATGACAAAATCACGTATTAAAGAGCTGTCTTAATTATTTGTAGCAGATTATTAAAGCACACGCCGGGTAAATGCATGTTGATAAGAGAACACTGAACTTTTCACACAAATTATTTCCCAGTGCCAGCTCTGGAATTTCAAGAACAGCAAAACGTAAACAAACTAGAGGTATGTTTTTCCGGAAAAAAGAGGCAACCATACGCCTGTGCAATAAAAACAGCACCGTTTTTTTGGTGTGGGGGGGGGGGGGGGCAACGTCAATACTCTCCGTAGTAAGGAAGGCGGGTAATAGAGTCGGACATCCATCGCTTTATTGCCAAATTGAATTCCGTCGCTGTGGTCGTTCCATAGGTATGCATTGCCAATGTGAGTGTTGACCCGGATATGAACTTGTAGTGAATATTGCCATGGCGACGGCTTGTATACAAAGATGGCGGCGCTCTCTTCGTTGAACTACTGAGCGATTTCCCTAAAGTTGTGCTTTACCGGCAGAGGTAGGTAATGAATAGAAGGGTATGGAGCAGTGGCACTACACCCCTCCCCCCAAATCCCCCTCCACCCCGGCAAACCGGTCACTGTCCGGTGCAGGAGCCTCGACGCATTCATTCTTTAATTGTATTGCGATCAGTTTCGCCATCTGCTCATTCATTTAAATGTTCTGTATTTACTAGATAGGCTTCCACGTTGTTTTACAACAAGCGTGACACCTGGCCGCACGTGCTGGGTAAAACAACACACTTTGCCATATGGGAGCTGTTGTACCGCTTTCATAAGTGTGGGCATAACCGTCACAGCTCTTAAAGCGCTAAAAAGCCAGGTTTGGTTGATGATGTCCCACATAATATTAAAGTATCTTTATTTGATAATGTATATTTGATTCAGTTACCTTCTCAACATGTAGCAAGCAGATCACATGTTGCTATGCATCCTTTTTAAGCAAACATTTTGTTTTACACTTTTTAATAACTGTACTGCTCCAATGTAAAGGAATATGTAATAGCAATTTTCTTTCTGTGGCAAAGTATCTGTGAGCGCTTCGCTCCTAAATGTTTTCATGTATTCTATGGCTGCATAACACATAGTGCCTATTTCAATCTTTGTGCATTTCTTGTGTCATGCTTGTGACATCAAGTATTACCACTATGTATCAAAATAAGCTGCGGTCCAAATGCCTATATCTTTTGGTATTTTGAACTCCCCTCTTTTCTTAGCTTGAGGTAGTCACCAACAGCCTTTCACCTTCAGTTTTTTAAAAAAAAAACTACAAAATGTTTTACTTATGGCAATCCCCACTTATAATTCTCTCAGTAAAGATACAAAAAGAGAATATCAAGTCCCAAATCAAATACACCAAGTGTTTGAATATTTGAAACAAAATGTTTGAAAAAAAATGTTTGAAAAAAATGTGAAAAGACAAGATGACACCTCACGTGCGCAACACCAATTGAGGCTGCTGATTGGTACTCACCAGCTGTGCCCACTTTTATCATCATTGGTTGTCATCTTGCTTACAAAATATATATAAAGTGTCCACACAGTTAAACCCAAATTGTGATAATGAGTGGTGAAACAATCACATACCAAGATGCGACTGAAATGTGAAAGTAAAATTGAAAAAGATGCACTTTTTACAGAACCAATTTATTTTTTCCTTATATGTGCACCTAATTCAAATTTTTAAAAGGTTGCTTAATATGCATACCATTGTATTATGCCGACATGTTTCATCGCCATGAAAAATTTGTGGCGATTTCTTCAGGGCAAACACAGTCGCTTGGCACCAGTCGGGGACACTTCTTAACATTTAATCCGGGGACTGCCAAAAGTAAAAGACACAACACACACAATTCTTACTAAATAACCAATTTTAGACAAATGATCATTTTCTCTGAATCTCTCACATAAACATATTGTTTACCCTTATTGAGCCACACTTCCTCGTACCAGCCCGTTTCTACAGGTCACAACACGGGCTTCATATGTGAGTCCTCGCAATGGATTCGCATTCAGCTGTAATGCAAATCTAGAAATAACGGAGTATCTCATTAGACCCTGCACCCCTATTCAATCTTATATCTAACATGCACCGAACAGAGTTCTGACTGAGCTAACTGGGAACTTCACACATAGCCTTGATTATTTATCGCAGTTCACCCATTGCTCTCTGCCATTTATTTCACATGCTTATAGTTGTTCCCTTTCTTTTTTACATGAACTTCTCCAAAGCATTCTCGATAACCCGTGTGTTTTTCTCCACCTATTCCCATCCAATAAAAACAAATAGTACTCCATGCATCACTCCCCGCACTAGATATCGGAGTCACGATATCCAGGAGCTAGAACACACTTCTTTCCGCTCACCGCACTCCGCATCAGGGTCATAGTGACCGGGTAATGGAACGAGCTCACTTCCCATTCACCCATAACGGACAATTCTCGTATAGTACCCATACTCAAAAAACGGGCTTTTAGGCAATACCAATGATGTTAGCACGCAAAAACCTCCTTTGCAGTCATTCATTCTTACCACCCCGGGCCTCACGGAGCTTCTTGTCTCCACCGGTTGAACTTGTCCGGCATCCGCCTCTGTTTTTAAGCTCTCGCGGGAAAATGGCAGCGTCACCATGTTGTAACTATGGGCGCCATCTTAGAATGGGATTATTTCTAACGTATTACTAATATGAACAGCTCATTTTCTGATACCAGTACTTAAATCAACCCGTTTTAAAGGGGCCAGTGTTTTTCTCCTTTTGATCTTCCTTCATAATCTCAATTTAATTTTTCAAATTAATTTTTCTAGCTCGTTTAGCCGGTGACTGCTTATATTTACATATTTTCACCCATTTTCATGGATATATCGCCTTGCTGTTCCATTCAATTTGGTCGTTTAACCCAAATTGGTCACATTTCTCCTGAAAAATCCATCGCGCTTCTTTTGAGGCAAGAAGGTCCTCAACATTTTGAGGGTTCCCTACTATTCTCTCAAGTACAACCCATGTGAAAGTGTGTTTAGTCTCATAGCAATGTTGTACCAATCTGGTGGTTAACTTTCCCACTCTAATTGTACTAAGGTGTTCCTGCATTCTAATTTTCACCTTCCTGGTCGTAAGACCTATATATTGAAGGTCACATTGGCAAGTCAGTCTGTATACCACATTCGCGGTATTACAATTACTGAAACGCCTCAAGTGCCAGGTCTTTCCTGAATTCAGAACAATACTCAATGTCTTCTTGGTAAGTCCACATACAGAGCATGATCCACATGGATAATGCCCTGAGGGGACTGTTGACTCTGTCGGGTTCTGCAAAGACAGGATCCGCGTTGCTAAAGGATCGAACGTCATAACCACGGGTAAACATTCGTCTTTTGTCCTTTCATTTTTTTTGAGCAACACACTCCGCGGAGTGTTAATCGCTCTTTTTCTCGCTTGTCTGACAATTTTGCGAGGAAAAAGAGCGATTAACACTCCGCGGATCCGCCAGTCTATACGTAAGCACTGGTCACTATTGTCAACTAAGGATTTTACTATGCCTCCCCCCAGGTTTGCCTTTAAAAGATCTAGCAACTTAAAAGATAAACTTGTGCACACACGGGTGGAAGCTTTTCAGAAGCCGACAGAGTCAACAGTCCCCTCAGGGCATTATGAACTGCGATAAATAATCAAGGCTATGTGTGAAGTTCCCAGTTAGCTCAGTCAGAACTCTGTTCGGTGAGTGTTAGATATAAGATTGAATAGGGGTGCAGGGTCTAATGAGATACTCCGTTATTTCTAGATTTGCATTACAGCTGAATGCGAATCCATTGCGAGGACTCACATATGGAGCCTGTGTTGTGACCTGTAGAAACGGGCTGGTACGAGGAAGTGTGGCTCAATAAGGGTAAACAATATGTTTATGTGAGAGATTCAGAGAAAATGATCATTTGTCTAAAATTGGTTATTTAGTAAGAATTGTGTGTGTTGTGTCTTTTACTTTTGGCAGTCCCCGGATTAAATGTTAAGAAGTGTCCCCGACTGGTGCCAAGCGACTGTGTTTGCCCTGAAGAAATCGCCACAAATTTTTCATGGCGATGAAACATGTCGGCATAATACAATGGTATACATATTAAGCAACCTTTTAAAAATTTGAATTAGGTGCACATTTAAGGAAGAATAAAATTGGTTCTGTAAAAAGTGCATCTTTTTCAATTTTACTTTCACATTTCAGTTGCATCTCGGTATGTGATTGTTTCACCACTAATTATCACAATTTGGGTTTAATTGTGTGGACACTTTATATATATTTTGTAAGCAAGATGAGAACCAATGATGATAAAAGTGGGCACAGCTGGTGAGTACCAATCAGCAGGCTCAATTGGTGTTGCGCACATGAGGTGTCATCTTGTCTTTTCACATTTTTTTCAAACATTTTTTTTCAAACATTTTGTTTCAAAAATTCAAAACACTTGGTGTATTTGATTTGGGACTTGATATTCTCTTTTTGTATCTTTACTGAGAGAATTATAAGTGGGGATTGCCATAAGTAAAACATTTTGTAGGTTTTTAAAAAAAACTGAATGTGAAAGGCTGTTGGTGACTACCTCAAGCTAAGAAAAGAGGGGAGTTCAAAATACCGAAAGATATAGGCATTTGGACCGCAGCTTATTTTGATACATGGTGGTGATACCTTCGTAGACCCAGTCTATTGTGTATGATTATTGATTGAGAGGAGGGCGACTTGTGGTCTGTTTCCCTCTGCAGCTCCTTGTTGTTTGCGACATCTAGTATTAGACATAAGGAGTATCTGAATGTAAGACTGAAGCACACCTAAATTAGATAAGCACTAAAATCTGCTTTTTCAGTCCGCTCTGTGGTGTTCTGGCCCCTAGGCTGCTGAGTAATAAGGACATGTAAGGATTGGACAAGTACAAATGGGAAGTCTTCTCTTGAAGTTTATTGAACACGAAGTAAAACAGTCCTGAGGGCCCAGGATATCCTCAGCAACTGTCAAACATGACGAATACAAACAGAGATGGAACTTACTATGACATAGGTCATAGAACTAAATAAATGCTAGATTTTAACCTTAAACATGTAATAGAGGGAACAATAAGAAATATAAATGCAGTGAAGAATAAATAAGAAATAGAATGCACAACACCACAAATCTCCTCTTCTTAAAAAAGCATTACCCTGTAGAATTCCAAAATGAAAGAGACAATCTCATCCTCGTCGCCAATTGTAAGGATTGGACAAGTACAAATGGGAAGTCTTCTCTTGAAGTTTATTAACTCAAAGTAAAACAGTCCTGAGGGCCCAGGATATCCTCAGCAACTGGACACAGACACAACATGGTAGGGTAATAAAAAATGACCACAAGCACGTGTGCCTTTTTATTAGCAGGGGCCACGTCACCAGTGACGCCTATGTGGATGGGTAGTGTGGAGACCAGCCCTCGGGAGTGGCTGGGTAAAGCTACATCTCCAGCAGGACACTATGGGCCAGATGTATCAATATTGGATTTTGTGATTCCATAATAGCAAATTTTACCGATTTGCTATTATGGAATCGCAAAATGCAATGTATGTAGGTTTCGCAATAATAATTGCAATTTCTACATATTCCTTATTTGCGACTCGCAAATTGCGAGCTGCAAATAAGGAATGGCTTTCCTAGAGGCCCATAGGAATTAATGGTAATTGCATGCGCAATTTGCGAGTACCCAATAGGTACTCGCAAATTGCGCATACAATTTCAAAGGTGCAAGGGTGCCAAATGAACACCCTGTTGCACTCCTGGAATATGTATGTGTGCACATGTGGTGCACATAAATGCCCTAAGGGCATGTATGTTCGCCACATGGCACCTTGAAAAATGCAAAAAAGTGCATTTTTCATGGAATTTGCATATTACCACCAACTTGAAGTTGGTGGTAATTTGTGATTCCTTAAAGACAGGTCGCAGATTTTTTTGGCTTCCTGCATTTCATTTCAGCAATCGCAAATTGCGATTCCTTATTTGCATTCGCAAAATAGGGAATCACAATTTTAGCAATTCCCTATTTTGCAAATGCCTTTTGGGATTATACATCTCAAAAGGCTTTTTCCCATTCGCAAACGGGCCGATTCGGTGAACGGGAAAAACGATTGATACATCTGGCCCTATATCCCTCCCAAACTTTAACGGAAAACAAAAATGAGTCCAATCTGTGGGCATATATTAAACAAACTAAACACCACTGGGTCTCTCAGTCTCTAGAGGCTGTCCGCAAGACAGTAGTGGACAAGTGGACAGGTGTATCCGGATATCACTGTTCGCATCCATGATTTAACCAGATGACTCTGGGCATGAACAGGGGTGTGGATGAGTCCGGACCCTTCGAACAGTTTTGCCAACAGAATAACAGCAACAGGATAGCATCTAGTCATCAATGGAGCTATCCTCTGTTTAGTGTGTTGCTGCATTTCCATATGCACAGCTGGTTCGTAGGAGGTTTAGTGAGACCGAGGTACGTACCAACTACCCTAAATACTGCAAGGTCACTGTTCATTTATGTAGCTCTTAATGTGGCTACTAGTGCACGCGTTTCCACCAGTGGCATAACTAATGGAGGTGGTCTAAATGCTGGTATATTATGACTTCTTAGGAGAAGTGAAATCCCACTGGGCCCGGTGGTACTTCTTATTTTACTTAATCTTAGTTGCACATCATAACAACCATCAATGGTTTACTTGAAGAGGGTACATTTTCCAGGATTGATCAGTGTTTGGCCAGCACGTGTATATGTGGATGCCTTTCCTGTCGGAATGTTCTAACACAAGCCAAATCGAAGCCATCCTGTAATGGCATCATGGAATGTGCTAAGCTGGTCTTGACTAGAAGAAGAGTGCATGTCAGTTGGAAGACAAAAGTTAGATGTGAGTTAGCAATATGCCACCGGAGAGAGGCTGAGGCCAGATGCCATGTTTCTTCAGTTCTTGTGAAGATGTTATCGTGCCAATAGACACCATGGTGCTTCACAAAATTAAAGAGATATCCAGACTTTTCAGACTTATCCTGACAGTGGTCCCTTGCTTGCAGAAATGAAGTATGTGTTGGATGAGTTGATTCCCCATCTCAGAGCAAGGCCGCAGAATCAGTGGTGCACCCCGTCGTAAATCGTGCTCTGGTGAACCACCTATGTCACTGAGGTGGTTCCATAGGTGCAGGCTATGGCAGTGTGGAATGTATTTAAGCATTCACTAAAGTCTTATGGGAGTGTACAGTAGGTTGATACAAAACCTCCTGGCCTAAATTGGAAATCTATTCTTTACATTATCTATTTAACCCATGCGTACATGGATAATGTACTAGTGCCTGCTCACATCACCACTTAGGTTGTTGGACAGTTATATAATTATGCCCATACTCTGCGACTAAGTTTTTTGAGGACCAATGGTGAATAAACCATAAATATTACTGCTGCAGGTTTGACTAAAGCTTTGCATTTAAGAGGAAATGTATTTATAATGCAAGGTGGTTTGGGAAATATCACAACCAGAATCTTTAAAATGTCTAACATATACTGAATTCTTGTGAAGCTCAGAATTGTGATGCACCTGTGTATATGTGGTTCAAACAGATCCAATCACATATTCACTTAGGTCTTTTAGATGCAAAGCTCAGTTGCAGGCTTAATTCAACTTAATGAGATACAACCAAACTGGAGAGGATAGTAGTTTTTTACAGATTGCCAAGTATATGTGTGGCAGCCTGCATTTTGCCCTGCCTCCTTTTCCTGTCTGGACCCAACCAAATGAGTTGAAATTGTCGGTCTCAAAATTGACTCTGCGCCAGGGCTGGCATTAGGGTAGTGTGACCGGTGCAGTCGCAGCTGGCGCTGAGCTGAGGGGGGTGGGGGCTGTGTTTAATGTTTAGAAATAAGATATGGGTTTAAAAGTACATGCTGGGGGCGTGGCCAAGATGGCGGCGGGGTAGGACGCGTCTCTCTGTCCCTCCCGCTGACCGCCCAAGGAAGCACCGGTCCCAGACCGCCTACTGACAAGAGCACTATTTGCTGCCTGAACGAAGCGTCTCTCTGGAGCAACCCGGGATTTCCCCCTTGGACGGCGGCAAAGGCCGGTACGAAGTGTACATCGCGGCATGGCTGGACCTGGCGGCCATACACAGAGCCGCAGCCTGCCGTGTCTAGCCTCGACGGCCCTGCAAGGACCCACTACGATACACATATGGGATCGGGGTGAGTGCAGTTGGCCCCCGTGAGTGGCGCAGCGGTCTCTTTCGCAGTGCCGAGGCGGGTGGAGGAGTGGAGCCTCGGCACGCAGCATCTTGCACTGCGGCCTTCCGCAGCACAGTCTGGTGCTGGGGGAGGTCGCGAGTCACCGCCCGCATCTTGCCCGACAGCTACGCAGCCGGATCAGGACCTGGTAGAAGAGGGCCGCACCAGTGGGGAGCCGCATCAAGAACGGGGGCTGTGTGTGGATACGCACTCCTGGAGGGCGGTGAGTGACGGTGCCCGACCCAGCCAGTGACAGGCATGGGGCAGGCTGGGCCTCCGCGTCAGCGGGGCTCACACCGCGAGCCCGCAGCATCCCCCCAAAGAAGGGCATGTGGGGGAACACATTTATAGACAGCACCCTCGAGGCGCAGCATACCTGGGGTACTCCTGCTGGTGGCATACCTGCCGGTCTCCCCATCTGTGGTGAAGGGGCGAGCCGTCTCAACAGAACTCGACGCTGGGGTTGGGGGTTTCTGAGAGCGGTCTCCGTTAGAGGCGGTTGCCGAGGGTGGGGCCTTGCGCTCCATGGAAGCGGCCCGGCCAGGTCCGGGTGCGGAGTGTGGCGCGTCTAGGGGCCCTCTGCTCGACCCCGGCTCTGGCTGGACACCGGGAGGTGTGCACTCTAGAGGATGAGGGGCAGAGACTGATTGTCACACAACGTGCCCGGTGGGCCTACTGTGTACTGGTGTGGGGAGACAGCATTTGCACTCCCCCAGCGACTGTGTAACCTCGCAATAGCGGACCAGTGGAGCTGGCCGCCTTTGGACCGCACTTGTTCTAGAAGGATTTCACGGAGCCCGGTCACGCTTGCTCCTCATCTGGCGAGGCGCTGAAAGGAGACGCATAGCCTCAATTTTACACCGCGCATCTTTCCTGGCGAGGTGGGACCATGACCTCCACCCAGGGCAAGAAGGAGAAATCACTCAAGGAACTCTTCACACGCGCCCATGGTGGAGCGGCTGCTAAGGAGGAGCCAGGTTCCGGCCTTCCTGGAATCTCTGTTCTCGGCTTTGCATGATGACCTATACACAGTGAAATGAGACGTGACCGCAGAACTCAAGGACGTCCGCAAAGACGTGGACTGCATAGAGGAGCAAGTGGCAGCATTGGAGGACAAGAGTGATACACGGGATACTGAAGTGTCGGCCTTACAGCAACAAGTCATAAGCATACATGATCAACAAGTAGATGTACAAACACATCTGGAAGACCTTGCGAATTGCTTCTGCTGCAATAACATCAGAATCCGAGGAGTGAGAACCAACGAAGAGGCGGGC
Source organism: Triturus cristatus (assembly GCF_964204655.1). Taxonomy (NCBI): domain Eukaryota; kingdom Metazoa; phylum Chordata; class Amphibia; order Caudata; family Salamandridae; genus Triturus; species Triturus cristatus. The sequence continues at coordinate 968,844,830 of NC_140593.1, read as the reverse complement.
AACATCTTCACCTATGTGAGAGAACTCTTTAATCATGTATTGGGCAACCCACTGGACACTGATCTTAAAATGGACAGACCACACAGGGTGGGCCCTCTCCGTTCTGACACCACTCCACCGGCAGACCTACTAGTTTGCGTTCAAGACTTCTGCACCAAAGAAGAAATTCTTCGTAAGGCCAGAACGCTACACCCTATCACATTCAGAGATCAGACACCGGTCCTCTATTAAGGTCTAGCTGCCGTCACGCTCCAGAAGCATAAGAACTTCCGGCCTATCACAGCGGCCCTACGCCAACGCAACATTTTATACTCCTGGAGGCACCCTTTCCGTCTCATCTTTCGACATGACGGCAAGCTCTACCAACTCTGCTCCTTGTCAGAAGCAAGTAGACTACTAGAGATTGACATCCCGGAAGATGATGAGGGTCGCGACACCCTGGAACGCGGTTCGGGCAACCTCGATGGAGGCAGCAGAGGAGGAGGCACCACACTAATCGACTGGATCCTGCAGACATCAGGAAGGAAGGAACAGCAAGCAACTCTAGATGTCTTGCCGGAGGCCCTTGCCAAGACAGTCATCTCATGAATGGGCCTGGACCATGTATCATTTCACTTACTCTGGCGGTCAGGGGGCGTCTGGGAGGTGCACTTGACCGCGCTGTTCCCCAGTAGACTCTTTTTCTGATCATCCGTGGATGATGGACTAATACCTGAACTTCAGACTTTCATAGGCACCCGTCGTGTTCCTTCCTTTTTTTTTTATAAGTGGGTTCCTTGCTTTCCCTTCTTTCTCTTTCCTCTTCTTTTTGGGGCCCTCTGTCCACAGTGTCCAGCTTCTTACATCTGTGCAATGGCTGCACTGGGCGCTCCTCGCCGCTGCCCTGGATCACCGTACACGGCGCCTAGTTGAGCATGTCTCATAGCGCACCCGGTCCCTTGGCCTTGATGTCGCCTACCCTCCTTAAAGTCCTCACACTTAATGTGAGAGGGCTCAAGCTCAGGGCGATTCTCTCCTATCTAACTAGTACTGGCGCTGACATTTGCCTCCTACAGGAGACGCACCTGTCCCGAGAGACTGTCACAGGCTTAGATCCCGTGCTTTTCCGACACAGCTTTTTTTCTCTGGTCCCTCCAAAGCTGCAGGGGTGGCTATATTGGTCTCTAGGACTCTTAAAGGGAAGGTGATACAGAAGGAGGACAAAATAAAGGGCAGTTTGCTTACTTACCAATTCCTGATAGGGGGTCACACAATAATCATAGGGTCTATTTACACACCTAACGATGGCCAGGAACGCTTTCTACATGAAGCCCTTAGCGACACCCCAGAGCATAAGATACTGCTGAGGGGTGATCTCAACATAGTTTTCGACAACGAACTAGATAGATCGGCGCAGTGCACAGGCCAGGTAGGTGCTCTTTTGTGTGCAGGGCTCTCCAGACTGGACGACCTAGGCCTAGTGGACCTATGGAGACACCAACATCCCCAGCTCCGGGACTTCTCTTACTATTCCAATGTCCATAAAACCTATGCCCATTTGGATTATTTCCTGGGTTCTACGACACTCCGGGACATCACAACGTCCACAGACATTCTGGTCGCAGCATTGTCTGACCACGCACCAGTAGTAGCTACTCTGGAACTTCCACCGACCCATAGGCCGCCATGGTAGTGGCGCCTGCGTAACACCCTCCTCCACCATGCGGACACAGTCACTCAGATACAGCGTACGCTGGATGACTACTTACTACACAATGACAACCCGGATACACCCATGTCCACTAGGTGGGAAGCCCTAAAGGTGGTCGTTAGAGGGGAAATAATTGCTATATCCTCCGCAGACAATGCTGAGCGAAAGCGAGAGGACCTCACACAGGAAGTGCATGAATTAGAACAAATGCATCGTCATACTGCGGCCCCACGTATCTGGCGTCAACTGACTGCGGCTCGGTTGCAGCTGGCTGCCATCGACCGCGACTAGGCGGAATATGCTGCGCTTGCTCCACTCCTTTTATGTGGGGGGGAAATTGCAGGTGACTGCTAGCACACAAACTCAGGGAGGCGCAGCTGCATGAGGGAGTCCAGGAAATTAAAGATCAGACAGGGACTGTGCTCGTGGATGATGCGGCTATTGCCGAGACATTTCACACTTTTTACGCTCATCTATACGACGAGCAACCCCTGGAGACGGAGGACATAGACGCATATCTGACTCAGGCTCACCTTCCCACATTGACCCCAGAGCAGGAGGAATACATAGAGAGGGAGATACGTCCAGAAGAAGTCATAGCAGCCATTGCCCGCTTGAAACCAGCCAAATCCCTCGGCCCAGACGGCTACACAGCAGCTTTTTACAAACAATTCTGCTCCACGCTTGCTCCCCTTCTCACTTTAACTCTTTTGCGTCTCCGGGGACGATTCCCCTATCTATGTTAGCGGCTGCAATTGCAGTTATTCCTAAACCCGGGAAAGACAAGACGAGCTGTGGGGATTATAGGCCTATCTCTCTTTTGAACGTAGACCTGAAGCTGTACACCAGAATCCTGGTGGCACGGCTAGCACCTTACATGCCGAGGATCATAGACCCCGATGAAGCTGGTTTTATTCCTCAAAGGCAGACTAGCAATAACACGAGGAGAGTTATGCACCTCTTAGAGAAGGCATCCCGTACCCAAGGGGATTATATGCTTCTCACAATAGACGCCGAAAAGGCTTTCTATCGTGTCCACTGGCCCTACCTAGAACAAGCAATGATACATATTGGCCTGGGGGAAAAGATGAGGACACACATCCTCAATTGTTATCGCTCCCCTTCAGCTATGGTGAGGGTAAATGGGCATACCTCCACCCCATTTACTATTAGCAGAGGCACGAGGCAGGGGTGCCTTCTGTCACCCCTGCTCTTTGCCCTATACATGGAACCAATGGTGCAGAGAGTCAGGGACAACCCTCGCATCACGGGCATCTGCTTCAGCGGTGATACGCACACCATAAGCTTGTACGCGGATTACGTCCTGGTCACCTTGGCGGACCCGACGACTGCTCTGGGAGCCTTTTTGGGGGAGCTGGACTCCTTCGCGAAGGCCTCCGGGTTTAAAGTTAATATCACAAAATCCACGGCTTTGAATCTCTCACTGTCGCCACAGATGCTGGCAGATCTCCAGGATCGGCACCCCTACAATGGTCTGAGGAGACAGTCCCATACTTGGGAATTCAGCTGGCCCCCACCCTACAGGCCATGAGAATGGTCAACTATTCCAAGCTACATACCCAAATCCGCACGGATCTGCAGCGATGGAAACACGACTCAATTTCGTGGCTAGTGCTTATTGCGGCTATTAAAATGACGATCCTCCTTAAAATTCTGTACCTCTTTCAGACGCTCCCTTTGGAGCCTCCCACTGGCTGGCTGCATCGGGTACAGTCGGAGCTTTCTCTCTTCATATGGCAGGGGCGCAAGCTGAGGATGAAAAGGACTATTAGCTTCCTGCCGCCTGACGAAGGGGGACTCGGGATCCCAGACCTTATGCTATATTACAAAGCCGCACAGCTCCAACAAGATCATGCGGTAGCGGGCACCTCTCTTATGAAGATCCCCTTCCTTAGGAAAGCCCAGCGACCGCTCAATCTCTATGCCTCACAAGTGACATGCACCACTCTTTTGGTCTGGGATCAGACCATCAGAAACCATTGGTTGTCGACCTTCCGCTCTCCCCTCACACCACTCTTCGACAACAATGACTTCAGTCCTGGGATGGCCGCGACATCCTTCCCACTGTGGAGAGCCGCCGGCTGCCACGCACTAGGCCTTCTATTCAATACAGAGGGCATCATTTCTTTCCCACAGCTCCGAGCCGACTATGGCTTTCCTGAATCTGAACGCCTGCATTATTTACAATTGCGGCATTGGGCCATGCTCCCTGATAATAAATCCCAAGCGCACAGACATCTCACTGGGTACGAATGATGGCTAATCACGCAGTCCTCAGACAAGAAATTGACCTCGTACCTGTACAAAATGCTTCTGTCCCGCTACTCGTGCACATATCATGCAGGCCATGCACGTTGGGAGAAAGATCTTGGCCGCAATCTTAGCAGCAAAGAGTGGGAGGGAGCATGCTATAGGGCGCATCATACTGCGAGCCATATAGACCTCACCGAAACCTTTACCAAGCTAGTGTACTATTGGTACTACACTCCTGAGAAGCTCCACCAAGCCGACCCTACACATAGCCCGGACTGTTGGCGAGGGTGTGGGAAGACGGGAACCCTAGTTCACCTTTTATGGGAATGTGAACACATACAACCCTATTGGACGCAAATCCTGGACAAAATTGTCAAGTATCTTTATACAGAACTTCCCCGGCTCCCAGCATATGTCCTCCTGGGTGTTCCGAACCCGCTTACTTACCCCTTGAAGTCCAGAAGAGGGAAGCAAATAGCAATAGCGCTCGGCACCGCCACTCCAAACATACTGTCACACTGGAGGTCCCCCCAAATTCCTGCTCACATGGGGTGGCTTCAGCGGCTGTGGCACATACTGGGTATGGAGAAGATCTCACTTACCGTAGCCGGGAAAGGTTAGTCATTTGGTGAGCTTTGGCAGACATTTTTGACCCTTCTTGCTCAAGATTTCCGAGAGCTGACATGTCCCAGATATCTTCTCCTCCTGCGACTCACCTCATTAGATCCCTCTACCCAGTGGGACCATCCTTAGGGAAGTCATTTAACATCGTGCTACGCCATATTGAGTTCAGTGGACGTGGACGTGGAGGTGGGAGGGTCTTTTTCTGTTTTTCTTTTTCTCTCCTGTTTCCCACTTTTCTTTGGGTGGGGGGTTGGATTGTTCTAGTTATTTATCGATTGCTTTTTCCGTAAATGAAAGTGCCAGTGTATGCTCCTGGGCTCTGCGTAGCCCGTCATGACGCATTCTCGCTTTTAGCACAGCTTCAATAAAAACGATTTAAACCTAAAAGTACATGCTGCAGAGTTCCTTGTGTGTCCAGCAGTTTTCAGGCAACAATAAAAAGGTCACGATAAATGGTGATTACTTTTTCTGCCGGAGAGACATCGGATATTTGTCTAGTGGCATTTTTGACTCATCATAAAGTAGCTCATAGGGTTGACCTGCCTTCTGCAAAGAACATGAACCATGTAGATTACAGAATTGTATTTGACATGAATGGCCCTGTAGAAGTGGGTTATCGATTGGCGACCTGCGCCACAGGTCGGAAAAATGTCCAGAGTAGATGTGGATTGTGGGGCAGCCTGATAAGTGGGCCAAGTCGCCTTAGCAATATCAGTCAGTCCCGCATAGTGTAAGTATTGCTCCTGTCCAAGCGTAAAACATCACAGGCTTGTTCATATGTGAGGAAGTACTCGTCGGGGTATAGGTCTCCCAGAGTCTCACACCCACCCTACTGCCAGGCATGAAAGGACATATGCGCCATCAATTGTTGGACTGGGATCAGTATCCTCATGGGGAGTTCCCGGTGAAATGGGGCATGTTTCAGTATTTATTCCACGTACTGTTGCCAAATATGTGCTATGTGACGCACTGTATATGGTTGGCCCCTGCCGACACTCGAACCCTCAATAAGGGCCACGGGCAGATGTTCCGCCGTCACCATTCCCACTAGTAAATGCTGCTCCCGGTTACCCCCATTATCAAACCACTTGGGCCTGTGTTACAAGCGCGCTGCATAATAATGCAAGCCGAATTGGAGCACCTCACGGCCTTCCTCCTCGTGTCGTAGGGAATGCGTGCATAAAGCTACTCTGCTACATCGGCCTGCCCATAATAACAAGATGAGTACAGACTGTATTTGGTTAAAATATGTCTTAGGTATGGAGCATGGGAAGTTCTGCAACATATATAAACATCTGGGTAATACCCTGGTCGCCTTTAAGGCCCGCCTCCACTTAGATTATTCTACTTCAAGCACCCAACCATCCAATCTCGTTTTCAGTGGGGTGAACAGGTTCAGTGAGTTGATTACCAATGACCTATAAATATGGAATATTCCCTCTTTCCCTAGGGGTTCCATCAGAGGTTGGGCTTCCATGAGGCTAAATTTGGGGACCTTCCCCATTGCGGTTTTCTGAGCTTCCAGCACGTCGCAAAGCTGGAGGAATTTATCTGTAGTACTTGGAATGATTTCATTTGGGACCCCTTCCATACGTCCCTCAGCTTCGATATTCCTATTAGATCCCATTTGCAGAATCCCTGCAAACTGACTGCCTGACCCAGCCATCAGCCTCTCCAAAGGGAGGTCTCCTGGAAAATACACCCATTCCACCCTATCCATTGGAGGGCTGCTCTCAATACCAAAGGACCACCCTCTAAAATTTTGGAAGAGATCTGGGAATCAGGGCCCCTTAAAGCATATCTCTGATGGCATCCCACCCCATAGCTTCTATCTCACTTCTGACCGCTGTGTTTGCTGCGCCTCCCTGGAGCTAGACATTAAGGACCGCATGTTGAGACGGCCAGTAGTACAGCCGTACATTGGCAGTTGCCATGCCCCCATAGTATGTGGACTGATACATTTCCTGAAAGCTATGCGTGGAGGCTTGTCTGCTCAAAGAAAGGGCCGCACCGCTGCTTGAATGTCTGTAATCCATTTGTGTGGAATTAGGTATGGGAAGTTATGGAGGGTGTATAGGAAACGAGGTAAGATCACCATCTTAAAGAGAGCCGATATCTAGCGGATACTAAGTGGCAGGCGGTTCCATCTTTCCAGGTCTCTTTTCATGTTAGCCACCAGCGGATTTAGATTTACCATCCAAGTTAGATCTGGTATTGGGGAGAAATACACCCCTAGATATTGGAAGCTAAGCTGACTGGTAGGGATTCGGGCATGCCAGTCTCCCATCCTCACCTCTGCATTGTTTGGGAACAGTAGAGTCTTGTCTCAGTCCACCAAGAGGCCCGACGCCTGACCGTAAAGATCTAGCATGTGAAGGATACGGGCCCGGTATTTTCGGAGTAGGGCAAGAAAAGTAGGCCGTCATTGGCATAGAGGACGATGCCATCCTACTTTTTCTGTTCCACCCCGAAACTACCAGGCCCCTGCTCCTTCAAGTTCTATATCTTTATGCAAAGAGGGCGCTGCAGGAATCTGGCCAGCTCTCCAATTGTACATCACAGCGAACCCATGCAGCTAATGGCTCAATCACCAACGCAAAAAGCAAAGGCGATAGAGGGCGTTGCTGCCTGATATTGTGTTGGATTTGGAATATCCTTGATGGGATTCAATTTATGCGGATGCGGGCTATGGGGGATGCTTATAGAACCCACACATATTTTATAAATTGTTGTCCTAGACCCATTCGTCGGAGTAAGTCTAATAAAAATTCTCAATCAAGGGAGTCAAATGATTTCTCAAAGTCAATTAGAAAGAAGGCCGAGGGCCCAGCTACTGTCGTGTTATAGGCCAGCACAGCTTTGACACAACGTATACAGTGTCTGGTGCTACACTGGGGCACAAAGCCGCACTGATCTGGGTGCATCATCGCCGGTAATACCCAGAGGAGAAGGTTAGCAAGCCTCTTGGCATAGATCTTGAGCTCATTCTTAATCAGACATATGGACTTATAGGAGGAGCATTCTGCTGGAGGCAACTCTTTTGGTGGAGGATAACAGTCGTGGCCTCATCTAGTCACTGTGGGAAACAACCTTTGTTGATGGCTTCATTATACATGGCTAGCAGTGGTGGGAGAAGCTTAGATCGGAACCTACGATAAAAGCCTTAGGGGAACCCGTCCGGTCCCGGGGTCTTCCTCGTGTTCATATCTGCAAGGGCATCTTGCAGCTTCTCTAGCGATATGGGGCAATCCTTCTCAGCACTGTTTAGTGCCGAGGTAGATAGCAGAGGCACGTCACCTATCACAGCGTAGCGGCCTCTCGGGGAGGGCACTCCTGGTGGGTGCACAGAGCCTGATAGTTATCTGAAAAGGCACTGATGATCGCCTCAGCCTCTATAACTGTCATACTGTAAGTACCTGTAATCCCCAGGATCACCTGGTTAGTCTCCCAAGGAGTCACCAGCCAACAAAGCAGTTTGCTTGCTTTATCATAGACTCTGCTGGTAGATGCAAATTAACATTGATGGGCTTCGTCTAAATACAGTTGCCACAACTCTATCAGGCGAAACCTGATTGCTCTCGGTTTCATCCAGACCAGTCTCCTGCTCCAGGCAGGAAATGCAGGCCTTCATCTCCGCTATATGTTGGGGGCGTGGTCTGGACGCCGATCGGGATGGCGGCGTGAGCCTGTAGCTCCGAGCCTGACCCCGTCGATAATCCTGATTTCCTGCCGTGGGACGCTGCCTGACGGGCGGACCGGCGGTGCGGAGCACCGGGGCAGCGGTGGCTGACGGCGACGCGACCGTGAGGAGCCGAGGGCAGTGCCGGAGCCCGGAACGGGAGCCGCGGAGCAGGGAGCCTCCTAGGCAAGATGGCGGCGGACCCGTCCGAGGAGCCCTGAGGACAGAGAAGGGAGACCGAAGGACCGCGGCCGGAGAGTGAGGGGGTCCACCTCTGTCACGCTGGATGGGGATACTTCTCCAGGGCCCCTGGGACAGTGCACTGCGGATCGGAGCCCGGCCAGCCGCGTGAGGCACGAAATACAGGGCCTCCCCTCCCCCCACGTGGAGGGTAGCGTCTTCCAGGGATAGCGCTCCGCCGTGCTGGGGACCGGAGCGGCGGCGGCCGCCGGACTGGGGACGACATCGCCCACGAGAGGCCACGCCGGGAGGCGCATAGCGGAGTCGGGAGGATCGGGGCACTTCCGGATCCCGCGACCGCCAGTGGGGCGGATTGACCGACTCTGCCGGCGACTCCGAGGTAACACGGAGCATAGCGCTGGGACATCGCTGCTTGGAGGAGCACTGAAAGTTAGAGGTCAGCAGAGCGCTGCCCCCCCCCCCCGGAACACAGGACAAACTCCTTGGCTGAACGTTCCTTGGGTGGCGTCGGTGAGGGCATCATAATACGGCGAGCTGGAACGGCGGACGACACGGCGTGGAGCAGAGGGCGGCACTGACCTAGGGGCTCACCAGCAGTGCCTGGAAGGTGCGAGGGCTGCCGGAGACTGGCGGAGGAGGTGTCGACCAGTGAGCGGACTGCGGGCTATCCGTAGGAGGTACATGGGCGACGCTTGAGAGGGCCCTCCTGGGGGACGGCAGACGCGCAGTGCGGCTGGCTCTGGCGCAGTTGATTAGGCGACCCTCTGGCTTGCAGGGGCTGGATCGGGACACTGCTTCATCCTTCAGCGGAGACCCTACCCGGGGGCCCGCATTGGGCAGATGGCGACTGGGGGAGCTGCGCAGCAGCTGCCGGCTGAGCACGGACAGGGATCGGGGTCGGCCACGGATGGTGGACTCCGGGCAGAATCTGAGGGCTCTGCACAGGAACGGCGACTGAACAAGCGGCTGGATGATATCCTGGAAGCGATCACGGCGACCAAGGAGGCCCTCCACCAAGACATAGCGCAGGTTGCCACTGGGCTGGGTCTCTTGCGGGCGGACCATGCCAAACTATCGGACCGAGTTAAAGAAACTGAGTTGCAGATACAGGAGCTCAAGCCCACGGTGGCATCCACAGACCACAAAATCGTGGAAATTTTGGGCCGGCTGGCGATGCTGGAGAGACGGGCGGAGGATGCCGAAGGTCGCAATCGACGGAATAACGTAAGGGTAGTGGGCCTGCCGGAAAAAGCCGAGGGAGATGACGCGATGGCCTACATGGAGGACTGGTTTAAAACGGTAGTGGCCCCGGAGGGTCTCTCCCCTTTTTTCTCTTTGGAGCGAGCACACAGGGTTCCGGCCCGTCCGCCTTTGCCGGGCTGCCCGCCCAGGCCGATGCTGATCAAACTTTTACATTATAGGGACAGAGATCTGCTGATCCAGAGGGCGCGTTCGGACGGCCCTTTCCAGGTGGCGAACAGCCCAGTCACGATATTCCCTGACTACACGCAGGAGGTCCAGAAAAACAGGGCCTCCTTTCTGGCGGTGAAAAAAGAACTGAGGGCAGAAGGCCTACAATATTCTTTGCTGTTCCCGGCAAGACTGAGAGTGATTCTGGACGAAGCGACTCACTTCTTTCAGACTCCTGATGAGGCTTGGTCATGGCTGGAGTCATATCGTGCTGGTACAGCTCACATGGGGAAGGGTGCGAAAGCAAGGAGCCAGCCGGTGCGGAAATCTCAACGCATCCGCAAACGAGATAGCCTCAGGAGACGGGTGCGGGACGAGCAGATGGCAGAAGACAGGCGACGAGCGCTGGCAGCGACGGTGAGCATAACGGGCTCCCAGCAAGAAAAGACTTCGGGAGGCTCGGACTCTGGTGAAGAAAGTGGGCGGACTGGTGGCGAGAGCTCGGAGGTGGAGAGCTCGGGGAGGCCGGTGGTCACTCCACAGACGGCGGATGGTCTCTTTAACGCCTAACACTGGAGACTGGGGGTTCGGCACGCGGCTCCGAGCCCGGCGGGGCGCCCTGGTGCTCTGCGGCTTGGCAGGTACTGTGCTGCAAGACAGACGGGGTCATGGGCTGGGGGCGGGGGCTGGGGCTGCGCCGGGTCGGCTCAGGAACACCCCCTTGTTGCCCTTAAGGCTTTCTGTGGTGACGATCACAGAGTAGGGAATGTTTGGAGGGTTGCAGGTTTGGATGGGGGCTGATATGGTGTTATTGGGTCCTGTTCTGGGGAGAGGGGTGGGGGGAGTTTGTTGGGGTGTTCTGGTTCAGGGGCGATACTGCGGAGCTGGGGGCAATCACTGGGTACTGGTTCGAAGGTTGGGCACTGGTGGCAATGGGGACATTACCTGATTTGAAATGCCTCACGTGGAATGTCCGTGGGCTCCGGACCATGACGAGGAGGTATAAGGTGCACGCCCAGCTAGTGAGGCGAGGAATCCATATTGCTTTCTTACAAGAGACTCATTTAACCAAGAAGGAATGCACAGCACTGCAGAGGAGGTGGCATGGTCAGGTGTTTGGTACCACGTACTCGGCATTTGCTAGAGGGGTGTTGGTGTGGGTGAGAGCGGGGATTCCATTTCAGGCCACTAATCAGTTGGTAGACCCTGAGGGTAGGTTCGTGGTGGTGGCAGGGCGGTTGTATGGCCAGGATGTAGTATTGTGTAGTCTCTATGCTCCTAATGTGGATCAGGCGCGCTTCTTTACTGGCCTGACGGGATCATTGGCCCATTTTCTGGCGGGCCCCATTCTACTGGGAGGGGACTTTAATTCGATAACGGATGTTATACTAGACAGGTCGCATCCGCCCTTGGCCGACTCACCGGTGCGCCGGCTGGCGGCACATAGGGCGGACTGGCAAGAGAGGTGGGGCCTGGTTGATGTATGGCGGGAGCAACACCCGGGTGATAGGGACTACTCTTTCTTCTCCGCTCTACATGCCCTGCATGTCAGGATAGACTCCATTCTGTGTAGTGGTGACCTGGCCCTCAAAATGACCCACACGGAGTATTTAACTAGAACGATCTCCGATCATAATCCGCTGTTGTTGATGGTGCAATGGCAGAGGCCGAGGTCCGCAGTTCCGATGTGGAGGCTGCGACCAGAGGCGTTAGAAGATCCGGTGTTTAGTGCAGCGGTCCAGCAGGGCATTGAACTCTACTTTAGGGAGAATGAGGGCTCAACCGCCACGAGGGCGACGGAATGGGATGCAATGAAGGTGGTGGTCAGAGGTGTTTGTTTGGGCCGGTTCCCGCATGTGCGGAAGACAGTCCTGGCTGACCTGGAGAAGGCGGAGGGGGTGTTGCGGGACCTAGAGCGGGACAGACCTGAGCGACCGGAATTACATGATAGGCTGCTTGAGGCGAAGGAGGTAGTTGCGACTGCAACGGAACGGCTGAGGTGCTTTGATTATAAGCTGTATGCAACCAAAATGCATGCAGAAAGAGATAAGGTGGGAACGCTGCTAGCCCGGCTTGCAAACCCAGAACCTAGGGGTTGCCCGATCATGAGCATTGGAATGGAGACAGGGGAGGTGGTATACACGCAAACAGCGGTGCTAGAGCGCTTCCGATCGTACTATACGGGCCTGTATAAGAGCCAGCTGGGGGCGGGGGGCCACCTAATGGCTGACTACCTGGAGACTGTCCAGCTTCCTAGGCTGGAGGCTGAGACTGCGAATGAACTGGGCGGACCCGTCACGCTCCTCGAAATCCGGGTGGCTATTAAGCAAATGGCCCGGAACAAAACACCGGGGATAGATGGCCTGCCGGTCGAATTCTATGCGCAGTATGTAGACGTGTTGGCGCCCAGGCTCCTACTGGTCTATGCCGAGGCTCTAAAGCTCGGACGCCTGCCCCAATCGATGAGGGAGGCGTTAGTGATCCCGCTACTGAAGCCGGGCAGAGACGCTTCCGATGTGACATCGTATAGACCATTGTCTATGCTGGCGGTCGACTATAAAATTCTGAGCCGTATCCTGGCCACTAGATTAATGCCCTACATGACCCGGCTGGTACACGAGGACCAAGCTGGATTTATCCCCACGAGGAGCACGGCCCTGAATGTTCGGCGCCTGGTCCGCATCTTGGATAATGGCTGGGGGCCTACCCAGAGGCCGGCAGTATTATCCGTGGATATTGAAAAGGCCTTTGACAGCCTAGAGTGGAGCTACCTTGCTGCGGTGCTGGAGAAGATGGGCCTAGGAGATGGACTTGGGCGGTGGACGAAGGTCCTTTACTCCTCTGCCACGGCCAGAGTCCGCCTGGGATCGGTGGTTTCCTCAGCGTATCAGGTGTGCAGGGGCACGAGACAAGGCTGCTCGTTGTCTCCCCTGCTGTTTGCCCTGGCAATGGAACCTTTGGCGATGCGGGCGAGGACGGGGCTGATGTATGGTGGGATTAGGTGTGGGGGGCTGACGCATTATATCTCCTTGTACGCGGATGATCTCTTGCTGTACCTCGAGAATTCGGAGGAGGCTCTGGAAGGGGCGGTGGAATTGCTGTCGGGCTTTGGAGGGCTCTCGGGCCTCAAGGTGAATTGGAACAAAACTTGTGTCTTCCCACTACGGGCGGAGGTACCGTACCCCCCACTTACGATAGAGGTGGTTTGGGAAGCCACGTGCTTCACCTACTTGGGAGTCCGGATCTACCACAGCGTCGGGGACCTGCTAGAAGGTAATATAGGACGTAGTGTGAGGGCCCTGAAGGGATGTATGGCCTTTTGGGCCTCTCTACCGCTGTCGGTGTTGGGCCGGGTGGCACTTTTGAGGATGGTGGCCTTGCCGCGGCTGCTTTACTACTTCCGCACCCTGCCGATCTGGATTCCCCAACGGATGTTTGCAGAGTTGAGGACGATGATAGTGGGCTTCCTATGGGGAGGGGGGCGGCGGCGGGTGGCACTGGCCACTCTGGTGCGACCTAAACTGGATGGTGGCTTAGCGGCCCCTGACTTTGAATTATACTACCTGGCAGCACAGTTACAGGTCCTAACGCAAAATATAGCAAGAGCATTTAGAGGCCCGGAGCATGAGAGGGAGACTGGTATCCAGAGACACATTTTGTCTTACATAGTCATGCAACAGAAGCTAGACGTGAGAGACCTCTCCATAGAGGAGAGAACCCTCCGACAGTGCTGGCACAGGAGCATGAAGAGAGGGAAAATCACACGGCCCTATGCGCCGGAGATCCCATTAGGAGTGCTGACGGCATTACCGCACGGCGGTGATTGGTCCCCGCTGGCGGAGTGGGAGGAGCTGGGGCTGCAGATGGTGGGAGACCTATTTGTCGACGGGGCGCTCGCCCCCTTTGAGGTATTACAGGAACAGTTTGGTCTCCCCGAAGGGAGTTACCTCCTACACGCGGCGGTGAGCGCAGCGATACAAAAGCACTGGAAGACGGGACTGGTGGAACCAGCCGTGGCCCTGACCTGTCAGTATGTGGTGATGGCAGCGGGGAGAGTGAAGGCGGTGACCTGCCTCCACTCCCGACTGCTGCGAGAAGGTTTAGAGCCGCTTACAGCTCTTAAGGAGAAATGGGAGGGCAGCATAGGCAAACACATTCCGGACACGGTGTGGAGTCATATCATACGGAGGACGTGGAAAGGGAGTAGGAATGCCCGCTTCCAGCAGGTACACTTCTTCGTGATGCATAGGGCCTATTTGACCCCGGGAAGGATTCGGAGGCATTTTAAGGTGCAGGACGCGGCGTGCCCGAGATGTCTAGTGATTGGGGCGGAGTTCGACCACCTCTTATGGGGGTGCCCCAGACTGGGGACATACTGGGCGGAGGTGGGAGAGCTTCTGAATGCAGTCACCGACCGGGAGGTGGAGTTTGACATGGCGGCCTGTTTACTGCTCTGGTTTCCTCACACGGCGAAGACGAAAGTGACGAGTACATTTATAGACTTAGGTCTCATGCTGGCCCAGAGAGAAATCACATGGCACTGGAAATCCCGGGGGGGTCCGTCGTATGGGAGATGGCTGGCTGAGCTGCTGAAGTGGGCTGGCTGTGAGAGCGTGATTAGAAGGCGACAGGCGACCAGGGCAGGAAATGAGAAGGGATTGGACTGGGTGAGGGCATGGGAGCTGATAGTACAGGCTGTGAAGGATTACCGGCTGGAGAGTGCAGAGCGGGATGGCCCGGAGGGCGGGGTTCCATGAGGCCAGTGAGATACATGTAAAGCAGACAGCAGTGCAACCAGTGTGCTACATTTCATGGTCGGAGCCCCATGCCAGCAGTAGTTGGGGGGTGGGCAGGGGGGGGGGGGAGTTTCTGGGATGTTGTAGGGGGGTGGTGATGGTTTACAGGGGATTGAGGCGAAGGGGTAAAAAAGCAGATGGTATACTGAGCTGTTGACCTGTCCATCTGTGCAATGATCGACGTGACATTCAGAATCTTCGCATTATTGCGCCGCCCAGCCTCCGGGATGTGGGCTACATGGCTGTGTACAGTGCTGAGATGCGGGGTGGGCTCTGCGGTATCATGTGTACTTAGGTTGACGTAACGGAGTTCTCATTCTTAATTCTGCAATAAAAAGACGTTTAAAAAAAAAAAATTCATCTCCGCTATATGTTTTTTACACCTGTTCCATGATTTGAGGTGCAAGCGGGCTACACCCCGTATGTGGACTTTGTCCCCCCTCCCAACATTCTAGGCGAGTCCACGATCTGTCATTATGTTCCAAAAAGAGCTTCAGTTCGTACGAAAGGTAGTGTGAGACCTGCTTGCTCTTAAGGTGCCAAGCTTTCAGTCTATATGAGTCCCCCCCCACCCCCCCCCCCCCCAGCCCACATAACCTCCAACCTGCAGTACCACCCACCACTGGGAAGCCAAATATCACCAAATGAACAGGCATGGAATACACTGAAGAGGTCTGTCACACATTACTCAGCAATTTTAGAGAACTTTAATATAGTTAATTCACCGCAGGTCCCAAATATCGATACAAGCTTACCATTTCTATACTTCTCACATAGACACTCAGATACGGAATGATAATAAAAAATGTCCATCCAAATCGATCTCTCCACTTTTCTCTTCCTCCAACCATACCAGCTCAGTACGACAACTATACACAACATTTCAAATTGGACAACCCAGTGCAGTAACCAGACAAGCCCACTATATCATGATATGAACTACCATAATGAGACCCAGAGCACTGTTGAAAGCTACCAGCATGCTGAAAACCACAAATGAGAACCTGTCTCTTACACTTCAGCGTCCAACATACTGCTAAGGACTGCGTCCCATAACATGATAACTGCATCTGGGTGGTCTTTAAGCACAACGTGCAACACTTCCCACATAGGATCAAAACAAAAATATCTTTCCTACCACACACCCTTACATGGTGTAGCGGTGCTACTCATGTACGGAACCACTTCAGCTCCCCACATAGAAGTAGGAAGGGCTATATAAATGCTGCAATACAATGCAGTACTAGATTATAACCTCAAAATGGGAAACCAGGGCCGACTTTAGGGCTGTGTGACTGGTGCGGCTGCACTGAGTGCTGACCTGCAGGGGGAACTGACCTCAGGGGGAGGGGGAGGGCTGTATTGAGCAATAACTTAAGATTGAAAGGCATCTGCTGCAGAGTACCTTGTGCGTCCAACTTTCAGTTCAGGCAGCAATACAAATGTCAAGATAACTCTTGTGATTAAAGTTCTTGCTAGACATAGTGAAATGGCGTTTTGTCTAGTGGCAGTTTTGACTCGCCATAAAGTGGCTCAGAGGGTTAATATGCCTGCTGCAAAGAACAGATCTGTATAGTACGAGGATAGCAAAGTAGATTAAACCAGCCTTGACCAGCGCTTTTAAACAAAAGAAGTGTATGTGAGAGAGGGGCTACGGAGAGATGAGGGGCACTTTTGTGGGGTGGTAGTGAAAGAATCCGAGGTGAAGGTCATGTGTGGGGGGGGCGGGTGCGCCAAGAAACCTTATTGCACTGGGCACCACCAGCGTGAAAGCCTGCCCTGTGGGAAACTACTTTCTAATGAGAAATGCTGGCATGGTCTTATTGGCCATTGAGAGCTCTTTCGCTTTGGAAGACGAAACATCCCTAACTGGCACACAAAGTGATATTCATCTTTTTGTAACTCCTCAGAGTTTTGTTCCATAATATAATTTAGAAGAATGGTGGAGCATGTCTGTCGTGTATTTCTTTTGGGACCAAACGTCCTCATCACAGTCTCAGTGCATCCTCCATGTTGGGTTACATTTTCACTCTAAAAGCGATTGCTATGTAGTAAATATAATTAATTCAGTAAGGTAGTCTCTCATTGAAATTTCAGTAATGCAAATGTAAATTAGTCCCTTTAGAAATCTACTGGGAATTGAGATCATCTGTTTATTGTCATAAATTCCTTTTTCAGGCATTGTTGCTGTTCACTCTTGCCTGATACCAACCTGAAATTTTCAACATGAATGCAGAAGATGACGAGATGAGTGTCTTTTCTCCAGACCAGTGTCTGTGCAGAGGCAGGCCATCCTCTGAAAAGAAATTCACCTCTCCTGGCCCACATGGGGCTGGGCGTAGAACATCCTCAGCAAAAACCTTCACCTCACCTGAACCAGCCATGTTCCGGCCTAGGCCATCCTCAGAAAGAACTCAGGTAAATATATTTTGACAGAATTTTACTTACTACACATCATATGCTGACTAAAGGCATGGGCTACCTTAAGAAAGGCAAATTAATGAATGATTATTACAATCAATTTACTGTAATCATCAGACAAAATCAGAATCCTTTTTAGAAACCCCATATTTGGTCCATGTCACAAAGACACCTAAGTATTCTAATGTCTATCCTGCCATTACTCATAAAATTCAGAAAACAACTCTGTATTGTAGCTCTCAGCACGCGACAATGCAGCTTTGTATTATCTGTGTCCCCCTAATTCTGATAGCAAGATGGCTGACTTGTCTTGCCACAGTAGCCAGAGGGCCTTCCTCCTCTTGGTGATTTGTAAAGAGCACTGACACCCCTCATTGATAAGGCAGCAATATACACACATCTTGAATAAATAGAATCTGTAAATTCACCGTCTTGTGGGTACGACATTAAATTTTAAATAGGATGCAAGTTTCTAAAAATACCCATTGAAGTGATCTTAATGCCAGAGTGACAAAAGTGGCCAATATTTGTGATTGATCTTAATACAGGAATTACTCCTCCATATAAATATCAGTCAATTTGATGTTAAAAATGTTAACTTGACTCGCTTGTTTTAAATTAAAAAGACATTCTAGCTGATATGTAGGTGCTGTAACTGAGCCATATTTTAATACTGCTGCAGCCTCTCCCTAACTCCATGGGGCTTGTTCATGGTTAGATAGTCCATCCTCCATCTGAGTGTCCCAAACAGATGTTCCATACAAGGTCCCTCTTGGGGGGATCTTTAGCCAGGGAGGTTGGTGATCTACCATTTTCAACTATCTTTTGGTTCCCTTTTGATTATAAAAGTTCTCAGCATCCTAGTCAGCCATTCCATAAGCCGCATGTCGAAGGTCCTGTGGGGCAGGGGAGGGGAACATGGAGACCTACACTCACATCTCACCGGATGCCGCCTTGTAGCGTACGCCTGGCGTAGCGTAGTCCTCTACCCCTCTTGTCCCGCTGCCTGCGCTCCTAGGGCAAGCTCCTAACATTGACACGAGTTTGACCACCGCCCCAGTGTGCTATCCTGTCATACCTCCCACATTCAATAGTCCGATACTCTGTAATGTAATGACTTTCATACTGGTTTTTTTAGATGGCAGCCTTTTAATTATGTTGTTTATAGTTTTTATATTGAAAAGATTTAATTTGTTGGGGTATTTGCTTTTATCCTCTTTCTTTTCCTTTGGCACAACTCCCTCGTCGGCCAGTTATATTGGCCACGTAAGACTGTTTTCAACATTCGCCACTTTCAGGACGATCAGATAAGGGTGGCCTTAATGCTATAGGCAATGTCATTATGTGGTATTGGCACCTTTTTCTCTCCTTTTCTTTTAATTTGGTTGCACTCCTCTCTCTCCACGGGTGATTAAGCAATGTGGGGAGGTATGTAGGTCCGATGATAGAGAAGACGTTAAGAGAGATAGCCTCTTGATGAAACATTTGTGTGTTGTAACGCATCGTAATACGATCTGCTGTAGCTTGAGTAGTTTACCGGCAACAGTATTGACACAAAAATGCAATATGTACTTGGAAACACTGATCTTTTTTTATTTGACATTTTGTTATGTTATGTACCATGAGAAAATGGAAAATGTTTGAAAAGACCAATAAAGATATTTAAACAGAAAATTAAAGTTCTCAGCATAAAGTTTCGAAAGTCATTGTAACACTTAATGCTAAAGTTAAGATCATCTTGCGCAAAACACACTTCTTGGAATTCAGCATGTTTTATTGACTGAGTCATTCCTAGTTTCTCAAATATGATCAGCTCAATTACGTTGAGTAAAATGGATAGTATTTGAAAGACATTACCTGGAAGCCATGCCCGCATCTTCAAGTAGACTGGGTCTTGTCAGTGCTCAGCACCAGCACATATTAAAAACTAGTCTTGAGAAGTGTCTCTGCTGGTTCCTCTTCTTTCTGGCCTTTGTCATTTAAATAAAGAAAATAAACCATTCTGTATGAGTGACAATTATTGGCAAGGAAAGGAGAAAGATAAGAGGGACAAGAAGTCTAGAGTTATGGGTAAGGTGAAAGGGATAGAGGAGTTGGCCTAACGGCTAGGGTGGTTGACCTCGAATCTGGGGTTTCGAGTCTCGGCAATGACGCTGAACATCCTTTGATTCTGGGCAAATCACTTAATCTCCCCGTGCCTAAACAAATGAAACCCTATACCGGGTCAAGTTCCTGCTATATAAAACTCTGTAAAAAAAGAAAAGAAAAAAAAAGAGAGACCGCGAGAGAGAGGAGGAGAAACCCCAACCTATACCCACACACTGCAAACATTTCTGTGCAAAAGTTAGTAGAATCACACAGCAGGGATTGTGTTTGAGGTCACAGAGCCATCGTCTACTAAAGCTAGGTCTGGCTAAAGTTGGGGTGATATACTATGCAGAAGAATTAGTGATCTTTGTCCAGACGCTTGTCAGGCTCCAATGATCACAGGATTTCTCACTATATACAACTTGGAAAATGGCTGCTAGTTAACTTTGAGAAAACTCAAAGTATGTTCTTTTGGAGAAGCAATTATAGAGGAAAGTGGGGTATAGATGGAAACGAGATCACTCCGACCACAAGTGATAAATATTTGAGTATTCTATGTGGCTTAGAGTTAAGTGGGCCCCTAGCTGCAAGAGCTACGTCAGATATGTTAAACACCTAAGTACCAGACTAGTCAACTTTAATTATAGACTTGGCAATCTGTGTAATTATTTGCTCACCTTTCTCGCATTCCCACCACTAGAGGGCATGCCTGGTGGACCTTCTACTGTTAGACTGAGCTGTCTGGCCTTGAATTATATCTGTGTACAGACTCTCAGTGTCTTGGACAACATTCTGAACTTGCCTTTTCTTTTTGATCCGTGTCATGATTATGTCAGCCAGAATGTTTCCCTCTGTCCCACAAAGACTATGTTTCTCAGAAGCCCTGCCCTTGGGGCATTTCTCAATCCTGATTTGCAACTTCCTTACAAATAACCTGGAGTTGACTTATATTCAGGATCCATGCTGGGTGTTGGGGAAGCCTACTTGATTTTCCTGCCTAAGTCTGAAATTCCCAGAATTTCCTGTTTCATCTGGACCTATACAAGCAAAGGATGGGTGGGTGAATCAGAACACCTGCGTCCGGCAGGTGCTGTCTTGCTCACACCTGAAGCATGTGATCGTTAATGATCTCTTTAAAGCCTCTGAGCCATTTAGTCAAATGTTGATAGTTGTAGCAGAGTTCCTGTCTGACAGACCCTATGATTCCAGCAATTTCCAGATTCCTGAGCAATAGCAAATCCTTGTTTCTTGAACCCGCACTATCTTGAACTGCATCGTAGGTTCCTGAACCCTCAATATTTTGTAGTGTGTTCTTGTTTCTAGAGCTAGCATTATTCTGCAGGGTTTCCTTTCTTCTTGAGCTAGTGCCCCTTTCAGTGCTTCATAATTCCTTGAACTAACACTACTTCTGCAGTTACCCTTTTCTCAGTCTCTGACTTCCATTCCCTTCTTCTTAAGTTCCCAGTTTCTTTCTCCTTGTCCTTAGTTCCCAGTTTCCTAGTTTGCATGTTTGCCTGCTTTCTATCAAATGTTGCCTATTTCCGTTCTTTCCTGTTAAGCACTACTCTTCTCCTTCGTGACTGTGTATTAAGTTCTCCACCCTTGATGATGTTACCACAGTGCTTGTTCCTTTGTGATTGCCAGGATCCATGGGCTGACACTGCTGACAACTACTGTGGTGGTTCTCGTTCACTGTATGAATTATCTTTACTTTGTTGCCTCATGCAGAACATCCCCAATGCATCTCTATTATTTACTCACTCACTGTATGATCTTGAAAGCTCTCTATCTTCCCTTTCTCTACCTGGCCACCAGTTCTTGTCAGATCCCTGATAGTCTGTCCTAACTCTCAATTTATAGGCCTAGGCTGCCTAAAATCCCTACAGCATTGGATATAATGGAAGTGAAATCCTGGTGGCAGCTCCTGCCATTGGGAGTGGCAACGAAAATGGAAATTGTTAGACTGTAAGGTATTGCTAATTCGGTGGACGTGTA
Source organism: Triturus cristatus (assembly GCF_964204655.1). Lineage (NCBI taxonomy): Eukaryota > Metazoa > Chordata > Amphibia > Caudata > Salamandridae > Triturus > Triturus cristatus. The sequence continues at coordinate 968,823,652 of NC_140593.1, read as the reverse complement.
ATTCATACGTATGAGTATATTGCTTTACCTTGTCGCATCTTTGCAAGTCAAAGGTATATGTTTTTAATGCATACCAACTGTGGGCATACTCCCAACAGAATGTAATATGTAGCATTATTAACGGTTGTAAATAAGATGAGCTAACTAAATGGAGTTTTTCGACTCTTTTAAAATAATTCTCAGTATTGTATGATGTTGACAATTTTATTGCATGTGATCAATTTATGACTTTGTACTTTTATTGTGATTTTATATGGTTGATATCAGTTAAAAATAAAAATCTAAAACAAAAGTTAATATGACTTTCGGTAAGTAGCATTCAATGTTCTCATCTTGTTTCAACATCTCTGCCACATTGTTCAAATTTCAACTGGTATGGCTCTGTAAAATCAGCTACATTAGAGACTGTGGCTTTAAAAACCGGTTATTCATTTTCACTGTCATTCTTCCTCTGCCTCCTTCCTTCTTCCCCTTGTTGGTTCTCCATTCCCATTGTCTTTCCTGATCTCGCCTCTTTTCTCTTTGTTCTCCAGTTTCTTCTCTTCTCTATCCTTACTTTTGTATTAATCTTCTTCACCGTATCTTATGTGGCTCTCTTCTTGCTGACTCTCTCTTGTTCCTCTTGCCTTATTTTTCTTCTTTCCTTCTTGATTTCGATCTCCGAACTTTCTCTACCCTTCCTCTTTTCTCCTCTCTTTTTTTAAATCTCTACTTCTCTTACTTGCACTCTCCTATTCCATTTCTGCTGTCTTACAAATCTCCTTCCTTCTCTTGGTCTTTCGTCTCCTTTTGGATCTCTGTTCTACTTTCTTGCTTTCTCACTCATCCTGATCACACTCGTCTTCCTTTATTACTCGCTCCTCATATCTCTTCTCTCTCCTCTTTCTTGCTCACTCGTCCCCTGCTGTCTCTACCATCCTTCAGATGTACCCTCAAATTTTATTTACTCACCATTTATAAAAGTGCATATCTCACCCTTTCCCTCTTCTCTCACCCCAACCTTTTCTGTTTTATAAAATAATGCTGCAAGCCACTCTTGTCATGTGGCACCAGCCTTTATCACTTCACTGTCACCTCCACTTCCGCCTTCATTACCCTCACCTCAGTTCTCATTTATTCCATTTATTTTACTTAGCATTCACAACATGTCAAATAGAAACATATGTGTCATCAATTAATGAGTGAATGACTGTTGCGCAATGGCTCATTAAGGAAGGGGGTCATTCCCATTCTGTGGAAATGAGCTATTGTGTAACCTTTATTATAACAAATTAATTTGCAACAGAACACTTGAATAACACCCAACCTACCTTCCGGGTTTCCCATACAAGAAGGTTATTCGAAAGACTGGCTTTCACTCAGATTCAGAGGTTTTGCTGAAAGAATTTAACTGTTGGACTTCCTATAGGTAAAATTTCAACCTGGCTGTAGCACCAAACTAGTTGTGTTGCTGGTGTTAGATGTTATGAGAATACTCGTAGATAGCACTCAGTGCTTTAAATGGGCTGGTACTGTCTGGTACTGAATACCAGAACTTTATTTATTTATAGGGAGAGTACCTGCACTTCTAAAAAAAAAAAAGTAATACTTATAATTGGAGAGTAACAGCACTTCTCAGAAACAAGCAGGTACTCTGTTGCAGAGTACCTGCACTTCTATTTTTCCATTTCAAACACTGATAGTACTGGTTTTCAAGGAGAGCTTTATTGTATCGCTCAGCCACCTTCAAATCTCGTGGAACACTTTTCCCTGACAGCATGACTAACCAAAGCTGGGTATAATGGCAAGTAGTTGAACTGGTTAATCTTATGTAATGGAGTGTAGTCAGTCAGTAACTATACCCCTATTTAGTTTAGGTAAAAATATCAACTTCAGCGTCCCACATGGACTCACTTCTGTCCCTGTTTCTATTTCACATTTACATGTGACCTCTGACGAAAGGGATCCATCAAGTTGGCATCCTGTTCTACATGGCATTAAGTTGACCTCCATCGAGCACAACTCCATGGGCTCTTGTGAGTGAGACGTTCCTTCTCTCATGACTGACCGCCTCCCTTTCATACACTGGTGGGTAGCCACAAACTTCTTCCTCCAAGACTGAGATTTGTATCACCTAAACTGATACTGTCAATGGGCACTTAGCATGTTCCCCACAAAGAAAGTGCTGTTCTCTAGAAGCTCATGGTGTAATTGCTTCTTATAAACAAAAACATTTAACAGAGTGCTGCCTTACATCCAGGCAACCGCAAAGAGTATTAAGGACAAAGAGGGAACCTGATCTATAACTGTAACGAAGGAAAACAGTGTTCTCTTGGAATAATAAATGCAAATTATTTGTTTTTCTGGGATCCCGGTTTGACTTGGACAATCAGTGAATAAAAAACGTAATTCTGGAAACTGTATATAGAGAAAAGTGTCAACAGTCCGATCAGAAAGTACAGATAAACAACAAATGGTTTTTATTATAATTAAAACTGGCAGACTAGACAAAAGAAAAAGTAATACTGTACTCTATACTAAAGGCGTTTTGTAGTGTGGTTTGATAGTTTATACAGGAAGGCATATGAAATAAAAGACATATGACCATAGGCATATCTTAACTCATTCATCACAATGGAAACATTATAAAGACATGATAGGTTATGAATTAATACCTTTGCAGGCACATGCATCAAAGGAAAAACCGGTCGCAAAAGAGCAGATTCTCTAAATCTGCCCCTTTGCGACCGGTATTTTTGCATTTGGGATGCATCATCCCAAATGCAAAAATCGCAATTTAAGGAATCTCTAAATTGCGATTACTTAAATTGCGATTGCATTTAAGGAATCCCAAATTGAGATTCCTTAAATGCAATGCATTAAAGTAAAGAAAATAGCGATTTCGCTAATAGGGGGAGCAAAAACTTTGAAAAATGCACTTTTGTGCATTTTTCAAAGTTTCATGTTGCGCACACACATGCCCTTAGGGCATGTGTGTGTGCAACATATGTGCACAGATCAATTTCAAGGGTGCAATAGGATGTCATTTTGATACCCTTGCACCCTTGAAATTGCATGAGCAATTTGCGAGTACCTACTGGTACTCGCAAATTGCTCATGCAATCTCCAGTTCATTCCTATGGGTCTGGAGGCCCATAGGAATGAATGGGACGGCATTCCTTAATTGCGACTCGCAATTTGCGAGTTGCAATTAAGGAATGTGTAGGGATCGCTATTTTTATAGCGATTCTTACATGCATAGGCTTTTGCAATTCCTTAATTGCGATTCCTTAATAATCGCAATTAAGGAATCGCAAAAGCCTACGTTGATGCATGTGCCAGTTGGTTCCCAAGTAGCATTATTGATGACGTTTGAATGTTACGTCTCTATAGGGGTGCCCATCAGGACCAACCATTTAAAGAGCCCAAAGGGTTCTAGTAGAAGGGATAAACGAGAGTGACATTTGTACAACTTAAAGGATATAACAACGAGCCCCAGTGGAAAAATCCAAGAATCAGTTAATCATTAAACGGAAGAAGCTGCTGTGAGTGGAGCATGTGTGAAAATAGGCCAGACGTGAAAAAATGCATGGGCTGCTAGCACAATATTTGTTCTCAAAACTTGAAAAAACAACCGTGATTGAATAAACTGGGCTGGAAACTGCATAGAAGGCAGACTGTCACTGTTAGTTCACTAGAATCGGTGTCAGGATCTCTGGCCCGAATATTCAAGAAAACTTTTCCAGGAGATACAAAACCTAACACTACATACCAAAACCACTATGCCACTCATACCTTAAATAACTTCAACACTCCACAAGACATACAGGAGCCATAACACAAGACCACCTACTAACAACCTATGTGGTTCTATTTCCTCCCACACATCACTTCTCCCCACAATACACATGCTTCCTTAGCACCCTGGTAGGACATTTGGAAAGAACACAATACTACTTTCCCACATCTCTTAGATCACGCCAGTCAAAACGAAAACAACCTTACCTTCCACACAATTATTCAAGAAGACAGCCAAACACTTCCAGACAACATCCTATCAGTGCAACATACATGGGCGAACACACACACACAAACAATGTGCTACCACCAAACAATCCTTGCTCCTACCCATTGCTCAATGACTCTCTTTCTCACCTCCAACACAAATCCCCCACACTGTCAAGTTGAATACCTTACTTAAGAATGCATGTTATAAAATGTCCATCCTAAGACCTTTGCATTCACCCATCAGTCCGCGTAACCACACACTAAGTCCATACAACCTGGTCAACAAATCACCGTAAATCACACTGAACAACTACCCTGTGAGTTTCTCACCTCACCTCCCAAGTTTCAATCCTTTAAAACTCCTAACACAGAACAACAAGCTCACAAGATGCAAAACACCATAGCTAGGATATGGGTGGGGGTGTGGGGGGGGGGGGGGGTTACATAAACCCTGTGATGAGCACTATGGGAAAAAAGACTGGTGAAAGGAAAACACAGAAGCCTAAAAAAAAGCACAGGAAATATCCTCAGTTGAGGTAACACCAGACACTTCTATGTATCAGTTAACCATAGAGGGGCATGGCTAGCGAATCTATCATGGCGGGCATGACCAGATCGAGCTCCGCAGATCGCCCCGCTCAATCAACACGTCTCCTGCCGGGGACCAGTCTCGACCAACGGGGATTGGATCCCTTTGATCCCCTGCCACCGACTCTGCGCACCAATCCAACCTCCTTGCCCAGGGGCTGGCTTGTAGAGGGGTGCAGCCCTGGTCGACAGTCCTGGCCTGGGCCTGTAGCCGCACTGCTGACTATGACATGGCCATACACGTGGCCCCTACGCCTGCGAGGAAGTGAGGAATGGAGTGAGCCGACTCTGTTCCAGGTCGCCGCCCAGCTAGGCTGAGGACAAAGTGCGGAGGAGTGAGCTGTGGCGAACGTGCCACCAAGGAGGTGAGGAGCAGGACAGACGTGAGATGCGGTTGCCCGGCCCGGGGATGGCACTGCCCCGAGGTGTGGACGCTGGCGGCCGCCAATTTGCGCTGCCGAGACATGGCTGCAAATCAACTGGGTCATTCGTCATGTCTGAATAGTTTTTTTTACATATCAATAGCAACAGGGGAGACGGACCGCGGAGCCCATCGGTTCAATCTGGGCTGACTGAGACCCATCAACCCGGGACACAGGCGCTACGGCAGGCTGCCACACCCAATTAACCGATGATCCAAACTACTTTGGCAGTCAGGTGATGGGTGTCTACTCTACACATTATATGGACTAGGCATCTATGTGAAAGGCCTCACCATGTGGCTGAACTGTACTCCTACTCCTGCAACATTATTGGATATTCCTGTCAGTGCACTTTGGGCCCCCCAACTGCAAGCCCCCTGCTGTGGCTGTCAGATCCCCTTCATAGGGCCTTTTGCCCTCTCCCATCCTGGGACAGATCTTTGAGGGCTAATTTGCTGCAGGCACAGATCTAGCTTCACCCCAGGTGCCTGTACACACCGACATTTAGCACTGGCGCTTTTTATATCCTACAGCATACCCGTTATGTGGGACACCCCTGTTCACACGCTCTATGGAAAATCAGCTCCTTATGAACATTCACTCCGCTTGTAATGCGAAGTGACTATGGAGGTCACACGCTGCTCTCCCACTGGGAAGCACATGCAGTAGAGCTCATAAAAAGACCCACAGCCTGACGGCTGGCCTGTGCATTAATGCGCCAGTCCAGCACATCTGAAATACGGGGGCTGCTCATGCTGCCACATTTCCCTCACACATATTTCTGGCAAGCAGGTCCCAACCACCGAAACGGATACTCGATACTCAGTAACTGCCAGCTATACCGGCATGGGCCAACAACATGTGGCCTGCCACTAGCGGTGGTGAAAAAGCTTGGCACTGTACGGTAACCTACGAGAACCTCCCTCAAGACCAAGTTAGACGCAGCTACAACAGACTTGACATTACTCCACGCCGATCATTGCAAATTAGCAGAGAAGGTCCATGAAGCTGAACAGTCTATTGCCATCATAAAACCGAAAACTGGTGACATGGGCACCTCAATACGATTACTGTGGGATCGTGTCGAAATGCGGTAGCGAAAAGTAGAATACGCTATAGGCTGGTCGCGACGTAATAACATGCAAGTGGTGGGTCTGCCGGAGGGAGCAGAAGGATCGGATGCGGTCGTATATGTCGGACAATGGATACAACAGTTGCTGCCTCAAGACACTCTTTCACAATACTTCACAGAGGCACCGGGTTCCTGCCTGCCGCCCCTCACCAGGTGCTAACCCCAGACCGTTCTTATTCCACGTGATGCATTACCGAGACAGAGATGCTATTCTCAAAGAAACTCTGCAATTACATGAAATCAAGGTGGACAATGCTAAGATTATGTTCTTTCCAGATTATACTGCTGCAGTAAAAAAACAACGCTGCACTTTCCTTGCAGCCAAACGCCGTCTGAGGGAACTTGACATCAAATACTCTCTGCTGTTTCCACCACGTCTGTGCGTTGCGACGGAGGGGATACACCCAAAGGGGTCTCGGAATGGCTGGACTCCACGGGACGCTCCACAAACCCCAAATCTACACAGACGGGCACCACCAATTGAGATGGGGTGGGGATGCAGCGCCGATACCGATGTCCCAGAACAAAGCATCCTACCCTAATAGCTGTTCCAGACTTGGAGCAAATGGTGCAGGAATGCAGACTGGTACTACAGACAGCAGCCGCAACGGTGAACACGATAGGAACTCCGGGATGGATGATGACTCCGTCGATCACTCAGCAATGATGGCTCTTTGACCACATGTCCTTCCAGGACTGATTCAGCCCCCTCCCCCTGCTCCCGGACTTCACCCCGCAGACTGCCAATGACATTGTTTGAAACCTGCTATTAATGCTGATCACATTCTGCAGTCCTACTGTGTTGGAAATACCCACTCCCACACCGGAAGGGTGGTGGTGGGCTTCCCGAACACACTGTGGTAGCTTGGCTCGAGTGGTCAGGAAACAGGCACCGTGCTAAGCATACAATATACCCCTACAATAACCATGCGTGCATCCGTTCCAAAAACGACTCTACACCGTAAAAATTATGAAAATATCTTTCTTTATCTTTTTCTCTTAGTTGCTGATTGGAAAAATAAATAACAATCACAATATACAAACTTTTGAGAAAGTGCAGGTCAAATAAATACTGGCTTAATGATTCAATAAATAGGGGTGATTGTAAATAAATAGGGCATAAATACAAGTGCAATACATACAGGCAATTAAATATTCTGAGGCAATAAATACTGTACCAATAAATATTGTGAAGCAATAAATAGGTTAAACACAATAAATACAGTGCCCCCAATAAATAATTAAAAGCATACAGTGACACTCATATTATCAGATCACATTTGTGAATACTAAGGGCTGATTTGGCCCAGGCACAGCTTGTGGGGTTGTGGAAGGCTTGGGGGTGTCTACTCCCTGACTTGGACAAGGCTGAGGCCTAAACTGAGGTAGATAAAAGGGGGGAAATACCAGAGACCTGGCTCTCTCCCTCCACACAACTTCTCTAGATTAGTCCCAGCTCACCCCTGGCACAGTCAGGTTGGTTCCAGCACCTCCCTAGCCCCTTAGAGCAGTCTCTCAGGTCTCCACAGGGCCTTAGGCGCCCTCTACTCCACTTACTGCCCTGTTTATGGAGCTTCGACGCCGCTGGAGTCGTGTCGACGCCGTCAGGCGGTTCCGGATCGATGTCGGCGGCCTCGGCACAATGTCAGTTCTTGGCGACGCCGGTAGGCGGTTCCGGATCGATGTCGGGTGCCTCGGTTCGATGTCGACCTCCGATTCGACGACGTCGGCCTCGGCTCGATGTCGGCGGCAGTCTTGGCTCGATGTCGACCTCGGGCGGCTCCGGTTCGATGACGTCGGGTGGCCTTGGCTTGATGTCGACTTCCGTCGGCTCCGGAGTGCGATCTCCACTCCCGACCTCCGGTGCTCCTTTCCTCGGGTTCCGGCGACTCCGGAGTGCGACCTCCACTCCCGACCTCCGGCACACCTTTCCTCAGGTTCCGGCGACTCCGGAGTGCGATCTCCACTCCCGACCTCCGGCACACTTCTCCTCGGTCTCCGGCGACTCCGGAGGGCGGTCTCCACTCCCCCGTCGACGCCGCTCACTCGACCTCGGTTAACTTCCTCCTCGACCTCTGGTGCTCCTCACGACCTCCGTCGGCGCCCTCTCTCGACCTCAGGCGGCTCCGGGTACGACGTCTGCTTCTTCAGTCAGCGCCGCTTCTCCACCTCGGGCTCCAGGTCTCAGGCTACTCGACGCCGGACTCCAGGGAAACCAGTATCCAGGTCAGGATCTCGCTGTTCTTTGTGTCTAAGGCCTGTTCCTGCTGTCCAGGTCCTTAGGATGGTTTTTCCTGCTTTTTCCCACACAGGGCTCCAGGCTGGGCTCAGTCAGTAGGGACTAGTATCAAGGGTGGGTTTATGGACCCCACTCCAGGCACAAGTTTCCACCCCTGCTGCCTCACTCCGTCCTCCTTCAATGTTGTGCTGCTCACTCTTCACCAGTCAGGTGCCAACTGCCAGCTCCAACTGCCAACTCTCTCACTTAGCTTCCCAACATTCTAAACCGCCTCCAACTGTCACAGGGTTCTGGAATGTTCTGGAAGGTGCTGGTAGGTTCCAGTGGATGCTGGTGATGTCACAGGTGGCCACCATTTTGTGCTCCAGGCCCTCAGACAGAAGTTTCAGGGGTAGATAAAATCTGAATCTGCAGCAACACTAAAAAGTCTGGTGGTTCCCAAAAAGGAAAAATTCAAACAGGGTTTGAGGCAAAAGTGGGGCAAAATAAATAATGATGAGGAGGGACCACCCAAAGGGCTGACAGGTCTAACACGCGTCCCCCCCAGCTGAAAGTGGGGAGAGCTACCCAACCCCTTGGGAGTTCTCATCACTAAGGCGGAAATACCTTGAGAGACCGTCTGCATTGGCGTGGTCCACTCCAGGCCGATGTTCCACCTGAAAGTCCATTCCCTGTAGGGAAATAGACCACCTCAACAACTTGGGATTCTCCCCCTTCATCTGCATCAGCCAGCGAAGGGGTCTGTGGTCGGTCTGAACCAGGAAGTGCGAGCCAAACAGGTATGGCCGCAACTTCTTCAGAGCCCATACCACTGCAAAGGCTTCACGCTCTATTGCACTCCACTTCTGTTCCCTGGGAAGTAGTCTCCGGGATAGGAAGACCACGGGTTGATCCAGACCCTCTTCGTTGAGTTGCGATAACACTGCCCCAATGCCATGTTCTGATGCATCCGTCTGGACAATGAACTTCTTGGAAAAGTCTGGGGCCCTTAAGACCGGGGCCTCGCACATGGCTTTCTTCAATCTCACAAAGGCCTGCTGACAAGCCTCCGTCCAGACTACCCGTCGAGGTTGTTTCCTGGACGTGAGCTCCGTGAGGGGGGCCACGATGGTACCGTACCCCTTCACGAAGCGACGGTAGTATCCCGTGAGGCCCAAAAATGCTCGGACCTCAGTCTGTGTCTTGGGGGGTTCCCAGGCCATGATGGCCTCGATCTTCGCCTGGAGGGGTTGCACCGCTCCCCTACCCACCAAGTGTCCAAGGTACACTACCGACCCCTGCCCGATCTGGCACTTGCTGGCCTTGATCGTCAATCCAGCTTGTCTCAGGGCCTGGAGAACAGCTTGCAGGTGACGCAAGTGATCCTCCCAGCTGTTACTGAAGACGGCTATGTCGTCCAGAGAAGCAGCAGAGAAACTCTCCATTCCGGTGAGGATCTGGTTTACCAGGCGCTGAAACGTGGCAGGTGCGTTCTTGAGCCCAAAGGGCATCACACAGAACTGGTAGTGGCCATTGGGCGTGGAGAAGGCTGACCTTTCCCTTGCTCCATCAGTCAAAGAGATCTGCCAGTACCCAGAAGTAAGGTCAAAGGTACTTAGATATTGGGCAGCTCCCAGCCGGTCAATCAATTCATCCGCCCTAGGGATCGGATGAGCATCAGTTTTGGTCACTGAATTCAGTCCCCGGTAGTCCACACAGAACCTCAGTTCTGGTTGGGCACCCGGTGGTGCAGCTTTTGGTACTAACACCACCGGACTGGACCAGGGGCTGCTAGAAGGTTCAATCACTCCTAGCTCCAGCATCTTAGTGACTTCACTGTGAATGCTGGCCTTCACCTTGTCTGACATCCGGTAGATCTTGGACTTCACAGGTGGGCTGTCTCCTGTGTCCACGTCATGGACGCACAGGTGAGTCCTACCCGGGACAAGGGAGAACAACGAAGAGTACTGTCCCAGGACCTGGCGGCAGTCCTCCCGCTGTTCAGGAGTTAGGGATGGGGAGAGAATCACTCCCTCCACCGACCCATCCTTCTCTTGAGACGCAAACAAATCAGGGAGAGGCTCGCTTTCCACGTCCTCTCCTCCGTCAGTCACCATCATCAAGATGACTTCGGGCCTCTCGTGGTGGGGTTTGAGGCGGTTGGCGTGCAGCACCCGTAGGGGCCGACGAGGGGTCTTCAGGTCCACCAAGTAGGTAGCCTTACCCTTCTTCTCCAACACCTCAAAGGGTCCTGACCAGCGTTCCTGGAGGGCGCTAAGCTCTCCGGGTTCGATCACCCACACCTTCTGGCCAGGCTCCAACTCCACTGGGTGAGCGTTGTGGTCATACCACGCCTTCATTACTGCTTGGCTGGCTTCCAAGTTGTCAGAAGCTTGCTTCCACAACTTAGCCATTTGGCTCCGGAAGGCCAGCATGTAGCTCACCACATCCTGGGGAAGCTTTCTGGGAGTTCTTTCCCATCCGTCTCTCACCAGGTTGAGAGGTCCACGTACAGGGTGCCCATACAGAAGCTCGAAGGGGCTGAAGCCCACTCCCTTCTGTGGCACTTCCCTGTAAGAAAACAATAAACAGGGTAGGAGGACGTCCCATTTCCTCCGCAGGCTTTCAGGCAGACTTCTGATCATGCCTTTCAAGGTTTTGTTAAACCTCTCCACCAGACCATTGGTCTGGGGGTGGTAAGGAGTTGTGAACCGGTAGGTCACTCCACACTCCTTCCACATGGCCCGCATGTACGCTGACATGAAGTTGGTCCCCCTGTCGGACACAACTTCCTTGGGAAAACCCACTCGGGTAAAGATTCCCATCAGGGCCCTAGCCACCACAGGTGCTGTTATGGTCCTCAGAGGTATTGCCTCTGGGTACCGTGTGGCATGATCCACCAGGACCAGGATGAACCTGTGACCAGCTGACGTTGGCGGATCTAACGGACCCACAATGTCGATGCCCACCCTTTCAAAGGGGGTGCTAACGACAGGAAGTGGTTCCAGGGGAGCTTTCAGCTTCACCCCTGTTTTCCCACTGGCTTGGCAAGACACACATGTCCGGCAGTAGGTATCGGACGACACTTTCATTTGAGGCCAATAAAAGTGTGGGACAAGACGGGCGAAGGTCTTGTCTTGCCCCAGGTGTCCTGCCAATGGAATCTCATGAGCCAACTCCAGTAGGAAGGCTCGGTAACGTTGAGGGACTACCAAGGCTCGTGACGATCCATGTAGGGGTGCCTTGGGTTCACTGTAGAGGAGGCCATCCTCCCAGTAAACACTGTAGTTCCCTTCAACGTTCCCTGCTGCCTGGGCTTGGGCCTGACGCCTTAGCCCCTCAAGGGTAGGGCACTCCCTCTGGCCCTGGCAGAATTCCTCCCTGGACGGGCCTCCCTCCACGTGCCACTCGGCCGGGATGGGTAGGTCCTCCAGTTTGGTAACGTCCCCCTCCGCAGACTCCTGGTCCACCACCTCCGGTGGCCTATCCGTCCTACGGGGTGTAGACGCCGAGGCAGGCTCCTCCTGTCCTCGGTTCTTCCCTTGACTGGCAGCTGGCTGGGCCGTTGTTCCAGGCTCCAGCCGAAACGAACTCCCTCTCCGGGTAGTCGCGGACCTTGTGCTCACACAGGCCCAGTCAGGTGTACCCAGCATCTCAGTATGAGTCCGGTATTCCACCTCCTTCCAAGCATTGTGCTCCATGTCATTCCCCAGCAGACAATCGACTGGCACGGCAGGGCTTACGGCAACTCGAAGTGAACCTGCAACCCCCCCCCATTCAAAGGGAACCTCAGCCACTGGATAGTGGCCGGTTCTGCCGTCAGCCATCGCGGCTGGGTGGAGTACATCGGGAATCACCTGCTCTGGAGACACCAGTTGGCTACGTACCATAGTCATACTGGCTCCTGTGTCTCTCAGAGCCTCCCCTCTTTGGCCATTGATGGTGACCCACTGCCCATACTTTACAGTATTTGCGGGCACCTGGATCTTAGGAACCATCTCCCGTTCTCCCAGGGACACTAAAGTGACACCCGCCCACTCCCTTCCCTTAGTTAAGGGCATCTCCTCCCCGAGCACTACACTAGCTACTCCGGGGGCCTTTCCTCCAATGGGAGGGGGTGGTCGTTTCTGGCACTTCGGATCTCCCTTATAGTGTCCAACGCCACCGCACTCGTAGCAATGGACAACCCTTGGCTGCTGACTCTGGCCAGGATTAGGGTTTCTGGGTGGGTTGGCCCTAGGGGTGAATCCTGTTCCCTTTCCTTGGAAATTATTTTGGGGGCCTTTGGAGAACTCCTTTTTCTTTTCCCCTCCCTCTTTCTTCTGGGGGGCGCCCTGTCCGGCCTTTTGAGTATCCCCTCCAGTCCCCCTTATGGACACCCGGGTACTAGCCCAAATGTCCGCCTCTTCAGCAAGCTTCCGGGGACTGGTCAGCTTGCTATCCACCAGGTGTTGCCGCAGTTCAGGGAAACATTTCTCGAGCAGGTGTTCCTTCAGTACTAGGTCAAACAACCCCTCGTAGTTCCTCACTTCACTGCCCTGAATCCAACCCTCCAGCGCCTTCTTAGCATAGTCCAGGAAGTCCACCCAATTCTGTGTGCCCAGTCTGTGACTACCCCTGAACTTCTGTCTATACTTTTCAGGTGTTAGTCCAAACTTTCTGATGAGCGCCAGTTTCATGGTGGGGTAGTGGGTCTGCTCATCCTCTTCGAGGGCCAATAAAGCATCCCTACCAGCTGGAGGCATGTACTTGTACAATCCCCCTCCCCAGTACTTCTCTGGAACCCCATGGGCCCTTAATGAGACCTCATAGGCCGCTAGCCACTTGGCGATATCGTCTCCCACCCCGTAGCTAGCTACTATGTCCTTTGGCAGGTAGGGTTTGGGTTCCCTGGTGATCTCTTGGATTTGGCTGCCACCATTAGGAACAGGTTGTGCCCCGATTCTCAGGATCTGAAGATCTATTTCTTTCAGTCTTAATTCATGGGCCATCCTCTGCTCCTCCTTCTCCTGCTCCAGCCTTGCTAAGTCCCATGTGAGCTGTCTTTTCTCCCTCCGGTCTGTTAACTCCACCTCAGACAAGCCACCGCTAGAGGCACGGCTGCCCCCCCTGGAAAGTGTCCTGGGCCCCGCTGACAGGTTCCCCACCTCAGGTTGGTACAAACCAACTCCCTCACTGTCTGGCTCTCTATCCTTGTCCTCTTCCTCAGCCTTGCTTTCCCTTCGTGCCTCCCCCCAAGCCCTTAAGCTGGTTTGGAGTGCACCCTTCTTTGCTCCTGGGGGACAATACACCCCCTCCCGCTGACAAAACTCCCTGAGTTGGGCCACAGTGTACGTTTCTAGATTTTCTAGTACAAACTCCATCTTGCCCACTCAGGTCAGAGGACAGGTTTTGTGCAGTAACTATGCAGGGGGGTACCTTTAATAATACCTCCTCCCACCACCAGAGTAAATTTGGAAAAAACAAAAACCCACAATTAGGAAGGCCGCTTTGAGAAAACTCCCGGTGTAGGCCTATGGACTACCCACAGTTATTGTTGAGTATACGTAGGCACAGCTCTATCCCACCACTGAACACCAATTATGTTGGAAATACCCACTCCCACACCGGAAGGGTGGTGGTGGGCTTCCCGAACACACTGTGGTAGCTTGGCTCGAGTGGTCAGGAAACAGGCACCGTGCTAAGCATACAATATACCCCTACAATAACCATGCGTGCATCCGTTCCAAAAACGACTCTACACCGTAAAAATTATGAAAATATCTTTCTTTATCTTTTTCTCTTAGTTGCTGATTGGAAAAATAAATAACAATCACAATATACAAACTTTTGAGAAAGTGCAGGTCAAATAAATACTGGCTTAATGATTCAATAAATAGGGGTGATTGTAAATAAATAGGGCATAAATACAAGTGCAATACATACAGGCAATTAAATATTCTGAGGCAATAAATACTGTACCAATAAATATTGTGAAGCAATAAATAGGTTAAACACAATAAATACAGTGCCCCCAATAAATAATTAAAAGCATACAGTGACACTCATATTATCAGATCACATTTGTGAATACTAAGGGCTGATTTGGCCCAGGCACAGCTTGTGGGGTTGTGGAAGGCTTGGGGGTGTCTACTCCCTGACTTGGACAAGGCTGAGGCCTAAACTGAGGTAGATAAAAGGGGGGAAATACCAGAGACCTGGCTCTCTCCCTCCACACAACTTCTCTAGATTAGTCCCAGCTCACCCCTGGCACAGTCAGGTTGGTTCCAGCACCTCCCTAGCCCCTTAGAGCAGTCTCTCAGGTCTCCACAGGGCCTTAGGCGCCCTCTACTCCACTTACTGCCCTGTTTATGGAGCTTCGACGCCGCTGGAGTCGTGTCGACGCCGTCAGGCGGTTCCGGATCGATGTCGGCGGCCTCGGCACAATGTCAGTTCTTGGCGACGCCGGTAGGCGGTTCCGGATCGATGTCGGGTGCCTCGGTTCGATGTCGACCTCCGATTCGACGACGTCGGCCTCGGCTCGATGTCGGCGGCAGTCTTGGCTCGATGTCGACCTCGGGCGGCTCCGGTTCGATGACGTCGGGTGGCCTTGGCTCGATGTCGACTTCCGTCGGCTCCGGAGTGCGATCTCCACTCCCGACCTCCGGTGCTCCTTTCCTCGGGTTCCGGCGACTCCGGAGTGCGACCTCCACTCCCGACCTCCGGCACACCTTTCCTCAGGTTCCGGCGACTCCGGAGTGCGATCTCCACTCCCGACCTCCGGCACACTTCTCCTCGGTCTCCGGCGACTCCGGAGGGCGGTCTCCACTCCCCCGTCGACGCCGCTCACTCGACCTCGGTTAACTTCCTCCTCGACCTCTGGTGCTCCTCACGACCTCCGTCGGCGCCCTCTCTCGACCTCAGGCGGCTCCGGGTACGACGTCTGCTTCTTCAGTCAGCGCCGCTTCTCCACCTCGGGCTCCAGGTCTCAGGCTACTCGACGCCGGACTCCAGGGAAACCAGTATCCAGGTCAGGATCTCGCTGTTCTTTGTGTCTAAGGCCTGTTCCTGCTGTCCAGGTCCTTAGGATGGTTTTTCCTGCTTTTTCCCACACAGGGCTCCAGGCTGGGCTCAGTCAGTAGGGACTAGTATCAAGGGTGGGTTTATGGACCCCACTCCAGGCACAAGTTTCCACCCCTGCTGCCTCACTCCGTCCTCCTTCAATGTTGTGCTGCTCACTCTTCACCAGTCAGGTGCCAACTGCCAGCTCCAACTGCCAACTCTCTCACTTAGCTTCCCAACATTCTAAACCGCCTCCAACTGTCACAGGGTTCTGGAATGTTCTGGAAGGTGCTGGTAGGTTCCAGTGGATGCTGGTGATGTCACAGGTGGCCACCATTTTGTGCTCCAGGCCCTCAGACAGAAGTTTCAGGGGTAGATAAAATCTGAATCTGCAGCAACACTAAAAAGTCTGGTGGTTCCCAAAAAGGAAAAATTCAAACAGGGTTTGAGGCAAAAGTGGGGCAAAATAAATAATGATGAGGAGGGACCACCCAAAGGGCTGACAGGTCTAACATACTGCTATTCCTACCTGTACCTGGGACTGCCATCCTTGTTGGTATACCTCAGATTTGTTGTATCTTGCAGGTATGATCTACACTATTCTATTAATTGGGACTACAACCCTAGGTAGCCATCAACGCTTCTGCCCGTTCTTGGGTGGTAGGGTAAATCTTGTTTACCTATGCGCTGTGTGGGTACTTGGAAGTATCATTTCACTGTAGCAGTGAGACCGCCTACTGGCACATTTGCTGTCCCCTGATAGGTTGCTGCCTAATTGCCTTTTCCTGATTGAAGTTGTTACTTGTTTGGGTGGACACATGGTGTGTTTCTACTCTTTTTTGGTATTTACAAATTTATGATTGTTGTTAAGATGTGTTTACTTGTTTGTTATGACCCACGCCCTTGCCAGGCTCTACACCACACATTACATAATGCTTGTTTCTTGCCTGAGACTCATCACCCCTACTGATGATACACTGGCACCAGGGGGATGATCGAGTTCACACGCTACTCATGGCACACTTTAACATAATGACGTGGAATATCAGGGGTATGCACACACCATCATGTCTGCACTCAGAATATCCCTACTTGCCTAATTAGAAGACCCCCCCTTTCGAGACTTAGTGGGCACGATGATTGATGACTATTTTCAACGCAATTCAGATACAGCTTCCACTAGCTTGGTTGAATGGGATGCATTCAAAGTGACGCTGAGGGGACATTGTTTGGGCACACAGAGTAATCTGAGGCGCATACTTGATCACATCACTAGTCTAGAATGCAAATTTTTAAAGTTAGAAACCTGGACTATAGACAACCCGGGAAACCTGATCACGCTTACTGATGCACGCTTACTGATGCACAGCGTGACCATGCAGCCTTACTGAAGCGTCTGCGCTGTCTAAACTATGCTACAATCTCAGTGCCTATGCATGCCACTGCAGACAAGACCGGACGGTTGTTAGCATGGCTTATCCGCCAAGATCAACCCTGCAGGCCCATGACAGATTAGCGACCCAGCACAGGTCTATCAGTCAGTCACCGATTCCAATTCCAACTCCGACAAATACAGATCATTGTTCGATAATCTCACTGTCCCCACCATTCCGGCTACAGTACAACTGGAATTGGATGAACTTATAAACTTGGCTGAGATCCAGAATGCAATTAAGGCACTGGCAAATGAGAAAACCCAGGGACGGACGGTTTTCTGGCTGAATTTGATAAGGCGTTCATCTCTCAACTCACCCCGCAACTGCTCAAATTGTATGACGAAGCACATGCTTTGGGAACTCCTTCAGACTCCCAGGGAGCGGCAACTGTAATATCTTTGCCTAAGCCCAATACAAATCCTGAAGTTTCTAGCTCTTATAGGCCACTAGCGCTACATAACACTGATTACAACAATTTTAGCGAAAATTCTTGCGGATCAGGTGGCGCCCCAGGCCCAGATTCTGGTGAACCCAGACCAGAATGGTTTTGTCCCTACACGCCACACTACCTTGAAACTCAGCAGTTTCTTTAGGATCATGAAGTACCCCCCCCCCCCACCAACTGACCATGATCTGACTTTTTGGTACTGGACCTCAAGAAGGTCTTTGACTCCCTGGAATGGGATTCTTTATTTACTGCATTGGCCCAATACGGAATCGGCGATCATTTACTTGGGCTGGTAAAATTATAAAATAAATAAATAATAAATAAATAAACAGGCCTCTTCCAAATTGCAATTTGGTATACATATCTAAACCCATTTCGTGATTTGGTGATCCCTAATTGAAACGCAAAATAGGTTCGGTGCATACCAAAAACAATTTGTGTTTGCAAACCCTGTGAATTGCAAAGTCTTTGACTACAAAATGTCTGGCTCTTCATACCAAAGGTGTGAAGTACATGAAAACAATTATTGATGAAGTTGGAAATTTTGGAAATACTAGTCTAACCATTGTTAAGTGCAAGACTATGCTGGTGGACACTCAAGCCCCATCCTTAACCAGATATCTTCAGCCGCAGCTCGTGCAGGTAAGAGCGCTCTTACCTGTACGAGCCATGGCCGGATATGTTTAAGATCTTTGATGGTAACAGTAAATCGTCCAATTTCAACAAAAAGTGATAAATATGGAGGAGAATCCAAAAGTCCACATCTTAGCCATATGGTAAAGAAAATTATAAGGTGGATTCTATCAACGTTTTTATAGTTTCTATTAACATCTTATAGTGTGTTAGTTTCAACATCATTCATAAGATAATTCATAAGATAATTTTGCACTAAAAAATCGAACAATGAACATTCATGACGGATACGATTATTCCGTTTTATACATTTGGTCCTAAATAAGTTCCCTGCTTACTTGTGCCACACCAAATCCACTGTGTATCCAAAAGTCTGTTTCAAACTTCCCCAAGTACGATTACAAATTTGAGGCATAATATGCAGCTCAGTTTTGTGCACTTTTTATTTTCAGGACATTTCTCATCTGCTGACCAGCATATTTAAGAACCTGTACACTGGTGAAGTCATAGGGAAGGACAAAGGAGATCATTATTTCAAATCTCGGGGAGGAGACAACGCTTATCATGAGAAGTTTGTGGATGAACTGCAAAAGGTAAATTCAGAGCTTTCCACATGTAAAGTAAATTGTCAGAAGATAATGTGCACATATTACCATCAAATAAACACTTAAATCCCACCCCCCTCTATAATAAAAGATTATTGAAAGGAATTGCAAGCAATTCATTGTTGACCCTTTCCTGATCCCTGTCCACCACCTTCCCTTCCCCTCTCCTCACTTAACTAAGAATAACAGGATTATGTTGAGAAAAGAATTCACGGGCTAACCAGCCTACATTTAAGTGCTCCTAGAAACAGGAAGTCCTAGTGAAATAAACCTAGTGGCACACAAATTCATGTAAAGAAGCTTTTGTGGGGTAAGGGTATACTGAGTCCAGGCAACAGAAAATGACTAGAATTCACAGTTGCATGAATGTGTTGGGGTGGGGGAAATTTACCACGATAAAAACATCCTTTACAATTTAATAAATAAAACTTTAGAGAGAGCAGCAGCTCTGTATTACAGCTGGAGTAGAATGCCTTGTTCTAGCTGTCGGCATAACTTTCTCTGTTCAGAGCTCGAAAAACCATAAAAATTTTACTAGATCTCCAGGGCTAGTAACTTGAACAATCTACTCGACCCAAGTGTAATGTACATGACCTCTGTCTCTGAAAGCCGAGCAAATGTGAGAAGAAAACAAGATTTAAAGGCATCTTTATTGCTCATTCACTTTGTGTGCAATAAAGATGCCTTTAAATCTTGTTCTCTTGTCACATGTGCTCCATCTTCAGAGACAGAGGTCAATAGTTAGTTTGTCTTCCTACTCGCCAGAAAGGGCGAGTAGACCCTAAAAATAGCTCGTCTTGATTATATCTGGCTCGCCATAGCGAGCGTGCGAGTGGATTTTTTGAGCCCTGCCTGTTCCTAAATTTCTTTGGAATATTATGTATTTTAAAGTCCCTGTAATAAATCGCATTGAAATAGCCTTACCTATGAATAGTTCATTCAAAATCTTTAAAAAAATGTATCCTCTTTGTGTAGATTTATAAACGAGTGGAAGAATTGAAGGAAAGGCCTTATTCTCTATTTATTAATGTAGATGTTGTCTTGATTTGAATAACTTGATAGATAAGCACACATTCAGGTGTGTGGCAAAGAATGTTGACCAAGCCTAAAGAGCATTGTCCTTTCAGTCCCTTTAAAGTGGATTGCACTTCTTCAAATGCATTATTGTACTTATACAATATTTTGAAAATACATTTATTAAACTTCAATATTTTCTCAGCAAAAATATGAATTAAAATGATTGGTAATCCTCTGATCTAAAAGTTATTGTGTGGTGCCAGTTT
Organism: Triturus cristatus; assembly: GCF_964204655.1. NCBI lineage: Eukaryota > Metazoa > Chordata > Amphibia > Caudata > Salamandridae > Triturus > Triturus cristatus. Next base: position 968,803,859 of record NC_140593.1, on the reverse strand, counting down.
TAAATAGACTTAATGCATAGTGAAGGGTAGGTTATTGTTGTAGAGAGGTAAAAGAGATAAAAATCACATTCCATATTTTTATTCAATCCTAAAACAAGGGTATCAGATTTATTATTTTTTCTAATGAGCTTTCTTTGTGACATCATATGGGTAGCCGCTGTAACCTTTGGCTTGCTTTTGCTGCCCTTTGCACCACATTTACTACCCATACAACAAACAACAAGGTGATGAATTTATGGAATACTTGAATTAATCTGAGCCGCTGGCAATCACTCGAGTCACATTCCAGTTCAGCAATTCTTTTGGTCAATGTGCCACTCAAGACAGTGTTCTGCCTTATTCAAATCAGTACTGAACCTGCTCTTCATGGGAACTATCCATCCCAAACTGCCAGGCGAGGCTTCCTCTAGAAGGGAACAAAAGCATCCCCAGCTTGCGGGCGAGGGGACTAGGGGTCATCTGTGTGATATGACTGGAGGTCCCATGGTGCATGATGCTTTTCCCATTGGCCTACCAGGGCTTTCTCCCACTTCTACTGGTTTTCTAACAAATGTTAACAAGCAAATTGTGATTTGTGTATGAGAAAATATTTCTGTTTAAATGTACATTGGATATTTCTAAGGCACATATATGTGGGCATTTTCCTACAATATATATATAGGAGTTGGCCTGCTGCCTACTGCCAAATAAGTGGTATATAATTCCAGAATAGTTTTTAGCCTAAGTACATTTTCATGTAATTTAAAATAAGATTGGGCTAATAGAGAGATCTAGGAGCTTTACTGAGGCAAATCCATGATGAGGAAAAGCTTACCTCTTGTGTAGGAATATCAGTAAGATGTCACTGTCACAACGTTAAGCTATGTAGCCAATCAAATCAATCAATTCACATGCACCAATACAGTACAGTGTTTACAGACCACTTGGTGTGGCAGGCACAAGCCTAGACTTGAGTTTAAAGTGACCATCTCACGTCACATAATTATGGACACTTTTTCCAGTCCAGAACCTTTCACCTACAAATCAATTATTTCAAGTTTGTCAGCCTAATCAGTTTAATTGAAGCAAAATCAGACTAAAGTACCCAGAATGCATTTGGCTATCACACAAAAGTCCAGGACTGGAAGCAGTGTCCATAACGACCTCACCACAAAAGTCACGCCTTAAGTTCATTTGCACAATCTATTCTTGTCAAAATACCACCTAAACCAAAACTCGATTAACTTAAATAGTAGGAGACAGAGAGAGCGTTATTTTCTTTTTTACTATGTCTTTTTCGCAGATTCGCACTGAGCATGACCGTCTCATGGCAGAAGCAGACATGGTGGAGAGACACATCATTCAGGCACGAGCTCGAGCCACCGCTGAAGAAGAACGGGCCCTAAACAGACTTACGGAGGAAGCTGGGGATAAATTTGATAGTCTTGGCTTGCCTCCAGGTAAGGGCTTATGACATTGGAGCTTTTTATGTATTTTTATTTAGTCAATATTTTTTGCAAAAACACAAATTACACCACATAGTGATACATTTGCACTACTATAGAAAGTGTTCCAATAGACAATTATTCACAAAGACATGACAGGTTTGTAGGCACAATGACCAATATATCTCAACCACATGTTCATTTGTTGAAAGTACCCTTCCCAAAAACTATGCTTTGAAGAGATTTTATATTCTTGTATCTTGATATCTTGCCCTGTTGGTTGAGTTCTTAAATTGTGTTAATGTCACTGTATATATTTATGCACATCCCGTCACTTGACTTCACTTGCATTGCGCCGTCCCATGTAGCACCGTGTTACCTGTTGGAATAGACATATGAGGATTTTTTAATATGATTAATTTTCTTTTTCATATTCTCTCACTTTGCATTTTTGCTAGCAGTGACCCTTGTGCCTACCAACCTGTCATGTAAATAATTGACTATTTTAACACTTTCTATAATAATGGCTTGTATATCCTAGTTTCTTGGGAGTATAGGGTTTGTTTCACCCTTTTTGTTATTGCCATACTAGACACTGCCACAATGTAACTGTTCAGGAAATAGCATGCACTCTCTTCTATGAATCTCTTTATCATTTACTGTTTTGTGATCAAGTGTGTATACATATATGTGTGTGTTGCATGTGTGAAGGTTTTGATAACCTGCATACGAGCCCAATGGGTTAAACAACAAGTCAATGAGACCGACCGAGTAACATTATCAGGTGTCAATTACTTGCATTTGCATATAAGTAAAACACAGGCATGTGAAGCAAAGTTTGAGCACTGCAGGATTCGGGGTGTGTCTGTAGTCCACTTGCAGACGCTTTTGTAGGGGCATTTGTTTGCTCGGCACATTGACAGGCCAATACCATCCTTTAAAATATTCATTATTCACCCCTACGTAGGCCTTAATGCCCAATAAAGCAGTGTGCTTTCTATTTAAAAGCAGGATATGTAAAAGTTTAATGTAGAACATGTCCTTAGAGTGCCAAGCTATTTTCACAGTAGCAGGATTAGTCTGTTCCATAGGAAAGCATTGGGATGTAATATTAAAATTAAATAATGCTATCTCCATTTTGGAAACACCTACAAAGTTCATTCTTTGACTTTTTAAAATATTTATTACAAGCCAATTCATTGGTTATGTCTGATTTGTACTAAACATTTCACAAAAGCCAGAATGTTGGCCCCAGGGCACCGGATGCTGTGCATAGGATGCTGGCATATCAACGACTGCTGCATTGTTTGTTAAAAAAACAAACATAAACATTTTAAAGAAAAACATTTCACAAAAGCCACTTTAAAAAAATCACCCTTTGCCCTCCTAAAGCCTCTGAAAGCCCATTTACATGAACTTTTAGCTATCACTCAGGACCAGAATAGACCCTTTGTTAAAGTTTAAACTTTCTCCCAGATCTGAGACAAAGACCATGGGTGTGGGGATATGTTCTGTTCCTCTGACAGGATGACCATCTGCGCTGTGCCCCAGAACTAAATTCACTTCAAAGCCTACCCAGTCACAGTCAGTTCGCTAACACTTGGTCCTGCCCCCTCCTTTGTACCTCTAATCAGACAGGCACCAATCCCATTGGGAGAGGAGCTGCCCCCAGAACTAGTTTTGAGTATCTATAGAGGAGAGGTTGTTTATTTCCCTAGCGACACCTCTAGGGCAGGCACATGAGCTCTGCACAGGGGAGAAGGGTTCTGCCTGGTTGGATTTAGGTAGAGAGAGGCACTCTGGGATTGTTTGCATTAGGGCACAAACTTGGGTAAGGTTTTCCCTGGTAAAGTTTTCACTATTGGTTAGGGAGGGGCCAGGAGTCATCCCCACCTATAGGCTAGTGATAGGTATAAATGTGGTACCCCTGGGCACCCCCTTCAGAACACTACTGGACCTGCTGAAGACAGAAGATGGACTGCACCTACTGTTAAGACCTGTGTGAAGACCTGAAAGGCTGTACCTGCTTCCATTTGTACCCATGACAAAGAAGTGAACTCCAAGAGTCAGTGGGCTGACCTCCTGTTAAGCTACAAGGACACAACTGGACAAGGATTCCCTGGATCTGCTTTCGGCTTCTGCTGGAGTGAGTCTTGACACCCCCCAAGTGCTGTTTCTGAGGTCCTGGGACCCTTGGCTGTGTCAACGTATACTCCTCCTTACCTCTTGGGAAAACCTGGGATTTAAGAACTTTCTACAAACTTCTTACCTGGAGAACCATCAGGAGACCAGGATCAACCTGCCCAGCCGATCCGACGAGAGTACATCGCCGCTAGAACTGACTTCGCCCTGGCTTCAGCTACGTTCTTCTCATGACGACGGAATCAGTCGATGCTGAGCCCTCTTTGATTCCAAACTGCAGATCCATCAGTGCCACCATCAACGGACAACCAATCAACACAAGAGACCTCTGCAGCGCGAAAACTTGAACCTCTTCCGCCTGAGCTTTTACTGCCTAAAACCAAAGATTTCACAGAGTCTTTATCTTAACACCGTCAACGTTGAGTCTCTTGTCTCGATGCCAGTCCCACTGCCTGCTTCACTGAAGGTCGTTGACATCTGGAGGTAACTTTTCCACTGGGGCTGCCTGGTCCCTGTATCCAACATGTGTTCCATTCTGGTCTGCCTTTACTTGCGTGTAAGTACCAGTCAAGCGCAACCAGATGACTGCATTTAACGCTTGATGCTATTTCTATCTAAAGCTTTAAAAATTAATTTTCCCAGTTCCCCTTAATGGTTTTTGTCATTTTGGCATCATTTTGTTCATTAAAATATTCTGTATTTTTATAAATGGGGGGGTGGAGGTGATTTTTATTGTGTTGTGTTTTCAACCTTTTAACTGTTTTGGTACTTCTAAATGCTTTATACATTTTCTTAAGTTAAGCCTGTCTGCTCTGAACCATAACTATCAATGGTTGAAATCAAGTTTAACTTACTGAAACCTTCACTGGACCTAACAAGGACAGTAACATTATTACTTTTGGTGGACTACCATCCACCCCAACTAATATTCCGCTATCTCACACGAGGCTATTTCCCGTGGGCTAGATTGACAAAACAATTTTATTGCGGCCTTTAAGGTGTCAAGGAAAGGATACCAAGCAAGTGTAAGTCCCTTTATTCTTGTGCAGTTATATGCCATGACTATGTGCATTTCTACAGGTGTAAATCTCACCCAAGGGGTGGAAATTTGCAGGTCCAAAGGGTAGTTGGTCTGGTGAGTTTGTAAATGTCCCTAAATATGAGTTTATGATAATACACTAAATCTCCAGTCATTTACCACTATGGAATTATTTGGAGAATTGCACTGAAAAAGTCTGGAGTAAAAGCCTTTCCAAAGTGGGAAGAAGAACTAAGCCCTTCAGACTTGGTGGGGGTGTAGAGAGTTCTCCACAAATACAAATGTTTTCTCGAAAAAAAGAAAAAATGTGCATTTGCAACTAGGCATCGTCCTGTGCATTCAACTCTATAATGTGGGAATATCAAGATCTGAGAAAAAGGTGCAGGACTTTCCACATAATACATAAGGAAACCTGCGACAGGCACAGCATTCCAATACTATTAAGAATGTCTGGGATTGAAAATAAGATGTGAAAGTGCAACTAGGCAATAGTGTAAATCTCTGCATCTGCATGTATGTAGGGATATAGATGTCCAGAAATGACTTATGGAAATGATGGGTCCATGCTCCATTTAAGCACGGCCTTCTGTAAGCTAGTAGAAGAGAGTGCTTAAGGTTAATTTACATAGAACAGCATTCAATCCAGGGGATATCTTGGCCCTAAGAACAACCGATAGATTCAAACAGCCTAATACAGATCATATCCAGGTCAGGATGTTAAGATATACAAGGAGGGGGATGAGGTCAAGATGACTCTCTGTACACTTGCAATATCTATGTGGCTTTGGCACATTCAATGCGAATACTTCCACCCAATCTATTGCAGTCCAACTGGACTATGGAAAATGAACAGAAGGCTTGGCCCTAGTTGCCTCAGATGTAAAGTGGAGAATGATACCTTCTTTAAGCCTGTCATACCCGACCCTAAACTGGTAATAGTCAGGTTGATGGTGGAGTGGGAGAGCCACCATGGGCATGTTAATTGCTAAACGATTACCCATTGTAGGAGATCAGTCATGGAAACTACCCATTAGTAAATAGACCTGTGGCATGGATTACAGCTCTAAGGCTGAGGAATTTGCATAAAAAGACTGTCCTAAGAATCATCAGAAAATCAGTGTGGTGCTGTGGGAATATTACTAAGGAATGAATCGAAGTGTCGTATAATATACTTGTCGAAATGATACACTGATGTACAATTTACAACCACATCGTGTCCTCGTCTGCTTATATTTATTCAAAAGAATACAATTGCTGCAAATTATTCATTTTGCCTTATAAACATAATAAAAAGAGTTGCATAAAAAAGATAGTAAAGGAGAAGGACATAGTCAGGTTGTTAAAGTTTTCCAGAAATTACGAAAATTACTTTGCTGCTGAACTTGGAGAGGAAAGGTATTCCATTTACAGAGAAGGCACAGTCTCTGTATTTTTTGAATTGGTGTTTAAGAATTTCAAGAACAATTTGGTCACAGTGTTTAAAGGCTGGGGTTGTAAATTGCTCTATCGATAAGGCAGATAGATTTGAATGTGACATACTCCTTCAGTGGGAGCCAGTGCAGTGTAGCCAAAGGTTGGGAAATGTGGTCTCTTAGTTTCAAACTAACACTAATCTAGCAGTGTTGGTCTGATGTATCTGCAGTTTCCAGGTCGAATAGGGAGGTTAAGATACACTGAGTTACAGTAATCCAGATAGGCAGAAATTCATTCAGATAGGCAGAAACTGTATGAGAATTTACACTTTATGAGTAAAGGACGACAGATACAAAATATGTTTCAGTATACATAGTTATAAAAGACAAGATTGAACAGCTGCCTTAATCTGGTCTATCATTATCAGAGTCCATTTTAATACCCAAGTTTTTCACACATGTAATAGTGGGATTAGGTCCCAGGGAAGACAGCCAGTAGGAAACATTCCTGAGAGAGGAGGCTCTCTTGGGGCAAATAATTTCGATTTTGTTCTGGTTTGATTTCAGATGACTAAAGTTCATCCACTTCTTCTCTTTGGACAAACAATCATATAGTTGAGCTACTGCAACATTCACACCACCAGTGTTTTTTTAGAATGATCTGAGAATAAAAGGAGAAGTCAAAGCCACCAGTTTGAATCAGATGAGCCGACAGAGTCATAGACATGATTTAGAGCAGAGGGAATAAAATGAATCCTTGGGGGACCCCGCAACTCAAAGTTCTTACAGAGAAGGTAAATGGAGCAACCAAAACTTGTAATGTTCTCCAGCAAAAACATAAGAGAGTTGTACCAGTGAGGCCCAGTTCTTAATTTTTATTTAATAGAACTGGTGGCTCACCATGGCAAAGCCACAGACATGTCTAATACAGTTCAAAGCAAAAAAGAGAGGGGGGGCTATGAGGCAATGAAGATCCAGTACCTAAGCTCTGAAAGCAATAATCCAACCAACAAGGAAGGTACTGTTCCTATTAGAAAGAAAGGAAGACAAAGTAGTGGACAAGACACAAGGTGGGAATCCTAAGTATTATTTCTTGGTGCCCTTACACATCCCTGGGAATGTAATGCTTCATTATTGGGCATTGCTCCTCATACAGCGAGCGCTGCAATGCCCTACGGACCTCACGAAGGGTCACTGTAGCAGAGATCATTTTTATCTTGCCGTATGATGATAGGCGTAAATATGAGGCCTGTATAAGAGATACCAAGTAAAAAAATGTATGTGATGGCTCTCTTGGCAGGATTAAAGAAATGTAAATAGGTTGGGGATACTGTTGAGGCATAATGTACCCAAGTAGCCTCAAGTCTGTGGGCATAGTCAGGTCGGGCGTAGTAAGGTCGACATGTTTTGTGCTCTAAGGCCCAAAATAGATCCAGGGCAATTCTTCAGGACCTACTAAAGAAGGGGGGGGGGGGTAACCCTACCAAACATCTTAACTGTGATGTGCAGTATAGGTATTCCCCTAAAAGAAAATACCAGGGACAGTGATTAAAAAAGATAACCCAACCCTTTGGATCAGTAAAGTATGCCCCATAGGTCAGAGACAGAGGTTAGCGCTCAGCTGCTAATTAGATTCTGTGCATGGAGTGAGAGAGACCTACCCTATTATTGTCTGTGCAGCTGCAAAGATCTTCCAGAGCCACCACTACTACCAGTTCTGTTCTATGGCCATGGTGGAAACCCATTTGAGAGGGATTTAGTAATTTATTAACTGTTACAAACACTTTCAAGTGCAAAAGGATAGTTCACTCTAGCAGTTAGCCAAGCAAGGCTGTTGAGAATCTGGTCGATACTTTGTCATAGTGCCAGGATCCAAAGAAGTTTTTTTTCAATAGGGCATGACATAATTAAGCTTCAGAATACTTGAAACATGTCCTGACACCAACAAAGCATTTAAATTGACATTGAAAAGGGAATATTCAGAAGATCACAATGTCTTATATAATTTTTCAGAAAGTAAATCAGCCGGAGAGCCAGAGGGCTTTCTGCCCTGGACTACATCAGCAAAACCATTGGTGGCAATTGGAGAAAACTGCTAGAGAGTTATTGGGCGTTGGAAGTTGAGTTTGAGGAAGGGGAAAAGTGAGCAATGATAAACAGCTCACTAAGGGTGACATGATTGTAACAGTTTTATTTATGAAAAAGTCAGCTGTATGATTACATTTATCTTCTGACAGAGACGGGGTCAGCTATTTTTGTGGGTCCCTCTTGCCTGTGATGACTGGAAAGGTTGCTGCTGCCATAGGCAGGGCATTTTGTTATTTTGTTATGGCTAATTTATTGCTTGCTTATAAATATAATTTAATTTGGATCATTCATTTCTTATGGATGGGTCATCGTTGGATCAGAGAAGCAGCTGCAAGATGAGTGAGCCAGTTTGTTCATCTTCTTTTATAAAGTAGCTCCTTGGTCTATAGTTTCTAATTATTGAACATCGTCAAAGTTTTGAAGCTTTTGAGGATCTCGGGACAGAGCTTGCCGGGTGAAGACGAACTAAAGCATCGGGGAAAAAAGTTCTTTCAGTTGCAAAACTTTGAGGATGGAGAAGGACAAAGTGTATTCTTATGTTGATTCTGGAGAAAGCAAGAAAAAGGAATGCCATGATGGTCGGCCTGGGCAAAAAAAAATTGATTATATGACTGGCAGTACTTAGTAGTGGAGGAGACAATTTCAAAGGCATGACCCATCTCAGGAGTAAAAGAAGGAGGACTCAAAGATACATAGAGTCCAGAAAATACCTCCTTGAAATGTAGGTGCTAGTCCACCATCCGGAGTATTGAAGTGAGTATTCAAATCACCAACAAATAGTTTGGGCAGTATCGGAGGAGACATGGGAGCATGCCAAAATCACAAAATCAGGAGCCTCCTAGTCTCCCCAACCGCAAGGGGCTCGGTCCACCATTATAAAAGACCAAAAGGCATCAGCAGGTTCCCTAATTCTTTGTGGGAAGGTTTCAAGGGTGAGAGAGCAACTTACCTGCCAACTCACATGGTGCCACCATGTGACACACAATATCGGTTCCCATCACACGGTCTTCCGGTGAGTAGCCGATATCACACAATGGCAGGGAAAACAAACTGAAAACCACTGCAAAGAGTGGCTTTTTAGCTCCTTTTCCAAGGCTTTGAACTGCCGACGTCCATTAAGGGGCGTGAAAACACCCCAGGACATCGGGCCAGCCTCAGCAAGCATTGTTTTGGGGAGGAGGGTTTTGGAGGCCAGGGTGGCGTTCAAAAGTGCCTGGAAGGTACTTCTCGGCACAAGGCTCTGCCCCCTTCAAGTCCCCACCTCCTCCTCACACAGTGAGATTGTTCTTCAAGCTGGCAGTTATGGAGCAACACAAATCCAACGTTATGCATTTTATATAACAATTGACAAGAAAAGGAAGGCCTCATTTTCCGCGAATGATTTGCAGTCGACAGTGTGTAATTAGGCGGAGCAATATCATTAAATCTATTCGTCACGCCCTCACTGAGACCAGTTTCGGTGAGACAGACAATGTCAAAATTGTGATTGATCACGGTGTCTTTTTTAGCTACAAGTTCTTTGGTGCTGATCAAGCGTTTATCAGTAAATCAGCTAAAAAAATATTTTGCTATGAATTTAGAAATGAAGATGGAAAAAAAGTAGGCATGTTCTCAATGTGCAGTTTAGATGCTTTCAAGACCTTACTTATCCATACATCCAGAACATGGTAAGCAGAGAAACATTCAAGAAAGTTTCACAGCTACATGATATTAAACCCCAGCACTTACCATCACTTGGGAAGGGAAAGAGCAGCATTACTCGGTGCAGGAGGGTTTGCAGTTGTCTTTCTTTTACCATAAAAAGGGAATTGTTTCCCAAATGTGCTATGAGTATGTGAAAAATGTGATGGACAACCGACCAGAACACAGACTCTGAAATGTGATGTCATGGTCTCCTCTGCACCAGCACTATAACTATAGTAGTGTTCATTAGTCATCTGTCTGCATTCTGTTGGTGATCTGTGGCTAATGTGTAAAATGCTCAATTCTGATATAATTAAACAATGTGTAGCTTATTCACTTCCGTTTGTTCTCATGGTGTTAGAGAGTGTCAACGACAAATGTTTTAGCGGTTGTTTGTTAGAATATCATGATTCAAATATCAATCTTCAAAAACATTGTGTCCATGATATCAGCTACCAACATAGTCTTGCAGAAGGAATATATAGGAAGGGAAGTATAGATTGTCTATTCCTAACTCCCCCCCCTGCTCACATCTATATTATTCTTTTAGTCTATATCGTGGATATTATATCTGTGCAGGTCGATATTTGAACCACAATGTAGTGGTATAACATCTTTTCAGTAGCTTACAAGTACCGGGTCAATCATCTGTCTATCTGGGGGACAACTTTCTACAGCAACACTTATAATTTATTTTTATTTTTTTATGTATTCTCTTTCTTATAATGGGCTGGTGCATGTTTCCCACTTCATCACAGTGGCCGCTTATTCCTACATAGATATTGTGCGCCCAGTGGCATAGCATGGGTCCACATGGGCAGTTGCCCAAGGCGCAAAATGTTAATGGAAATTATTGCAACCCCTAACCCGTGGACCGTTAGCACTTCCTGAGCTAACGGTCCATGGGTTGGGGTTGGCGCAATACTCTCTTTTAAAATTTTGCAGCGGGCGCTAGCAACCCGCGCTATGCCGCTGCCTTTGCCTACTATTATATTGAACATTATTGATTTGCATGCCGCTTTTGCCTGAATTTTGTAATGTGCACTTATCAGTGATTTAGACTTTTTAGAGTTTTGAATTTTCAATGTGTGCATATTTCTCTTGAAGTGGAGTCATACTTCAGATGGTGCGTGGACAATGACCTGTTGCGGAAGCATCACCTAATCTGCCCAGAAGATTACCTTACCGATAAAGGACCCGTTTTCAAAGCCCCAGAAGGTAAGTTATATTAATTTTGCCTTCCCAAAGACCCTGATTCTGAGTAAGCCGGTATAGAGTGAGATATTTACTGCACCCGATAACTGTAATACCCTATATCTTATATTACGAATTGACATGGGAAAGTATATGTAAAAATAGTTGCTTTCCACACCTATTATCTCCTGGATTCAGAGGTTAGATCTGCAGATATTTACCAGAGGAAAACTGTAGGTGGAGCAGTAATTGCCTCATTACAATGATCCTTACACAAACACTTGTTTGCACAGGGATTGAAATGTAGCCATATTCTTGAAATGGGGACCTAAGACAGTAAACCATAATGGCCCTTGTGGAGTATATGATAAAAAAATTCCAAATTTGAATAATGTGCAACTAAGTGAACATCACAGCACACACATGAAGTATGCAGAACTAATAAAGGAAGCATTTGTGTTTTTGTGGTCAGTGCTACACGTGAGAATGCCATCGTAGACAGTATCATAGAAAGTGGTTTGGTTCTATCAAGTAGAACCAGATAGCCAACAGGCTCTCTGTCACCGCTGGCAGTGACTAACTTAGTGAGGGGTAGCAACAGGATACCCACCTGGGAGTAAATAATCTCATTTATGTGACTCCGAGGAGGTTTCTCCTGGGTCCCATGGTGTTGTGTACCTTGTTGTAGATGAGTGTGACTATCCCCAGGAGATACTAGAATGCGCGAGATGGCGACTGTACTTGGAACGATGGTAAGGTAAGTGTGCCTTCAAGGGATTTATTTAAAGGTTTTGATTTATATAAAGATTTTCAAGGCCAAACAAATGATTACCTTGTTAATTGATTTCTTTCAGCAAATAATTTTAGTGCCTAATTATATTATCTCTTAAGTCAAAATCACAGAGATCATATAGAATATAAATCATTTGTGCAAAAGTATATAATGAACTGAAACAGAAGCGGTTGTATATTGAAAAAAATGTTCACTTTTTATCTTTAAATTAGGGCACTTAAAAATACAGACAATGTGACAGCAAGGAAACAATATAAAAACTCAAAGCCTTCACTGTAACAAATGCCAACACTTTTCATCTTGACAGGAGTTAAACAAATTACAAAAGATAAAGCTTAGGTCGACATTTCGGTCTCTATTTTCGCATTAGTGAGACCATCTTCAGGACTGATATGTATTTTAGTTGATGACCCCTTAATTTGAGCGAAAGACACGATTGATTTGTGTCTATTATTTTCTTATATGGTTGACCCAGGGTAGACAAACCTTCAAGGAGATCGAGCCAATTTCAGTATATCTATTTTGACAGCACCATTGGTCTTTTAATGGTACCAAGCGTTAAATTGACTTAGTAGACTGAACTGATTCAATGTATCATAGACTTCTTGTATTAACCAGTGCGTCGATCTTGGTTAATGCCAGACACTGTGTTCCACAATAAAGTCAGGAACAGTTGGATTCATCTGCGTTATTTATTAGCTTCTAGTGGGCAGCCAGTTGAGTATTACCGATCTCTAGTAGTTCTCTACATGTCGAACTACTCGAAAAACACCCACATTAATTTTTCACTACTGTGAGGCCTTACCCTCTTATAGGTAAACATTGTTAATTCCTTATTACACTTATAAGCTGTAATTCCTGATTGAAAAGGGGTAGTCCTGTCATGTTTCATATCATTGGAATGTTAATGATAAATTCATCTTAACCAGTAAAGAGGATTTATCACTACCCTTTTAAAAATGCCACTTTTAGAAAGCGGCATTTTTCTGCTCTTAGCCCTGTGGGCCTGCAGCCTGTCTCCAATACACATCTGGGGTAGATGACAGCTGGACTCTGTGCATTCCTTGTAGACAGCCACACACAAAAGGAGATTAGGTGTGAGTGAGTGGCCATCCACATCCTGATGGACTGCGCGGCGCATCGCCTCCATTCTCAACGCATTGCCTACATCCTGCGGTTCGATGATGACGCATCTCAGATTGGCATAGCTAGACAACGGTCCATCCCCTTCGATCCAGCAGTTTGACGTCGACGTATCATCTTTTTGCTTCCTGCATCTTGGTTTTGTCGACGACGCGCCTCAGGTACTTTTCAGTGGGCCAAGCCTGGTCCCTGCATCCAACCCGCACTCCGTCACAACCGGCCTGAACTTTTGGATTTACCCTGGTCAATCGCGACTAGATGTCCCTGGTTAGCTCTTTAAGCTTCTGACCTCTATATTTTCATTTATTCTTTAAAAATTCAGAACGCCAGTTATACGTATTGGATTTTTGTTGTTTTGGTCCTGTTTTGTTCATAAAAATATATGCTATTTGTCTAACTTGGTGTGGAGTCTTTTTGTGGTGTTTTCACTGTGATTCTGTTGGAAGTGTTGCACACAAACTTTACACATTGCCTTTTAAAATAAGCCTGACAGAATGTTTTGAGTGATCTGCAAAGCAAGGGCGAGAAAAAGGGCGGCCCAAAGCACTTTTTCACCATGCATTTTCCATAGGAAAAATTAGACAATACACAGAAAATGGCTTAACAGAGTTACACCAAATTTGGGAGAAAGCTAGATCTTTACCCATAAAATGTGTTTTTTGTGATTTGGTGTAAATCTGACAAGTAGTTTTTGAGAAATTAAAGTTCACAATTTATAGATATCTTGTCAGTTGATACCATAAGATTCCTGCAGGATTCTCTTGGACACAAATTAAAAAATACGACCAATGTGTTTGGTGGCGAGTGCTTTTTTTCCCCCCATCAGCTGGCTCGCTCCCATCGGACTTACAATCCATGAAAGAAAATGTTTTGGCTGCTATTAAAGGACACAGTGACTTGGTCCCCTTGCAATGAAAATAAAAATATATATGTGTATTAGAGGTCCTGGCCCTTATTTTGGGTCCCAGAGGGACCACACTGATGGGCAAAAGTAAAAAACTTTTGGACCTGTTCGCAGCAGTGGCCCTACCAAGCATATTGCAGCCTCAAGACCACCGCAACACCACCAGGGATCTCTGATCCCTGGCAGTTGTGGTGGTGCCAATGCAGTCCAACTGCCTAAGTCGTAATGGAGAGGTCGGACCGGCGTTGCACGCACCGCCACCCTGGGACCGCCATAGTCATAATAAGGCCCTTTTTCTACAAAGACAAAATACATGAAATGTGACAGAAATTAAGTTAAATACCACACTTTGTTTATATGTTGCTGAATACCACCAAGGCAATTTAGGTGATCTCGTCAAGGGGAGCATTTTTTCACTTTATTTTCTCTACATTGGTTCCTTCTGGGATTAGGGGATCACATGTAAAAAAGTATTGTGAGCATGAGTGTACATTGGAAGTTTTTTTTCCGTAAAATATCTGTTCCCTAGAAATCCAAAATAAACTGGTTTGGATTATCTTTACTGCAATTTAGATGAAAACCATCAATATTTTTTAGCTTTAATTTCGATTTTTATTTAGTATAGTAATTTATCTCTACTCTTTTATTGGGACAGCAAATTCAAAGGCAAATCTTTTCAAAGAGACCTTCAGCTTTCACCAGCATATTTCTACAAGCCCAGTGGACGACGGATATACAGATGTTTCAACTACTGAGGAATGTGCTGAGCAGTTTTTAAAAACATCTACTGCTCGGTTAACCTCCCCTCCAGTGCAAGAGTCCAGCAAACAACTCAAGAAATCAAAACGCGTGCACGTACCTGTAAGTATACTACAATCCTGTCCACTTAGGCTCTATTGAATTAGAAGAGGTAGAGGGAGGTGCATGGGTATAACTGATCAAAGGTGTCAACCTCCATTTTTGATTCTGTTCTGTAAAATGTGGTCACGTGGCTAAGTTGCTGACTTTTGACCTGGGCAATTGGATTCTTAACCTGGAGACTGGGTTGTACAGAATTTGTCTAGAGGGAGATATCTTCTCCTCATACCAATATCTTATCTGTATATTGCTTGACATCTGAATGCACACAGCTTCACAACACACATAGAGGTGTCTGACACTTCCTTACTGGTTCCCCTCCTAAGACACCTAGAGGTGAGTCAGTTCACAGTATGCACACTAGAAGATAGAAGTTGCATAAAACACTACAGAAGCACACATCTGTAAAAAAAAGAAGAAAAAAAGAAAAATATCCGAAATGTACACAGGGACGGCTTCACTGACGTGGATTAATTTAAGGGTTTTTACAGCCATTGTTGGGTACTCGATCAGTATTTTTCCCTGTAAAGTTAAAATGATAACAACTATAGGGCTCGAAAGGGACACGTTTCAAAGTTAGTTTTTAATTACTGCCGGCTCGACTTGAAGTCCTGCTTAATTTGTTTTGAAACATGTCATCTTCAGCTCTGTATGGGTGTAAATATTATTTTTGTATTAAACTCTATAGACTGAGCAACAGTGCAGTGTGCCAAATCCTGCAAACACAATTGGAATTTAACTGCAGCTGTACAATTGTATTATTCCATTATTCCCTTATTAATGAATGTTGATGACCATAGTAAGTGTTTGTTTTCGACTGTTCATTGGTGGATAGTTTTTCTTGGGGGAGTTTTTTCCCATCATGATTGAAATGAATTGATATATTCGCAATTCATAGGTGTTGTCACTGTAACTGCTGAAATTCTTTGGGAAATTCATTTCATGATACAGCCTTTTTGGCCATCAATGTTAATGTACTAGTCATCCCCAAAATGTAGCTAACTTGTCATACAGGCTGATTACTTTAAGTATGGGGCATTGACTGCAAACACTATCCAAGCTAAGCTTAGAGATCCCTCCCTTCTGGAAACTCTTGCAATTTTTGAAAGATGTGATTACGGTGTCTTGGCCTATGCTCTCGATGTCTTGCTGTGGACCTCAAAGAAATACTTAACTTTGCCTTGATCGTATAATGAAGTCAGTATGGCTGACTGATTTCCAAGAGGCCATTTGATTTTTATTGAGTGCTATAGGAAGGGTCGCATAGTTTCCATCTAATTTAATAAAGATTCGTGTTTCTTATAGTAATATTAAATAACAACTAAAAATGGTTTTAACAGAACAAAACCTGCTCATTAACCTTAGATGGTGCCAACTGTGACATGTTAGAAATATTATTGATCTCATGCCACCAGATATGTTACCCGAATGCTAAAGCAAAGCCAGCAAGAATGTTTACTCTAGTTTCTATGTATGTGTGAATCTGTGATCTTGGTATCGATGCAGTTATGCACAGAGCACTTAAGGCGTATTCCCATGTTATTTCCATTGTAATAGAAATTAGGATCTGCTAAGAAGCCATCATGGAAAGATGAAATGCCTATGGAGGAACGAGAAGAAACCCGCGCAGATCTTGCCCGTCTCGAACATCGACACAACTTCCTTAAGAATCCTCGCTTCTTCCCACCCAACACTTTACATGGTGGGAGGTCACTTATTGCGCCAATTAAGAAAACAGAAAAAATGGTCGCTGGTAGAAAAAGAGTGCTGGAAGAAAGGTATGTCAAACTTGTGCCCATAAAGGGAAACTCCACAATTTCATGCCATTTTTATTGTTTCTTAGAAAAGTTCAAATGTGAACAAGAATTGGCATAGCCAATAGGTCTCGCCTTTGGGACCTTATAAGTGTTCAGCCATGCAAAAGTTGATTTTGTTGCACCAAGGATATTGTGCTGTATAACTAAACACTTATAAGGTCCCAAAGGCGAGACCTATTGGCTATGCCAATGCTTGTTTTCCTGGCCACAGTTGAGGGGTCGGCACAAAAAACTTTACATGATGGAGCAGTGGTGGATGAACTTTTTTGGGGTTAGTTTCGAGCAGATGTATCAAATGGCGCCACAGTTATTAGTGAAGAAAAAAGCACTCTTATGGAAACAGTAGCAAGCGCTGCTGTGTAATAATTTCACTAAAATGAAGCGTTCTGGGCTAAAGCCAGATCTAAAAATATATATCGTGTGACTGAGCTTGATTATTAGGGGGTTCTTGTTTAGGGGGTTCTTTGAAAGGGGTGAATAATTTAGGTGACAAACAGGAACACTGGGGAACAGTCTCTTGACTGCTAGAGTATCTACTTAACAGTCCTATGTAACTCCTACTGCTGCAGCAAAATCAAACAACGTCGCGTTTCATGTGTGATAATTAGGATTACAGCTAATCTACTCACCAAATACGTCGCCAATCTAAACCATAGCGTGATACTGCATCATAGATCACATTGGACCATAACTGTTCCTCAAGTAAATAAAGAACCCAAACTAACGCATTTTAGCTAGATTTCAACACTTTAAATAGGCTTAACGTATCAATGTATATGATGATCTATATTACTTTGAATGCAATACATTTCAGTCGGTAAATCCACTATAATTTCGAAAACACAACTTTGATCAGACGGCACTCAAAAGTGAAAGATTGAAGGCACATTACAAGTTATTCGCAGATCTTGTACATTTCTGCAGCCCAACATCGCCATCATGTGGATGGTTTCACCCTCATATGAAACAGAAAAGGGAAGCTATCGGCTTCAGGAATGTGAAAGAAAGCTCTCGTATCTTGAAAGCTGATCACCCATGACGAGAGAGGAAAGCCATATGGCGCCTCTGCTCGTAAGCGAGCGCCCGCGCACATGCACTCAAGCTCTAGGCCACAGTGGTAGCATTTTCTGAAGCCCTTACTAAAAGTCTCGCCAGAGCACAGCGCATGCGCTGGCTCAGGCGAAACCTAAAAAGGATGAATTTGCAGCAGAAGGAACTTGACATGGACCGATAAGAAAAAAGTGAAAACCTAAATTTGAAATGTGATGAATAGTTGTGTTCGTAAGTGATAACAATAAG